>NC_138941.1:64199467-64799467 GCF_965226115.1 Aulonocara stuartgranti | reverse complement strand
ATCGATATCTCGCAATGAGCACACTGTCGCGCTGAGCTAAAGGATCCTGTCTATCCCGCAATATACGCTGAATTCTGAGGACTCTCCTTATCAATCTTGCACCTTCCGCAATGGGTGGCTCGCGTATACGGACAGGACATGGCAGCGACAGGCTTCCCAAATCCACCCTCGCTTTTATAGCCGTGGTCTCTCATCTTGATTACACAAAGTAATTTGCAATTACTACTCTGAAATATGAATTACATCTGTAATAATCACATACATGTAATAGAATGTTAATAGTACATTTCCCTTTTTTAGGAAATGACCTGTATGTATCTGTGTGACATCAATAAAAGGATCAAGTGCTGCATTATCTTTAGTTACATTGATGTTATTTATTTATGGTGAAACAGTGGTGGAATATCGCTGTTGCTTTCGTATAAATGAAGCGGACATACCTGCGTGGCCGCGATCTAATCCTGTTTACATAAAGTAAACCTGCTCCCGAGCAGGTTTACGCTTACGGCTCTGTTGCTATGACAGCAAGTCCCGGATGAGCTTCGGGGAACCGAACGATCCAAGATCACGCGAAATCGTCAACAATCTAATCCAGCTAACTTACTTAGCGAAGTACGAAGAACGGGCCCCAGCTCAGTGACGAGCACAACTTTATATGTTTTTCAGAGGTGTTTAAAAAAAACAAAAAAAAAAAAACCTAGTATTCTATATACTTTTTTTTTATTTTTATTTGTTTGTCTGACTTTGGTAATCAATTTGTTACTAGTGATGTGACATCACTGTTTTCTATTTCTGCCAAACATGCAAGGCAGCAGAGGGGAGACTGCATGGATTTACTACCACAGTCTAAAAATATGGATGTTATGTTAATTGCTTATGTTGTTGTTGATGAAGCCTCCATATCTTCCCTCTCACTGGTGCTAACATAAAACCTATAATATAAAAATGTGACACAGCAACATCAGGATGTCAACAAGCTCTTTTTGCCATTTTGACATGTAAAAAACAAACTCTGAGCTGACAGAACAAACAAAACTTTATTTACAAAGTTACCACAAACAAAGACTCGTATTATGATAACTTTTATGATAACCACCATCTGATGGGGAATAAGCTCAGAGCTCATGCTCAGTGGTCACCTCAGCAATATCATCATAGTCCTCACAGAGTCTCTCATCAGCGTTAGTTTCTGTTGCCACAAAGATGGTGGGGTCATTTCCTGTAACATGAGGTTATTAGACATATTTAAATGAGGCAAAAGCAATTGTGCTTAGTAAATAATCAAGGATACTCAGAGAGTTACTTTTGGCTCTGTGTTGATATAAAGACACTACGAGGAGAGTGGAGATGAAGTATGGACAGATCACCACCAGGTGACAGACCAGTCTCAGCGTGGTGGAGTAAGAGGGCAAAGATATGGTCGGGGGCATGTTTGAAGAGGTGATGGGCGAGGTTGTGGTTGTAGGTCTACCTGCAGAGACTTCTGGTCAGTGAATATGTGGACAAAATAAAAGGTGAAATCCGAATGAAGCTCCTCACCTGTGACAGTGATCCAGCTGGATGGAGACTCTCCATGACCGCTGATGTCACACTTGTAGAGGCCTTCATCAGACCTGGAAACATGCTGGATGGTCATGTGACCTGTAGGCTGCTTCCTGATGAGGGAGCCATCTTTATAGAAAGCAGCTGGGAGGTTGGAGGGAGTGGTCTTTGTTTTACAGAGCAGAGTGACGTCATCTCCCTCCATCACAGGGAGGACAGGACTCTGCAGGATCACTGATCCACCTCAACACAGAGACAAACTACAGCATTTCATCCATTTACACACAGCTTCATCAACACTAACTCCACACACTCAGCTTACCAGTGACTGTCAGGTTAACCATGTTACTGATGGGACCCTCTCTGGACTCACACCAGTAAATTCCACTGTCCAATGTGAAGATGTAGCTGATGTTGCAGGAAGAACCAGCACCTTCTCCCCACCCATCTCCACACTGAGTCCTCTGTTGTTTGCTTGTGTTTCTCCTCAGAGTCCATCCAGCAGAGCTGTCGTCCTCCTCACAGCTCAGAGACACAAAGTCTCCTTCAAAGAACTGAGAGCTGCTGGGACTCACAGTCAGACGAGCTGTGAAGAAGACTTTATGATATTATTTACATAAAATGAATTATTTTACTCTACTTCCTTTATACTTAGGAGGTTGAAATATTCAGTGGGCTGTAGTGATCAACTACTGTATGATTGCCATGTCATGCCACAAGAAAGGTTAAAAAAGAACTGGGCACTTAGTGAGGTTTAGTTCATGTCAGGTTTAAACTGTGACAGAAGAAGGTTACTGACCTTGGTTTGTTGTGCAGCTCAGCAGTGAGATCAGAACTAAAGAGAAATGACACTCAGGTTGATTTGAGTTTGACATTTAACAAAACAGGAGTAAAAACAAATCCACCAGACTGCAGAGAACACAGACGGGTTTTTCTGAGTTGTCCACTGATGAGCGTAGAAAGGATGAAACAGTTTTCTCTTTAATGTCCTAAACAGAGGCATGTCTGCTGGAGTAGAGTGCTGGTAACCTGTTAATATCAGCAGTGACACAATGTAAAGAAGTACATTTACTCTGAGCTGACAGAACAAACAAAACTTTATTTACAAAGTTCACAAAGACTCAAATTATGATGACTTTTACAATGTAAAGAATGACACAATGTAAAGAAGTACATTTACTCGAGTAGTTAATGGAAATTCTTCATACTATATTCAAGTATTTCTTTGTTTCTTTGTTTCGCAGCTTTCTACTTGAGCTTTGCTGCATTCTGGATTCAAACATTGTACTCCACACTATTTATTTTACAGATTTCATTACTGTATGTTGTTATATTATTAGAGATAAAGTTACTGGGCAGTCTCTATTTCATTGAAACATTTGTGTACCAGGCAGGATAAGGATCCAGATGCTGGACTCACAAGACAGGAAATGAACTCAACATAGTTTTAACGCTGAATTTGTTTAAAATACAAAATGGCAAAACAGGCAGTTCTGGAGCCAGGAGTACAAAACTAGAAATCTAAATACAGAACCAAAATACAAAGTAAGTAAGTAAGTAAAATTTATTTATATAGTGCTTTTCACAGATAAAAAAAATCGCAAAGTGCAATAAAACAATAAAAACAACGTAAGAGGAAATTAATAAAATGCTTTTCTAAATAAAAATGTCTTCAGCTGTCTTTTAAAAGAATCAATGGAGTCCGTGCAGCGTAGGTACAATGGAAGAGAATTCCACAACCACCGTCTGAAAGGCCCGATCACCACGAGTTTTAAAACGAGTGCGCGGTACCACCAGCAGTCTCTGATCTAATGACCTTAAAGCTTGAGAAGATGAATGTGGTTTCAGCAGGTCAGATAAATATTGAGGAGCTTGTAGGGCCCCAAGGGCCCCACGTAAAAGACCAAGACTGGTCTTGAGACACCCAACTCTACTTTTTATAGCGCTTAATAATTTGGCCTAGGTGGAATATATAAAGTAGAAAGAGAATTGGACCCAGGACAGATCCCTGAGGTACCCCATACGGCAAAACTGTTAAGTCTGACATCACATGATTCATGCAAACAGTAAAAGATCTCTCAGACAAATATGACATAAACCATTTTAAAACAACACCAGTAATCCCAAACAAGTTCTTGAGTCTGTTTATCATGATACTGTGATCTACAGTGTCAAAAGCAGAGCTGAGATCCAACAGGACCAGCACTGTACATATTCTCCAGAGTCTGCTGCCATCAAGATATCACTAGATACTCTAAGTAAGGCCGTTTCAGTGGGATGCAATTTACGAAAACCAGACTGGAAAGTGTCCATAACAGCATTTTTATCCAGGAAATAGTTAAGTTGTTCTACTACTACTTTTTCTAAAATCTTCGATATAAAAGGTAATTTGGTTATTGGCCTATAACTGTTAGGAAGAGATGGATCCAGCTGGGGTTTCTTTAATATTGGCTCAACAACAGCTTGTTTAAAGAAATTGGGGACTGAGCCAGTATGAAGAGAAGTATTTATCATTTCCACAATACAGGGGCCAATGGAATCAAACACACTAGTGAAAAGTGAAGATGGAAGGACATCAAGGGGGCTTGAAGTCTGTTTTATACGACAAAGCAGGCCTCTGATGTCTTGTAATGTAACAGGAGTAAAAGAGAACCAAGTATCAGAGGAGAGCAAATTGTAAGTTTGATATTGAGAAGATGATGGAGAGATATTAGACCTGATGGCAGTGACCTTATTTGTGAAGTAGTTCATAAACTCATTGCATTCAGAGGTGTTCACTGGTGCACAAGGAGCATCAGGAGAAACAATACTTGTAATTGTTTTAAACAAGAATTTAGGGTCTTTCTTTTTAGAAACTATGAGGAGGGAAAAATGCTCTGTTCTGTCATTTTTCCACATGTCATTTAGTAAGAGGATAGATTGTTTAAGGTGTAACCTATAAACCTCAAGCTTGGAAGCCTTCCACAGACGTTCTAACTTGTGACAATATCTCCTGAAATTACGAATGTTTTCATTTAACCAAGGATGAGATTTCAAACATAGGACAGTACTTTTTTTCAGAGGTGTCACTATGTCTAAAATAGAATTACACTGATTATTAAAGGATGAGACAAGGGAGTTCAAATCATTATAAGTCAGTTCAGCGTCAAACATGGCAGAGAACCTTTTGGCAGTGTTCTGGTTTATAATTCACCTTTCAATCGTTATTTTGGGAGCCAGAGGCTCCAAATAAAATGACAAGTTAAAATATATGCAGCTATGGTCACTCACATGGACATCTTCCACACGAATGTCATTTATATTTAAACCCAAGGAGAAAACAAGATCCAATGTGTGACCCTTTATATGTGTGGGACCAGAAACATGCTGCCTAAAGTTAAAAGACTCTGTGATAGTCAGCAGCCATGTTACAGGATGCATCATCAATATGAAGGTTAAAATCTCCCAACATTACCACCTTCTCTAATTTAATAATGGATGACAAGAGGTCATTAAATTCAGTTAGAAAGACTTCGGCAGCTCCAGGAGGTCGGTAGAGTAAAATACAATAAAAGGTGTGCAAAGAGCCGACCTTAATCATTTGCAGCTCAAATGAAGTGAAGGAATCTGAATTCATCAGTCTGCATGTGAATCTGTCCTGGTTCACAACAGCGAGTCCTCCGCCACGTCCCGAAAGACGTGGAGTTCCGATGACGGAGCAGCCAGTCGAACAAATTTCCTTCAGATGTATATAATCCATGTTTTGTTGCCACGTCTCAGTTAAACCCATGAAGTTGAGAGATTCCTTTATAAAAAGATCGTTTAAAATAAACGATTTGTTTGTGATTGAGCGAGTGTTGAGCAGGGAAAACCTGATCAATGATGTTTGGTTGGTGCACTCAACAGCTGACTGCAGTGGCACTTGAATTAAACAGCTGTGCACCTCTACACCGGGCGGTGACTTCAGGGCTAACTGAAGCTAATATCCATGGTAGTACATCACCTCTGCCATCAAAACGACTGTCGGATGACAGACGCAAGGTGAGCATGCAGCCATCAGACCATAGATTCCGGGCTTGGAACTGAAGTGTAGCGTCGGCACCCGGTGCCAGTAGCTGAATTGGTTGTAGGCACCGGGAATCTTCCCACATCCAAGAAGCTAATCTTTGGTACCTTCTCAGTCGCACTTGGACACCGGCCCTGGTTCCCCTCCTTCTTTTCTTCGTGTTGAATCCCACCGATATGTATGGTACTATGCACTCAGGTGAGGAACACACAAAAGGTGGAGGGAAAAATTTCCTGTAACTGTCCCAGCTGTCAAAGTAGCTCTCCATTGAGTCTTTAATATACAACAGTGTGCCCCGAACATAAATATTGGTGGCAGAGACAAAATGAAGACACAAAAACGGTAAAATTAATATTGCAAGCGACAATAGCGGTCAATATAAAACTATACCAGCGAGCTGTACTAGCGGCACAGGTGGCGAAGCCAAACACAGGCGCCATCTTGCCGACAGACACAAAAAGCTGAGAAAATCTGAACATCCCAAAATTTCAAAACCCTGAGTCCCAGATACAGGCACCATGACAGTATTATATATTGAGGAATTTAATTTTTGAAAAGTAAAATGTTTGCACTAATACTTTCTAATATTTGCTAAAGTAAAGTGTTTAAGACTTATTTTACCACTTTCTGAAGTAGTTTAACACAAATAGTATTTAAACCACTTTGAATGTCGTGCATCTGTATGAGGGCTGGACATCAAACTGTTAATCAATGTATCCATGTCAGTTTTCTGCACTGTATTTATTTGTTATAAAATATTCTGATTTCCTGTTGACCCTCTTCCTTCTTCTTAGTGTTCTTGATCAAAACTCATCTAAGCCCTCCTATTCTAATCCAACCTGAATGTTTGTGATGAAGAAAAAACAGATTCTCATAGATAATCATTACAGTGTACTTACTGAGCAGCCACAGCAGAGATGTGTTCATCGTTCTACTCTCGATATCAGGTCAACAGTTTGACCAGTTCACAGTCATTTAAAGTCAAACCCTCCTCCTCTTCCTCTGTGACAGGATGCCAGTGTTGTGGTTTTTAGTGGAAGGTTTCTTTGTCTGACTGCAACAACGAGAGAGAGAAAAAGCTTTAAAAATGATAAAACTGACTAATGACTATAGACATGAGCCCCAGCAAAATTAGCAGACATTAGGGGGAACATGGGTACCTCTGAGATGCCTTCACTGACTTAAAAAAAAACCTAACATTGTGAGTGGCTGAAATCGGTCAGGAAACCACACACCCCCCCCCCCCCCCCAAAAAAAGAAAAATTTAAAAAATTTAAAAAACATGTAAATAACAAAAGAATTATATTTAAAGATCACCCACATGGCGCCTTCACTGACAGGATGGTGTCTTTGTCATTATAGAGCAAACTATTCTTATCTCAAAAAAGATTTATTTACTTTTTATCTTAAATGTTGGTAGTGTTGCTGATTCGTGGAAATACCTCGCATCTTCCTGTAGCTGACCACAGTTCAGCTGAGAGGAAGTGAGTTGGAGGTGGTACGAATGCTGTTTGACTGATTGCATCTCTCTGCTTTAACCACTGATATGCTGTCACGCCTGAAAGGCTTCATCCAGATTGACCACCACTGACTTCTTGAAAACACTACTGTTGGGGGACCCGCCCGGCGATGAAATGAGCTAGGGGAAAAAGGGTTTGTAAAAAGAACAGAGAGGGGGACACGCACGGGCCCTACTCACACACAGATTCGTATTATATAAAATATATAATAATATTCAACCGTGGGGATTTTATTTATTTTCAAAAGGAAGGAATCTTCCTAACCGGGTGGAGCAGTGGAGCCGTCAAGGAGAAGCATACGATAACGCCGTACAGTTAAAATATAATTTATTACCATTAAAAATAGAAAATATATTAAACATAACCTTGGCCAAGGAAAACGCAATAAAGAAATAAAACAACCCTAAAAGTAATTACATAAATTGCAAAAAAGTGCAATAAACTACAAAAAAATTGAAAATCGTTTTTGATTTTTTAACATATATTTGTAGTTAGAGAAATTTAAGAGTCTTATCCCTCAAAACTGTAAATACAAAAAAGTTGCACAAAATAGTTTCCTACCACAGGAAATTTATTTTGAGTGTCTTCATAGTTTTATTTTTGAAATACACCAATTTTTATACACTGCAGGAAAAACGAAAATAAATATTATACTGCAAATTTGCAAAAAAGCAGCATATGCATCAAAATAAACTATTTCCAGCAGTGCAATATGAGTCCTAAGCATCCCAGAAACGACACAGAAAGTCATAAAGTCAAAGATAACTTTTAAAAAGAGCAGTATAGGCCCTGAGGCCCTGATCGCAAAAAAGACTACATTTCCGCGAAAATGACGTCACTTCCGGTTTCGGGCAGGTAATGGCGGAAATGCAAAAGTTCGCGCTGACGTCTATTCCAACGTAGGAAGTGTTTTGAACAGCTGATCAGATCGGTAAAGCGTGTTTCTGGAATATTATGTTTTTGTTCCTGCAAGCGCTTTTTATGCAGTTTTTGCAAAGCTTTATGTGGAAGGAAACCGTGACCTAGGACAAGCTGATGGCATCAGATGTAAGTACAACTCCTCCGGTTTCATATGCAAAAAAAATTTTTGCGCTAGCTTACGTGGTTGCAGTGCTACTGGGATTTAAAAATAGTTACGCATAACAGAGCGTTCCCGCTCCGATCGGCTCTAAAGGGTTAAGAAATCCAGCAAGTGGTATAACCAAAGGAACCAGCGGAGTCCTCGCCTCCCTCTCGCACTCACGTCCCGATATGCTGAAGAAGGAGAGGAAGCAGCAGTCACTATTCTTTCCAGACAGGTTTACTTCATAAAAAGGGATAAGTCAGAGACTTACCCCGGGTGGGCAGAGCTCTCAACTCCGCCCGCCGCTTTTCGTGAACCGCGTATCAACACCAGCTGCTTCGCCGCCTCTGCTCATGGCACACTCCAACTCTTTATGCATCACTACTGGCTGTCTTTCTCCAGCCTCTCCGGTCTCATTCATCTCGAGCCTCCAGCCCGAAACCGAGGCCCTCAGCCTCTAGCCTTCAAGCGCAGCCGTCATACACAGTTCTACAGCCCAAGCCTTCTCTCCATATCTCTGGCTCGGCTTCTCAGTCACTCCGGTCACTCTCTTTCGTCTCTTCCGCTCCGGGCCTCCAGCCCGAAGCCGAGGCGCTCAGCCTCTAGCCTTCGAGCGTAACTCCTCAAAGCAAAGCTTTCCTTCCCCACTCGTCCTCAAAGAGCGCTCCTTTCTGTCGTCTACCCGGCCCTCTTATTGGCCTCTCTGGTACCTCTCAGGTGAAATCAAGTTAGTAATCAGATAGGGGTGGAGTCTTTACAGGACAGGTGTTCAATTAAATAGGATAAAAACATGCAATAGAACTCATCCAAACAAACCCAATATACAATATTAAAATATTAAAACAGATAAAACATCGCAAAACATGCACAGTAAAAACTCTAAATAACTTGTCCCGTTTCACCCCCGTGACACTACCCCCAAAAAACTGTGAGCCTCCATAAAGTCGCAAAACTCACTCCTACCATCACATATGTCCATAATGCACTGAGCATTAACAACACTCGCAAAGCTGTTGGCCCTGACAACATTCCTGAATGTGTGCTTCAAGGATGTGCTGAGCAGCTAGAGGTCTTTACCAATATCTTTAACCTGTTAACCATTATGTGTCCTCCAGTTGCCTCGTTAATGTTCGTTCACCTTCTTGCTGTGTGTCTCCCATTGTCTTCCCATATTATTAGAATTCTCCCAGTTTAGTTTTGATATTATTTTGTATTACTTCTGAGCCTGCAACAAAAACAATGTTTTTGAGTTCACGTTTTGCCTCTTTGGGTCCTCTTTCCCTGCCTGCACACAGTCGTTCAATGACAGAACAGCACGACCACAAGCACTGGAGGACACATTATGGCTGTGTCCCAATTTAGCGACCGCACACTTGGAGTACGCATTTTGAGACCTATTACGTCACAGCGACACGACAACAGATGTCCCAATCCGAAGTGTATTCCAAATGCGCCGTCGATTTCCCCAAATATCAAGCGTGGTCTGTGTCGCTACCCGATCCGTACCGGAAACCCGATCGGTACCCCACATGCGCAAATCTTACGTCACTTCCTCTCTTTGCCAACATTGCGACATTCAATATATATTTGAATGATACGGTTAGTGCCCAGTTAGCTCCTAGCATTTCTCAACAGCTCTGCCTCCTTTTCGACTACTGGGACATTTAAACAATGGATAATCTGTATACAAACAAATTCACGCTTTTCTCCTCAACAGAGTGTTCCCCGATTGAACAACAGCGCCGTAAAATAAGAAGAATGGCGCCTTATTACAGAGTTAATAATACAGACTTTGTAATATGTCATGTAAAGATTCAACAGCCAGATGAAGTGTTTACTGACAATTGACAGTGATAGCTGACATCATCATCATTATTCCAATCAATCCTCTCCACACAGACAAGCATAAACACACTCGACTATCACTAAATCAAATTTAATACACGTTTGTAATGACGCTAATTCAGTTTACAATAGGGTTCATTCGCTCGGTCAGCAGGTGGCGGTATCCTCGTACACTGGGGAGTAAACTGCCATTAAATGAACAGAAGAAGAAGAAAATCCCTGCACATGCGTAGTAAGGATTGGGGAGTCCTGATCCATAACTATCTTTTTATTTTTTGTTTTTGTCTTCATCAGTGGTTCCCAAACTTTTTTTGCTGGGCCGCCTTTTGTTTTACAAGAAAAATGTTCAGGAGTAGTTAGTCATTACAACAAGTGTTTGTGAACTAAAAATCAAGAATGTGGGATACTGTTTGTCCGTGATTTGGAGAGCCCAGCACGTGCTCCCAACGAAGGGAAAATGAATTCTGCAGGGGAGACCTACCTCGGCACTTGTGCAGGTGAAACCAAAGGGCAGATATGCTTCACCATATTTTATAGTCTTTGGCTTAGAATGAAGTTGGTTTGGAAACATATTCAGCTATGCTTCATCTCCTGCTTTGCGTTTCTGTGGGCGCCCCATGCTGGCAGTGTCCAAGCATTTTGTTTTTTTTCCTTTTCATACCACGCCCACCCTGTCATGGCTCTGCGCCCCCTCTAGGGGGCGGGCCCCACACTTTGGGAAGGTCTGCACTAACATGAGACAAGACCTTCAAAGTAAAACAGGAAACCCAGACTGAACTCAGAGGCACAATACTAACACAAAAGCAAAGCCCAAGAACTAACCAAGAAACATCAAGAAATAAAAGATTAATAATACAAAACAGAAAACACTGGTTCACCAACCCAGGACTGTGACACTCCTATGAAACTAATGATCAAACAGAATAAGTGTTTAAGTTGTAATACAATAAAATTAAAATACTTTAGCATAAGTAATCTGCCATCACTTTTTTAAGCAAATTCATGTTGGTTTGCTTTATAAACTGTATGAATTCGCCTTCAGCTCATCACATTTTCCTTTGAGGCTCCATGAAATGTGATGAGATTTTATATCTCAAATATTTTTTTTTTATCTGACCATTCAACTGTGACCCAAGACTCAAATTTTTAATACCATTAAGGTATCTGTTAGGTTTTGTATTGTTGATTGTCATTTATGCTTAGAAATATCTACTTATATATGCTCAGAGTTTTATAATTTGTTGTAGATTGGTAGAGGTTTGATCCTTGATAGTCTGCAAACTTTGTGTGCATTAGAGAGAACTCTGGGAGCATGGGAGAGGTCGTACCTTCTCTTATTGTTTTATTGTTTTATGGTAGGATAAACGTGGCTATATCTGTTTTAGGCTAAGTGCCTTTTGTTTAGATGAACTGCTGGACTTCCAGACCAGCAGGGTTAGGGAAGTCTTTATGGGGTCACACTCTGACCCCACACACACACACACACACACACACACACACACACACACACACAAAGGCAAGGTACTCTTTGTGTGTATGTAGACGTCATATGTTAATGAACCTATGCATATTCATGTAACCTCAATAAAAGAGCAGTGTTACGGGGGAGCGGACGAGAGCAACTGGGGTCAAGCGAAGGAACGGCGTTTGTCCAGTTCTCTCCCGTGCATGAGAAAATGAAGAACTTTGCCTACTCGTGTCTTGCTTGCTGTGTAATTATATTGTCTTCAACGTTCCAGTGAATAGGTTCAAGCTACAAACCTATCAGTATCTAATGGCAGATTTGCTCATGCTGTGCTTTATTTGCGTTTGAAGCCTGATAAGTTTATCTAGTTTGAAATTTTCCGTTTATTATAGAAGTGATATTCACTGCACAGGGTGAAAGACATGGAGACAAACTACACCACTAAGGAGTTAAAAACCCTCACTCAGCAGATCTTTAGACACTAAGTGGTAAAAAACAAAGTCCTAAATGAGGCTTCATATTAGTTCTCAGATAAGCAATGCCCTTCCTGTAAATCACAGGTATCTCAAGCTTATAGTAAATCTTAACATTGACCTTCTTTAACTGGTCAAGATCTGTGAGACGTGCAGGCCGAATGTTTGAGGACTCAAATGTGGATGTGTAGAGACACAGTGTGTTTCACAAAAAGCAAATTATTTTAGGCTGATGGCAAACATGCAAAGAGATGAGACAGAGGAAGCAAAATTAAAGTGAAAGCACAATTACCACAAACCTTTAAAGTAATGGCAGAAAAGTAAAGATATAACAAGGAAAATAATAAAAGCACACCTCTGGTTTAGCCAGAGGCCAGTGTCAGCGAAGGCAACGGGACAGATCTGGTAGCTTGGTCAAAGTCTGCTGGCAGGGGTAAAGATGCCCTGGACATGAAGTTGGAGGAGATGGAGATGAAGATGCACAGGTGGAGGGAGTCAGAACTAGATGGTGCCAAACTCTTGGACTTAGGTCTATATACAGATGTTGCAGGGGACACTGGATAGAGCTCAGGTCATGTAGGGTCTTGAGGCTCAGGTGGCTCGAGCAGCACTGGAGCTGATTTGAGGGATGCTTGAAGCTAAGGCAGCTGGGGTAGAACTGGCTGGTCAGTGCTCACAGCTGACTCCTGGCAGCTTGGGCTTTGCTGCAGGACACGCAGACCTCTATGAAAGCTGAATGAAGCTGTGGTTGGGATCCAGTAGGCCTCACCACAGAAAAAGATTCAAGTGGAGAAGCATGGTGGGCCCAACCTAAAAGCAAGGATTGGTGCATGGTACTCAGTCTGTGGAAAGGCTCTGTCCAGAGCACCAGTCTCTGGGGATGCAGGCAGTTAAACACAATGGTCATTTGGAATGCCTGCATACACGCACGATAACAGTTTTTGGGTTGGTCTGCAAAGGTGCAGAACAAAGTGACTCAGAAACATCATTAACTGTTTCTGTTCTTAAAAACAGAAAATGCAGACTGAGAAACTCTGACGACAAACATGGTTGATGATTTCAGAACAAAGAATACAAACAGCCACAGATCTGCTTGGCTCATGCAAACACACTATTTTTTGATTCATTGATTTATTTTATTTCATTGGTTTTGACAATTGGAAATAAAACTGAAGAAAATGGTTCAGATGGATATTGATGGATGTGCCTAAGGAGCCAGGGACCACACACGGTAGGCAGAAACTTACTGTTGATAGGATGTTTGAGTATAAATCTGCAGCAGTGTGTAAATACACAGGCACATCATGAGCACATTGCTAGTGTTTCTGTGTGTATTCAGGAAGGTGTTACGCTATATGCGATATACTTGATTATTGATAAAACTGTCACAAGTTTATTGTTGTAAAATTTGTGACAGCTTTATGGGATCAAAAGAGGAGACATTGGATTCATTCAGAGAGTGCCATTGTTGCACCCAGAAAACATGGTAGGGTTTTCCATAACAAACAGGTTTTTCATAAAGAGAGTTGTGCAGAAATCCACCTTTTTTTAGTAACAGAAGAAAGAGATTTAAAATAAAACAGTGAAAAAGTCTAACATGAGTGTGTACTCTTAGATAAAATTATGGCACATATACCTCAGGAGAAAACATTTTAGACTCAACATCTAGTGCCAAAATAATAAACTTAGTCAGGAATGTCACTTGTAGATTCAACTTATTAAAACCAAAAAAAAAAAAAAACCTCACAAAAAAGATCCTCTGGAGAAAATCTGAAGTCTTTGAAACAGTTTATTGAGCTTCTGTTTTAAAGAAAACAAAAGGATAGTAAACAGTGAAACCAAACAGTAAATTAACCCCAGGGTGTAGAGCCTTAAGCACATGCACCAAGTACAGAAAAATAGATAAAGATCAAAGAAAGACAAACAGACATAATCAGAGAAACAGAAACGAGTGAGGGAGTAAAGAGAAAGCAGGCCACAGTGAGAGGTCCCATTGGCCCTGACGCATAATGGCAATGGGCCTGCATTTTGTTACTTAAAGAAATAAAGGCTGCTATATATAACTGAGTAGTTTTACGCTTTACTTTACTTACAGACACTTTAAGCTGAATTCATCTGAGCTTAAACTTAAGTCTCTGTCAAACCAGTGGCCTCAGTTTTAGAGGTTCAGTGTTTAAAAGCTGCAACCCAGAAATGATGCAAGTTATGTAACCACAGTTTCTACAATCGCTCATCATCAAGTCGTCTGTCTCTGCCAGTCTCATCTTCATCTGAGTGAGTCATTAGGAGGGTCTACAATGAAGTTAGAGCAACTACTGTGTGGTAAGTGTTGCTTATGAGGTGGCCACATGCGTAGTATCTTAGCTAAGTTTTGCTTACTCCTTACATGTGGCCAGCGAGGTGGATCTGTGCCTGAATCAAACCTTATTTAAAGTAGAAACAGGTTTCATAAATAGTTTCATGACACCAAAAATAGAATTCAACTTCCTCAGTCAACTGAAGAGCAAGTGAAGCTGAACTTTCAACTACAACCTTTGTCTGTTTTGGTCTTGCAGTTTTTAAAAACTGTAGGTAAAGATGTGAATTTTCAGATTTAGTATCAACAGTTTTTGGACAAACTTGTCTTCAATGCAAGTACAGCACAGCTTACACCTCCTGAATTGCTTAATGGTTTGCCAGAATCAGTCTAAAAGTTTTATATACATTTTTAGGGCCAGAGTCGTCTCTATTTTTTGAGGCGACTGAGGTCCTTCAACATCTGCCAGAAAATTCTCAGGATTTTCTACGAGTCTGTTGTGGCCAGTGCGATCCTCTATGCTGTTGCATGCTGGGGGAGCAGGCTGAGGGTAGCAGATGCCAACAGACTCGATAAACTGATCCGTAAGGCCAGCAATGTTGTGGGGATGGAGCTGGACTCCCTCAAGGTGGTGTCGGAGAGGCAGATGTTGTCCAAGATAAAGACAATGTTGGATAACACCTCCCACCCACTCCATGACATGCTGGTCAGTCACAGGAGCACGTTCAGTGAGAGACTGAGATTACCGAAAAGCACCACTGAACGACACAGGAAATCTTTCCTGCCTGTGGCCATCTCCCTGTACAACGCATCCACTTAACACACTGTTTACTGCAACAGCTACACCCTTCTTGCACATGTTCTTTTTCAGCTATTTATTAATAAGTGACCTTTATGTTTATATATATATGCCTGTAGATATTGTGCCATTCTTAGTTATAGCTGCACCGCTTGATGGATTGTTGGAGCATTACGGCCACTGTAGTCAGGAGCCTCGCAAAGTAATCTGGATCCAAAACTCCGTCCACTTCAGTTCCCAAAGTCAAACGAACCTTTGGCATCCCTGATAGTTAAAAACTGTCTAAATTCTTTCATCTTTAATAAAGTGATCAGTGTTGCTGCTTTACCAGGTGTAACAATTAAGTTTAACATCCAGGCATCCATGAAAACAGAATTTATGAACTTTAACAGAGTTTGAAGTTAACAAGAAGTTAGCTTCTACTTTGCACAGAATTACCATCAAAGAATAACAATGTGATCTCTATTTGTACATACTTGTATGCTCTATGCTAAGTGTGGCAGTGTGTGAGTCAAGGAAGCTGGCAATATAAAGAGTGTATATATATTAAACGCACACTTCAAAATTCTATTGATAGGGTGTTACTTACTACTGACACTCACTTTATGATGCTTGTGATATAAAATGTTCATTAAAATAGAGTATATGGAAATAAACCACATGCAAGCAGGTATATTATAAATATAACTCCACTTTAATGATAATTAGTTCCAGTAACACAAAAACAACACAACACACGCAGTTAACACAATGACAAGTGCGCCTGGTAGAGAGGCGTCAAAAACGCCCATACGTGCTGGGGCCTTGTATGGTTTGGATGCTCTGCCACATTCTCTGAAAATCTCTTGAAAAGGCAAAGTGATGACTGACTTTTTTTTGAGTACTCATACTTTGCTAGCTTGACAAGCCATAAACCCTGGCAAGGCAATGCACTGTAATTTACAGTCACCAATACATATATAACGAACAACAAATAACAATCCAACTGCTGACATACAGTAAAAGAAATACTACCACTACAAACCTCAGAGGTTTGTTGATTCTCTTCATAAAGATTAAACTATAATATTGTATATATATATATATATATATATATATATATATATATATATATATATATATATATATATATATATATATATATATAGATATGAACGGATCAAACACCTCTGAGTGAAAGAGAGAGACATGTGCACACTGAACTATTTGTTCAACAGTCATCGTTCTCTAACAGAACAAAACTCTTTAGATTAAACTCAGGGCAGAATCACTGTGGAACCAGGAAAGACTGCAAATCCGGGATAAAGAGGATCATTGAATCTGGTTTTGAATGTGTGGAGGTGGATCAGAGTGTCAGAGGAAACACTGAAAAAGGACAGAATGCCAGCAGCATAATCCACATACACTGCTACTCTGTTAAATCTGTTGTGGGAGACGATGGGTGTTTCTGTGTTATCGTGCTTTGCAATGACAGAGGATGAACCCGTTTTTACTACAAGTGCCCAGGACTGAGAATTTGATCCAAACTCATTGTCGCCAGTTATTCCTTTCCTACTGATTCCACTGTAACTGACTGCTATGTAAACATCTCCACTCCACTCGACCTCCCAGTAATGTCGATCAGTCAGACCGTTTATACACAGCAGCTGAGGAGAATGAAATCCGTGTCTGTGGAAACGATGTAGGTTATGTCCCCCCACATAGGCCACCTTCTTGTTTCCGTTAGACAGTTCGAGTTTCCTGCTCACTGATTTTGTGTCGATTGTGAGTCTACAGGAATCTGTTGGAGAGAACAAACACAATCCAGCTGCAGTTATTGATCCATCATCTGTTCATCGATTGACACTAGGATGATGACTCCTGATATCAGAGATGTGAATTAGTGATGTTGGGTTGAATATGTGCTGCTTTGTTTCCACTAATCAAATTAACAACAGACTTACGCCTCTTGATCTCTGATGTAAGATCATTGTCTTCCACACTTCCCACTCTGAAAGGAGAAGGGGGGTCAGACAAGCATTCTCTGTTAGCATGTTAACATGGACATCACGCTTATATTGTCGTAGACTGATAAGGGAACAGTCTAACCTTTTGATAAACCCACATGATTATAGCATCTCTAACCTCTTATCCTGCAATTGTCAGGTTCTAGTACCGTTTGAACCAGATTAAAAGAAGAGCTTATTTTTCCTCTGATAAAGCTAGGCTAACAGATTCCAGTCTTTGTGCTAAGCTATGCTATATACTAAGTAATATATTCCTTTGGTTAGAGGGTAATCAATCATTCATACCTGAGAGAACACAGTTCTTTGCTTGGATCCATAGTCTCTAAATAAACAAGCACAATATAAATAAATCAGAATTAGTTTTAGGGTATGTTTGCATTTATCACATAATTGAACTGTTTGAAAATGAGAAAACATACAAAGGAAGTCAAAGGAGTTTGTCCTCATACTATATCAGCTGTGTGAAAACAGCAGCAAAACAAATAAATTCCACAAAAATGGATGAAAAAGTGTCTTTCAGGTTTTTTTCTCTTAACTAATTATAGTGATTTAGTGGCCATTGAAGTGTGTTCAGAATTTGTAAACTGATGATGATTCATGTCATAAGTCATGACACACTGTTCTTCTTCACATAAGCTTGCTTTATAACTTAGAAGTATAAGTGTCGGTAATGGTATCAGTACTAGCTGATACCAACATTTGCAGTATAGCACACCACTAGTAAATATGCATTTATTCCTCTTGGCTCTCACTTGGTGTTGGCTCACTGTGATTTCATGATTTCATGTTGCAAAGCACAGTGATGCATTTCTGAGGTTTAGTCTATGTAATTCGCTTAATGACAGACCTTTATATACAACTTATCACATAATGTAACCTACACATCAACACTGTTAGAGTGCACGATGTGCTGAATCACATGCAAATGTCATGCACTGATGAAACATATTAGAGATTATTAGGCTTAACATAACCTTATTATAAGAATAAATTTATTATGGGTTTGCAGCTCGTTTTAATGAAAATGTGCATGGGCATAAGTAACAAGGGCATTACCGTTTGATTTAACGTAACAGGCACTGTGATTTCTAATATTTTAAGAAACTGGCAGCCTGTAATGGCACAGATGTTAAAACCAATCATGGAATGGCCAACCAGAAATGCTGTTTTCTGAAAAATTCCCCCCAAAATGTATGTTTATCACTGACTTCAATGTCATTTGAAAGACCTAAACGAATTACGAATTATGAAATATAATTAAGAGTGTATAGCTGAGCAACTTACAAGGAAAAGCTTTGCCAATGAGTAGACCCTAAAAAGACTTATGATTCAGCGTGGGTGACACATTTACTTTCTGCCAGTCTGGTTATAGAGAGCTGTGTTGTCAGATGCAGAAAGGATCTTTAGACCACCGTTTCTTGTGCTGTTGTTGGTCTGTCAGCCAGCTGCAGAGAAAATGGATGTTCTAACATAAAGAAATCTTAAGTGAAATCAAATGTTAAAAACAATGAAAAGTGTCCACTGCAACCACTGTCTGTGCTTTTCATGCTGTAGTTTTCAATCTTTGAAGTTTTTTCCATGGTTCTCCCATTCCTGGTGAATGTCACTATTTCCTCCTTACCTATTCTATCCTACTTGTTAAAATTAACCAATCAGCATTTAGCAGATGCTTGCATCATTAATTATGGATTTTTGAGCACTGCACGGGTACATGTCTGCAGTGGGTGAAAACCCCATTCTTTGTGTTATTTTTGAATGTGTTATTATTTAGAATAGGGTCATGGTCTTGGTTAATATAGTGCACAAATGTTAAAATGTCTTTTAAAGCTGGATCTTCTTGGTTGCTACTGTGTCACCTGAAGAATCTGGACAAAATATCCTTATGAAAGACAATACCTAAATATGTGTTTTTTTGTAATGTGAATATTTATGTCCATGAACACAAAAACAGAATATAGACTGAAAACAAAACTGTTTCATGTTTTGTTAGCAGAATGTCTAAACCAAAACAGCATATGAAATATGAAACATCAGAGAGACTTACAACAGGGATACTGTGTTTAGGTTCTCCTCAGATTCAAGACTTCAGAGCTGGAGGACTCCTCTTTACCTGAGCTGGAAATAGCTGCTTACTGACTGACTGACTGACTGACTGACTGACTGGCTGGCTGACTGGCGCTGTCCACGTATTTAAAGATTTAGATGCCGGATGTTTTGCTTTAGTTATGTCAGTTGTTTGGAATCTAGAATGTCAAGTTCATCAGAACAAATTTGATCTCATTGTTCTTTGTTTTCTATTATACTGAAAACAGTGTCAGTAAGAATGTTCACAAAAAACCTGAATGAACAGAGGAATGAAGCCAGTTATCATAAGTAAAGATTTTCATATAAAACTCCTTTCAGGCCTCTGGCTTTGGATGCTAACTCTACATTTCATTTAAAGCTCACTATTTAAAAGAAAGATATTTATTTATTTTTGCATTTTGCAACTTATTTTTTGTCAAAAACTAGCCCCACCCCATCCAATGCAGAATCAGGAGCACTCAAAAAAAAGAAAAAAAAAAACACGGCTCCCCTTAAAAGGCAAGGGGAAAATTAGGAAAGAAATTGACATTTGTATGTTTATTAGTGTGTAGTATATGAAAAAATTGTTTCCTAATTTGTGTGATCCGACCTCGGACCTATTACTTTGAAGTATTACAAATTAAAAAGGGGTATTTTGTTATCTTTACCCATGTGATTGATGTAGAAACTTGAGATTTCAACATACGTGGAGCCTGGCTGTGTCAGGGTCCTGGGTCTGAGCGACCCAGGATCCCTGGTTAGTCATGGACTTGTGATATTATATGTATTTTTGGTGTTGCTGCTGCTCTTTCTCCATGCTTGTAGATGTGAGTGTATGTGTGTGTGTGTGTATGAACACCGGTTTACAGGCAAACTTTAAAAGAAAAGAAAAGTTTGAAAACTTTTCAAAGGAATAAACATCACAGAATGAACAAAAATCACAAATATGAAACTAAACACTGGACACTGGAACCTAAAACTAGGAGACTCGAGAGAACAAAACCAGGAGCTAGAATGTTAGGACACAAGGGGAGAAACACAGAATGGAAAGGGTACAACACAACACAACACAAAGCAAGGAAAACATAGGGCTTAAATACACTGAGGGATAATGTGGGAATGAGACACGAGAAGAGAGCAAATCTGGGAGTAATCAAACATGACGCAACCAAGGGGAAGCAAAACTAGAAACACTGACATGACAAGGGACCGTCAAAGAAAAACTGAAAGTATAACGCAGAGACGCAGACTTGACACACACAAAAAAGGAACACGGAGCACTGTCAGAAGAAAATTATATATAGTGTGATCAGCTTCATGAAATGTGTTCTTTTATTGATCACTAAGCAAATGTCTACGTGACTTTTGACATGAACTCTTGTGTGATAAACAACTAACAGCTTCCTCTTTCTGTAAGAACATGCAGACTTAGAAAAGGGGAACCTCAGCTCTGAGTTCTTAGAATAACTCTGTTATCTTTGTACACACACACACACAGAGACACAAGCTTGTATAAATAAAGAACGCAGACAGTGATACAGCGCGAGTCTGGAATACGAGCGCTCTATGACCGTCCTCGCGAGTAAAGACAACTGCAGTGTTTGTGCAGGTGTCTCAGCTGAAGAATTGTGAGGTGATTCTTAGAAATCCCCTGTCAAGCGCAGACACAGGAGTGACATAAGACACGACTAACTGGTGAAGAAGATAATAAACATGAAGACTGAAATAAATCTACACTAAACACAAGGACACAGGAACAAAACCAAGAACTAGATCTGAAAGAGTAGAGAAGAACTTGTGAACTAGAATTACAAAACAGAAACCAAAACACTAGAAGTCATAAACCACAATGAAATCACAGATCAATAATAATAATAATAATAATAATAATAATAATAATAATAATAATAATAATAATAATAATAATACAAAATCAAAAA
This sequence comes from Aulonocara stuartgranti, assembly GCF_965226115.1. Classification (NCBI taxonomy): domain Eukaryota; kingdom Metazoa; phylum Chordata; class Actinopteri; order Cichliformes; family Cichlidae; genus Aulonocara; species Aulonocara stuartgranti. Next base: position 64,778,409 of record NC_138941.1, on the reverse strand, counting down.
ACTGGGTCACCGACCCAGGACCGTGACATTTTCATAGTCAAATTGTTGTTTGAGTTTGTCAGTACATCCTCAGGCTCCTGTGCAACCTGTTCTTCTGTTTACACAGCAATTATGCAGACGGTTCTGGTTTCATTATAATGATAAGAATTTTTGTGTATTGATATTTATCTTTCAGTTTCACACACTTGTCATGTATCCTTCAGACACCCAGTTTATCTGCAGTGCACGTGTGACTCAAAAAGGCGAAGCAGCCTCTTTCCTCAGCTGTGACTCAAACAGAGCTGAAATAAACTCTTTGTTCAGCAGTGCTTTATGGAACTGCTTCATCAGCCTGTCATATCTAACACAATCACAGTGCATACAATGGGGTAGCACTGGGACTAAAATCTAGCTGGGGGAACCACAGAAAAGCAAGAAATGTGATCAGAAAAAAAATTGTATAATATTGGTCCATTAATATTGATAATCTGTGGGAGGAATTATCTTTTGGACATATTTATATTTAAAAAATCATAAAATGTAATACAAAAAGTTAAATTAACTATAACCAAGATATGGCCTGGAAAAACATGTTAAATGAAGCAAATATTCTAATCACTGCTGAGTTTGTCTGCCAATTAGAACATGAACAGATTCATGTCAATCTACAGCTCGGCACCACAGAACAAAGTCTGTTCATAGCAGCCTATAAAACACATGAGGGGCGGAGTCTTGCTGTGTGTGTTGCATATGTATTTCTTGCATGTATACTGTCTTCCTGTCTATCTTGGCTGCAAGTATTGCTACTTGATCTGAAACAGACTTTAGATCAGGGGACATCTCCTGACCAGGCTGGATTTTTTGGCTGCGCCTCAGATGAAGAGTGAAAAATCTGATTTCCTGTACAAGAGTAGGCTCCTTTGCATTGGCCTTGGTTGCACCATTTTGGCATCCACATGGTGTGGTTCATTCTTTGAGAAAAAAGACCTATCAGTCTCACCATTTCCTGTCATTAATATTCCTCCCTTGTTTGCTACTAATGAGCTGGTTTTGGAGCTCGCTGAAGGTCAGTCTCATCTTCACCTTCAAACTCAATGTTAGACTGAGTTTCTCCACCATGTGGAGCTACCATAGCTCTCCTAGTTGAGCAGATGGCCCAGGTACTGAAGATCAGAGTCCTATCTGCAGGGCCCTGGGTTTCAGTCTGCCCTAGATCACTTCCTCTGTGTCATTCCCCTTCACTATCTTCGCACATTTCTCTCTACTGTCTGCCCTGTCCTATCCAATAAAGATAAAAGGTCTCATGTTCTGAAAAGTCTTCCTCTTCATCAGCTTCCAAATCTTCCCCCCTTCTAAAATCACTGGCTTTCTCTAAGCAGAGAATATTTTCACAATGATGATCAATAACAGAAACAAAACTTTTTGGTACTGTAGAAGAAGGCCAGAGTTAAGGGTCACAGCAACTGTACAATTTTAAAATGCAGGTAAGGCTATGTAGAGACCGAAGGCCAGAATTTCTTTATATATAAATATTCAGTTATGATAACTTCTGTTTCCAGATGAGCTGTAGTGTCATTCCTATGTTCATTCAAGTGTTTTGTGAAACCAGTTTGTTGAGATTCATTCACGGAAAATAGCAAAAAAGCCCAGATAAAATCAGTTTGTTCCACATAACTGACATATAGAAACTGAGATAATAAAAAAAACATCTGTTTACAGGTGGACTGCTTCACTGAGTGAGCAGGTGGGCAGTGAATGGAAAAGAGAAAGCAAGAAGAAAGAAATTTAAACCAAATTATTGAATTGGTTTTAGTTGTTTGTTTGTTTTTTTACTTAGGCACATCCAGCAAAACTCTCCCCCTCTTTCCTCTGTGTTTAGTTTTGGTATTTTATGCAAAATAAATAAAGTTTGAACAGACGATAATATGATATAAATCGTTTAAATGACAGAAAATATAGATTTGTGCTGTAAAAGATCATTATTGTATGTTAATTATCTTAATTATGGGCAAAAAATTTTTGATCATTAAATGTCAAGCACACACTGTGCCTAATGAAACCTGTTAAATCTGTTTTAAAATAATCTGTATTACAAATATTTGTTTTGCACACATGACCTGTAAGCTCACAACACCCCAATGATCAAAACTGAGGCCACTGAATCCAGCCTCAAAAGAAAGATTTTAGAATCAAAGCACCCCCAAAGATTTCTTACTTTTTTGACTTTTTTTTACAATATATTAACATATTAATGTAATTTTTCATCTAATTCAATACTGTCATGGTCCGTGGTCCTGTGTGTGGAATGTGTGATGCGCGGGTAGCCACACCCCCAGGCTGGGCCATCACTGGCACACCTGCTCTCTATCGGGGTGATTACCTGAAGAGCTACTTAACCCGCCGCTGACGGATGCTCCACGCCAGTCCGTTAATCACCTCTCTGTGGTAACTAGACTCCCACGAAAGCGTTGCATTCATATCTTGTTGGAGCTGCGTTAAATCTGCCTACTTGTGTCTAGGTTTCGATCCGGCGTTCAGCGTCTGCCACCTGCCTGTCCTCCTGCTCAATTGGACCACCCAGTACATCATCTGGCCCATCCACTACCTCCACGGATTTCCTTCTCTCGGACTTCCCTCCCGAGCTCCCACGGTCCCGCTCTAATCGTAAGCCAACCGGTCTAACTCAGTTTTGATGTGTTTCCTCCGCTTCCCGGCTCCCTAGTAATCTTCTCCCCTTTCTGTTGCAGCCTCCCATGGTCCCAATTCCGGCTTCCTCGCATCATTGTTTCCCCAGGTTTTTTAGTTCCTCGTTTTGCTCCTTTAGTTTTCCCGGGTCGCCTTTTGTTGTTATAATAAAGTGTCATTTTCTGCTAGCGCTTGGGTCTGCGTTTGGATCCTTTTGTGCACGCGTGCTGCGGCGCATGACAAATACAATCTATTTGTGTATGATTGTCAGTTCGAAGAGGGAGAGAGGAAGGAGGGGAATGTGAGGAGAAAGAACAAGGCCAGGAAGAACCAGGTAAGAAAACAGACAGGGAACAGTGACAGGCACAACAGAAACTGTTAAACTGACAAAGAGAAAAAAAACGGATTTTACTCACACAATCTGGAAGTTGTGTCCTCCCTATATTAAAACTGCTATACAGAATCTGCAAAACAAACTGAGTTGAAACATTTTGACCCTCTTTAACAACATTCCAACATAAAATTATAATTGATTGGGGAGATTAAAATTAATGATATATTTTTATGTGGTTCAGCCACAACTGTCCAGTTGTCTGTATGACTGCCGCAGTACGTACATCACATTTGCACACTATCAGAAAGTGCCAAACAGCCCTGGTGGAGTGAGGAGCTGTAAAGAGAAGCAGATGCTCTGTTTATATTCTAAAAATGTTTTAAGCTTGTTTCAAAGATTCTGTACTGCAGCTTTAAATGTTTCCAAAAGCACACACACACTTCTCAGTGTTTCTCAAACGTTTTACAGTGTGTACCACCTGATAAAAAATGTCAAGCTCTCCTAAGTACCACTATGAAAGCATGAAACTCATAAATCTTACAACACAAAATTATTATTATTAAATTAGTAAAATTAGTATCTGCAGTAAAGATGTTTTCATGCATGGTATACATTCTACCACAGGCAAAGTTGCCTCCGTTCTTATATTCTTTTTTTAATATTTTGTAATAATTTATTCTGTTTCGGGAGTGTTTTTTTATGTATGTGATTTATATTATACGTACACGTTAAAAGTAAATCTCTGTCCAAAAAATGCACTCAGTTTACTTTTTACTCACTATGAGCATCATTCATTATTCTCCCCCAGTAATTAAGGTTAGGATGTGTATTTTTTTTAATCCAATCCATTTTTATTTTCCAGCATTTAAATAACCTTTATCAGATTTGATGGTTTTGTTACAGACTTTTCAAAAAAGTGTTTTGCTTTTCTTTCACAAATGTGGGGATTAAATTGTGTTAAAATGTACAAAACATGTTCTGTGACGAGGACCCAGGCACAGAGAGACTTGATGAATTTAAGAATCTTATGATTTAATAAAGAAATTTGCAGACTTGCACAGAGATGGTAAAATTATGATGACTGATAATGGAGAAGAAGACAACAGACGACGAGGACAGGGAGGAACAGGGGTTTAAATGCACCAAGGAGACAGTCAGAGGGAACTCGGGACAACTGGAGACATTTAAGGATGCAGGGACTGACAGAGGAGGGGAAGAAGTCTCATCGTGACGAGTAAAGTTTATCTTGCCTGGATGGGCAGCTCGCTGGGTGCTCAGCACCCCAAAGCTCTGATCCTAGAATCGCCCCTGTCAGTGAGTAAAGCAGAGTACAAGTACTCAGTTACAATCAGCAGCCTGAAAGATTAGACTCTACGGTGTGTTCACACCGAACGCAATGGACGCAACCAAAATGCACCAGACGCTTGACGCATGCACATTCACATCTCGACGTGTGTCCAACGCGAATTATTCGCGTGAAGCGGAAATGTGGGAGGAAGTAGTGCCAGACGGTATGGTTGCAAGATGGCAGCTGTCGAGCTAGCGTTTGAAGAGAGAGTCTCCCTTCTCTATCTACTGTGGAGTGCAGAGCAGCGGCGTAAAGGACGTCCTCGCCGTACCTGGGTCCATCAGGTCCTCCAGAAGTGTGAGCAGTTTGGTGAGTTTCACCACTTGCTCCAGGAGCTGCGTCTGGTTGACCGTCTTTCCCTCACCCAGTTTGAGGAGCTGCTGTCCCACATCGGTCCAAGCATCGCCCGCCTAAACACCAACTACAGGCGCTCAATCCCACCTGCAGAGCGCCTGTCCGTCTGCCTGCGGTTAGTAAAAGTGTTTAATACGGTAGTCCTTTATTGATATCTGTGCTAATATATGCTAAACTATCCGTTTATACACTGCTAACATGGATGTGGTATGCTATCAATGAATGAAAATTTGAAATCGCCAGCGACTTCCCCACGACGGCTCTGAGCCACCCACAAACCTCTAAAGAGCGTTCCTGCCTTTTTAAAAATTTTCTCAATAAATGGAGCTTGCCTCCAAAATAAACTAACCTCTCTTTATTCTCTTCAATAATTGGTCTTCACTATGTTCCTATATAGTAGTATATTTTTTCATTAGTATAATATGAAATAAATTCTACATGTGCCAATATTTGCTGTGTAGTAGAACTGAGACATTAGTCATTACAAAAATTTATTTCAATTTATTTCAAATAATATTAAAATTCTCAAACAGAAAAACATTAAACATAAATATATAAAATATAAGTATTTACAGTGAGACAGGAATAAAAAGGATCCATCTTAAAGCAGAAGAGCCTCAGGGAGAAGGAGGAGAAAAATAAGAACATTGTTTCTGCCCTGGAGAGCCTGCTGCCTCATCATAAAACTACTGATCGCTAGGGTCCAATGTTTCCAAATTTAACACAGCTGTGCTGTTTTCAAAAACTAACTTATAAATTTGAAATTTCACTAAATCTCTCGTCTGAGGTGGCATGCTCTCCAGAGCAGGAACAAGGCAGAGGAGGAAATGCTCCATTGGAGACGGGCGTGGCCTCTTCAGGGACTCCAGGATGGCCAGCTCCACCGCTGATGGACCGTCCTGGGACCCGTCCCTCATCCGCCTCAGAGCTGTCCTCCTCTGTGGGCCTGTAAAACACAGCACAAAACAACACAAAGAAATGAGAAGGCTGCTACTAGATTTTCATTTTCAACATTGAGAAAAAAAAACAGGATATAAACAGATTGGTTGTAGATATTTAGTAAAGGTGATCACAAGGGAATTCAAGTGAGTAAAAAGCTATCAGTGCTTGATGTTCATACCTGTGGTGCAGCAGCAGGAGCGGAGGGACCAGGAACTGGAGAGCCAGGAGAAGCAACAGGGGATGCTCTGCTGCAGAATCAGTTGACTCTATCAAGAACAGGTTGAATATAATAATCATAGAGTATACAGTGGTCTCTCATTTATTGCAGCAGGGGTTATAACTAGCCCCTCGCCACACACTTTATACACTTTTTGTCACACACACATGAACATTGGTCACAGTTCTCACAATTGATTCTCAAAGTGCAAACCTTTATAGATTTCAAAACGTAAAAGTATTATTATGCCGCGTTTTGTCTTCATCTGCCTGCCACTTTCGTGCGCCTTTTTCCCTCGCAGTGCAGGTGTGTATTTCCGAATGAGGGTCATAGTAATGGGTATTTTTGTGCTGTTTTTTTCTATTGGACGCTGTTTTTTTCTATTGGACGTGATGGTTATCAAAACCAAACGTGATAAATTTGGCAAGCGCTGGAGACACGACATGGAGGAGATTTGTCAATCAGGCTGCAGAATGCAATGCTGTACTGTGCAATAAAAAAAATCAGTGACAAAGCGAGGCAGTGAAGGGTGAACAGAGGGACCACTGTATGCTGTTTATTAATAAACAATAAAATATATTCCTATTTGACAACATGCATAAAAGCAGAAAGGTATTTGTACATCAGTGGGAAAATAGCGGGACATTAGGCGGGCTTGCTAGCTTTTGTGCGGCTTCCCCGGGTCAGTCAAAAATTTCAAAAGAGAAATGAATGAACTTACCAGGTTGCCCGATCTCTTCACATATCTTTCTCCAAGCTCGGTCCTTCATATTCCTGTCTCTGTACAGAAAGCAGCTGGTGTCATACAGCTCTGGGTTGTTTGCTACAGCATTGATGAGACTTTCCTCCATATTGAATGAAGTATGAAGGGCTTTGGCTGGATCTGCCCCTTTGACCTAGGTCAGAGCCACGTCACCAGGCTCCTGATTGGTTGTCGCGGCCCGATTTGACGCTGGAGTTCAGATTTTTCCAACTCGAGCGGTAGACGCGATACGCGCGTATGCACAAAATGCAACACAAAAAGTGACGCGCCAGACGCGCTACTTTGACACACGTTTTCGCGACGCAAATCTGCTTCTGAATTTTCGCGGGACCCGCAATTGCGTGTCATTGCGCTTCTCCATTGACTTTACATGTAAACCTGACGCTCTGTTCGCGTCTTTCGCGTTCGGTGTGAACACACCGTTAGTGTGTATGTTGGCACCTCCTCATGCACACAGCAGGGGCAGAAATTTATGAGTGAAAGGTCAAGTTAAATTTCTAAAGTCAAAACTGGTTATGAAGAAATCACACCGTTTTAAGAAAATAATATCAGAAGTCTGACTCACATGTTCATGAGTTTGTAGTTGATGAAACACCAACACACCTCAGCTCTGTTTTCATCTTAAATTACTGAGTGAGACACTGAACAAATATGGCCAATGGTCCATGCCGAAATTCATTGTTTAAAATACTTTTCTGTGTGTCTGACTCCTAGTTTAAAAAAAAAACAACATATTTTTAGTTTACAATTACAAAAACATACAATAATTAGCAGTAACTCACATTATATTTTTTATTTCATACAAGAAATACATAATACCTGTAACTTATTAATCATATTTATATGTTTATAGAATCAATAAAAGACATTTACAAAAACAAGAAAGGACAAAAGAATATAGTTACAGATTTCACCGCAATATCAGATATATTTTCTGGGGACCATTCGGGCATTAAAAACATTCTGGACCTAACATTAATATTGATCTTTTAAGTTTCTGGGGTTTTTTTTTAATCTAATGTATCAGTAATTAAAAAGAATATATGTGAGGTAAATGGAATAAAACACCTGAAAAAAACTCATGTAAAGTGATCACAGGAAACACACTCCTCGGCAGAAGGACAATTAGTTCCCATATCAGTTATTGGTTAACCCTTTAAGACCTACCATAGAACCAAGTCCGCCAGAGCTTATATTATATTTTTACATGCTGTGGAGCCATTTTTGGGAGATTTTTAAGTTGCTATACATCAATACAACAATTATAGCCCAGATTTTAATAATATGTATTCATTAAGTGGATAGTAATTACATAAATTGCAAAAAAGTGCAATAAACTACAAAAAACATATATTTCTAGTTAGAGAAATTTAAGAGACTTATCCCTCAAAACTGTAAATACAAAAAAGTTGCACAAACTAGTTTCCCACCACAGGAAATTTATTTTGAGTGTCTTCATAGTTTTATTTTTGAAATACACCAATTTTTATACACTGCAGGAAAAACGAAAATAAATATTATACTGCAAATTTGCAAAAAAGCAGCATATGCATCAAAATAAACTATTTCCAGCAGTGCAATATGAGTCCTAAGCATCCCAGAAACGACACAGAAAGTCATAAAGTCAAAGATAACTTTTAAAAACACAAGTATAGGCTCATGAGGCCCTGATGGTAAAAAAAACTATATTTCCGCGAAAATGACATCACTTCCGGTTTCGGGCAGGTAACGGCGGACATGCAAAAGTTCGCGCTGATGTCTATTCCAACGTAGGAAGTGTTATGAACAGCTGATCGGATCGGCAAAGCGTGTTTCTGGAATATTATGTTTTTGTTGCTGCAAGCGCTTTTTATGCAGTTTTTGCAAAGCTACATGTGGAAGGAAACTGTGACCGAGGACAAGCTGATGGCATAAGATGTAAGTACAACTCCTCCGGTTTCATATGCAAAAAAAAAATATTGCGCTAGCTTACGTGGTTGCAGTGCTACCGGGATTTAAAAATAGTTACGCAAAACAGAGCGTGCTGCTCCGATCGGTTTTAAAGGGTTAAACTAGATTGTTTTGGTTGTTTATTTCCTGACGTCGGTGTCATTTATTTTTAATGAAGCACAAGTGTATTTCAACTCAGTAAATATCCACTGATCTTCTACTGTATAACAGAACGAGGAGAATCTTAGATCGGGTGTTTCAGTATCAATCCGCAGCCGAGTAAATAACTTCGCACCATTGATGGTCACATATCTAGAATAACATTATATCAGAATCAGAATCAGAATCAGAGAGACTTTATTTATCGCCAAGGGGCAATTAACAAACAACCGAGCAGCATACGTTGAAGATAAGGACAATAAGAACAGGCAATAGGAGTGAAATAATAAATACACAGAATATACAGTATATACAGTTCTAAAATTACACAGTTTTAAAATTAAAGTGGCTGAAGGTGAATAAATAACTGCAAGTGACTAAAAGTGAATAAAGTGTCAGTATTGTGGTAAGAGTTTAGTTTATGTTTCTGGTGTGGGAAACGGTCTTATCAGCTGGAGTTGAAAAGCAGAGTGGCTTTGGAGACAAAGGTGGGTCTCCTCCTCTCAGTCCTGCAGGAAAGGCAGAGGAGGCGTTGCCCAGAGGGGAGCCATTGAAATGCGGGGTGAAGAATGTGAGCGGGGTCGCTGATGATTTTGGCTGCCTATCTAAGGGCCTGTTGGCTGAAAACCTGTGCCAGAATTCTGACAGGCAGGCCAATGATTTTGGCACACGCTGCTGCAGTGTGCTGCAGTCTGTTCCTGTTCCTGGATGTTAAACTTAATTGTTACACCTGGTACAGTTTTTAACTCTCAGGGATGCCGAAGGTTCGTTTGACTTTGGGACCTGAAGAAGACAGACTTTAGGACCCAGATTACTCCGCAAGGCTCCTGACTACAGTAGCCGTAATGCTTCGACAATCCATCAAGCACTGCGGCTTCGTAGCTACCAAAGTCGTACTAAAACATTTTTTGACAGACATTTGAGCGCCACATACGCCACAAACTCGGTTTGAGGTCAGTAAGCACAACCAGAGTTCATAAATAAGGCTGATTATAAGGTGCACTGTCGATTTTCTGAGAAAATTAAAATTAGAGGATTTTAAGTGCACCTTATAATGTGGAAAATACAGTATATAGCCATCAAATCACAACACCAGTTGCTTCAAGGCGCTAATATTGTAAAATAAAGATTCAACAATAGTAAATAGAAAACCTCAACAATCTCATGACCTCCTATGAGCAGGCACTTTGGTGAAGTTAAAACACACAGAGACAAACTGAAGCACTAAGTGGTTAAAAACAATCAATCACTTTTATCCTCAAGCTCATCTTTAAACATGAACAAATCTGACTTAAAAACAGCCACAAAAAAGTTTTACATCAGTTATCCTCTCTATAAAACAAATAATGTTAATATCAATTAAAAAGTGGTGTCAGATCGACAGTACTGATTTTCTTGGACTAAAGTTTGTAGCAAAGAAACTTTGCTGCTTTCACTTTCACCTCCAGAAGCGTCCTCCTTTTCAGACCCTGTGATTTTCCAGAGAGAACAGAAAGTATCTGCAGAATCTTTTTCTTCTCAGAACAAACTCATGATTCAAACTTTAAGAATCGAAAGAACGTCTCACTGCCTGAAGGGAGATTCTGAATGTTAAAAATGTTGATAAGCTTGTTTTTCAATCTATACACCTAAAAACCACAAACCAGGCGAGAAATTTGGGTGTAGTGATGGATGCAGACCTAAACTTAGAAACATATTAAGACAATAACAAAGTCAGCTTACTATCACCTCAAGAATATATCAAGGATAAAAGATCTGATGTCTCAACATGACCTGGAAAATCATGCATTCATCTTTAGTAGGCTTGATTACTGTAACAGCATCTTTACAGGTCTACCTAAAAAATCAGTCAGACAACTACAGCTCATTCAGAACTCTGCTGCTCGAGTCCTCACTAAGACCAAAAACGTGGACCACATCAGTCCAGCTCTGAGGTCTTTACACTGGCTGCCTGTCCGTCAGAGGATAGACTTTAAAGTTCTGATGCTGGTCTATAAAGCTCTGAATGGTTTAGGACCAAAATACATCAATGACCTCCTGACCCAGTATGAACCTTCCAGATCCCTCAGGTCATCTGGATCCGGTCTTTTATCAGTTCCCAGAGTCAGAACCAGACACGGAGAAGCTGCATTCAGCTTTTATGCTTTTTTTTTTTCAGGAAGCTAAAGCTGGATCTTATATTTACAGAATACATTTTAGCTCACGAATTTAATAAGAAGATTTAAAATTTCAAGTGTGGAGGCCAAGCGGTGAACCGGACTCACAGATTTAAATATTCTTGCTTATTCTAGTGGACCACAGCCTCTCTAGGTGAGCTGTTTCCTCAGGAATCTGTCTGAATAACATCAGAAAAGTTTTCTTTGTTTTTTAATTATTTTCTTTTCACTGCATTGAATCATCCACAGATCCACACTTATCACACGTCCTTTATTCAAATGTCAGTGTATGGCATGAATTCCATTCCCATTTATTTCTTCCCCTCTGTTCTGTGATTGTTATGTGCATGGTTTTGTGTATTAACAGTTCTACTTTTAAAAACTCCAACTCTCTCTCTCTCTCGAGAGCAACATTCACTCAAGTCTGTCGGGTGGAAAGTTTCTAGCCTTCATTCACTGATTTTAAATCTTCCAATGACAAATTCCACTGTGTGTGTCTCAGATGGATTAACAGAAGAAAACATGACGACTGTCAGCCTGGGGTGTGTATTTACAGGAAATCTAAGGAGGAACAAAGAAACATTCATCTCTCTGACAGGCAGTAATAATGTCTTTGTTTCACTGTCAAACAGTTCAACACCTTATGTACGGTGTACATTTTAGGACATCGTCAGGTATCGGACAAAAAATTGTCAGGTGTCAGTTGTCAAAAAAAAAATTGTCAGGTATCAGACAAAAAATTGTCAGGTGTCAGTTGAGTTTGTTTCTCACACGCACCTGAAGATGAAGGCACACAGAGTAATCACTGCAGCACCCTGCTGTCTCTAAAGCTGTACATATGTGTGATAAATGATGTCACTAAAGGCAAAAGCAACTGCTTCTGTGTCACTCTTACACAAAGGTACAGCAGACGCTCCACTTCAGTTTAAAATGTCTTTTAAACTGAAGCTCTTTTATTCGATAATACTAAATAATTCTAAATGGATCTGAATAAAGATATTATAAATGCAAAGAAGAAAATATGAAAATGCATGTATGATAAAATGTAAACATGTATTTCATCACATGGTTTGTGTGAAGTCAGTGCAAGCCAGATTTTGGCTGGTGTGATGGAGAGAGCTCTTCTTATGAGGAAAACCAGAGTATTAGTTTTAACATTTAATAACTTATTTTTCATCATTTTTATTTTTCATCCATATATGTTGAGTTAACATATATTAAGATAAATATGCATGTCTGTGTTTGTTTTTTAAAAAAGATCACTTTTGGGGTTGTTTTTTTTTTTTGGTTTTAAATATTTCGAATGAAAGCTTCAGCTGTGAGGAGTGAGGACACCTCAGCGGAGGAACAAATAGTTCCCATATCAAATATTGCTTAGAATAGATCAGTTTGTCTGTTTTACTTTCTTCTATTTTCATTGTTGGTAATGAAAATAAAGATATTAATCAGTGATGTTATACACTGATTTTCTAATATTCTGATCAATAAAGTGAAACATGTTGAACAGATGTTTCCGTATCAATCTGCAGTCGAGCATAAATAACCCACGCAGTTGCTCGTCCCCGTGATTTTATTAAGATTTTGACTATTTTCTTTATAAACTTTACAATAATGCTGGACTGTTCTGAAGGAAAGGCGAATCTACTGTTGTGGAAAAATTCTAGTTTATCGTCACATTTAGATTTATGTGTTCAGAATTTCACTGTAGGATTTGGTATAACCTTTGTTTGCTTAGATTAGATGCTTAGATGTGTGAATGTGTCAGTATGACCTTGTAAAGAACTGATTTTCTAGGCCTAACAATGTTTTATTATGTTATCTGCTAACTGTTAGGGCTTAGAAAGATGAAAGTCCCAAGATGACCGGTGCCAGGAGCTTGACCACAGCTCCTTACATGTTGCAGACTTTATTTACAAATTTCCACAACATTAATCTGGGTGACATCCAAGTTGGTGTGGCTGCAGTCTCTCTCTAATTTGTTATTTCACCTGTATTCCAGTTTCTTTTCAGTTATCTAGTTATTCGGTCAGGCCTAGTTTGCAGTTTAGTTCATGGTGTATCAGTTTCCCCTTGTGTCATGTCTAGTTTCCTTGTTTCCTGTTTTATTTTGTAAAAGGTCTTGTGTTCTGTGTTTAGTTGTACTCTCCCCTGTCCTGTCATTAGGTTCATGTATGTCAGCTGTTTGCCCTCGTGTGTGTCCTCTTCCCCTAATCACCTCCTGTGTATTTAAGTGCTGTTTTCAGTGTGTCATTGTCAGGTCGTCTGTTTTCCTTGCCATAGACACGGTCACTGTCATAGGTTTCTGTTTAGTTATTGCTCTTGTGCTGCCCTCGTTCTTGTTTGTTTTATTGGTGTTCATCAGCCACGATAAAAGGCTTGCTTTTTGTTTAAGTTCACTCCCGTCTCCTCACTTGTGTTTGCACCTGGGTCCACCACACACTCCTCCGCACGGTCTGTCTCCACAAACTGTGACACACTTATATATTGCCTATTTAAAATAGTTTATTTTTGCATGCAGAGAGCTAAGTAAACTGGAGCTTGATGGCAAATTTTGTGAAATTTGTGGACTAAAATGATTGGATGAAAAAATATTTCCATTATTTAGCTTATGATGTTAGCTAATTGATTTAAGAACTGCTTAAGAGGTCAAGAGCAAACCAACACTTGTGAACACTTGCCTACATGTTTACTGAGCAGTAACACTTCTGTTTAGATTATTTTGAAGAATGGGGTTGGGGGGGAATTGCCATTTTTGCTATTACTGAATTCTTGCACTGTTTCTTCTCTGCCTCTAGATTAGTTGAGAGGGCTTTCTATGTATCTGAGAAGTTGCACTTTGTTTTTTAACCTCTCTACTTTGGGTACATTATGTCAGACCACAAAAACATCACAGCTGAATCTGGACAGAACATCACTCTGAAATGCTGAGCTTCAAACACCTCCGTACTAAATTTAAAGTGAATAGGATCTGACCTGATGCCTGATGAATACATTTTTTAAGACGTGACAGGCACATTGACCATCACGACCAGCATGATACCTAAATCTAAATATCACAACCCAATATTACACCTCACTTACTTACATTTATGGCTCATCAAGATGACCTCTGCTGTAGAAGTGGTGTGTGTCCAACTTCATGGTGGAGGGGTTTGTGAGCTCAGACGATCCTGGGAGCTGAGCTATCTGGAGCGTGCAGCTCCTGGTAGGGTCTAGGCCAGACTAAGAGCAATTCATGTGCACTGCAGCACTGATCAGTATGTAAATACTTCATTTGTTGCTTTTTTGATAAGATCAGCAAACTTGGTTCTTTGTAAGAACAAGTATCACTGATATGGAGTTTTTTTTATGTTTTACATGAATACCTAGGGCTGCTAGTTTCCTATTGGCATTTTCTCATTTAAACCTTGGTGACTTAAGTGTCTTGCTGCTAAACTTTTGTTTCCTTTTTTCCATTAAACATTTCTTTCAGTCATCTGTGTTTATCAGAGCGATATGTGACTAATTATTTATTCAATAACCAGGAAGTACACAAATACAAGATTAGATACTTTATTTATCAAAGATACATAATTACACATTGATACAATGAAGAAGGTGTCTATAAAAATTACACACATGGTGTAAGAAAAACATTATAACATACAAATAAGTGTTTTGATATGATAATCTGACATACTTTAAAAGCATAAATGGCCTGTATTTGTATAGCGCTTTACTCAGTCCCTAAGGACCCCAAAGCGCTTTACACTACATTCAGTCATTCATCCATAGGCAATGGTAAGCTACGTTGTAGCCACAGCTGCCTTGGGGCGCACTGACAGAGGCGAGGCTGCCGGACACTGGCGCCTCCACCAGTAGGCAAACATGGGGTTAGTATCTTGCCCAAGGATATTTGGCATGTAGCCAGGAGGCAGCCTGGGATCGAACCACCGACCTTCTGATTAGTGGCTGACCTGCTCGGCCACCTGAGCTACAGCCATAAGAATAAAAGTTTTAAAAAATCATGTTCTTTGATGATCACATTACATGCATCACATTTTTAAAGCATAACGTAGGGAGCAAAGTGTTCACAAAGACAGTTTTAGAGGACTTACACACGATTACTTTTTCGACAGTGCTCGTATGCCTCTTGCAAAACTGTACTTTTCACCATCAACTCACGATTATCTAAAACCAGCCATGAAATGTCCGTTGCTTCTTCCCAATCATTTGTACCCGCTGCTGCCGTCAGATCCAGATTGAGTCTTCTGTACTGGGGGGTAAAATAGCTCTTTTGGTGGTTCATAAAAAATATCTCAAAAAGCGATGTTGGTGAGGGGACCATAAACACAGGGTTGCAGAGCAGTTGGTAAGGACTTGTATATTTCTGGAGAGTCTGCAAAAAGCTGTCTTCCTCATGCTCCTGATTGGATATGTGGAGCTCTGATATCTCACTGGTGGCAGCTAAAGGTAGGCACGCCGTGGAGGTGGAGTTGTTCTCGGGCGCGATCTTTCAAATGAGCCTCCTGGCATTTCAGGAAAACTCAGGCCAAAAACAACATCCGGTCGGTTCTTCATAGGCCTGAACTCCCTCAATGAGATCATTGACAACACTGGCTGCTGATAACGACTACAGGATGGAACAGTTGTCAGCCACCTCCTGTACATGGATGACATCAAGCTGTATGCTAAGAGTGAACAAGAAGTCAATTCACTGATGAATCTCTCAACTTCTTGTGTTTAACTGAGACGTGGCAACAAAACATGGATTATATACATCTGAAGGAAATTTGTTCGACTGGCTGCTCCGTCATCGGAACTCCACGTCTTTCGGGACGTGGCGGAGGTCTCGCTGTTGTGCACCAAGACAGATTCACATGCAGACTGATGAACTCGGATTCTTTTACCTCATTTGAACTTCAGATGATCAAGGTCGGCTCTTTGCACACCTTTTATTGTATTTTAATCTACCGACCTCCTGGCCCTGCCGGAGTCTTTTTAACTGAATTTAACGACCTCCTATCATCCATTATTAAATTAGAGAAGCTGGTAATGTTGGGAGAGTTTAACCTTCATATTGATGATGCATCCTGTAATATGGCTGCTGATTTCATGACTATCACAGAGTCTTTTAATTTTATGCAGCATGTTTCTGGCCCTACACATGTAAAGGGTCACACATTGGATCTTGTTTTCTCCTTGGGTTTAAATATAAATGACATTCGTGTGGAAAATGTCCATGTGAGTGACCATAGCTGCATATATTTTAACTTGTCGTTTTATTTGGATCCCCCGGCTCCCAAAATAACGATTGAAAGGCGAATCATAAACCAGAACGCCGGCAAAAGGTTCTCTGCCATGTTCGACGCTGAAATGACTTACAATGATTTGGACTCTCTTGTCTCATCCTTTAATAACCAGTGTAATTCTATTTTAGACATAGTGGCACCTCTGAATAAAAGTACTGTCCTATGTTTGAAATCTCATCCTTGGTTAAATGAAAACATTCGTAATTTCAGGAGATACTGTCGCAAGCTAGAACGTTTGTGGAAGGCTTCCAAGCTTGAGGTTTATAGGTTACACCTTAAAGAATCTATCCTCTTGCTAAATGACATGTGGAAAAATGCCAGAACAGAGTATTTTTCACACCTCATAGCTTCAAAAAAGAAAGACCCTAAATTCTTGTTTAAAACAATTAAGAGTATTGTTTCTCCTGATGCTCCTTGTGCACCAGTTCACTCAACGCCCGAATGCAATGAGTTTATGAACTACTTCAGAAATAAGGTCACTGCCATCAGGTCAAATTTCTCTCCATCATCTTCTCAATATCAAACTTACAATTTGCTCTCCTCTGATACTTGGTTCTCTTTTACTCCTGTTACATTACAAGACATCAGAGGCCTGCTTTGTCATATAAAACAGACTTCAAGCCCCCTTGATATCCTTCCATCTTCACTTTTCACTAGTGTGTTTGATTCAATTGGCCCCTGTATTGTGGAAATGATAAATACTTCTCTTCATACTGGCTCAGTCCCCAGCTTCTTTAAACAAGCTATTGTTGAGCCAATATTAAAGAAACCCCAGCTGGATCCATCTCTTCCTAACAGTTATAGGCCAATAACCAAATTGCCTTTTATATCGAAAATTTTAGAAAAAGTAGTAGTAGAACAACTTAACTATTTCCTGGATAAAAATGCTGTTATGGACACTTTCCAGTCTGGTTTTCGCAAATTGCATTCCACTGAAACGGCCTTACTTAGAGTATCTAGTGATATCTTGATGGCAGCAGACTCTCTATTAAGTGCTATAAATATATCTCCTATCATCTCTATGCTGACGACATCCAACTATACTGTTCCTTCTAAATGTCTGAGTTTTATAAATTTAAGTAATTGCCTGACAGAAATCAACAAATGGTTATATGACAATTTTCTCCAACTAAACTCTGATAAAACAGAAACTCTAATTATTGCTCCAGACCACATGGTCCCAGAAATTAGACAGCATATCAGCTTCTTAGACCCTTATGTAAAATCAAGCCTTAGAAACCTCGGTGTCATATTTGACAGCTCGATGTCGCTCGAGCAGCATTCTAAGCAGCTGGTCCGAAACTGTTTTTATCATTTACGGAATATTTCTAAACTCAGACTAATGGTATCAAAGCTTGAACTTGAGATGATTATTCATGCTTTTATTTCTTCTCGTTTAGACTATTGTAATGGCCTTTTTACTTGTTTTAACAAATCAGCCTTAAATCGTCTTCAGACTGTGCAGAATGCTGCAGCACGTCTCTTAACAGGCACCAAGAGAAGATCGCATATCACTCCAGTCTTGGCCTCCCTTCACTGGTTGACTGTAAATTTTAGGTTTCATTTTAAAATTTTAGTTCTAACCTTTAGGGCCCTACATGGTCAGGCTCCTCAATATTTATCTGACCTGCTGAAACCACATACATCTTCTCGGGCTTTAAGGTCATTAGATTAGATCGCTATATAAATGAATTTTACTTACTTACTTACTTACTGATGCACACCACCAGGATATACAGCAATGATATCATTCAGACTGGAGAAGTGTAGTCGGAAGATAACAAAGAGAGGGAAGGTAGTCAGAACTGAGGGGATCGAACTACAAGAAATCAACATTGCAGATACAGAGTATCTGGGATCCCACAGGTGAATGGGAACCATGAAGAGGCCACTAGGAAGGCTGCAAACACCAAGCACCTGCAGACGGTCAGGCAAGTCCTGAGGAGTCAGCTGAAAAGAAAAACAAAACAAGATCCAGGTTATCAACACCTACTCCCTGGCCATGATCAGGTACCCTGCTGTGTTTACTAGGAGGAGTTCTCCTGGGACAGACCCAGAACTTCCTGAAGAGATTCATCTTTCAGTTGGCTTGCAGACATCTTGAGGTGCCTCTGAATAAGCAGAAAGAGCTGGCAAGTGTACGGGAAGTCTGGACTTCTTTAAATAGAGCAACTACAAGAAAAGAAAAGGGTCAAACTAATAACACATCGCAGAAAAAGAAACTAACCTGATTACACTTTTAACATTCAGAGAACTCATTCAGGCATTAAAAGTTTTTGTTGATTGATTGATGAGCTGTCTGGGATCTTTAAATAGACAAACTAAAGGAAAAGAAAAGGGTCAATCTGACAAAACATCACTAAAAAACAAACTTAACAATGAAGAAAAAGCTTCATGGCTGTATCCTGACTCCTGAAACACATCACACTGAGACACATGTTTATGCTCACTGTGTGTGACTGCAACTGTGTGATGTGACCACTGCCGAGGCTACAATGGCAGCTTAACACTTCTTTGTCTCTGTGGTGAAAACTGCACTGCTGACCAAGTGGTTGAGTTTACAGATACACCACCCAATCTCATGACACTTTCATACTGAAAGAGAAACTGAATAAATGTGAAACTAAATGTTTGTTATGTAACATGAAAACTAGGCTGATACTGTTTATTCAGCTTTATCTCAGAGGGGGACTCTGGTTTTTAACAGAACCCCATCTACAGAAACAAAAACAAAGACACTGACAAGCAGCAAAGTCAAGCAGAGTGACACAGTTACATGAGCCATTCCCATTGTAGCTACAGACACTTAGTACACGACACTGTAGGGTAACAACAAATAAGTACAGTATAACAAAAGAGGAGGAGGGGATAGCAGGTCCTAGTGCTTAACATTTAACACACAACAACAAAACAACTGTGTGATATGTCCTAATTCGGATGCTGCAGATGTTAACTGCCAATCAGATATGGATCATACCATCGAAACTCAGTGTCTTCCATCTCAACTCCTCACAGTCAGCTGGTTTAATTTGCAGAGTATCTTTAGCAAATTTGATTAAGTCATACAAAACTCCACCTTCATTCTATAAATACTTTCAGATTCACAGGTCTGAACAGAGTCTGTACTGAGACACAGTGGTTACAGCTGAGTTATGTGATGCCAAAACCATGCTGATATAATGCAGAAAACATTGTTCAGCACATTCAGTTTATTTTGTTTATTTTATTTTGTTTATTTAATAGCAGATTGACTTGCTCATCTTTACTTCACTATTATTTGAAGTCACCTGTACTCAAAAGAATTCGATTTTCATAACAGGCTGTTCAGGACATGGGTTAGTTTTTCACTATCTTGTAGATAGGAAGAGAAATCAGTCCATTTACCAGTTTAGCTTGTTGCCCCCTTGATTTTGCTTCTTGGTACACCTCTCAGGTTTGCAGACCTGTCTTTAAATTAAGTCAGAAATCTATTAGCAGCTGGCGTCTTCCATTTAACTGTCGTGACACACTAATGTGGTAGTAAGGATCGGAGAGTCCTGATCCGTAACTATCTTTTTATTTTTCGTTTTTGTCTACATTGTACTGAAATGGTTCATTATTGAAAACATTTTAAGATATACTTATTATTCTTAACATCTTAACAGATACTCTGACTCATAACTATCGTAAAACGCTACGACCGGAAGTAGACACCTTTCGCGCATGCGGGGTACCGATCGGGTTTCCGGTACGGATCGGGTAGTGACAGAGGCAAAGAGAAACTTCACCAGTCGTCTCCGTCTCATCATTTCCCTGTTTTGCAGGTTCGTAACCTGTAAAACTATATTAAAACGGTTGTAAAATATTGATAAGAAACACAGCTAATATGGGGGTATAAATCAGTGGGTAACCCCTATTATTTGTTACGTTTTATGAAGTAGAAGGACAGACGGTTGTATTCTTATTTCTGTTGCATATGGAGAATGTTGGTGCTGCAAATTGAAAATACATGTGATTGTATAAATAAATATGGCAGAAGCGAGGCAAAGAGAAACTTCACCAGTCATCTCTGTCTCATCATTTCCCTGTTTTCTAGGAACATTTAATATGTTTTACCGGCCCAAACTCTGGGTCGGTTACATGTGGATTTATATTTCTGTGTTAAATCTACACTATGTTACGAAATCAGTTTCACCCCGGTTCTTTTATTCGTCCAAACTTCCAGAGATGGCACCGGAACTCAGTAGTCATTTCACAAAACCTTTATTCATCTTTTTTTAAGCATGCACTTCTAGAAGGGAAGACGAGGCCGGTGTCCCTCTCCAAAATCTTGTGAGTGTGCGTGTGGATGTGTGTGCGTCACAGTTAAAACACTGTGGGTGTAGGTGACTCCCTAGGTCATAAAACCCCATCTCCCTTCCAGACCACAGTTATCCAGTTACAAATGTTGAGACCCCCAACCTAAACATCCTCTGGGGAAATTCCACTCTGTGGGGGAGAGGTTTCCTACACTCTACTCCTAAGTTCACAACACAGTCAGCCTTTATTACTTTAAGGGCAGTGTCTCTACAATAGTTCTACATTCTATGTTAACACATTTCTAAACTCTAAAATAAGCTAAACACTCCTACAACTGTAACTGCAAATTCTGGTAAATTTGTACACTGCAACTCACTAACACCATCACTTGTTGAGAATCTTCCTGGAAATGTAATTACACATCTCATTGATGCACCCAACACTAACAGTGATTGGTCTGTTCACTATCATTGTTTACCCTTTTTGTGTCTGGCTATGTCAGAGTGTACAGAGATTTCTTCCTGTTAAGTGGGTTCCTCTTCCCACTGTCACCAATTGCTTACTCACAGGGGGTCATATGATTGTTAGGAATTTCTTTGTATTATTGTAGGGTCCCAGTCCTACAACATAAAGTATCTTGCATCAACTGTTGTCATGATTTTGATCTAAAAACACCGAATTGAATTAATTTGAATAAAATATATAATCTAAAAGGTAACATTTCATTAGAAACAATGACACTATGTGACAATTAAAAACTACATTTAAAAAGTAATTTTATGTATGACTCAGCATATCCACAGTAAAAAAGCTGACAACTATCAGAAGACACTCAACATTAATACATGTGAATGATTTATTGAAAATAAAAAAAAACGCACAAAGAATTGCTGACAGAAAATGTATAAACTATAAATTATACCTGGCATTTTGGTGAGAGTACCCATTTCTGCTCATTTATAACACAGACTTACTGTTTAACTATATTTGTATTGCCACCACCAAAGGCCCACTATTATCCACACTGCTAATTTCTGTCTGTCCTCAGAACATCAGTTTATCCTGTGGTTCATTCTTCTATAGCATATGTAAAAGATAAACAAGCCAACAACAAAAACAGCTGCAATATAAACCCCCTGACCAATTATCACTCCATCAGAAACAGCCTCTCTGCGTCTTCTTGTTTGACCTGCAGGTCAGAAACAGGTGAGAGTTATCAGTTTGGAAAATCTAATGTGATGTGGATGTACAGTAAACTCTTAGAAATTATCCACCAAAATGTAAAACCATAAAGGAAACACATATAAAGCACATAAATTAGTTTCAGGTTTAGATAAGCTGCATATGAACATACACACTTTGATACATCTGTATTAGTTTCTTCCTCTCATTTTGAGCCACTGTGAAACTTAAATGCTTCTTTATCTAATTAGATAATTTTCTTGTGTATCTAACAGCTCTATGATACAGCAGATGGGTAGTGTAATTTGTTTTTTGAAACATGGCTTCTTGCTAAGAAATTGTTTGTCTTATTAAAAATTAATCATCACTGGGCACCATATGTGTTGGTAGACATGTGGCTCTTTGCCTACTGTATTGAACCTAGTATGTCCATTTGAGAAAAATAGATCTGTCCTGTCTCTGGCCTTTGTATAGTCGTTTCTGTAGCCACATAAGGGAATCAACCTGTCCTCTGATATCACAATCTACTGTCTTACCTGGAGCAACAACTCTAAGGTAGATGGTGCTGATGGTTTCATCATCCATATTTGTTCCTCTCTGTACAACACGGCACTCGTATGTTCCACTGTCTGTAGTCGTCACTTCCTTCAGAATCAAAGACACGTCTCCATCCTTCATCTGTCTGTCCTGCAGATCAACCCAGTTCTTGAAAGATGGATGTTGTTTGGTTGGATCAAACTTCTCTTTCCAGTACAAAAGTAAATATTTATCCCCAAGATCAGCTCTGCTCCACTGTGCAGCAATGATGGATTTGTTGTTTTTTGGAGCTTGACATGGCAGAGTGACCGTCTGTCCAACCACTGCTTTGATGTTTTTCTGGTCTGAGAGAAGGCACAAGACAGAGGATCTAAGTACAGCTGTTTACTTCACAGTGAGACCAATGAGATCATCTAAACTGGACCAGAGGTGTACAGAAGCAGTTAATGAGTTAGGCTTTGTGTCTCTATATGCATGTGTATAACCTCAATGTCTCCAATGTTGCCTTCAGTTCTGGCTACCTTCTCTCTCTTTGTTACCATCTGACTGCACTTCAGGCCTGAATCCCACAGATAAATGAGAACCATGAAGAGGCTGCTAGAAAAGCCACAACACTAAACACCTGCAGCGAATAAGGCAAGTCCTGAGGAGTTAGCAAATCACAGTAGATTTCAAGGCAAAGGAAGGAGGAGTCTCAGAAGCCCTTTGCAGGATGAAACAAAAAAACATTCATGAGTACATCAAGAAGATGGCCACAACTGATTGTATACTTAGTGAATATCTGAGACAGCAGAAACCCGAGAAAGAAGAGGAGCAAGATAAGGAACCATCATGCAAGGAAAGGCCACTGACGTGCATGTACCACAGGCAGATAGAGGAAGTGACTGACATCCAGAAATCCTACTAATGGAAAGACATCCTACCACTGAAAGAGAGCACAAAGGCACTAATCATGGCAGCACAGGAACAAGCTCTGAGCATAAGATCCATAGAGGCTGGGGTCCATCACACCAGGCAAGATCTCAATATTCAAGAAATACTAAGATATTGATTGATTGATTGATCATTTATTTTGATCATGAATAAGCAAAATAAGATCATGTATATTTAAGGTAGTATGCCCATGTACTAAGAGCATCTGCACAGGAAGGATAAAACTGTCCTCTCATGCTACAGGTTCTTGAAAATGAGTGGGAAGAAGTGACACTTATGTGAAACATATCACAGAGACACAAAAACGTTTCCTAGTACTTCCTTGAAATTCTCTTTACCCCTCAAATTTTATCCCCATCTCTCTGGGTAAAAAGATTTTGAATAAGATATTAAAATATTGAAATTCTATTATTTTGCATGATAATGGATTTTAGAGTGAATATAGAGAACATAGAGTGAAATTTAGTCTAGAACCTGCTTAATTTTGTTCATGATTGAGATGCTTTTGGAAAGTTTGTTTTGTACATCTCTAGTATTTGGTTTCCAATATCTCAGATGTTGTTCCTGGGATCTGCCCGAGCCCCTCGCCTAGCTTGGGAGTCACTGCATGTAGTGCTCCGATTACTCAATACACTAAACAAGAGATTATGGGATTATGCATAAAGGATTATGCCATAAAACTGTAGTTTGCTTAGTAGTATTAGTATTAGTAGTAGAGTAATTAACAGTATGAAATTCTTTTTTCAAATCTATAAATATTCCAGCTGCATATTGTTTTAGGTCCAGTGTATTTGTTATTGCTTCCGTTGTTTCAATCGTTGCCAGCAAAGTTAATGCAAAAAGTTATCTGTAATGAATTACTGCCCATTTCTGAGCAGAAATCAGCAATTGACAAATGTCTGAGTGCAGATTAACTTCCTGACACAATTAGAGTTGCTTTACTGTCCACAGAGTTAGATTAAAGTAGAGATTGTATTGCGAGCCGAAGATGAAACCAGCTTGCCCAGAAATTTCTGTTATGTTAAGTTATTACTGTAATGTTTGTTAAGGTTTAAACTTCTGCAAATTTAGCAGATAACAGATCTGCATGTATGGGGAAATGAAGCAAATGAAGCTGAAGGAGAGGACAAACCCGGGCTATCGGAGTGTCATGTTTCAACTGAGTTCTAATTAGCGCTCTTTAAACAGTTTCATCTCAGGGTTAATAAAATCACAGTTTTCTCTCAGTCTGCTCTCTGTAGCAGAACTCAGATAAGTTCCAATTCAGGTTTAACTCTTAAACTGTTGTCACACAGCCTACCTAAACACACTTTTTAATAATGATTACAAACAGAATTCTTGATGAGGTATTATTTCATAAATCAGAAAAATCCTGTTGCATTTAAAACACGTTCAGTCTCACCTGCAGAGACACAGAGGAGGTAAGCAAAAAGTAAAGTCCAGCAGAGAGATGCAGATGTTACAGAGGACATTTCCACTTTAAAAGTGTGAGAAATATCCATGAGATGGTTGTTTTTTCAAGAGTAAAAATCCTCAGTATCTAAATGTGAACGTGTGTTTTCAGCAGCTTGTTCTGACCTGTGGTTTCTCTTTGACCAAAGAATCACAAACAAAAGCATGACAACAAACAAGGTGGAGCCATGAAAACAAATATTTCAAACACTCAGTTTTTCAAAGGTGACTAATGACACCCACACCTCAAAGAAATGTCTGTGTGTCTATTCATGTTGTTCAGTGAGTTATAATTGCATTGATTCTCCATATCACTCCTTTATGAAGGCAAACTTTTTTGTGTGTAATTTTTTTTATTAGCATGGAGTATCACACAATAACACACAATCAGGCCTATTTTGATGCAATGTTTCCTGACAGCAGAGTTTACAGGTGTGAGTCCAGAGAGGGTCTCGTCACTAACATGTCTTGATGCATGCTCAGTCATCCAGGTAAGTAAACACTAACATTGTTAACGTCACAGTCACTGGAAAGCGGAGTGTGTGGAGGCCTTTGGACAGTGGTCGTGTAAAAGTTGTGTGATTTGTGTTTGATAAATGTCAAACTCATGAACATGTGACTCAGACTGGACTCCTGAAGCACTTCTTCTTTTCCACTTCCTGATTCAGCACAAATCCAACAGTCTGAAAACAGTTCAATCTTCAAATGACCTTGATCCAGATTTAAAGTCTGCTTCCATCTACTGGTAGCCTCCGGTATTACATATTACATTTATTACATTACATTTCTTTATAAAGTGTCTTATGACAGTCATATAGGTGCTTGAAATAAAAACATAAGTAGGATTAAAATGACACCAAAACACTGGAGATTTAAAAACACAACAACAGTAAATTGGTACTCAAATGTTATTATTACAAAAATAAGCATTTCAACTCTTTTTTGAATGGGTCCACAGAACTAAATCTAAATTTAATGGGGATCCAGCACAGTGAGTTTAGCAGGGTTTGAGTGCTTGGAGGTTCTGGTAGGGAGCTTTGCAGCACCGCTGTGCACAAGCTGCAGCTGTCATGTGTGCAGGCAGGCAGGGAGGAAGGACCCAAAATGTAGTGATGTGACGTTCTGTATCGAGGCTTCGAAGCGTGTGTCGAGTAATGGAGGGGGCGTTTCCGCGAAGCGCGTATCGAGGCTTGCTTCATTTATGGGAGGAGCTGAAAATGATGACGTCCGAAGCCTCGCTGCCCGGCTGTACCACGTGACTGGTTCAGGAAGCGGTTCGAACTTTGCCGGAAATAATCATTTTCCATACTGCCAGCATAAATATACACAGTATACTGCCATCACTACAATATAGATGTTTTACACACTCCTTTTGTTGTTGACATTTACAGGCTGTGTGCAAAATGCCACACTCTTCAAATTCATTCCAACTAATATTTTTACGTCCAGTAGGTGTCCTGCTAGAGCAAATGAAGCTTCAAGAAGCTTCGCGTTGGGGTGAACCAATTGGATGAAAAGCTTCAGTGCTTCATGAGGCTTCATCTGCCCATCACTACCAAAATGCAGGACTCTGTGGCAGACGTAAACTCAAAACACTCAGCTTTATTGCTGGGCAGTAACAGAACATAAACTTAACTAAACTGAGAATACAAAACTAACTAAGCAGACAGGCAGGCTAGCAGACGGATCACACAGTTAACGTGAGGGTACGACATGACAACGAGTAACGGAAGACGCAGACACTAAATACAAGAGGTGAACGGAGTGAGGGGAAACAGCTGG
This sequence comes from Aulonocara stuartgranti, assembly GCF_965226115.1. NCBI lineage: Eukaryota > Metazoa > Chordata > Actinopteri > Cichliformes > Cichlidae > Aulonocara > Aulonocara stuartgranti. The sequence continues at coordinate 64,752,088 of NC_138941.1, read as the reverse complement.
GAGACACAGCTGACGCTGATTACACTGACGAGCCAGGGAGAGCACAAAGCTGAACGCACTCACATAAGACAGAGACCTACAAAATAAAACAGGAAGCACACGACAGACACAGAGATCCAGACGAGATCCAGACGAGACCCAGAACTTAACAGACGCAGACTCATAAGCAGACATAATGACATCATGGGCAGACAGCGGGAACCCGGAAGGTGGGACCAGAATAAAACAGAATAAAAGAATTGAGGACTGTCAGCTTGAGGTGTGAATTTACGGGAAAGAAACGGTAAAGAGCAATACAAAAACATTCATCTCTCTGTAAGGCAGTAAAAATGTGTTTGTTTCACTGGCATGCAGTTCAACAACTTATGGATGAGTTTGTTTCTCACATGCAAAGACGGTTGTAGTTTAAAGTTCAGCTTCACTGCCTCCGGTGTTCATTAGTGTGACAGAGGATATGTTCAACCCACAAAAGTAGAATAGATTCTGTTTTTGCTGTTGTGAAACTGTTTCTATAATCTTTTTCTACGTTAAATATCTTAAAGATCTGCATGGAGGAATGGGCCAAAATACCAGCTACTGTGTGTGCAAACCTGGTAAAGACCTATAGTAAACGTTTGACCTCTGTTATTGCCAACAAAGGTTATGTTACAAAGTATTGAGTTGTATTTTTGTTATTGACCAAATACTTATTTTCCACCCTGATTTACAAATAAATTCTTTACAAATCCTACCATGTGGATTCATGGATTTTTTTTTCACATTCTGTCTCTCACAGTTGACGTGTACCTCTGGTGCAAATTACTGACCTCTGTCATCATTTTAAGTGGGGGAACTTGCACAATCGGTGGCTGACTAAATACTTTTTTGCCCCACTGTAAATCTGTCTGTGTTTCTTTTCTTTTCGTTCTTTCTCTTTATTTCTCATGAGGATATATGTTTGGTTTCTTTTCTGTGAAAACGTGATAGAGCTTTGCAGCATTACCCATGACCACAGTAATTTCACTGAAATCCTGCTCTTCCAGTTCCAGAGAGATGAACAAACCACCTAAGCTCAGCTCCAGATCTCAAAGAGAAGCTGCAGCACTAAAGGCTTAAAAAAAAAGTCCATCAGTTTTATCTCACAGCTAATCTTTACTTATTAAAAATCAAATACAGAGCAAACATTTCTGACATGTTTCTTTATATCTGAAATTTAAAAAAAACTGCTGACATTAAATCTGAATATTGGCTTTCTTTATCTACACAATATATTCAAATGAAACCTGCACAGATGCACAGTGAGCTTCCTTGTCTTTTTCTGATTTTCTTTGCAAATCAGAAAAAGATTTGCAAAGAAGGTAAAGGACGAGAAAATTAATAAATAAATCTGGATTTCACTGAAACATGCCAGGCTCTAGGAGGCGGTGTATTAAAAAAGATGAATACTATTCATCTTTTAATATTTAAAATCCTGCCGTAATGGCGTTTTTAATACAAGTCCTTAGAGGCTAAAGTAAATAAATATTGTTTTTTTTTTCGAGATGATTTCTTTCTTTCAAAGGTTTTTTAGTGAAAGCCTCGGCTGTGTGTAAATGTCATGATAATATAGCATGCAGTAATGTTACTAAATGATATAACAATATTATACAACTGTTATAAGTTACGTGTGTGATATTTATATTTGTGCTTTGTCTTTATTGTCTTTCCTCAGGAGAACAATCTCCAATAGATGAAGACCTGGTTAGCATGGTGATTGAGGACTCCCAGCCATTTAGCATTGTGGAGGACAAAGGATTCAAAAGATTTGTTAAATCATTAAATCCTAGCTATGTTCTCCCCACTAAAGGTTATAGAAGCAGTGAAAATTTAGTTTTTACAGAATAAAATGTGAACAGGCAGGACTGAGGCCTCAGTGTGTAGCTGTCCATACCTCAACGTTACAAAAGCACAACCACTGTCCACACCCCAACCACACCTCACCTCACAGTAAATGATCATTTCCATTTTAAGCATTTCCAAATAATCATTTTCCATACTGCCAGTATAAATATACACAGTATACTGCATCACTACAATATACATGTTTTACACACTCTTTTTGTTGTTGACATTTACAGGCTGTGTGCAAAAGGCCACACTCTTCAAATTCATGCCAACTAATATTTTTACGTCCAGTAGGTGTCCTACTAGAGCAAATGAAGCTTCAAGACGCTTTGTGCTGGGGTGAACCAATTGGATGAAAAGCTTCAGTGCTTCATGAAGCTTCATCTGCCCATCACTACTGTCTACAGAGCTTCCTGGATTTTGCCCCGTGTGGCAGTGTTGGAGTGTGAGCCTGTGATCGTGTGAGTGGATAATCTGAAGAACGCATGCTTTCCCCTGGACTTCCCTGGAGACCCCTTCTCCCCCCACTAAGCTGTATATAGCACCCCCCCGCACATTCTTGTATATACACCTGGTGAATTATAAATAAACCCTTCTTGTGAGCATCAGAACCGGAGTCCTGCGCTTGAGTCCTCCTCCAAACCGTAACAGAAACATATCGATCGGATGTTTCTGTATCAATCCACAGGCGAGTATAAATGTACAGTTGCTCCTACACAGCCGTGATTATGACCAACTTATTTAGTCTTGTTGTTGTTATTATTATGACTTTCGGTATGATGGCGCTTCGTATTTTAGCTTTTAAAGGTAAGCTGAAAACTATTTTTATTAACAGCTTCTGTTTGTTCTGTGTGAACATTTTTGATTAAAAAAACAAACAAAACAAAATACAGACAAATCGTCTGTGTCTGTCATTAGCTCCAGAGCTTCCTAAACACAGTTTTTAATAACTAAATAAAGAGCAGAGATTATTATTATTTGTTTGTTTATTACTTTTTTTGACACTAGGCTATTTGAAATCTCCTTTTCGGCTCAGGGCCAAGCTGTTTACCGCCATTAAGAATAATAACGGTTCTCCTATATTTATATTCTTCTGTATGAAGAAGGTGTATGCTTGTGTATTAAACTGTCTATTTAAAAGTTGCATTTGCTATTTTTATGCAGAGCACAACATTGACTATAGAGGCAAATTCCTTGTCTGTGTGCAAAAACTTGGCCTAATATGATGATTCTGATTCTATTCTTGCTGTATGGCGCTTTGCTTTTAACAGACGTCTCAGTGGACGTTTGATGAATTTCGAATTTGGACTAAAATGACTTTGGGGCTGGTGGTGAAGCTAATTAGCTTATGAGGTTCTGACTTGTGAAGCTCAGAAAGATGAATTTCTGTCCTATTCCACTGAAGTCTGACACATGGTGCTGCTCACATTTTTTCCTGGTTTCTTTGCTGTGACTTTACACTAAAAGTGGTGAAGCAACAACTTGCATCACAAATTTGTTCAGCCTCAAAGTGGCATGTCGGTCCAAAGATTAGTTGCACATGTCTCAGGCTGTATAATGGCAGGGTGTAAAACTATTCAAGGCTTTTAGGTTAAAGCTGAGCTAAAAAATATTGCAAATATATAAAGAGTTCATATAAAGAGTCTGCGATTCCGTGTTTATGTTATTATTATTCTGTGGTTTTGGTTATTTTCGGGTTCTTGTACATTCCTTGTTCACGTTTCATGTTCCTATGTTGTGTTCCCCAGTCTATGTGAAGTCCGTGTGTTGTGTCATTCCGTGTATGTGTTTCCTGTTTTATTGTGAAGGTCTGCATCTTATGTGAGTGTTTTCAGATTGCCTCCCTTGTCTCGTCACATTAATCACTCCCAGCTGTGTCCCCCACCTGTGTGTAATCTCCCTGTGTTCTCTGAGTGTATTTTAGTCGTGTCTTCTGTCTTAGTAGTTGCTGGTTCATCTGCGTTATTCCCCTCCGTTATTCCGTGTTTGTCCCTCCGTCTTCCTGGTGATTCTCCCTGCAAGGTACCCTCGTTCGTGTTCTGGCTTTGTGTTAAATTTTAGTTTTCCCAGTTTAGAGTATTTTTTTTGTTCTGTTCCTCGCCCCCTTCCTGTTGTGCTGTATTTCCCCTTTTGTTAATAAAGCTCTCTCACTACTTAGCAGTCCGCATCTTCAGAATCAGAATCAGAATCAGAATACTTTATTGATCCCTGGGGGAAATTATTTTTTGTTACAGTGCTCCATTTTAAACCAACATTAAGACAAGACAGACAATACACTAACTAAGAATAGTACAATATATACATATATATACATACACAAGTCACTCATAAATAAATAGTTGGAAAAGAAACATGTGTAGCTGTAGCAGCAAACGGTGTGTTAAGTGGATGCGTTGTACAGGGAGATGGCCACAGGCAGGAATGATTTCCTGTGTCGTTCAGTGGTGCTTTTCGGTAATCTCAGTCTCTCACTGAACGAGCTCCTGTGACTGACCAACATGTCATGGAGTGGGTGGGAGGTGTTATCCAACATTGTCTTTATCTTGGACAGCATCCGCCTCTCCGACACCACCTTGAGGGAGTCCAGCTCCATCCCCACAACATTGCTGGCCTTACGGATCAGTTTATCGAGTCTGTTGGCATCTGCGACCCTCAGCCTGCTCCCCCAGCATGCAACAGCATAGAGGATCGCACTGGCCACAACAGACTCATAGAAAATCCTCAGCATTTTCTGGCAGATGTTGAAGGACCTCAGTCGCCTCAAAAAATAGAGACGACTCTGGCCCTTCCTGTAAAGTGCTGTGGTGTTTTTAGCCCAGTCCAGTTTATTGTCAATGTGTACTCCAAGGTATTTATAGTCCTCCACAATGTCAACACTGACCCCCTGGATTGAAACAGGGGTCAAGTGTTTCCTGGTCTTCCTGAAGTCCACGATCAGTTCCTTGGTCTTTGCCACGTTGAGCTGCAGATGATTCTGCTCACACCACGTGACAAAGGAGTCGACCACAGCCCGGTACTCTGTCTCATCATCCCTGCTGATGCATCCAACCACCGCAGAGTCATCAGAAAACTTCTGAAGATGGCAGGTCTCTGTGCAGTGGCTGAAGTCTGTGGTGTAGAGGGTGAAGAGGAAGGGGGAGAGGACAGTCCCCTGTGGTGCCCCTGTGTTGCTGATCACCTTGTCAGACACACACTGTGGGAGACGTACATATTGTGGTCTACATATCTTGGGTCCTTATCTCCATTCCACACGTCTGCTACGCCAGGCGTGACAGTACGAACCAGCCACCATGGACCCAGCGGCTTGCAACCCGTCTGAGGAGCTCAAGGATGACATCACTTACAATGTGGAGAATCTTCTCGGCCTGTGGCTGGAACACCCCCCTGGAAGAGCTTCGCTGCGCAGTGGAAAGCCGGCTACAACGCCTCTTTTCTGGCCTGCCATGGCTATTGGAGTCACACCCCCCCGACCATGCAGGCCGTTCTCCACCTCACAACACACCTTTTCTCCGCCACGACTACCTCGCTGCCCAACCCGCCGGATGTGGGTTTTGCCCGGCCTTTTGGAGCCATCTGCGGGGGGAAAAAACGACGTTCGGACTTTTAAATCGCCGGCTGTGGTGAGTGAGGACTCTTTTTCTGTGTCAACTGTGGGACTGTTCATTCCGGGGCTGTGTTTTGTGCTGCAGATAGAACTGTGAACAGCTTATCCCCTGATCAGCAGCAGCCACTCTAAGCTCTGTCTGTCAGCAGCTCACTCGCTCTCCACTCAGTCTCCTGTTCCCCCAGTGACACTTTCAGCTCGGGCCGCTGCGCCTCCAGTGACACGTCCCTGTACAAACTGCAGTAACAGTAAAGTTCAAATCTTCTTCATCTCGGTTGTTCACAGACGTCGTTTTGGTTAAACAGAATTAACTGTATGTTAAAACTAATAAAAAAATAAATGATAACAAATAAAATATGAATGACTCAAACTGGACACACAACCTCTCTCTTTGCCTTGTATCTTGTGCGTCCATGTCTGTTTACACATTACAATGAATCACCTGTTTCACATTTTCTAAATAATCTGTAATGACATTAGATGTACTTGCACAGAACTGTATAATGAATGAAACATGCAAATTAACATCCGTTAGGGGTGTGTGTGTGTGTGTGTGTGTGTGTGTGTGTGTGTGTGTGTGTGTGTGTGTGTAAAATCTTTCATAATGTCTAAGATTTCAAAATATGGAACAAATACCAATCAGAATGAGGACTAAGATAAAGCAATCCATCCCCCAAATCATTACACATACCTCAACATATGCATATGTTTCATAATCAGAGTTCGTTGTATTTACCAGTTCCCTAACGAAAGTTTCCCATTGAATGTCCCCATTTAGGTTAAAGCGGAGTGTATTTGTGTTAAAAACGTCCCCAAAAGTCATAAGCATATGGCATACTAATGACTATAGTTGGATATGTTGCGGGATTTTTTTTCTAAAAATAGTATCATGTCCCTTTTTCAGTATAAATCTATCCACGAATTCTGTAAACAATTTATCAATGATCCCCACACTCAAGCAAGGCTTATGTTAAAAAAAAAACAACCCCTTCATTATGTATAAGATTTAAAAATACAGAACAAATACCAATCAGAATGAGGACTAAGATAAAGAAATCAATCCGAAAAGTAGTTACACATACCTTAACATATGCATATGTTTAATAATCAGAGTTCATTGTATTTACCAGTTCCCTAAGGAAAGTTTCCCATTGAATGTCCCCATTTAGGTTAAAGAGGAGTGTATTTGTGTTAGAAACGTCCTCAAAAGTCATAAGCATATGGCATACTAATGACTACAGTTGGATATGTTTTTGTATTGTTTTTTAAAAATAGTGTCATGTCCCTTTTTCAGTATAACTCCATACATGAAGTTCGAGAACAATTTATCAGTGATCACCACACTCAAGAGTTATGTTGTAAAATCCTTCATTATGTCTAAGATTTGGAAATATGAAACAAATACCAATCAGAATGAGGACTAAGATAAAGCAATCCATCCCCCAAATCATTACACATACCTTAACATATGCATATGTTTAATAATCAGAGTTCATTGTATTTACCAGTTCCCTAAGGAAAGTTTCCCATTGAATGTCCCCATTTAGGTTAAAGCGGAGTGTATTTGTGTTAGAAACGTCCCCAAAAGTCATAAGCATATGGCATACTAATGACTATAGTTGAATATGCTTTGGGATTTTTTAAAAGATGTTATCCTGTCCCTTTTTTCTGTATAAATCTATCTATAAAGTCAACAAACAATTTATCAGTGATCACCCCACTCAAGTAAGGGTTATTGTTGTAAAATCCTTCATTATGTCTAAAATTTAAAAATACAGAACAAATACCAATCGGAATGAGGACTAAGATAAAGAAATCCATCCGAAAAGTAGTTACACATATCTTAATATATGCAGATGTTTAATAATCCGAGTTCATTGTATCAACCAGTTCCCTAGTGAAGGTTTCCCATTGAATGTCCCCATTTAGGTTAAAGCGGAGTGTATTTGTGTTAGAAACGTCCCCAAAAGTCATAAGCATATGGCATACTAATGACTATAGTTCGATATGTTTCGGAATTTTTTTCTAAAAATAGTATCATGTTCTTTTTCAGTATAAATCTATCCATGACGTCTGTAAACAATTTATCAATGATCCCCACACTCAAGCAAGGCTTATGTTAAAAAAAAACCCAACCCTTTCACTATGTCTAAGATTTAAAAATACAGAACAAATACCAATCAGAATGAGGACTAAGATAAAGAAATCAATCCGAAAAGTACTTACACATACCTTAACATATGCAGATGTTTAATAATCCGAGTTCATTGTATTAACCAGTTCCCTAAGGAAAGTTCTCATTGAATGTCCCCATTTAGGTTAAAGCGGAGTGTATTTGTGTTAGAAACGTCCTCAAAAGTCATAAGCATATGGCATACTAATGACTTTAGTTGGACAGGTTTTTGTATTGTTTTTTAAAAATAGTGTCATGTCCCTTTTTCAGTATAACTCCATACATGAAGTTCGAGAACAATTTATTAGTGATCACCACACTCAAGAGTTATGTTGTAAAATCCTTCATTATGTCTAAGATTTGGAAATATGAAACAAATACCAATCAGAATGAGGACTAAGATAAAGCAATCCATCCCCCAAATCATTACACATACCTCAACATATGCATATGTTTCATAATCAGAGTTCGTTGTATTTACCAGTTCCCTAACGAAAGTTTCCCATTGAATGTCCCCATTTAGGTTAAAGCGGAGTGTATTTGTGTTAGAAACGTCCCCAAAAGTCATAAGCATATGGCATACTAATGACTATAGTTGGATATGCTTTTGTACTTTTTTTTTTTTTTTAAAAATGGTATCATGTCCCTATTTTCTGTATAAATCTACCCATGAAGTCGGAGAACAATTTATCAATGATTCCCACACTCAAGTAAGGGTTATGTTGTAAAATCCTTCATAATGTCTAAGATTTGAAAGTATGGAACAAATACCAATCAGAATGAGGACTAAGATAAAGCAATCCATCCCCAAATCATTACACATACCTCAACATATGCATATGTTTAATAATCAGAGTTCATTGTATTAACCAGTTCCCTAGCGAAGGTTTCCCATTGAATGTCCCCATTTAGGTTAAAGCGGAGTGTATTTGTGTTAAAAACGTCCCCAAAAGTCATAAGCATATGGCATACTAATGACTATAGTTGAATATGCTTTGTATTTTTTTTTTTTTTAAATGGTATCATGTCCCTATTTTCTGTATAAATCTACCCATGAAGTCGGAGAACAATTTATCAATGATTCCCTCACTCAAGTAAGGGTTATGTTGTAAAATCCTTCATTATGTCTAAGATTTGAAAATATGGAACAAATCAATCAGAATGAGGACTAAGATACAGCAATCCATGCCCCAGATCATTACACATACTTTAACACAGGGGTCCCCGGTGATGTGTCCTTGATCCATCACAGCTGATTTAAATGATAAATTACCTTCTCAACATGTCTTGAAGTTCTCCAGAGGCCTGGTGATGAACTAATCTTTTGATTCAGGTATGTTGACCCAGGGTGAGATCTAAAACCTGCAGAGACACCGACCCTCGTGGACTGGGATTGGGGACCCCTGCTTTACCATGAGCAAATATTTAATAATCAGAGTTCATTGTGTTTACCAGTTCCCTAAGGAAAGTTTCCCAGTGAATGTCCCCATATAGGTTAAAGCGTAGTGTATTTGTGTTAAAAATGTCCCCAAAAAGTCATAAGTATATGGCATACTAATGACTATAGTTGGATATGTTTCGGAATTTTTTTCTAAAAATAGTATCATGTTCTTTTTCAGTATAAATCTATCCATGACGTCTGTAAACAATTTATCAATGATCCCCACACTCAAGCAAGGGTTATGTTAAAAAAAAAAAAACCTTCACTATGTCTAAGATTTAAAAATACAGAACAAATACCAATCAGAATGAGGACTAAGATAAAGAAATCCATCTGAAAAGTAGTTACACATACCTTAACATATGCAGATGTTTAATAATCAGAGTTTATTGTATTAACCAGTTCCCTAAGGGAAGTTTCCCATTGAATGTCCCCATTTAGGTTAAAGCGGAGTGTTTTTGTGTTAGAAACGTCCCCAAAAGTCATAAGAGTCAGGTGTACCAATAACTATTGTTGCATATGTTTTTGCAATTTTTAAATGGAGGTATATTTCTGTTTTTAGTATTACTCTACCCTTGAGATCAGTGACAAAACCGTTAATGGTCAATGATCGTTAATGACTATCAGTTAATGATCACTGTACTCTGGTACTATATCAATTCAATTTCATTTATGTATATCCTTTTGATTGTCCTCATTCAGGTTAACGCAGTGCATTTTTGTTAGAAATGTTCCCGGAAGTCATAAGAGTCATCTTCTTTGGCAGTTTTTAATTGTCTCTTGTCTATTTGTTATTCATGTTAAATCTACTCGTAACATCAGTGAACACTAAAATTAAGATATCCATTCTAAAATCGTACAGCTTGTCTTATCACTCACAGATCTTTAATACTGTACTTATTGGTGGCCTGAGGTAAAGGATATTTTGATTGGTTCTAATGTAGGTTAAAGCAGTGTGTTTATTAATAATTAAATTAAATCTTTTATGATAGGTTTGGATAGTTTCTGAAAATCAAATGAACCCTTGGTAATTGTGTACAAATTATCTGTGTTAACAATTCATAGTTGAAATTAGAAATTTCTTTTAGTTTAAATAGAATATAAAAACTAGTTTAACTGTCTAATGTTTGCCTATTTAACTTGTGTTTATCTACTCAAGACTAACCAAGCTGAAGCAGCATCATGAGAAATGCCTGAAACGTAAAAAAAAATTGATCTGCAAAATCCAGATTCCTCAAGCAATGAGATTGAGTCTCTTCTGTCAGGTATGGAGGCAACAAAAACACAATAGAATAAGAAAACGGATCAAGATGAAGACAGGGGACCAGGGACTTCTTCCCAGTGAACATATTTGGAAGCAAAGTTCTTGCCTTACAATTTGCTGGTAATAAACACTCAATAGTACAGATGATTTTTTTTTTTTATCCAAGTTTCTCTGCATTAATGATGTGCATATAAACTCCCAAAACAACACAGTAGTAATAAATACAGTCAAAAATTTAAATTGTTCTGTGGCCGAGACGTTGGACATAGTTTTGATTTCTTCAAGATAAATAGAGACCTTAATTATTGTTTAGATTATTGTTAGATTGGGTAGTTAACCTTATATTGTACTTTGAAGGAATTGCCTTTAAGGGAAGTAATATCCCCAAAACTGACATAAAATAACTTGTGTATGTGTGTATTGCTGAAGACCCCAAATGGAAGTAAGGTCCCCAAAAGTGGCATAAAATAGTTTGTGTATGTGTGTGTCGCTGAAGACCCCAAATGGAAGTAAGGTCCCCAAAAGTGGCATAAAATAGTTTGTTTATCTGTGTATCGCTGAAGACCCCAAAGGGGACATTAAACGTTCCCAGTCCCCAATGGGAAGGTAAAAATACTGTCTGGACAAATGTTGCTTAAAATGAAAATCTCAAGTGATTTTTTATTTCTGTGGTCTTGGAGGAGTAAAACTGAGTTGCCAGCTTGCTTCTAAACCATACAGAAAGTGGTGTCCCCAAAGGGCGGGAGTTAAGATATGCGACCCCAAACGGGACTTAAGCGTGTGTGTGCGTGTGTGTGTGTGTGTGTGTGTGTATATATATAAAAAAAAATGTACAATATACAAGACGTAAGTAATATGTAATAAATAGTGTTATGTATATACAGTTGAGTTATTGCACATGGAATTGGTATTGCACAGTGGTGGTCCATGTGGGAAGTGGGGGGCTGTGTTATCTGTGCATGTGTGAGTTCAGGGTGGTTATCGCTTTGGGGAAGAAACTGTTTTTGAGTCTGTGGGTTTTTGTGTTGATGCACCTGTAGCGCTTCCCTGAGGGAAGCAGGCTGAACATGTTGAAGCCAGGGTGGGAGCTGTCCTTGATAATGTTTGCTGCTCTGCTGAGGCAGCGGGAGGAATAAATGTCCATCAGGGAGGGGAGAGGGCAGCCGATGATCTTTTGTGCTGTCTTGACCACACTCTGAAGCCTCACTCTATCTGCTTTGGTGCAGCTGCCGTACCGTGATGCAGTAGGTTAGCAGGCTCTCAATGGACGAGCGGTAGAAGGTCAGCAGCAGGTTGGAGTTCAGCTTGTACCAGTTCAGTAAAGTTCTTCAGTTCACAAATTTGTCCAAAAACTGCTGACATTAAAACTGAATAGACTATCTGCATCTACACAACATCTTTAAATGAAACTGCACGGCGGCATTGGTACTCCAACTTCCTCCCACAGTCCACAGACATGCAGTTAGTGGGGTTATGTTAATTGGAAACTCTAAAGTTGAATGTGTGAATGTGAGTGTGAATAGTTGTCTGTCTCTGTCTGTGACAGGCTAGCGATCTGTCCAGCGTAACCCTGTAACCCTGACAAAGATAAATAGAAGAGAATGGATGTAAGCGTCACATGGTTGGACTGTTGGAGTAGATGAAAAGTAGATGACCTCTGGCTCAGAAGTGAAATCAATTGACCTCTGATGTGTTCCTACTTGAATAAATGCTGGTCAGTAGTTTCTTCAATTTCTCTCAAAACATAACTCGGAATATTTTTTATAATTTTAAAAAGACAAGCCTAAAGTCACAGTTGCTGCTTGACCAAGAAATAAATAAGAATTTCAAGTTACAATTTCACAGTTATTTTGTAAGTATCGCAAGACCAAAGTGACTGTTGGTATTTCTCCATAAAGTCCATCAGAAAAAGTTTTTAAAGATGGACGAGAAAATTCATAAATGAATCTGCATTTCACTGAGACATGAAAGGCTCTAGGGGGCAGTGTATTAAAAAAAAGTTGAATAATATTCATCTTTTAATGTTTAAAATCCTGCTGTATAGGCATTTTTATATAAACCATCAGCAGCTTAAGTAAATTTATTTATTTATTATTTTATTTATTTAGTTATTATTTATGAATTTTATTTTAATATTTCAAATGAAAGCCCCAGTTTTGTGGAGTGATCCCTGGGACACGCACATAAGCGGAAGGAGAAATAGCTCCCATATCAAATATTGCTTAGACTTGATCTTTTTTGGTAGTTTTACTTGCTTCATTCGTCTTTGGTTCTCATTCGTCTTTGGCTCTCAGCGAAGGCGGTCGCTCTTTTTCTCCTCTCCTCCTCTCCCTTAGCTTCCCTGCTTAGCCTCTTATGTCCTTGTCTAGTCTCGTGGTTTTTTTGTATTACTTTTTCCTGGAACACTCTCACGGTCTGTTCTCTAAAACCTAAAAGAGGAATTATGGATTTGATCAACTGGTCTCTGAATGCAATTGACACCCCTTTCTCAACGAGAAGTCTGGGCTTGGGTGAGCCTGAGTGCTGAAGATATCTACCTATTCGGAACCATGATAACAGGGTTCTGGCTGATCGGAGCTGGCTTGGCCCTGACTTATCGAAGAATTAAGGAAGCGGAACCAGCTGTTCAAACCCCCACAAGGCTGCCCGCTGGGATTGAAATGATGGGACGAGGCGTGAGTTTCTAAAAATGGGCTCATTGAGTGCAGCACGGAGAAGATCTTGGAGAACGCACGGCTGCCGTGAATACTCAGAACAAGACCTCTGAGTGAAAAACTGGATTACATCTGGAGGGGCTCGCTCGGAATAACACATCTGGGCGCAAATTCAAGCACATCTTGGGGAAGTGCACTGTGGTCATGAGTTCTCAGAATTTTTTTTGCTCTTTGAGCAAAAAAAATGACAACATCACGGAACGTAAGTTTGGATAACATCATAGGAAGCTCACGGCTCTCCAACGGGAGATTGAGAGACCAGTGTTGGACTTTTAGAACAGCTTTGAAATTCATATGAGCTGTTCGCACTAAAGGAAAAACCATCATCAATTCATGCGGAGACCCCTTCGGCGCCAGCTGTGGCCTCAAGGCTGGAGCTGAACAAAACACCCTGATAACGACTGTGTTTAGTCTGTTCCTTCCCATTCCATGCAAGGCCACCTGGGTTGGCTGGAAGACTGTTTACTTAGCCTGGCAGGGCGAAGGACACTGTCTCAGCTGAACTATGGACACACACATACACTGACATGCACACACTGATCCCCCCCCTCCCTTTCCAAACGCCTTCAAAGCTTGTCCCCTCTCGGGGAAGATGGCAGTCAACTGGACCAGCGCAGACATGCTGCGGGACCGGATGCGCTGTCTACACCGGCTCTCTCTTACCCTTTACCCGCCCCTGTTGCTTGTCTTGTGTTTCTATGGTGTATTGATAGTCATGTGCTTTTTGTGCTGAGGTGTTTTTTTTCTGTTATCAAACTGTTCTCCCACTAGGAGCTCAGTCTGAGTGGAGTTTTTTTTTTTTCTCCTCCTCTTACCTCCATGTTATGTATTTTCGTTGTTTTTTTCCTATCAGCCTACCTCTCTGACATGTCTCCCCAATGTGATGTTTGTGTAAAGTTGGTCAGAAGGTTCCTTTGTAAGTGCGCATGCACCATTAGCGTGCTGCCTGCTGTAACCCCCATTTCCTTTGGGATTAATAAAGTATTCTGATTCTGATTCTGTTTTCTTTCTTGGTAATGAAAGACAGATTTACTTCAAATCATTGAGGAAACACAACAATCTTCTAATATCCTGATCCATAAGGTGAAACACGACGATCGGATGTTTCGGTATCAATACGCAGACAACTATGAATACACAGTCACCCCTGAGCTTGACTAATACCTTTAAGTTACTTGTATTTTGTTACATCATCCTGCATTTGTGACAGTAGGTTAAGAGGTTAATACAATTAACTTGATATATTTCATCTCATTCTCAATATGCTAATCTTAGGTTACCTTATATATTCATTTAATATACAATATCCTGCTACAATCAGCTGAAGTGAGTTTGTTTGCAGGGAGAAAGAAAATGGTGGTGACGTCTACAACTTTTAATGAGTGGAGATAATACTGAGAGGCTGAGAGTGTGATGGCAAAGTGTAAACTGCATCAAGGACAGAAAACAAATCGCCATCGTGAATTCCACTCTGTGTAAAAATCTGCAAAAAGAGCACGCTAACACCAAGTTAACCAGAAAGAAAATTCTTACGGTTTGATTTCCTTGAATTAAAACTCTTCAAACAAACACACTTTGTTCTTTTTAGCCATGAATGATGTTCGTGCTGTTTTTAGTCTGTGATCGAGGTTAAGCTGTTTGTCTGTTCGTTGTTATCTGCTGAGTAGAGGTGTGAATCAGTTAGAGACAAATTTTCCATCAGCGCCTTTTCTCAAACCCACAGAACCACACGACAGTAACGACATGTGAGAGCAAAGGTTACTGATGCTGCAGAGGAAGCAGGCGACAGCATGGTGCCACGCTTATAAATGAAATAAACAAAATGCAAAGTTACTGAGGACATTTAAAGTAACGCATTACATTTATATTTTTAATTACATTTAGTCAAACTATATACAGACAGACTTATACAACCACAGAGAGTGTACATTATAATGAGAAGACACAACACAGTATAACAAATAAGTATTACAAGTCAAATTCCTTAGGTCTGATGGGCTGTGTGGACCAGTTAGAGACCAGCAGCTGGACATTGGTGTTTGGACTGGTGGACTACTTCAGTGAAGAGGAGACGTCTGACTCTAGTTTAAAGTATTAACACGAACACACACAGTTCAACATGAGAAGAATAAGCAGCTCTGAAACTCTGTTATGTTTATGTGAAGTAAACTGACAAAATGGGGAGAGGATTTAAAGCACTTTAACGCAGGACAGCGGTCCCCAACCTTTTTTGAGCCACGGACCGGTTTATGCCCGACAATATTTTCATGGACCGACCTTTAAGGTGTCGCGGATAAATACAAAAAAATAAAACTAGTACCGGTACTGAAAAAAAGAACATTTATTCATAACACACGTGAAAAGACCCAGGAAAACCGAGTAAACAATAAAAATGATAACAAAATAACGCTGAAAACCGACAAAAACTCTAAAAAATATACATTTCACACCTGAGCCTCAACTCTCGCGGCCCATTACCAAACGACTCACGGACCGGTACCGGTCCGAGGCCCGGGGGTTGGGGACCGCTGCTTTAAAACACGGTGAGGCAGACATTGTTTCTGAAGTATTAAACTGGTTACAGGAGAAACAAACTCAAGATAAAGCTTCATTTATGTGAGTTCAATTTCAATTAAGATGAAACTTTTGGGGAATTTGAAAGTTTCAGTATTAAATATGAAGTAAGTGATGCAAATGTTTTTTTTTGTTGTTGTTGTACACAGTAAACATGAAGCCTAATTGAACTGATCTAATTTTGATTTTGTTTGCACAGTAACAGTCCTGCAGTACAATCTGAGCAGCTGAAGTATTTTTATCTGACAGAGGAAACATGACGACCAACGAGCTGCTAGTTTCTGTTAACGGACTAACCACAGCCTGAAAAACACACAGCCCAACATGCAAAGAACAGCATTCATTAACGGTCACCTACAAACTCACAACATACAACTTTGTTCTGCCGGCTGAAAGTGGCCTGAGCATAAAACTCCTTTTCTCTCTCCTGTCTCACAACTTTCAGCTTTCTCAGGCTCTCTGCTCTCTGTTGGTCTCTTCATCTCTCCTGGCACAAAAACTCCAGAGAGCACAAGTTCTAGAAGACAGAACTACCAGGTCAACTTTTACCAGGTTAAAAGATATTTAAGACTTTAATGCTGAAATGAAAATCTTTTTTTTTTTTTTTAATCCGTCCAGTTACAGCAGGAGTGTGATAATTATGAACAATCACTGAATGTCAACTGGGAAAAAGTTTTGAATGTTATTTTGTCAAAGACTGAAACAGTGCTGCTACTATAGCTACATATTATACTGCACCACTCAGAAACTTTTAAAATAAAATGTGCACGGATTTGAACTAAAGTTGCCAAATTCCAGATTGTCAGAGATTATCAGTAGATGCAGCTAATCTTTCAGTATGAGAGGCCTGTGTGATATTCTTCCTGAGTAAATACAGCTATGGCATGGGTTTAAGAAGTCTTACATGACCTCTTTGACATTTTGCATTAAAAGATTTTCAGACAACTTTACATCTGAACCTGAGGTCAAGGTCACCAATGTTTGAACTTGTATGAGATTTTTTGTACGTAGTGAGTTGTTGAATTCATAAAGTTGTGTGACACATTAGTTTAAGCTCAGTGAGTTCACAGAGTTCCTTTAGCCAAGTTTTATAATTCCTCTAAATATTAACATGAAGCCTAAACACACAGCGCGTTAAAAACTACCTCTGCTTCCTCTGATTGGCTGTTGTTGATGACTTGAGATTTTCTGTGACTGTACGTGATGTCATCTCCAACTTCTCCATCAGCTGAAATGAGCCAGAATGAACAGCAAATTGATTTACTGTTTCATGCTGTGAGAAAAATATTAGTGAATATCACATCAAAATCATTTACTTTGAAAAACAAAGTCTGAGTCTCACCTTCAGTTTTCCTGTGAACACATCGTCTCCCTAACAGAACCAGTAACACCAGTAAGAACCCACAGATCGATTTAAGAAATGACAACACAGAGAGAGCAGTGGAGGACAGTGATGGAGGAGGTGTGGATGTAGGTGGAGGTGTGGATGTAGGTGGAGGTGTGGTGGTGTGTTTGTCTAAAACAAAGCAAACACAGTCATTAAGTTGTCGTCACATTGTGAATGTTGAAAGCTGCAGAAACACAGACAGGTGAGTGTGTCACCTGTGACAGTGATCCAGCTGGATGGAGACTCTCCATGACCGCTGATGTCACACTTGTAGAGGCCTTCATCAGACCTGGAAACATGCTGGATGGTCATGTGACCTGTAGGCTGCTTCCTGATGAGGGAGCCATCTTTATAGAAAGCAGCTGGGAGGTTGGAGGGAGTGGTCTTTGTTTTACAGAGCAGAGTGACGTCATCTCCCTCCATCACAGGGAGGACAGGACTCTGCAGGATCACTGATCCACCTCAACACAGAGACAAACTACAGCATTTCATCCATTTACACACAGCTTCATCAACACTAACTCCACACACTCAGCTTACCAGTGACTGTCAGGTTAACCATGTTACTGATGGGACCCTCTCTGGACTCACACCAGTAAACTCCACTGTCCACTTGATATGTGTTACTGATGTTACAGGAAGAACCAGCTGGTTTTCCCCACTCCTCACAATGAGTCCTCTGTCGTGTGCTTGTGTTTCTCCTCAGAGTCCATCCAGCAGAGCTGTCGTCCTCCTCACAGCTCAGAGACACAAAGTCTCCTTTAAAGAACTGAGAGCTGCTGGGACTCACAGTCAG
Source organism: Aulonocara stuartgranti (assembly GCF_965226115.1). Taxonomy (NCBI): domain Eukaryota; kingdom Metazoa; phylum Chordata; class Actinopteri; order Cichliformes; family Cichlidae; genus Aulonocara; species Aulonocara stuartgranti. The sequence goes on along the minus strand of NC_138941.1, from coordinate 64,734,272 downwards.
ACGAGCTGTGAGGGGGATGTTTTGGAATTTTATGTATCAAATAAATTATGTGACTATACTTCCTTACTTTATGAGGGTTAAATATTCATCAGGCTGTAGTGATCAGTTTCTGTATGATTATCATGTCATTCTACAACAAAGATTAAAAAAGGACACTTAGTGAGGTTTAGTTGATGTCAGGTTTAAACTGTGACAGAAGAAGGTTACCGACCTTGGTTTGTTGTGCAGCTCAGCAGTGAGATCAGAACTAAAGAGAAATGAAACTGAGGTTGATTTGAGTTTGACATTTAACAAAACAGGAGTAAAAGCAAATCAAAACTTTTGAGACCACAGCTATAATGTTTTGGGTTTTTTTTTTCCTGACTTGTGCACTGATGAGTGGAGAAAGGATAAAACAGTTTCCTCTTTAATGTCCTACACAGAGGCATGTGTGCTGGACTAGAGTGTTGGTAATCTGTTAATATCAGCAGTGACACAATGTAAAGTAGTACATTTACTCAAGTTAACTGAAATTCTTCATACTTTGTACTATATTCAACTATTTCTTTGTTTTATAGCTTTCTGCTTTGGCTTTGCCACATTCTGGATTCAAACATTGTACTCCACACAATATGTTTTAAGGTTTGTTTCTGTTATATTATTATAGATAAAGTTACTGAGCAGTCTCTATTTAATTGAAACATTTGTGTAGCTGGCAGGATGAGGATCCAGATGCTGGACTCACAAGATAGGAATTCATTTCAAAACGGTTTTAATGCTTGATTCATTTAAAATACAAAATGGCAAAACAAGGCGGTGCTGGACCTGGGAGCACAATGCACAATGTTTTTACTATATGTTGTTATATTATTATAGATAAAGTTACTGAGCAGTAAGTCTATATTTCATTGAAACATATAGAATAGAATAGAATAGAATAGAATAGAATTCAACTTTATTGTCATTGCACATGCACAGGTACAAGGCAACGAAATGCAGTTTGCATCCATCCAGAAGTCTTCCTTCTTGTTGGTGTTCTTCATAAAAACTCATCTACTGCTCTCCTATTCTAATCCAACCTGAATGTATGTTCCTGAAGAAATGACAGATTTTCATATATAATAATTTCAGTGTACTTACTGAGCAGCCACAGCAGAGATGCGTTCTTCATCTTACTCTCTGTGATATCAGGTCAACACTTTAACCAGTTCACAGTCAGTTAAAGTCAAACCGTAATCCTCTGCTCTGTGACAGGATGTAAGTGTTGTGGTTTTTAGTGGAAGCAAAGTTTCTTTGTCTGACTGCAACAAATACAAGAGAAAAAAAGCTTTAAAATAGTCAAACTGACTGTTAAGTGACTGTAGACATGGGCCCCAACAAATTTAGTTGACATTAAGGGGAACAGATCCCTTCACTGACTTTAAAAAACAAACATTGTGAGTGGCTGAAGTCAGTCAGGAAACCACACACTCAAAGAAACATGTAAATAACAAAAAATTTATATTTATAGATCGCCTGCATGGTGCCTTCACTGACAGAATTATGTCTTTGTCATTACAGAGCAAACTATTCTTATCTCAACAATGATCATTAATGATTTTTAAAATTTTTATCTAAAAAACTTTGGTTGTGTTGATCGTGTTGCAGATTCGTGGAAACAATTTGCATCTTCCTGTTGCTGACCACAGTTCATCTAAGAGGAAGTGAGCTCGAAGGAATGCCGTTTGACTGCATGTCTCTGCTTTAACCACTGATATGCTGTCATGGCTGAAAGGCTTCATGCAGGTTGACCACCACTGACTTCCTGAAAACACTAACCCCCAAAAAACTGTGAAAAAACTCACTCTTACCATACCACTCTGTCCATAACGCACTGAGCGTGTTTTTACAGTATTTTTCTATTTGCCTGTGTTTTCTGACTTTGTCACGATTTCCCTGCATCATGTACCCACATAGCAAGCAGGTCTGGCCCAGATCTGGTATCATGCTGGCACTGCTGGCTGACTTCTGGCATGATAAGACGTATGTCATCCAGATATGGGCCAGGCCTGGCATAGATGGCACTGTTTATGTGATGGTATGCCATATCTGGCTCGATTGTGGTTTGGTGTATGTGGCCCAGGCTCATAGAAAACAGGTCTGCCTGGGATCCGGCATCAAGCTGGCACTTCTGACTGACTGGTGTCATGGCAGAGTGTATGTCAACCAGATGTGGGCCAGGTCTGGCAATGATGGCACTATTTGTGTTCCTATTTTAGTCAGAAGAGCCAAATGCCATGTTGCAATACTGTACTGCTATGTTAGCCAACATTTCAAATGCAGGTTTGACAGGTTTTGTGAGTGTACACTTTATCCAAAACCTAGTGAGGGTTTACTCGTGTTTACCACTGGGTGGCTGTAGCTCAGGCAGTAGACCAGGTCACCTATTGATCGGAAGGTTAGTGGTTCGATCTCTGGCTCATCCAGTCTGCATGTTGTGAGTGTTAATGTGTATGAATGTAGTTAGGAAGCACTCAGTTAAGAGAAAGTATGTGATTGGTGTATGTGGCACGTTGTCTGGAGCACTGTGAGTAATCTAGGAGAGTTGAAAAATGGAATATAAGAATCAGTCCATTCACTGTCTGAACAGTGTTTCATCCTCTTACTTTTGCACAATTATACACATGTTGTTATTACACGGCTTAATTAAGGTACACATTAGGCTCACATCTGGGGCCAGAGCTGAAACTGTTCTGGGCCAGCACAGGGTCAGCAATGTGTCTGCAACTGGCCCGTGGCTGCACACAACTTACAAGGTGTAGGATCCTCCAGAAACTTGCAGTTGTGCATAAAACTTCTATTCGGCCACCAATACTCACAAGCAACTACATGAAGACTAATTTTCAAACGGTCTTGTTCACTGATGAGTGCCGTGCAACCCTGGATGGTCCAGATGGATGAAGTGGTGGATGGTTGGTGGATGGCCACCATGTCCCAACAAGGCTGTGACGTCAGCAAGGAGGTGGTGGAGTCATGTTTTGGTCCGGAATCATGGGAACCATATGTTGGAATTGATATTTTTTGTATTGTCATGTGTGCTTAGAAACATATTCAATTCAATTCAATTTTATTTATATAGCGCCAAATCACAACAAAAGTCGCCTCAAGGCGAAAAACCCAACAATCATATGACCCCCTATGAGCAAGCACTTTGGCGACAGTGGGAAGGAAAAACTCCCTTTTAACAGGAAGAAACCTCCGGCAGAACCAGGCTCAGGGAGGGGCGGCCATCTGCTGCGTGAGAGGTGAGAGAAGGAAAACAGGATAAAGACATGCTGTGGAAGAGAGACAGAGGTTAATAACAGATATGATTCAATGCAGAGAGGTCTGTTAATACATAGTGAGTGAGAAAGGTGACTGGAAAGGAAAAACTCAATGCATCATGGGAATCCTCGGCAGCCTACGTCTATTGCAGCATAACTAAGGGAGGATCCAGGGTCACCTGGTCCAGCCCTAACTATGTGCTTTAGCAAAAAGGAAAGTTTTAAGCCTAATCTTAAAAGTAGAGATAGTGTCTGTCTCCTGAATCCAAACTGGAAGCTGGTTCCACAGAAGAGGGGCCTGAAAACTGAAGGCTCTCCCTCCCATTCTACTTTTAAATACTCTAGGAACAACAAGTAGGCCTGCAGAGCGAGAGCGAAGTGCTCTAATAGGGTGATATGGTACTACAAGGTCATTAAGATAAGATGGGGCCTGATTATTTAAGCCCTTGTATGTGAGGAGCAGGATTTTGAATTAAATTCTGGACTTAACAGGAAGCCAATGAAGGGAAGCCAAAACAGGAGAAATCTGCTCTCTCTTTCTAGTCCCTGTCAGGACTCTTGCTGCAGCATTTTGGATTAACTGAAGGCTTTTCAGTGAGTTTTTTGGACATCCTGATAATAATGAATTACAGTCGTCCAGCCTGGAAGTAATAAATGCATGAACTAGTTTTTCAGCGTCACTCTGAGACAGGATATTTCTAATTTTAGAGATGTTGCGCAAATGGAAGAAAGCAGTCTTACATATTTGTTTAATATGTGCGTTGAAGGACATGTCTTGGTCAAAAATGACCGATACTGAAATGAAACCAGGCTGATACTGTTTATTCAGCTTTATCTCAGAGGGAAACTCTGTTTGTTTTTTAAACAGAGTTTCCCCGTTAAAAAATTTATTTAACTGTTAAATCCCATCTACAGAAACAAAAACAAAGACACTGACACTGAGAAAATTCAAGCAGAGTGACACAGTTACATCAGACATTCACATTTTAGCTACAGACTCTTAGTACACGACACTGTAGTTGAACGACAAAGAAGTACAGTATAACAAAAGAAGAGGCATGGAAAGCAGGCCCAAGTGTTTAACAGGTAACACACAACAACAAAACAAATGTGCAGCTGTACTCTGCACTGTTTTATGTCCTAATGGGATGCTGCAGATGTTAGCTGCCAATCAGATATGGATCATGGATCATATATATGTGTGTGCGTGTGTGAGTGCGTGCGTGTGTGTGTGTTTAATGTAACTGCAAACTTCTGCAAATTTGTACACTACAATTCACTAACAGCATCTTTTGATGAGAATCTTCCTGGAAATGTAATTACACATCACATTGACGCACCCGACACTAACAGTGATTATTCCATTCAGTGTCATTGTTTACCTTTTTGTATCTGGCTACTTCTTCTTCTGTAGTACTTTCTGTAGGAGTGAGCATATCTACAGTAAAAAAAACAAAAACAAAACAAAAAAGTGACAACTATCAAAACACACTCAACACTAACACATGTGGATGATTTCTTGATAATACAAAACACACACAACAAAAAAAGCTTACAGAAAATGTATACATGTTGTTACGTCCCCTCTTAAATGCTAGGCGATGAGGGTGGGGGACAGTAACAGTTAGATCCAGGTGGAATGAAAAGAATGCCAGGCAGAGGTATTTAATATAAAATAGATCTTTATTGTAGGCAAACACCTCAATAATTATAAATGGCAACAACAAAAGGAGACAGCACCGCTGCTTTAATAAGAAATCAGGGAGGTCAACCCAAAGTGGTAATGACCACTTCAACAAAGAAAGCAACAATAAGGCTTCAACAGAAAGAGACAGCAACGCTGCTAGCAAACAATATCCAGGCAGGCCACACAAACTAACGAAGGCCGCCGTCACTCATGGGCAATCACTGCTCAGTTAAGCACTACTCACAAAGAGCCACACACCAGAAGGCTGGTCACACCCAGAAGGCTGGTCCACACCTAAGCCAGTAGCACACTCTGACCAGAAACCTCTCCCTCCTCCTCCACACTGCTCTTCTCCAGCTTATATCACCCCTGAGGGTAATTGGTTGTAACGAGAGCAGATGAGCAGCAAGTGTGACCTAAAGGAGAGGGCAGGGGCAGAGAGAGACAAGGGGAGGGGCCAGAACGAAGGAGGGGGAGAGGGAGAAGACAACACCACGCCCACACACTCCCACAGCCTCCCAGGATGTAACACATGTATAAATTATATATTGGCATTTTGAGGAGAGGAGAGTACCCATTTTCAAGTAGATTTCTGCTAATTTATACACAGACTTACTATGTCTGTAGTAAGTATTGCCACCACCAAAGATCCATTATTATCCACGCTGCTAGTTTCTGTCTGTCCTCATAACATCAGTTTATCCTGTGGTTCATTATTCTATAGCAGGGGTGTCAAACTCAAATACACAGTGGGCCAAAATTCAAAACTGGAACAAAGTCGCAGGCTAACATTAATATTTATTGAAATATATTTATTCATCCAGATATAAGAATGAATCTTTTCTTATGGACTCAAACACGTTTTGCTGAAAAACTGAATATGGAACAAGCAAAGCTTAATACTAAACAATATATATATTAGCTGTATAATACCAGTAGGCCAGCTCTGATAGTAATTTGGTATGGCCAGAGTTTGACACCTATGACACTGTCCACATTTGTCACTTCCTTCAGAATCAAAGACACGTCTCCATCCTTCATCTGTCTGTCCTGCAGATCAACCCAGTTCTTGAAAGATGGATGCTGTTTGGTTGGATCAAACTGCTCTTTCCAGTACAAAAGTAAATATTTATCCCCAAGATCAGCTCTCCTCCACTCTGCAGCAATGATGGACTTGTTGTTTTTTGGAGCTTGACATGCCAGAGTGACCGTCTGTCCAACCACTGCTTTGATATTTTTCTGGTCTGAGAGAAGGCACAAGACAGAGGTTACAAGGATCTAAGTAAAGCTATTCACTTCACAGTGAGACCAATGAGATCATCTAAACCAAGCCTATTCAAATGGCGGCCCGCGTGCCAAATGCGGCCCAGAAGCAACCTGCGAGTGGCCCTGCCTGTGGTCCTGGCAGAAACACAGAGAAAACGCAAAAAATTAATTCATTAATTAATTTTAAAAAAAATTAAAAATTCCTACAGCGTAGTGTAGACTGTGAATGCAACACTCCTAGTAGCCTAGCAATATTTAACCCACAATGCACCGTGATGTAAACATGTTAAACAATCACTGTAATATATGATGCGACAACAGCATGTCTTTCTCACTCCAAAAGCGCAAAATTGACAATGAAAACTGTCGGTTTAACCCTGCCTGGACTGACAAATACTTATTCATTTTACCGAGTTTAATAATCTTACAACCGGAGTTGTACTACCATGGTGAGGGTCCTGTACAGCCCAAGAGAGAGCGACAGCAGCTTCCCTTCGTGTTTGCTTCTTGGCGAAGAAGAAAAGGCCTTTCACAGATTCTGAAACAGCAAAATACTGCATGCTGGCAAGGGAACTGTTAGATATTTTAGTATTATGGGAGCATGTACTGAATACCTTTTTTGATGATATTATACAAAGGACCCTGTTTCTGCAATGCCCTTTGTTTGAACCTCATCTCCTCTTGCTGTGACCCCACGGGCGACTTCCTTTGGCCTGCTGGTCTGGAAAATCCAACAGTTCATCTATATGTAAAGAAGGCACTTAAACTGGAACAGGCATAGCTGCGTTGATCCTGCCGTGGTACAATAGGACAGTGCATTCCTCGAGTGCACACCAAGCTTGCAGCCTGCTAAAGATCACACACAATTGATTGTATGCCTCTAGGTATATATGGTTAAACATTTCCTAATGCAAATAACTACATGTAGTATTCTACCATGTGCAAACTTATATCACTAAAGGATTCTAACTGTCTAGTGTTTAATGGACCTGTCAAAGATATGTTGAGATTATAGAAGGCCCCTTTCAGAGCTAGGGGGAACTTCCTTATATGGTTGTAACTTGAAACTTGTTGACACACGAACCCTTCTGCCTATAAAAACCCTACACAAAAGAATAAACTTTGAGTTAGTTTGGGATGACAATCTAGAACAGTCTCCGTGTCTCTTTGTTCTTCCAAACTGCTCCCGGTACTCCGGCCGGTACCGTAATTAACCGTTGATCATGCTTGAGAATATTTTAATTGTTATAGGTTAAAGGATGAACTCTGATGAAAGCACACGCCTCAGAGAAACCCGGAATGGAGTTTCTTTCACTGGCCGTGGTGGATGCGGTGAAAAGTGATGAAAAAATTAAAGTAAGTGTGACATCTGCTATTAAAAACGTACCCCTGTCAGACAGTTCAAATATTCGTAGAGTTGAAGTTCTGGCGTCAGACGAGTTTGAAATGCTGTTAGATGACCTGAAGAAAACTGATGTAATGTCTATAGCAGGAGATCACAGACAGAACTGATAATGCACAGTTGTGCGTATATGTCCGTTTTTTGGATGGGAAATTGCTCGACTTGCTACCGTTAGAGGGACACACAGCTGGCGAAATAATGTTTGAGAAGATTTCAGCTCTTTTTGAGGAAAATGGTCTGGATATGAAGCGTGTCTGTATACTTGTGACGGATGGGGCTCCATCCACGGCAGGAAAAGTGAGTGGTCAGCGAAATATTTATTTTAATTTGAAAGGGAATTATCAAAATGTTTTTTGTTATCATTATTATTTCAAATGTGCAAAAAATAGTTTAGTTATAGCTCCCTTTTTTTTAAATGGACCTCTTGGTGTGCATTTGTGAGAGGTCACCAGATTTACAGGGGAAAAGGAATAAAAAAAAATACTTGTTTTTCAATACAGTTGTGTGGGTTTGAAATTGATCATGATCTGCTGCTTACTGGCTTCAAAAAAAATATCTGGCCCAGATAAATTCCTCGGTTTGAAAATCTGGCCCAACTAACTTCGTAGTTGAATAGGCATGATCTAAACTAAACAGAAGCAGACAATGAGTTAGGCTGTGTGTCACTATATGCATGTGTATAACCTTGATGTCTGCAATGTTGCCTTCAGTTTTGGCTACCTTTGCTCTTTTTGTTACCATTTGACTGCACTACAGGTATGAATCCCCCAGAAAAATGGGAACCAAGAAGAGGCCGCTAGAAAAGCCACAACATCAAACAACTGCAGCGAATAAGGCAAGACCTGAGGATTTAGCTGAAGGGAAAGAACAAGATCCTGGCAAATCACAATCGATTTCAAGGCAGAGGAGTCTCAAAAGCCATAACAGGATGAAACAAAACATTCATGAGTACATCAAGAAGGGGACTACAACTGATCATGTACTTAGTGAAGATCTGAGGCAGCAGAAACCGAGAAAGAAGAGGAGCAAGATACGGAACCATCATTCAAGGAAAGACCACTGTGCGGCATGTACCAGAGGTGTCACGTTTTTCAGATGGCCTCAGGCGCAGACGAGGAATTCCTTGCAAAGCAAAAAACTGACTCAAAAACACACAGACTTGGATAGTGCTTCACCAGCTGGAATTGCAGCAAAAGGTGGTTCTACAAAGTATTGACTCAGGGGGCTGAATAATTACACACACCCCACTTTTCAGTTATTTATTTGTAAAAAAAATGTTTGGAATCATGTATGATTTTCGTTCCTCTTCTCACGTGTGCACCAATTTGTGTTGGTCTTTCACGTGGAATTCCAATAAAATTGATTCATGTTTGTGGCTGTAATGTGACAAAATGTGGGAAAGTTAAAGGGGGCCGAATACTTTTGCAAGTAGCTGTATATAGGCCTTTAGATTCATGTTTGAGCAGTGCCATTTGGCTCAACCAGTAAGTAGCTAGAAGAACTGGTAAGAGCCATTAATAGATGTAATACTTATTTAAAAGTTTTAAACACAGGGAATGTCCACAGGTTAGACTTTTGTATGCATAATATTTTATTCATACAACTTAGCAAAGGCAAAGCAAAATCAATAAAATATAAAATAATATCCCATGTTTTATCTTAACCTAACTGATCTGCAGGACATGTACCTGAATGCTGATGCTGTGACATCTTAATTTGAGTGGCTGAAGATTAAATGTCATTCATCTCTGTGGAAAACTGACCTTCAGATATGAGACGGACCCCAGTGGGTACAAAACTATAATTCTTCAAACCTCACAGTTGAATCTTCAAATGACCTTGATTCACATTCACAAGTCTGCTTCCATCTACTGGTAGCCTCGAGCTATTACATTTATTACATTACATTTCTTTATAAAGTGTCTTATGACAGTCATATAGGTGCTTCACATCAAATAAAAACAACAAAATGAGGATTAAAATGACACCAAAACACTGGAGATTTAAAAAAACAACAGTAAATTGGTAAATTCAAATGCCACTTTTACAAAGACAAGCCTTACGGCAGTTTTTTGAATCTAAACTTATGGGGGAGCCAGCACAGCAGCAGAGGTTGAGCAGGTCTGGTGGGGAGTTTTGCAGCACCTCTTTGTACAAGCTGCAGCCAAAACCAGAGGTTTTGTTGAGGCAGGAAAAGACAGAGAAAATAAAAATGAAATAAAAGCATTAATAACAATCTCCATCTCAGATATAGATGATAGTAGGACAAGGACTAATAATTTTAATTTCTTTACAACAATGATATCAGTGTGAACATTATATGTTCAGCTTTATTCATGGTCAAATAAAGAAGAACTTATAATATTTACCAAGCACAATGCATGTGTACGACACTGATCACAATATCAGGGACATGAGTAAAAATAAATAAACAGAAAATGCAATAAAGGCAGCACAGTGACATGTAGGTTAACATTGTTGCCTCACAGCAAAATCATGACTGGGGCCTTTCTATGTGAGTTTCTTCATGCATGTTCTCTCTGTGCCTGCATGGGTTCTCTGCAGGTACTCTGACTTCCCACCACATAAGTGGAGTATCTAAATCTAAACTGGCTCTAGGAATGAATGGTGGTCTGTGTAAGAGCCATAAGTGAGTCTTTCCTTTTTTGTATTAAGAGGGTTGGTTTAAATGCACACATTGTATTAGTGCACAGTTGTGGGGGATCACTCATGGCTGTGTATTGGATGATAAATGTGGTTGCACTCACCTGTTCATTGCACCTGCTGTTGATGAGCAGAATGGTAGGGTGAGCATGAGGAGAAACTTTTGTTTTTCTGATGTAGTAATTGATGTCATAGTCTAACTTTGCATTTTGGCGTAGTGCAATATTGCAATAGTGCATTTCTATTGCATTGGACCCCATGTATTGATTTGTGGGTCCTCGACAGAACATTGTGGATTAAAAGAAAGAAATAGCTCAGAAGTGGATTTTATGTGTTTATTGTTGCGCGTCGTCAGTGTCCTCACGTTTAGCCTGCCGCGGCCGTTGGTTGGAGAAGCCGCAATAGTCTGTTCACCCTGCAATGGATTTGTGACTTATCCTGTCTTTTTTTCAAACCAGGTGATAAATGTAAGCTTGTATAGAATTTTTGTATGTCCTACAGGTTTTTTCTTTATTTTCATTAATTATGGGCGTAATCAAAAATCTTCGGAGTCATTGAATTTCAAGCACACACTGTTTTGGATGAAATCTGATAAATATGTTTAAAATCTGTTAAATCTGTTTAAAAACAATCTATATATATGCTCTGTACACATGACTCGTAAGCTCCAGCACAACATAACATCCCAGTGATCAGAACTGAGGCCACTGAGTCCAGCCTCAGATGAAAGATTAAAGTGTCAGGAAGTAAAGGAGAGTAGAAGTACTCAGTTACAATGAGCAGCCTGATGGCAGGACTAGGGATGGGTATCGAAAACCGGTTCTTGTTGAGAACCGGTTCCCACTGTTTCAATTCCTTGGAATTGTTTGCCATTTTTGCAAACGATTCCCTTATCGATTCCAGTCGCCCCGAATGATGTCACCGCGTTGCGGAGCGTCATTTACCTGGCAGGAAACACAGCGCGTAAGCGGTTCAAACACTCAAAAGTTTGGTTATACTTTACGAGAACGGATGACAACAGGGCAACTTGCAATACTTGCAAAGTAGATACTTCATTTACAGTGTTGGGACTAACGCGTTATTAAGTAACGCGTTACAGTAACTACGTTATTATTGTGGTAACGAGCACGGTAACTAGTTATTATGCCAAAATCAGGAACGCGTTAGTCGTTACTGGGATTTAGATAGGGTCGTTACTCGTTACTTCGTGTGGTGGCTATCGCGGAGCTTCCACAGATTCAGTAACATTAGCAAGTGGTGGAGGCCAGCAGGTGGATGAAGGAAAGGGGACGCAGAAGGAAAAGAGACCCGAGGCGGCCGCCGGTCCAAGTGTGAACTGAACTTCAGGTAAGAAGTTATGACCTGCAGTCTCTCTGGGTCAGATATGAACCAAGTTTAGGTGGAGTTTATTTTTTTTCCGTACTGCGTGCTAGCTAGCATGACGGAGTTTCTATACAGCTGGGTGGGTGCTATGAAGTTAATGATGTTGAACTTTATTTTGTTCATAAGTTATTAGAGTTGCCAACCGTCCCGTCTGGTATTCAGAGAAAATATTACGCGTTTCTTATTGAGGTGAAAAGGAACAGTTTGTCCCGTAATTCAGCTACAATGGAAAAGGCACAAAGCTGGATTTATTCTGTGTCTTTGCTGCACAGCTGCCTCTTCTTCTCTCATCCTCTCCCCCTCCCTCTCCCGTTTCTACTTCAATCATGAAAACTGATCAGTGATCAGCTGATCGGCTCTCTTGTTTGTTTATCACTCACTTTGCGCCGAAAGAGGAAACCAGTGGATGTCGCGCTAAACAACAGCAGCACGTTTAAGCTTGATCAGCTGTTGTTAGAATTTATTTAATATTAATTTCTAGTATCAGCTGATGTTTGCTGGAGCCACAGCTGCAAAAAAGCTGCTGGTCATGATATGGTTTGGTTATCTGGTGAGAGGGAAACATGAAGATGAAACCAGGAGATGTCCTTACTGAATCATCAGAGCTGTGATGGAGAAACAGGTTTACCTTTTAGGTGACATGAATGAGTTGAAGGGAAGTTATGAACTGTTTCTGAGAGACAAATAACACCAGGATCCTTTTTTAGGTAGCTGACAGCTGGTAACTGTGCAGGTGCGGATCTAGCAAAGTGTTGCCAGGGGGCCAGGTAGGGCATTAACAGGGAAAGGGGGGCACAAAGAAATACTTTTCTTTCTTATTCTCATTTAAAATGTCTAGCTTTTAAAAAATAATTATCTGAATCTTACAACAAACGATTGATAGATTGATGCATATATACCATCAGAACAGTGTACATCACTGTCACAACAGTGTTTATTTTCATTCAAAGGCTTTATGATTTTTCCTATAATGATGGGCCGGTCTCTAGTCAAAATGCCCGGGACGATTTATTTGTCCCAGTCCAGCCCTGTATGCAGCTCATCTGCAGTCTGGTGTTACCTACATCTTCCTATTCAGAAGGCAGAATTTCCGAGTTCTGAGTACAATCGAAAGCACCACGACTGCAGTTTTTGTGTTGGATGTAAAAGGCGCACATGACACTGTGACGTAGGCTAGAATCATGGCAGCAGTCAATGACGGTCCAGGCGTGGGATTTCTCTCGTGGAAATATGCACATTATCTTTTCCTGTCTATTGGTAGGTGGCACAGTGCACTTGTGGCAAGTAAGCAAGCTAGAAGACTGGCAAAGTTATGGAAGAAACACATTAACAAGAGAATTCTGAGTAAAACCAAAGTTACTTTCCCTAGTAACTAGTTACTCTGAAAGTAACAAGTAACTTGAAGTAACTGAGTTACTTTTGAGAGAACTAACTAGTAATGTAACTAAGTTACTATTTTAAAGTAACTTACCCAACACTGTTCATTTAAGGGAGGAAACGCTACGAATATGCAAAAGCATTTGCTCACAAAACGCGCGATGACCTTAAATGAATGTCGTGTTTTTAATTCCGCTCCGGACTCGTGAATCTCAACCCAGCAGCAGCTGTAACGTTTGCACGTCCTCTCCCGTTAATGCGGCAGGTAAATAATCAACAACAGTGCATATTATGTTAGCGCGATCTGCTTTATTACAAAACCTGCTATTACTGTGCGTTTAGGTGACCATGATGAGAGAGACAGAGTCTGTCTGGCTCAGATGCTGGCAGTTCTTGCTGTAGTCTAGCGGTAGCGTCTCCTTTCAGGCCAGGATAGACGAATGTCACCGAGCAGTGACTCAGTTTGTGGTCAAAGGCTTGCACCCATTTGCCACAGCAGATGCCCCCGATTTTAGGTAAGTGAATGTGTTTAATTGTACGCAGGGACATTACTGGATATTCTTGTGTAATTGCTACAGAATAATTTATGTTATACTTTGTTATTGCTACAGAAGAATATTTATTTTATTATTTTACATTTACAATTTTTTTTTCCTGGGGACCCTGTGACACCACATTGAAGAGCTGTAGGCTGTGGATCTCTTAAGATCTCACTGTTGGGTTTGTAAGGCCATGTTACTCCTAAATTTCTATCTTGTTCAAAGAGAAGATATAAAACGAAGTTCTAAGCTAATCGACCTTAGTGTTCTCCTTTTTTAAAAAGAATCGATAAAGAATCAAATTGTTAAACAGAATCGAAAATGGAATCGGAATCGTGAAAATCTTATCAATACCCATCCCTATGCAGGACTGTTGGTGTATATGTTGGCACCTCATCATGCACACACATCAGCAGGGGCAGAAACTTGTGAGTGAAAAGTTAAGTTAAATTTCTGAAGTCAAAATTGGTTATGAAGGCTGACTGTTTTAAATCTGTTAAACTTCACTTTGCACAACTGATGTTTTTTCTGTCTTCCTGTTCAACCAGGACAGTTTGTAGCACATTATTATAAATGTCAATAATAAATCAAATCATCAGCTAATAATAGTAGCTAGTGTATATATATATATATATATATATATATATATATATATATATATATATATATATATATATATATATATATATATATAGTATAATAGTAGCTAATAAAGTAACTTTAATGTCTAACTTTTTTATATCATACTAAGGACCTCTAAACTCTCGATCTTCTTATTGTGATAAGAATCTGCAGCTCTGCCATAATACACCTACATTACCAGTAGATGGCAGCAGACGTCCGCTGTGTTTCAAAGTCATTTGAAGGTTCACGCAGTTTTCTGACTCTGTGGGTTTGTGTTGATTCGGGAACAGGTGAGAAAATAATATCAGAAGTCCAGTCCGATTCACATGTTCATGAGTTTGTAATTTATCAGACACCAAAATACCTCACCTGTTTTTGTCTTCACCAATTTTTTTTTTTTTTTTACCTCAGCACGACTGCAATGTAATGCCCAAGCCTAAATTCAGTGTTTTAAAATATTTTTTTGTAAATAAAATACTTTAAAAAAAATCTAGATTTTTAGTTTGTAATTACATTAACATACATGATTAGCATAAATAATTAGGATTAACACACATTTTACAGTTTTAAAATGCATTAAATTACTTATTACTTATTTTTAACACACAAAACATTTGTTTCGTGGCTGGTGTGAAAAGACCTTCACACACCAGACACAAATTTGGTATCCACAGCAAAATGTTTGCTCATACTCTGCCGAACCAAACGACATTGGTCATAGTTATATTACAATTTAATGTTTTAAAAATGTTTTTAAGTTTGTTTTTTTATTTTGTTCATTTTAGGAATTTAAAAAAAAACGTTTAAGAAAATAGTTCCCACGCGCAGTCAGGGTGGGGCATCACGGAAACGTTGTCTCAGTATCAATCCGCAGTGTGCTATAAATTCGAAGAAGGACCAGCAGCAAACCGGCAGCTGTTCTGTGTGCAAAGCAGGGGACTCCAAATTCTAATTCGTATCTCATATCGTCTTTTTGATTATGGAAAATATGAATAGAGTTAACATGATCAAAACAGGCGTTATTAGCGAAAAACAACTCAATTGGATTGATTTAAAGAGTGCCTCTGTTGCATATAATTTAAGGTTTTCTGCATACACACAGAACATCTGCACCGTATTCCTGGTTCTGCTGCGAATCACAGCTGTCTCAGCCTCCGAAAGTAAGTAGAAACCAGCTTTATTTCTTTTGACTGAACTTTCTGCAGTCTGCCGGTTGTTCTGCTGGGCCTCTTAAATGCATTCTTTATACTTCGGTGTTTTCATTCATTTATTTATTCATTTTCATTCTCTTTCAGTTCACTTACATTTAAGAAAGTCACAGGAGCAGTAGCGGTTTTAGATACGGGCGACACGGGCGGTTGCCCGGGGCGGCATCGTGGTGGGGGGCGGCATCACGGGCATCGGCAAAAAAATATATATATATATAATAAAAAATAAAATGCTCGTACTCATGCTGCCCCGACATCAGCCAGCGCATATTGGGAATGGCATAGGCACCGATCGGTTTTCTATCGCACATTTGCTGGGAGTAAGGGCGCCCTCCGTTTGCGAGGTGCGCCTGCTGCTTGCAGCACAGGGAGGAGAGGGCGGGGCGGCGGGGGATTCTCTGGCTGGCTGGAGCAGCATCTAACAACCAACTCGCAAAATAAAACAAAATAAAAACAAAACAACAAACACGAAAAAACCAGACATCATGATACAGACTTCTAATTTGCACCGATGTTTTTTCGAAATTCAATACGCGAAAAGTGAGCGCGAGAGCCCTCGGTGCGCCTGCTTGCTGCTAACGAAAACTTTATTATCATCTCCGCTACGTACAGTCCAGTATATAGAGACACGAGACGACGAGGCTCCAGTTACAGCAGTGCAAGTAAACAAACAATAAATATAAGAAGAGTAAGAAAATAAACATACACTTTAGGACTCGGGTTAAAGGGATCAATGACAATTTAAAATTTATAATTTACAGTTTGAAGATTTAAAGTCTCACACACAACCCATCGAAAGGGGAGGGGGGCAGCTGCTTCCAAATAGAGCACATTTCATTCATATTGTTGTAAATCCAAGCCCATTATGTATTCATGATTTGAATCCTGGGTTGTGTGAAATCCCAGAAATAAACCTTAGACAAAGTGAATCAGTGAACTAAGGTGCAGGTCTATTAGGTTATGTTGTGGCGATCCTCGAATTGGGGGATTTGTGTCCATACTGGAGTGCAAAATTAAAACCAATATAAGATGGACAAGAAAAGTTCAAAGCCATCAGGTGCTCAGTTTAGAAAAAAGATAAAAGAAGAGGAAGAGAAACGAGCAAAAGATACAGGTAAGCAGATGTGTCATTGGATAATGGCAGGTCATCCTGAAACAATCAGAATCAGAATACTTTATTAATCCCTAAGGAAATTATGTGGGTTACAGTTGCTCCAAGAAGAAATGGTAAAAATAGTAACAGTAACAGACTAAACTCCAAACAATACAATATGTTACAGATTTTAATATTAATTAGTCATTGTCAATTGTTGATTTGTCCTGTTCTCATTGTATGACGAATTATGATGGCCGTTTGGTAGCCGTTTGCATACTATGCATACTCTCTCTCTCTTCATATGTGTGTCTGTGTGTGTTTCTCTGGTGAAATTCAGTATGGTTCCGACAACAGTTTTATGTTAATGTATAATCCTTAATATGTTTATGTGTGTGGGGGGAGGGGGCGCCAGAGGGAGTGTTCGCCCAGGGCGCCAAACAGGCTTGGACCGCCACTGCACAGGAGGAATTCACGCCAGTGCAATTTAACATTTTAAAATTAGTCATTGGTTTCCTCGGGAGGTTGTTGTTCCCAACCACCAGACGTTCACTGATGTGTGAAGAGATTTTGGGGAGACCACAATGTGCGTGTCACCAAAATCGTGCCTCTTTGTTTTTATAGACAGATGCTGTGTTTAATGATTGGAAACCTTCAGGTTTTAATTTTAGAAAGCTCAACATTATCAATGACTTCCCAACTTTACTGAAGTCATGGACTGTCTGTCAGACACGTGGGGATGGGCACATTTCTTTATTTTCTATGAATGGTAAGAAATCGATAACAGCATGTATGTAATCACTAAATCAGCAGTCTGCCCTCAAACATCTGTTGTAGCTGAAACTGTTCACATTCTCTCTCCACTGAGTCAGTGCAAAAACACAGTTAGTTCATATCACTGTACTTCTTTTTGATTGGCTAATTTAATTAGTGGGAAACTCCTGTTATATAGACTTCAACTGAGGATGCTTTGAGAATGTTGTTTCTAATTGAAAGATCAGTGTACCAGGTATCAAAAAAGTTCTCTATCTCCTTTGCCCCAGTACAGACCACTGGTCTCTTCTACATCACCATTGCTGTAGAAGTTAACAGTTTATTCCATTTAACCTCTACGCTCGGTTTCCTTTTTCAGACCAGACAAAGACAGTTAAATCCGGACAGAACATCACTTTGCCATGTCGAGCTCCAAACAACATGATAGCTGTAACGTGGAGGAGAGCTGACCTGGGGAAAGAATATGTCTATTTGAACCGCCTAGGGCAACCTCAGCCACAAGAGCAGCATCCATCTTTTAAGAACCGGGTGGATCTGCAGGACAAACAGATGAAGGATGGAGACGTGTCTTTGATTCTGAAGAAGGTGACGACTAATGACACTGGAACATACGAGTGTCTTGTCTTCAAGGAAGAAACACACTCTTGGATATCTGTCTGCAACATCACACTGAGTGTTGTTGATCCTCCTGGATCTGTTGGACTGAAAGTTGATCTGTCACATATTTTGCTGTTTTTGTTTTGTGTTTTCCTAGTTGTGATCATCATCATCATCATTGTTGTGATCCGTAGCAGACAAAGGAAAAAATACCCTATCTTAAAAAAAATATGTTCATTCTTAACTAAAACCTTTCGATTACCAACTATTAATGGTTATGAGCCAGGCAAGGTTAATAATGATAACAACGTATAACAATGACATTTTTTTTTTAAATATTGCAAATATAAGCCTCGTTATAATATTTTTAAACGATGTATTTACAAAAAAAAAAAAAAAAAAAAAAAAACAACACCCAACTCCCCTTTCCCCTTTTACCCCCCTCCTTGAATTGCCACCTTATCGTGGTGGAGGGGTTTGTGAGCTCAGACGATCCTGGGAGCTGAGTTGTCTGGAGCGTTCAGCTCCTGGTAGGGTCTCCCATGACAAACAGGTCCCAGGTGATGAGCCCGACTAAGAGCAATTCATGTGCACTGCAGCACTGATCAGTATTTATACTGTAAATGCTTCATTTGTTGTTGCAGATTCTTATCACAATAAGAAGATCGAGAGTTTAGAGGTCCTTAGTATGATATAAAAAGTTAGACATTAAAGTTACTTTATTAGCTACTATTACACTATATATATATATATATATATATATATATATATATATATATATATATATATATATATACATATATAAACTAGAAGTCTAATGTGTGAAAAACACTCTAATACGAATACACTTGATTAATTTAGTAACACAAGAACTAGTGTTACTATGTGTGTATATATTATGTATACACCTGAGCATTGTAATCATATGGAGCAGTCATATAATAATTCTTGATATCAGTTTTTACCTATAAAGTACACACTGGTATGTCTCAAATGTAGGAAATTGACTTTCTGTAACAAAAACAAAATAACAATAAACAAAAACTTTAAAAAGTCTGTCAGTTTTATCTCACAGCTGATGTTTAGTTATTAGAATTTTAATACCAAGCAAACATTTCTGACATGTTTCTTTATATTTGAAATAAAAATGACCATAAACCAGACTTTATGCCAGTTCAATAAATTTCTGCCTGCAGATCACATATCAATATGTTCAAAAACTACTGAGATTAAATCTGAAAACTGACTTTCTGTATCTATAGACAGTAAATTAAATGAAACCTGCACAGCTCCCTTTGAGCCTGTGACTGTAAGCAGAAAATAAAATGGAGGAAGGTTGTAGTTTAAAGTTCAGTTTTACCTCCTCCGCTATTTGTCAGTGTGACAGTGGATGTGTTCAACAAACAAAAGTAAAATAGATTATATTTCTGCTGTTGTGAAACTATTTCTGGAATCATTTTCTACTTAAATCCAGCTCATGGCTCAAATTTACAAGAAATGAAGAAAAGGAAAATTTCATAAAAAACCCAAACAGGAGTGACTCAGCTGGATTAAAGCGAGTTAAAGCAGGATGTGGCTCTCTAAATATGTAAGTGGTCTGAGTTTGACACATTAAATTTTTCTTGATTATCAGAATCAGAATTGCGTTCATTGGCCAAGTATATGTGCAAACACATACAAGACATTTGGTTCTCTCAAGCAAAACAATGTAAATCACAACAATATGGAAATGAGACAGTATTTAAACATATATACATATATATTCAATTTTTGCAAAGCTTTATGTGGAAGGAAACTGTGACCTAGGACAAGCTGATGGCATAAGATGTAACTAAAACTCCTCCGGTTTCATATGCAAAAAAAATGATTGCGCTAGCTTACGCGGTTCCGGTTCTACAGGGATTTAAAAATAATTACGCAAAACAGAGCATGCCTGCTCCAACCGGCTTTAAAGGGTTAATCCCCATAATAGAACAGAGAAAACCCGACTCAGAGTGGTCAAAATATTTATATATTCTTTTTATTCAATCATCTTCCGGAGGAGAGAGCCCTGCACACCCCAAAGGCAGTTGCAGGATCTCTAACATTTGACGCTCAACATGTGCCTTATATGATGTTATTTCTGTACTTCTGACATCACACACATCACATTATAAACGAATTCCTTCTACTCAGTTCCTTTTTTCTTCGTGTCTCACTTCCTGTGCAGCTTGCAATAACTTCTTCTTTCTAAAGTCTTTTGCCAGGGGAACCCGTCACCCTTCTGTCTGAACTTAGTTTAACTCTGTCTGGAGCTCATAGTCTGCAAAAACAGAGTCTAGTCTCAAAGCTGGCCTTCTTTTATACATAAAACAATATAATCAACAAATACGCATTTAAAATATATATTTCAAATCTCAACAACTGTCTAGCTCAGCCCCCTGTTCTAGGCTTTCGAGAGTTTTCATAGAGTCAGAATCAGAATCAGAAATGTTGAGCAGGTTTACAACATTAGGAAATTGCTGTGGTACTTAGTGCAAACATAGTGTCATATAATGCTTAAATAGACATAAAAATAAAAATAAGAGTTAAAAGTGCCAAGTAGAAAGATATATACATGAGTGCAGGTGGTAATCAGTGCCAAACATGGAATGATGCAGTGAACACAGCGTAGGGTCATGTGTTAGTGGTGGGAACAGTCATACGGTTGTTGTTCATGTGTCCAACAGCAGAGGGGAAGAAACTGTTCTTATGGCGAGAGGTTCTGGTGCGAATGGACCGGAGCCTCCTGCCTGAGGGGAGCAGGTCAAACAGACTGTGTCCAGGGTGAGAAGGGTCAGCTGAGATCCGAGCTGCACGCCCCAGTGTCCTGGAGGTGTACAGGTCCTGCAGAGATGGGAGTCTGCAGCCAATCACCTTCTCAGCAGAGCGCACAACACGCTGCAGTCTCTGTTTGTCCCTGATAGTGGCTCCAGCGTACCACACGGTGATGGAGGAGGTGAGGATGGACTCGATGATTGCAGTGTAGAACTGCATCATCGTCTGTGTTGGCAGGTTGAATTTCTTCAGCTGCCTCAGGAAGTACAACCTCTGCTGGGCTTTCTTAATGACGGAGGTGATGGTGGGCTCCCACTTCAGGTCCTGGGTGATGGTGGTACCCAGGAAGCGGAATGAGTCCACAGAGGTGATGGGGGTGTCAGTCAGGATGATGGGGGGGAGTGGGGCTGTGTGCTTCCTGAAGTCCACAATAATCTCCACTGTCTTCTGGGCATTCAGCACCAGGTTGTTGTGGCTGCACCAGCCATTCACCCTTCAAACTGATGCGTCAAACCCGGGATCAGGTGCCATGTTGTACCAAAAGCAGAATGGAAAGCTTCATGTGATTACTTATGTTTCCACACTTTAACAGCAGCTGAGAAGATTTACTATATTCATTCATGACACTTAGATTTTCTTTCTCTCAAGTGGGCAATCACAGAAAAATTCCCTGATTACCTATATTATGCACCATTCTTCACCATGTAGAATAATCCACTTACCTATGTACTGTCCACTGCCAAACTGAATGCATCAGGGTGTCGATGGGTAGCAGAACTGGCAGATTTCCACTTAACAATTAAATATCGGCCCGGTAAGGAAAATGTGGATGCAGACAGCCTCTCCAGGATGCCGATAGACATGAAAACATTTATCTACATACACTCAACAAAAATATAAACGCAACACCTTTGTTACTGCTCCCATTCCCCATGGGATGGACGTAGAGACCGAAAATTCATTCCAGATACACAATAACCATCCCTCCCAAACAGTGGTCACAAATCAGTCCAAATGTGTGGTAGTGGGCACATCTGCCATATTGAGATAATCCATTCCACCTCACAGGTGTGCCACATCAGGATGCTGATCTGACATCATGAGTAGTGCACAGGTGTACCTCAGACTGCCCACAACAAAAGGCCACCCTGGAATGTGCAGTTTTGTCTCGCAGCAAAATGCCACAGATGCCACAAGCAATGAGGGAGCGTGCAACTGGCATGCTGACAGCAGGAATGTCAACCAGATCTGTCGCCCGTGCATTGAATGTTCATTTCTCAACCATAAGCCGTCTCCACAGGCGTTTCAGAGAATATGGCAGCACATCCAACCGGCCTCACAACCGCAGACCTCGTGTAACCACACCAGCCCAGGACCTCCACATCCAGCAGGTTCACCTCCAAGATCGTCTGAGACCAGCCACCCAGACAGCTGCTGGAACAATTGGTTTGCACAACCAAAAAATTTCTGCACAAACTGTCAGAAACCGTCTCAGGGACGCTCAACTGCATGGCCGTCGTCCTCATCGGGGTCTTGACCTGACTCCAGCTCGTCGCCGTAACAGACTTGTGTGGGCAAATGCTGACATTCGATGGCGTCTGGCACGTTGGAGAGGTGTGCGCTTCACGGATGAATCATGGTTCACATTGTTCAGGGCAGATGGCAGCTGAGAATGTCCCAGTTTTTGCATGGCCAGCATACTCACCGGACATGTCACCCATTGAGCATGTTCGGGATGTGCTTGACCGGCGTATACGACAGCGTGTACCAGTTCCCACGAATATCCAACAACCTCGCACAGCCATTGAAGTGGAGTGGACCAACATTCCACAGGCCACAATTGACAATCTGATAGACTCCATGCGACGATGTGTTGCACTGCATGAGGCAAATGGTGGTCACACCAGATACTGACCGGTTCTGGGTCCCCAGACCCCCAATAGCGCAAAAAACTGCACATTCCAGGGTGGCCTTTTGTTGTGGGCAGTCTGAGGTACACCTGTGCACTACTCATGATGTCAGATCAGCATCCTGATGTGGCACACCTGTGAGGTGGGATGGATTACCTCAATATAGCAGATGTGCCCACTACCACACATTTGGACTGATTTGTGACCACTGTTTGGGAGGGATGGTTATATTGTGTATCTGGAATGAATTTTAGGTCTCTACGTCCATCCCATGGGGAATGGGAGCAGTAACAAAGGTGTTGCGTTTATATTTTTGTTGAGTGTATGTATATTTATTTTCCTCAAAGCGCTTTAGAAAACACTTTCAAATGTCATTAAAGTGGTGCTTATGGCTAGGGATAAGGTTTTAGTTCGGGATAAGGTTAAGGTTAGGTCTCAGCCAGAACCCAGGATAGGAACGCCGGATGTCACCTTTCGCGTACCTAAGGAACGCCTCGGGACTGAGAACTGGCTGATCATACTGTATTTTTCCCATTCTCTGTCCTCTTTTCTCATCCAGGTTCCTTCCTCCTTCATTCTCGCCCCCAGTTTCCCTTCTCACTCACTTTTCCTCTTCCGACATCTCCATCTCCCTCCCCTGTTCTCTGTCCTTCTTCCCTCATCCCGGGTCCACCTTTTCCTATACCCGTCCTCCCATCTCCAACTTTCTCATTTATTTTCCCACATTCCTGTCTCACTTCTCTGTCCACCTTTCCTGTACCCCTGTCCCTATCCCCGATGTTCCCATTAGCTTTCCCCGTTCTCCTTTCCCTGTCCTTTGTCCTCCTTCTCTCGGCCCAGGTCCACATTCTTCCATCCTCTATCTCCCTTTCCTTTCTTCTTCTCTTTCCCTAACGCCGGGTCCAACTTCCTCATCCCACTTTTCCATTCACCTTTCCCCCATCTGTGTCTTCCTTCTATGTCCAGCTTTCCTGACAGTGGATATTAAGGTCAGTGCCATGTCATTAATACACTTATAAAGTAGTAACTGACCCTGCATATCCAGAGAGTGTGCTGCAACTTTCTGTCTAAAAACTCCACACTGTTAGAAAGAAAGCATCACTGACAACCAGTCAATATAAATACACACTGAGCTCTAATATTTCTATTTGTATAGATACTAGAAATGTCAGTGGTCTGATGTTGGCCTGTTGACATGATTTAAAATAATACAATTGTATTGATATAGCCATCAAATCACAACACTGCTTGCCTCAAGGTGCTTTATACTGTAAGGTAACGATTCAAAAATAGTACAAAGAAAATGGAGAAAACCTATGACCCCTTTTGAGCTGGTGCTCTGGAGAGGTGAAAAACACACAGAGACAAACAGAAGCACTGAGGGGTGGAAAACACTCGATCACTTTCATGCTCAAGCTGATTTTTAAATATGAACAAATCTGACATAAAAACATCCACAAATAACGTTTTACATCAGTTATCCTGTCTGTAGAACACGTGATGTTAATATTCATTAAAATCAAATTGACGGTACTGATCTTCTTGGACTAAAGTCTGTAACAAAGGGACTCAAATTAAGTTGAATTTAGAGTTTTGTGGTTCCTAGTGAGGCTGTGTGAGAGAAAACAGCTGATCAGATTTTCACTTTTACCTCCACAAATGTCCTGCTCAGAGCTGCTGTTCCTGTTTTTCCACAAAGAACAGAAACAGAAAGTATCTGCAGAATCTTTTTCTACTCAAAACAAACTCACGATTCAACCTTTAAGAATCTAAAGAACATTGTCTGAAGGCAGATTCTGAATGTTAAAAATAAGATAATATTGTTTTTATTCATGTATTTATTTATTCACTCATTTACTTTTTTAATGAATGATTGACTGATTGATTTTTGTTAATTAACCCTTTCTCTTCTTTTTCTCTATTTTAAATTTCTGAGACAGATGAAAAAAAAATCATCATTTGATCAAAATAAACCTGCTGAATAATTAATAAACATGTCTTAAAAAGACTATTTAAAATGTTTAAAATTTCAAGTGTGGAGGTGGTGGACCAGACTGAGTTCCATTTAAATATTCCTGTTTATTTTAGTGGATCACAAATCTGTCTGAGTAACATCAGAATAGTTTTTCTTTGTTTTTAATTCTTTAGTTCTTCACACTGCCTTGAATGAGCCACAGATCCACACTTAGATGGGTGACATGTGTGGTGTTTTATTTAAACAGTTTATGTCATTGAGATCAACACTTTTCAAGTTAAACCTGTGTACAAACTACAGTTTTTAAACTCTTCTCACCTGTGAGCCATGCTCTGAATAATCCTCATCACTCAGGTCACAGATGAACTCTAAGGTCAGACTTCTGCACTGCTTTCGAGCGCTTTATTCTCCAGTGTGTGCCTTTATGTTTTTTGTGTGGCATGAATTATGTTCCCATTAATTTTTTTCCTCTGTTCTTTGGTTTTTATATGTGTGCACGGTGCATTTTCAGGCTATTATCAGTTCAGAGTGAGAGCAACATTCACAGCAGTCTGTCTGTCAGTTAGAAAGTTTCTAGCATTTATTCACTGATTTTGAATCTTCTGGTTACATAACGATGTCTGCATGTCTCTCTTGGATTAACAGAAAAAATGCTGCAGGTTTTCCTTGTTAAAACTGGAGAAAAACCAACAAACATTTTTTTTACGATAAAAAAGCTCAACAAATTGAAAGTGTTCAAAACTGAAAGGTCTGATTTTAACCCTGTGAGGCTGCTCTGATCAACAACATGGACTTTACTTGCCTTTACTTACCAGTTGACTGACAGGAGGAATCTCTGAATGTGGAAACATTCATTACCTCTGACACACGCGCACGGACTAAAAACATGCTTTATTTGACTGAAATGCAGTTCAGCAGGTTTTGGATGAGCTAGTTTCTGAGAGGTTTCTGAGCTGCAATGACATGTTTTTGTTTTTCAACACCTGATTAGCATCGCTGTCATCATCCTGCCTACCTCTAAATATTTCCTCTTTGCATCATTTTTCTCTGGACAATGAATCACCTGTTTCACTTTTTCTGAGTAAACTATAATGACATTAGACTTGCACAGCGCTCTATCATGAATGAAACATGCAACTAAAGTCTGTCAGGTCTGTGTTCACTTCGTTAACTTAACTTGTTTGTTTGGAAAAGTGCGACAGAATTGAGCTCAGTACTTACAAACAAAGCCAAACTCACAGTGCTTTTGTGGAACGACTAATAAAATGTTAAATATGTCAATTCTGTAAATGTAAATTTTTCTTAGTTGATTTATTTATTTTTATTTTGCAGTTGGAAACTGTTTTCTCTGACTGAGCTCCATCATGTTTGTCTTCACTGACTCTTCATCCCAGATGTTTTGAACGAGGCCCCACATATTTCTGACCGTTTCAGGCACTTAATAAAACCAGCATCAGACCTTAATATGGAGCATCAGAGAGAAGGAGACAGCTTCAGTTTATTTCAGTGGATCACAGCCTGTGAGATAAGAGCATGTGTGGATTGAGTGGCATCAGGAATGTTTTTGTCAATTTGTTTTCATACATTTGACTTTGACCGACATAATTAGCTCACTTGCTCATGAGCTCAGGTATAGCTAACTACCGTGAGCAAAAAATGTGATTTATTTATTTTTTACATTACATGATTTATTTCATTAAACAGTTAATGCCATTGGGATTAGAATTTTTTAAGATAAACCTGTGTACAAAACAAGCAAACAAACATTAAGAGTTTTGTTATAAACAACACATCTGTGGTTGATAAACCCAGAGAGGAGTTCAACAGCTTATTAGTAAGTTTGTTTCTCAGAAGCACCTGAAGGTGACATAATATAATTTGGATTTAATCAGCCAACGCTACTTATCATTGTTTCCCAGCTGTGATAGTGTGAAAAGCAGGAAACATCCTGGACAGGTCATAGGTCTGTTGCAGGGTCAGCACACATTCACAGATATACAGCTACTTTAGGATGAACGGTTAACACGTGTGTCTTTGGACTGTGGGAGGAAGCTGGAGTGTCCACACAGGGAGAACATGTAAACTCCACATTGAAAGGCTCGATAGATTCAAACCCCAAAACCTGTTGACTGTGAGGTGGGAGTGCTAAACACTAAGCAACAGCAATCACTGCAGCACCATGTCCCTTATTCTGTGCACACATGTGTATAATATAACATCTTAAAAGTGGGGATTACAACAGCTACTTCACCTTAAATATCTTAAATCTTAAAGATTTAATTAAGAGAACTTTATCCATCCATCCATCTTCATCCGCTTTATCCGAGGCCGGGTCGCGGGGGCAGCAGCCTAAGCAAAGAGGCCCAGACCTCCCTCTCCCCAGCCACCTCCTCCAGCTTATCCGGGGGAACACCAAGGCGTTCCCAGGCCAGCCGAGAGATATAATCTCTCCAGCGTGTCCTGGGTCTGCCCCGGGGCCTCCTCCCGGTGGGACATGCCTGGAACACCTCACCCAGGAGGCGCCCAGGGGGCATCCTTGTCAGATGCCCGAACCACCTCAGCTGGCTCCTTTCGATGTGGAGCAGCAGCTGCTCTACTCTGAGCCCCTGAGATGAAGATGAGACAGAAGACTTTGTTATCTGTTTATTTGAACTTTTGATCATGTCCTCAGTCATAACTGTGTACTGTAAGCAAACCTGTGACTGAGTTCCACAACTCCCCTACATGCATCATTTGTGGCCTACAGCATTTAAACACTGAACCAGCTAATGTGTGTCATATTGTGTAATGTGGTGGGACTGGTGGAAAACTTCAGTGAAGAGTAGCTGACCTCTGGCTCTGATGAAAACTCAGAACACAAACACACACACACAAGTAATTGTAAGGAGACAGGCCTAAAGTCACAGTCTGGCTTTGCTGCTGGGCATAAGAAATACATACGAATTTCAACTTTATTTATTTCTCTATAAAGATTATAAAGATAAGTAGTTTATGTCATTGTTGGTAAGATTTTTAATGATAAACCTGTGTGCAAAACAAATAAAGGAACATTAACAGTTTAAGTAGCTCCTGTCTTAAACATTTATTTATGTGTTTTGTTCTCTTCCACCCAGAGAGCTGACTGACAGGAGGAATGTCAGGATGGGTGTGTACTAATGGAAAATGTAAAGAGGAACGCGGAAACTTTCATCATCTCTGAAACACAAACACAGTAAACGTATCTGTTTGACTGGCATGCAGTTCAACAGCTTATTAGTGAGTTTGTTTCTCAGAAGCATCTCAGGGTGACGTCACATGATTTGGATTTCCTCAGCCAACGCTACCTATCAACCTATCCCAACTTTGATGTGTGAAAAGCAGGATACATCCTGGATAGGTCACAGGTCTGTTACAGGGTCAGCACACGTACACAGATATGCAACCACTTTAGGAGTAACATGTGTGTCTTTGGACTGTAGGAGGAAGCTGGAGTGTCCAGAGAGAATTGTCAGGGAAAACATGACAAGAATGTATTTGTTGGGCTCATTGTTGGCCTGTCAGTTTCTGCTGTGCTTTTTCTTGTTTTTGTTTTATTCATCCACAGAAAATGTAAAGAGCAACTAAAACAAAATTCACAAAACTCTGACAGTTGAAAATGAACTTCATCCTCCTTCTCCTCAGCAAACAGCTGAAATAAAAAATATTTGTTGATATATATTACATAATAATAAATATAATTATTAATAACAATAAAACAGACAAAAACACCCAAAAAAAAAAAAAAAAAACACAAAGACAAAGACAAAAAAAACAACAACCTTTCATCCCCCTCCTTGAATTGCCACCTTATCGTGGTGGAGGGGTTTGTGAGCTCAGACGATCCTGGGAGCTGAGTTGTCTGGAGCGTTCAGCTCCTGGTAGGGTCTCCCATGACAAACAGGTCCCAGGTGATGAGCCCGACTGAGAGCAATTCATGTGCACTGCAGCACTGATCAGTATTTACACTGTAAATGCTTCATTTGTTGTTATTTTTTTATTTAAGAAAAATGTGTACAAAGCAGTTACTGTGCTCGTTAAGCTTTGTTTTTAATTTAAAAAAAATATTTTAAGTAAAAGTCTTGTGTGTGTTGTTCCTTTCAGCACTATTTCTGGATTAAAAATTTCAGACTCTTTATTGTCATCACACTAGCATGACAACATTAAAGCAATATACTTCCTCAGATGGTGCATACAAAAACCTAACATTTACTGACAAGGATATAAATACAATATGTAAACATAGTAATAGTAATGGGTACCGGTATCCAGTGCCATGATGGCACTGGTTCTGACATAAATGGTAGTAACCAGACCGAAAAGCAGCGCACATTTCGGTGCTTTTTTTTCTTGAGCTGTCATACACTTTGAATTCTAGCCAATCATTTTACGTTTCCGAGGATAGTAGGCGGGTCCAGGTACGTACGTTCTTTTAGAGCAGAGCTACAGATTAAAAATGCCCAAGGCTAAGCAGTCAAAAGTCTGGCTGTACTTCACAGCAAAAGATGCAAACTCAGCAGCCTGCAACAAGTGCTTTAAGCTGATACTGTGATACTGTCAAAGGAAGTAACACCTCAAATCCGATGAAACACCTGGTGACGCATAGCCTTTTTTTTTAAATCCGTATTTGCTATTTATGTTCCTATTTTCCTATTTCAGTTAGAAGACCCAAATGCCATGTTCAGATGGAAATTTTAGAATGTTGTCTGGTTTTAAACCTTTCAATCAAAAAGATCCCTCTCAGATGGATTAGCACAAGCTTTGATGCAGGTTTTCTTTGTTAAATAGGCAGAAAAGTGAGTCTGTTGGAACATAACGGCTCTGTAACATGTAACTACTTTAGCTCTGAGACCCTCTGGTGGTCAGCTTTAAACCCTGTGAGGCTGCTCTAACAGACAGGATGGACATCTAATTATTCATTCTCACTTAAAAAAAATGTTTAACAAACCCAGAGAGTTTATTTGACAGGAGAAACGTCTGAACGTGGAAACATTCATCAAGTCTGACTCGAAACATGCCTTCTTTTTCCCTCATGTCTCATGGTAGCAAATTTGAATGCCCTTCTAAGTCATTCAGATGTCTTTTTGGTGAAACTGAATTTAATATTAAAACACTTTAGATACTATGAAAAAAATATTGAAATGAATGAGTCATTATAAAAAGGCCACACAAACTCTGTTCTTTCCTTATATCTTGTATTTCCATGTATTTCCAAATTACGATGATCACATGTCAATGGAAAATTGTATTTAGTAGTCAGTATAATCTTTTAGTGATATAAGTTTGCATATGGTAGAATGCTGCATGTAATCATTTGTGTGTAGAAGTATATAGTTGGTGGCATATTGAAAGAATGTCTCATCCTAGGGTGTTCACCCCCAGATACTGGGAGCATGAGAGAGGTCGTACCTTGTTTTATTGTTTTACAGTAGGATTAACGTAACTACGTCTGTTCTAGTCTAAGTGCTTGAACTGCTGGACTTCCTCACGGTGTTATCTAGGGTGAACCATCTAGGGTGGGGGAGACTACCCTCTTCCTGACCAAGGATGTTTGACCCTTTGATCAGAACACACACACACACACACATTGGAACTATAAAATAAAGACCGGGGCAGTCTCTGAGCGCGAGTCCCTGAGCCCTCACTCTCGTGCGAGAGCTCAGAGCTGCCCTTGCTAAGCAACAAGTAAAACTGTCTGTGTTTCTCTTCTCTGAGTCTTTACTGAAGAAGTGTTTTATAACATTTTCCTTAACATCACCTGTTTTCCATTTTCCAAGTAAAATATTAGTCTTAGTGTTCACTTGGTGGCGGAGATGATTGTTTGTAGAAGTGTGACAGAACTGCGTGCAGTACTCACCATCCTCATGGTGCCTTTGTGGAAACAGGACATTAGGCGACCACCAGTATAAATATGTGACATCTGAAAATTTAAGGTTTTCCTACTTGAAAAAATTAGATTTTTGTTAATTAATTTCTATTTGCAGTTTTTTTCTGAGTTCCATCTTGTTGCTCTTAACAAGAATGACGCCCAAATATTTCTGCCTATTTTAGGCCCTGAAATATAATAGCATCAGAAGTAAGGAGAATATAGTTCACTAAATTAAAAACGAGTTTCAGATTTCAAATGTGGAGAAAAATTGGTAGCTCAGTCACATCGAAATATTCTTGTTCATTTCAGTAGATCACAGCCTTCGAGAGAAAATAATAGTATTGTTTCAGTGACATTGGAAACATTTTTATCAATTTATTTTCATACATTTAGCTTTGACTAACAGAATTATTTGCTCATGAGCCCAGTTATAGCCAAGTACTGTAAGCAAACCCATCCGTTCGCTTCCACTTATCCTGCAGGGTCACAGAGGGGCTGGAGCCTATCCTGTCACGATCCTGGGTCTTATGACCCAGTGTTTTGAGTTTTAGTTCATTTTGATGTTTATAGTATGTTTAATCTCATTAGGTCTCCTATGTTCATTTGCTTATTAGTTCCCCCTTGTGTTTCCAACCCATGTTAAGTCTCCCCTGCTCTTCATGTGTTTCATGTCTGTGTCTCATTATGTTTCCTATTTTATTTTGAAGAGATCTTGTGTTTTTATATTATGGATTATGTTTTGAGTCCTTTGTTGTACTGTTTCTTGTTTCCTTAGGTCTCAGTTATGGTTATCATCGGTTTAGTTCTTTGGCTTTGTAATATGGCTTCCCTGTGTTCCATGTTGTGTCTACTGTGACGTTTTTGTACCATGTTTCAGGTTCCTATGTTCCGTCTCCCCAGTTGCTGTTAAGTTTACATGTCTAGAGTTCAGTCAGTATGTTTCCTGTTTTATTTTGAAGAGGTCTGGTGTTCCTGTGTTCATCGTGTTTAGTTTTACTCTTCCACTGTGACGTCGTTATGTTCATGTGTCAGCTGTTTCTCCATGTGTTCCCACTTCCCTCATTATCCTCTTGTGTGTATTTAGTCCGTGTGCTTTCAGTCATTCTTTGTCAGGTCGTCTGCTCATCCATGTCACAACTTCAGGTATCTATGTCAGTTCACCATGTTTAAGGTTTTTTCATGTTTAGTTTTAGTTCACCCAGTTTAGGTTATTGTTTAGTTTCACAATGCCCTTTTGTTTGTACCCTCTTTGCTAGCCTCAAACGGCTTGTTTTTTGTTAAATCCACGCCACGTTCAGTTTTTGGTCCGCGTTTGAGTCCTCTTTTGCAAACACATACAGTCTGCCCCAGCCAGACTGTGACATATCCCAGCTGTCTTAGGGTAAGAGGCAGGGTACACCCTGCATAGGTCACCAGTCTGTCGCAGGGCACAGAGACAGACAACCATTCACACTCGCATTCACACCTATGGGTAATTTAGAGTTACCAATTAACCTATCCCCACTAACTGCATGTCTTTGGACTGTGGGAGGAAGTTGGAGAGAACCCAGGAGAACATGAAAACTCAACATGGACTTTTTTTTTTCTCATTATTAACTGTGTTTACAAAATCCAGAGTCGACTGACAGGAAGAATCTCTGAATGTGGAAATATTAATTACCTCTGACACACGCAAATGGACTGTAAACTGGAATGCAGTTCAGCAGGTTTTGGGTGAGCTAGTTTCTCGGAGGCTCCTTAGCTGCAGTGACATGTTCTTGTGTGTCATCACCTGATCAGCATCGCTGTCATCATCCTGCTTAAATCGAAACATTTCCTCATTGCATTGTTTCCCTCATGTCTCTGTACAAACTGCAGTAACAGTAAAGTTCAAATCCTCTTCATCTCGCTTGTTCACAGACGTCATTTTATTTAACTAATAAAAATAAATGATAACAATAAATAAAATATGAATGACTCACAATAAACTGGACACACAACCTCTCTCTTTGCCTTGTTTCCTGTGCGTCCATGTATTTTTACACATTACAATGAATCACCAGTTTCACATTTTCTAAATAATCTATAATGACATTAGATGTACTTGCACAGAACTGTATCATGAATGTAACATGCAAATTAACATCTGTTAGGTATATTTTCTTTTTTTTTTCTTTCTTTTTTTTTTTTTTTGCCTGTCCCATTTGGTTCTTTTTCCATCAGAATTATTGTCTAAAGGCAAAGAAAGATGCCCAACGGATTTACTTTACCAAATTGACCATCCCAGCCTTGCCGCAATGGTCTATTTGATTCAACTTTTATTGTTTATTTTATTTTCACTTGCTAAATACGGGACAGACTTGACTGGGGGAAAGAAGGGGAGAAAGAAAGAGGGAAAGAAAAACAGCGGAGAAGAGGGACGGGAATAAAGGGCAAAAAACAACAAAATAAGCAGATAAAAAATACATATATCAATCACCTGGATCACCTGTTGAGAAAACAAGCAGAAGAAAAAAAAGAGTAATAGAATAAACAACATCACAATGATATATGGGAATATAACAGTAAATACTAAATATTAAACATTATTGTGCAGCACATAAGATCAACAGAACACAGTGTGCTTTGAGGTAGGAGCCAAAAAGGATGTAGTTTGTGTGTGTGAGCACCCGTGTGTACACCTGTGAGCATGGACGCGCTTGTTTTTTTAAAAGGTTCCTTCATGTAATGATCTGCTAGAGGGGGTGGGGGGGCCACAGCCCCGTCCTCCAGGGCATGAAGCAGGTATGGAGTGTTTTGGTAGATCTCGGGTTTATAATAGCAGCACCATTAATGAGACTGGGACAGCTCTGTCTTAACACTTAAACCCCCGTGGCGACTCCGTTTATTGCCAAGCTGCAACAACAAATACACACGGCACAACCACCAGAGGGTGCTGCATGAACCATTGAATTAGTCCTTACCATAACATCCCCCCTTCTGAGTACATTATAAACTATAAAGTTTTCTGTATTAATCACTTTTATGTCAATACTGAAATCACTGCAACTTAACTTGTTGCTGGATACTCCAAGGCTGTTACATTAACTCAAATCTGTAACAAACATATATTGCCTTTATTTATAACTATTATTTTATTTAACTGTGTGAACTTATTCAAACTATGAAGGTGGGGTAGACAACCCAGTCCTTCAACTGAGTGAGGGGATTATTCTGCCCTGGGCTGGTCACTCAGGTGCTCGAGAGTACCTTCTACCTAAATCAAAGTCCTTAAGGTACCTCGGTGGGTTTCTGTCTCTTGTAGGATATCTTCTTTCAGTAGACAGGTTACTTGGTGGTATAAGACACTGCTGAACCTGGTTTGAAACAGGGCTGCTGCTGTTTTCTGGCAGGACAGGGATTTGTTGTTCAGTTGGTTCAGTCTTGGTCCCTTTTAGTGTGATGAGATGGCTCCTGTTTCGACGTAGAAGCCCCCTCGGGGTCTCAACAAGGTAAGACCGTGGTGTATCTGCTCTGCCTGATATAGTCCCATTTGTTTTCATGTCTGTGATCCAAACTTGATCTCCTGGGTGTAGTCCAGTGAGGTCTTGTGCTCTGTGTCTGTTGTTGAACCACTGTTTTTCTCTCTCCTTCCCTTCTCTCTCTCTCAGTTTAGTGATGTTTGTCCAGCCTGGGTTGAGGCAGGATGGAAGTATGGGAACTGTGGTACGAAGTTTCCTCCCCATCAGAAGCTCTGCAGGGCTATGTCCATTGGCACGTGGTGTGGCGCGATATGCCATGAGAGCAAGATATGGGTCTCCTTCTTTCTGTAGAAGGCTCCTTACTGTTCTCACTGCTCTTTCAGCCTCACCATTGCTCTGAGGGAATCTCGGGCTGGAAGTGGTGTGGGCAAAGCCCCACTCTGAAGCAAACTTTTGGAAGTGTTCTGAGGAGAATTGTGGACCATTATCCGACCTTAACTCTGTTGGAATGCCATGGCATTCCAACGAAGGCTTTTACAGACAAAAACATGGCTGTGCCATGGGCTCCCCCGTGTCACCTATTGTAGCCAACCTTTACATGGAGGAAGTGGAAAGGAAGGCTCTTGGCTCTTTCAAAGGAAGAGTACCCAGCCACTGGTACAGATATGTGGACGACACCTGGGTCCAAATCAAGACACAAGAAGTGGAATCCTTCACTGCGCACATTAACGCTGTAGATAAAAACATCAAGTTCACCAGGGACGACACAAAGGACAACTGTTTGCCTTTCCTGGACTGCGCTGTGCACATTGAAGAGAACGGCAACCTCAACATCGAAGTTTACCGGAAGCCCACACACACGGACCAGTACCTCCTCTTTGACTCCCATCACCCTCTGGAACACAAACTTGGAGTAATTAGGACCCTACACCACCGGGCAGAACATGTTCCCTCTAAGCCTGAAGGTAAAAAGAAGGAACACACACATGTAAAGGAAGCACTCAAAATGTGCGGCTATCCTAAATGGGCGTTCTTAAAGTCAGCAAAGAGGCACAGAAAAGAAGACCAGACACCAGCGAGGGAGGATAAGAAGGACAGACGCAACAACATTGTCATCCCCTATGTAGCCGGTGTATCAGAGAAACTCAGGAGAGTTTTCTCCAAGCATGACATCCCGGTGCATTTCAGACCCAGCTACACGCTCAGACAAAAACTGGTTCACCCGAAAGACAAAACGCCAAAACACAGACTTAACAATGTGGTGTATGCTGTACAGTGCAGCGAGGAATGCCCAGACCTCTACATTGGAGAGACCAAACAGCCACTTCACAAGCGCATGGCACAACACAGAAGAGCCACCTCCACAGGACAAGACTCAGCAGTCCATCTGCATCTTAAGGATAAAGGGCACTCTTTCGAGGATGCCAATGTTCACATTTTGGACAGAGAGGACAGATGGTTTGAAAGAGGAGTGAAAGAAGCCATCTATGTCCACTGTGAGCGACCATCTTTGAACAGAGGCGGGGGTTTACGACACCAACTCTCTGCCATCTATAATCCAGTTTTGAGATCCCTTCCCAGACGCCTTAACGCCCACTCACATCCTGGGCCATCTGACCTCAGGAATTCGCATGATAAGGTGGGGCCAGGTTTCACAATGAACCCACCCGAAACTCTGGCTGATTGGGACCCATGCCCAGTTTCCCACCTTGGCTCAGGCGATTAGAGGATCATCAGGGGGTCCTTTTGTCCCTCTGTGGGGGGTCACTCCCACTAGGTTTATATCTGGGACTCTCCACCATTTGACCTTAGAACTGAAGAAGCTTCTCGGATGAGAGGTGAAACGTCTTCAAGTAACTTAAAGAAGTCCAGACGCTTTTCTTTGCAAGCTCCTTTGACTTCTGGTTACATAACGATGTCTGCATGTCTCTCTTGGATTAACAGAAAAAATGCTGCAGGTTTTCCTTGTTAAAACTGGAGAAAAACCAACAAACATTTTTTTTACGATAAAAAAGCTCAACAAATTGAAAGTGTTCAAAACTGAAAGGTCTGATTTTAACCCTGTGAGGCTGCTCTGATCAACAACATGGACTTACTTGCCTTTACTTACCAGTTGACTGACAGGAGGAATCTCTGAATGTGGAAACATTCATCACCTCTGACACACGCGCACGGACTAAAAACATGCTTTATTTGACTGAAATGCAGTTCAGCAGGTTTTGGATGAGCTAGTTTCTGAGAGGTTTCTGAGCTGCAATGACATGTTTTTGTTTTTCAACACCTGATTAGCATCGCTGTCATCATCCTGCCTACCTCTAAATATTTCCTCTTTGCATCATTTTTCTCTGGACAATGAATCACCTGTTTCACTTTTTCTGAGTAAACTATAATGACATTAGACTTGCACAGCGCTCTATCATGAATGAAACATGCAACTAAAGTCTGTCAGGTCTGTGTTCACTTCGTTAACTTAACTTGTTTGTTTGGAAAAGTGCGACAGAACTGAGCTCAGTACTTACAAACAAAGCCAAACTCACAGTGCTTTTGTGGAACGACTAATAAAATGTTAAATATGTCAATTCTGTAAATGTAAATTTTTCTTAGTTGATTTATTTATTTTTATTTTGCAGTTGGAAACTGTTTTCTCTGACTGAGCACCATCATGTTTATCTTCACTGACTCTTCATCCCAGATGTTTTGAACGAGGCCCCACATATTTCTGACCGTTTCAGGCACTTAATAAAACCAGCATCAGACCTTAATATGGAGCATCAGAGAGAAGGAGACAGCTTCAGTTTATTTCAGTGGATCACAGCCTGTGAGATAAGAGCATGTGTGGATTGAGTGGCATCAGGAATGTTTTTGTCAATTTGTTTTCATACATTTGACTTTGACCGACATAATTAGCTCACTTGCTCATGAGCTCAGGTATAGCTAACTACCGTGAGCAAAAAATGTGATTTATTTATTTTTTACATTACATGATTTATTTCATTAAACAGTTAATGCCATTGGGATTAGAATTTTTTAAGATAAACCTGTGTACAAAACAAGCAAACAAACATTAAGAGTTTTGTTATAAACAACACATCTGTGGTTGATAAACCCAGAGAGGAGTTCAACAGCTTATTAGTAAGTTTGTTTCTCAGAAGCACCTGAAGGTGACATAATATAATTTGGATTTAATCAGCCAACGCTACTTATCATTGTTTCCCAGCTGTGATAGTGTGAAAAGCAGGAAACATCCTGGACAGGTCATAGGTCTGTTGCAGGGTCAGCACACATTCACAGATATACAGCTACTTTAGGATGAACGGTT
This sequence comes from Aulonocara stuartgranti, assembly GCF_965226115.1. Classification (NCBI taxonomy): domain Eukaryota; kingdom Metazoa; phylum Chordata; class Actinopteri; order Cichliformes; family Cichlidae; genus Aulonocara; species Aulonocara stuartgranti. The sequence goes on along the minus strand of NC_138941.1, from coordinate 64,697,053 downwards.
AACACGTGTGTCTTTGGACTGTGGGAGGAAGCTGGAGTGTCCACACAGGGAGAACATGTAAACTCCACATTGAAAGGCTCGATAGATTCAAACCCCAAAACCTGTTGACTGTGAGGTGGGAGTGCTAAACACTAAGCAACAGCAATCACTGCAGCACCATGTCCCTTATTCTGTGCACACATGTGTATAATATAACATCTTAAAAGTGGGGATTACAACAGCTACTTCACCTTAAATATCTTAAATCTTAAAGATTTAATTAAGAGAACTTTATCCATCCATCCATCTTCATCCGCTTTATCCGAGGCCGGGTCGCGGGGGCAGCAGCCTAAGCAAAGAGGCCCAGACCTCCCTCTCCCCAGCCACCTCCTCCAGCTTATCCGGGGGAACACCAAGGCGTTCCCAGGCCAGCCGAGAGATATAATCTCTCCAGCGTGTCCTGGGTCTGCCCCGGGGCCTCCTCCCGGTGGGACATGCCTGGAACACCTCACCCAGGAGGCGCCCAGGGGGCATCCTTGTCAGATGCCCGAACCACCTCAGCTGGCTCCTTTCGATGTGGAGCAGCAGCTGCTCTACTCTGAGCCCCTGAGATGAAGATGAGACAGAAGACTTTGTTATCTGTTTATTTGAACTTTTGATCATGTCCTCAGTCATAACTGTGTACTGTAAGCAAACCTGTGACTGAGTTCCACAACTCCCCTACATGCATCATTTGTGGCCTACAGCATTTAAACACTGAACCAGCTAATGTGTGTCATATTGTGTAATGTGGTGGGACTGGTGGAAAACTTCAGTGAAGAGTAGCTGACCTCTGGCTCTGATGAAAACTCAGAACACAAACACACACACACAAGTAATTGTAAGGAGACAGGCCTAAAGTCACAGTCTGGCTTTGCTGCTGGGCATAAGAAATACATACGAATTTCAACTTTATTTATTTCTCTATAAAGATTATAAAGATAAGTAGTTTATGTCATTGTTGGTAAGATTTTTAATGATAAACCTGTGTGCAAAACAAATAAAGGAACATTAACAGTTTAAGTAGCTCCTGTCTTAAACATTTATTTATGTGTTTTGTTCTCTTCCACCCAGAGAGCTGACTGACAGGAGGAATGTCAGGATGGGTGTGTACTAATGGAAAATGTAAAGAGGAACGCGGAAACTTTCATCATCTCTGAAACACAAACACAGTAAACCTATCTGTTTGACTGGCATGCAGTTCAACAGCTTATTAGTGAGTTTGTTTCTCAGAAGCATCTCAGGGTGACGTCACATGATTTGGATTTCCTCAGCCAACGCTACCTATCAACCTATCCCAACTTTGATGTGTGAAAAGCAGGATACATCCTGGATAGGTCACAGGTCTGTTACAGGGTCAGCACACGTACACAGATATGCAACCACTTTAGGAGTAACATGTGTGTCTTTGGACTGTAGGAGGAAGCTGGAGTGTCCAGAGAGAATTGTCAGGGAAAACATGACAACTCCACACTAAGTGTTAAATATAATGTCCAAGCCTAAATTCGGTGTTTAAATGTGAATGGGATTTGTTATTACATAAACATACAACAATTAGCAGTAACTCACATTTTATCTTTTTTATTTTATACAAGAAATGCATAATAACTGTAAGTTAAAAATCATATTTAAATGTTTCTAGAATCAAAAAACACAGAGATTTATAAAAACGAGAAAGGACCATTTTATCTCTTCAACAATTGCTTTTTAATTTTAGTGAGCATGTTTTGTAACCAAGGCAGCACGGTGGTTAGCACTGTTGCCGCACAGCAAGAAGGTCCTGAGTTCAATTCCAACATCAGGACTTTCTGTGTGGAGTTTGCATGTTTGCCGATGGGTCAGAATCAGTGAGATGTCGTCTTTCTCACCCGATGACACGGTCATGGCTGAAAGCCGACAGCTCACTGATTCTGATCCGTCGGCGGGTCCGCGCTTTGTGTTTACGCTCTTCTTGTGATTATGAAGCTGCAGGTTTGATCTCTCTCCAAACAATATTGACTGAACCAACAACAAAAGAAGATCCAAACTACACTTCACATAAACATCGTCATGAATTCCCTCTTAGTTTCGCTGTTTTGCTTCCACCACGGTAAAAATCACTTCATGCACAGCTTTCTCTCTCTCTCTCTGTGTATACTCCAAGAACAGTTTCCCGTCTAAAAATCTGTTTTCTGCATTATTCACTTGCTTGTTACGCACAAGTTGTTTACAGCGCTGTCGGACGCTGTTTTTTTCCTTTTACTTACTTCCAAAAAAAGCCCCATTTCTGCTGTTCAATGGGCTTCTCAACAAATTTAAACTTTTTAAAATTATGCAAAATTGCAAACGCTCAGCTGTGTCTCTAATAAAACCTTTGTAACTTTGCTCTGCTTCACTTCAGCAGCATCAGGTAATGTTCATATGTTGATTAATGGTTTTCTTTCGTTTTTGATCTACTGCAGAATATTTTTACAAAATCCCAGGCCAGGAAAATCACCTTCATGTTTTTCTCTGTTTTATCCTCTTTGACACAAAGGCATCTGCTGTGATGCTTATACACCTTTGCTGAAGTCTTGCAAGTGTCAGATTTCTATTTATAGATATAAAAATATAGAAATGTACTGAATGTGTCTGAATTATAATATTTCTGACTGTCTGAGGCAAAATTTTCCTGATTCAAATCAAATCGAATTGAATTGAATCCTAGATTGAATCGATTCTAGAAATCAGTGACGAAACCCAGCCCTACTTAGGAACACCTTGCTGGTGCTGGCTTGTACCCAGTACAGAGGATAGGTCAGAGCTAAAGAGAAACGACATCCAGATTACCTCAAAGTTTGACATTTAACAAAACAATAGAGAAAAGCAGTAACTTCCAGGACACAGACTGATGGGGTTCAAGCAGAGAAAGGAGGAAACAGCTGTCTCGTTTACCTCCTACGCAAACTGGATGTTTGATATAGAGAAACAAGAGAGAGAGGACCATTACAGAGTTCCTATGAGCAGCCACAGCAGACATAATTTCTCCATCATGCTTCTTGTGTTCTTGATCTATTTCTTTTTTTGAACAGTTCAGTCACATCCAGTAAAAGCCCTCATCCTTCTTTCTCTGTGAGCGAGTGTTTTGATTGCCTCCACTGTTCTGCTTCTTATATTTCAATACATGAATAAATAATAAATAAATAAATAAAGCAATCAATTATACTGTAAATGAGCATAATTATACTGTATATAAATTTTGTCTATAATTCGTAAAATCTGGATATTTTAGAAATCCCAGTAAGTGCCTTTAAACCTTTTATGGACTCCATCAAAGTAACTGAACCTTCAGGGGAGAAAAGTCAATGCAGATAAAAACCTAAAACTGGATTTCAATAAAGATTTAACTTCTGGCAAAGCTGCTAAAGCAAATGAAAACCATCAACAAAACTTCATTGCTGATGAAAAGGAAACATTAAAGAATTGCTCGAAGGAAAACCATCAACTACAGCTGGTACAGTCCTGCACACTTACCAATGAGAGAGTCCGAACAGGTTGAATCTCCCGTGGTAGTACTAGGTATGGACCGATCCGATATTACGTATCAGTATCGGTTCGATACTGACCTAAATTACTGGATCGGATATCGGAGAGAAATAAAAAATGTAATCCGATCCATTAAATATCCCATAGCGTAACTCAGCTCATAACCTTAGCAGTATGCCTCACGTGATAGAGCAGCTGTGGCGTGCGAGACCTGTCGGCGGTCGGGTTGAACATTTGGAGCCTCGCTACCAAACCAATATTTCATCTCCCAGAAAGTTATCCCAAGAACTAAAGCAAGTTTGTCTAGCAAAGTTTTGCCAGGGGGGCAGGTGGGGCATCAACAGGGAAAGGGGGGCACAAAGAAATATCTTTCTTTCTTATTTTCATTTAAAATGTCTAGCTTTTAATAAATAGTTATCTGAATCTTACAACCAAAGTTTTAATCTGATGTAAAATGTATAGAAATCCATTACTGTATATAGTAACTATTAAGTTTAATATACCCTAGTAAGCTGTAGTACTTTTTCCTTTGGGAAGGTGCCATCTGTGCAGTCTGCAGTTCTGTTGTAGAAAGATTTTGAATCTATTTAATTATTGTAGGAATATAATCGATTTCGGTTCAATTTTTTACATGTGCATTAAATTAAAGTTGATCACGTTGATTGACCAGGTTGCTGGTTCGAGTCCCGGCTCCAACAGTCTCGGTCGTTGTGTCCTTGGGCAAGACACTTCACCCGTTGCCTACTGGTGGTGGTCAGAGGGCCCGGTGGCGCCAGTGTCCGGCAGCCTCGCCTCTGTCAGTGCGCACCAGGGTGGCTGTGGCTACAATGTAGCTGCCATCACCAGTGTGTGAATGTGTGTGTGAATGGGTGAATGACAAAATGTAGTGTAAAACGCTTTGTGGTCCATAGTAAAGCGCTATACAAATACAGGCCATTTACCATTTTTTTATACAAAAAGCAGCAAGATTTTAAATAAACTGTTTTATTGATTGAAAAAACACTATATCGGATTCATATCGGTATCGGCAGATATCCAAATTTATGATATCAGTATTGTCTCGGACATAAAAAAGTGGTATCGTGCCATCTGTAGTTATTATTGGAGGGTCGAATGACTGCAGAGTGGACCCAGATCTGTACCATAGAGAGTAAGTGACACATTAAGAAAAAAAAGTTTTATTTTTCTGATTCTCCTTTATAGATGTGCACTAGCTGTACAGGAGAAAAGGGGATGACAGTTGAGTCAGTGTCACAAACACACACAAAGTTGTGTATTTAAGGGAAATGTAAAGAGAAGCGCTGAAACATTCATCTTCTCTGACACACACAAATAACAAAAATGTCTCTGTTTCACTGGCATGCAGTTCAACAGTTTATGGTGAGTTGGTTTCTCACACACACCTGAAGATGAAGTTGAAGTTGATGAAGTCAAATGCATTGATGAGTGCAGCACCCTGACATCCCAAAAGCTGTACAAATGTGAGAAAATGAGCCACATCTTGTCCAGAGAGCACGGCTGTGACTTCATGTTAGACCCTCCTCAGCACTCCCTGAAATAAAACAGAGACACAGACTTTATGATCAGTTTATTTGAACATTTGATCAGGGCCTCAGTCGCAACTGTGTACTTATGTAAACCTGTGATTGTATATTCTTACTCTTTTCTCATCAATGCTATGTTGTGTACGTGCTTGGCTCTCTCTCTGTGGATCTTATCATAAATAAGTATGTCTGTGTTTCTTTGTGTGTTTTTTTTAAAGGAGGATATATATTTAGTTTCTTTTCTGTGAAAATGTGATAAAGGTTTGCAGCATTACCCATGATCACAGTAAGTTATCACAGTAAGAATCCTGATCATCCAGTTTGTTTTGTTGTTGTTTGTTGATTGTAGCTGATGTTAGAAAAGCTTTAGAAAGGAGTTCCACCTCCACTACATGCTACATCAACACGTTCTCACTCCTAACTAGTCATATACACGTAAAATCTCTGTCTTGTTCCTGTTTCTTTCATTTAAGGAATATTTCTAAACTGCAACATATGGTCTCCTTAGCTGAACTGGAAAAAATTGTCCATGCATTTGTGTCATCGTGTTTAGATTATTATAATTCCCTGTTTACCAGCTTGGATAAATCATCACTTTCTCGCCTCCAAGCTATACAAAACGCAGCAGCCAGACTACTAACTTGCTCTAGCAAGCGAGCTCACATCACTCCTATTTTATGTTCTTTACATTGGCTCCCAATAGATTTTAGAATTCGTTTTAAAATTATTGTTTTAACGTACAGCGCACTAAATGGCCAAGCCCCAGATTATTTATCCAAGCTTCTCACAAAATACACTACTGCTCGCCGTCTCCGCTCACAGACTAAGAGTTTGTTTGTTTCTCCCAGAACACGTCTGAAGACGAAAGGGGTCTGTGGCACCAATGCTGTGGAAACGTCTACCTGGGGTGGCTGTAGCTCAGGTGGCAGAGCAGGTCAGCCACTAACCAGAAGTTCAGTGGTTCGATCCCAGGCTGACTCCTGGCTACATGCCAAATATCCTTGGGCAAGATACTAACCCCGTGTTTGCCTACTGGTGGTGGTCAGAGGGCCCGGTGGCGCCAGTGTCCGGCAGCCTCGCCTCTGTCTGTGGCTACAATGTAGCTTGCCGTCACCAGTGTGTGAATGTGTGTGTGAATGACTGAATGTAGTGTAAAGCGCTTTGGGGTTCTTAGGGACTGAGTAAAGCGCTATACAAATGCAGGCCATTTACCTCTACAACTACGTTTGGTTGACTCTGTGGAATCTTTTAAAAAGCAGTTAAAAACTTTACTGTTCAAACAAGCTTTCTGTTGACCAATGCTTTTTACATTTTTATATTTTTAATTTACATTTTTATATTTTAATATACACAATATATTGTGTATATTGTGCAGCTGATTGACTGAGCAATGTCATGACGTGTGTGTACTGATGGAAAATATAAAGAGGAACACGGAAACATTCATCATCTCTGACACAGTAGAAATATCTGTTTGACCGGCAGTTCAACAGCTTATTAGTAAGCTTGTTTCTCAGAAGCACCTGAAGGTGACGTCACGTGATTTGGATTTCATCAGCCAACACAACCTATCAGCATATCTCAGCTGTGATAGTGTAAAAAGCAGGATACATAGAATATGCCTATTTGAACTGCAGAGAGTAACCTCAGCGACAAGAGCAGCATCCATGTTTTAAGAACCGAACCGATCTAAAACAAAAAAAAGACAGATGAAGGATGGAGACGTGTCTTTGATTCTGAAGAATGTGATGATTAATCACACTAGAACATATGAATGTCGTGTCTTCAAGAATTTCAACTTATAGTTAATGAAGTATCACAGGACCAAAGTGACTGTTGGTATTTCTCTATAAAGTCAATCAGAGGAAGATTTACAAAGAAGGTAAAGGACGAGAAAATTAATAAATAAATCGGGATTTCACTGAAACATGACAGGTTCTAGGCTCTAAGGTGTATTGATACAGAAACATCCGATCGATATGTTTCACCATGCTCGTACCCAGCTGTCAAATCATGATTGTGACTAACTTTTTTAGACATATTGTTATCGGGGCTCTCGTTATGATGGGGCCCCTTTATTTTACCTTCTAAAGGTAAACTGAAAACAGTTGTTACAAAAAACAACAGCAACAACAACAAAAACACACATTGAAAAACTAAACACCGTTGTTAACAACTAAAGAAAGAACCGGAGACTTTTTTGTGACACTATGTGGTTTGCTATCTCTTCTTCGGCTCATGACCAGACTGTTTACCGCTATTAAAAATCATTCAGGTTCCACTATGTTCAGGCTTTGTTTTTATTTTACCAATTATAGTTTATTCAACTTTGCATAGTTTAAGACTTCTGTAACTTGTATTCAGCTTGCTTTTTATGTTCTTCTTGTGTAAAAAAAAAAGATGTACACTTGAGTATTTTCTGTAAAATTTACATTTACTTTTAATATGCAGAGGACAAAATTGACTAGAGGACAGGTTCCTTGTTTGTGTCTACAAACTTGGCCTGCTAAGATAATTCTGATTCTATTTTTGCTATATGGTCCTTTGCTTTGAACAGAGGGTCTATCTCAGAGGACAGCTCGTTTTGTAAGTAAGAGCTGAAGCAGCTCAGATAACAGCTAATTCATTCTGCCTCCAAGTGGTGTGTCAGTCCAATGATTTGCTCCACATACCTACCCCGGGCTGTACATTTGCCAGGCTGTAGTGATATTTGGATTAACATGAGTTGAAACTGTATGCAGCTCAGTTTGATGGTAATTTTGTTGGAATTTGTTTAAAGTGATTGAGGGGAAAATGTTTCCAACTTGTCTTGAGGTTTTTCTTCCACATGAAAGATCTTTCCAATTTTACTGAAGTTTTTTTTATTTTTTTACTGTGACGGAGGTTCAAGCCAAGAAAAGAAAAGAGCAGTTGTCTCCATGTTTACAGAGTTTTACTGGACTGAGTTACTGATTTTTTTTTAACTGTTTTAAAAATATCATTCTGAGAGCCTGATCTCTCGAATAAAATCATCATGTGCCAGATTTCACTGTCAGTGTCTACTCTACCTCTTGTATAGCAGAGCTAAGAGGTCTTTTTATGCAGCTAAGAAGTTGCACTTTGCCCTTTGACCCTTTTAACCTCTTTACTTTGTATTGTGGTCTCTCACATACCAAGGACTGGGCGTAAACTTAGAGGAGTTCGTGCTTTTGCTGTAGCAGCTCCCAAACTTTGGAACGAGCTTCCTTTAGAGATTAGACAGGCCAGTTCTTTATCTGTTTTTAAGTCACTCTTGAAAACCCACCTCTTTACCCTGGCCTTTGATTTTATTTTTATTTCTGTTGTTTTTAGGTGATTCGATGCTGTTTTATCTTGTTTTTGTTTTAACATAGGGCTGTTTTAATTTTATATTTTATGTGTTTTATTTATTTATTTTGCTGTTTTCTGTTATTCTATTGTTTTAGCTTATTTTCTGTACAGCACTTTGTTCCTGTGCTGGGTATTTTAAAGTGCTTTATAAATAAAATTGGATTGGATTAATTGTCTTCAGCAAACCAGAAGTGATTGACAGGAAGAAACCTCTGAATGTGGAAACATTCGTCAACCCTGACACATGAACACAGACTGAAAAAAAGGCTTTTATTTGATATGTCTTTCTGGTGAAACAAAATTTAATGGTAAAATGTTTTAGAAAATATTAAAACAACAGTAATTGTTATAAAGAAATATATTTGACTTATGAATGACTGTGTTTTTGCATTACAGTGCAACGTAGGTTTGTGCATTTACTTTGTGTATACGTTTTTGTGTGTGTGTGTGTGTGTACGTTTGTGTGTATGTTTTATTTGTTTTATTTGAATTTGAATTTTGAATGTTCAGCCTTTCTACTGAACATTCACGAGCAATTGTAGTCCATATCGTCCATATTTCCACCCTTTACACAGGCCAGCCTTCTCTTTCTGGCTTGAGCCCTCAGTCTCTGGTGACATGTGCGCTTAATTGAGCATCACCCCAAAGCATGCGCACCACAAAGCGCCACACTCAGGTCCACCAGTAGGTGGCGACAACACAACATGAATCCAGATTAAACACTTTTGAGCATTACAATCACATAATAATTACATTTCAATGCGACGGCTACAGAAACCTTATAGATTTCTAAAGAAATGCAAAGAAGAAAGTATAAAATGAGACTATAATAAAAGTAAACATGTATTTCATCACATGATTTGGGTCCCGAAGTCAATACAAGCCAGTAATTTTGACATTTTATTATTTTATTTTTTTTATCTACATATTATAGATATTATCGTAAATAAGTATTGTGTGTTTTCTTTCTTTATTTAAAAAAAAGATCACTTTTTAATATTTCCAACGAAAGCTAGGCTGTGTGGATTGAGGACACGCACCTCAGCGGAGGAACAAATAGTTCCCATATCAAATATTGCTTCGAATATATCCTTTTGTCTGTTTTACTTCGTTCTTCTTTTTTTCTTGTAAATGAAGATTTACTTCTAATACGTGAGGTTACACACCGATATTCTAATATGCTTATCAATAAAGTCAAACACGTCTATCGGATGTTTTCGTATCAATCCGCAGTCGAGCATAAATAGCCTACGCAGTCGCTCGTACTTCTCATTAGATATGATCACGACTATTTGGGTCATGATGTTACTTTATATAAATGCCGAACGGTTCGTCTATAGCGCGGCTTCCGAAGGTAAGTTGAAACTACATTTTGTCAGCTTCTTTGCTTTGACTGAACCTTTTGAAAAAAACAAACCAAAAAAATCATCAGCTGACTTTTAGTGCAAACCTGATAAACTGCTGTGTTCAACTGCTGTTCAACTGCTGTGTTCAAACTGTTTATCACTCATGCCCAGTTGTATGTTATTATAGTTCGCATAGTTTTCAAGACTTTAACTTGTATTTGTCTCACTTCTTTTATTTATGTCCTCCTTGTGTGACTACTTATATATTGCCTATTTAAAATTGTTTATTTTTGCATGGAGAAAGAAAAGTGAACTAGAGTTTGTGGTCAAAACTTGGCCTAGTAAAGATGATTCTGGTTCTATAACTTGTATGGCCCTTTGCTTTTAGCAGACAGTCTAGCACAGATGGACATTTTTTTTTTTTTTAATTTGTGGTCTAGTTCCATCACTTAGCTTGTGAGGTTGTGACTTGGGAGTCTCAACAGAAAGAAAATGTTTCTGAAGTCAGAGACTGTATCTCAGACACACAGTAGTGTGTGTGTGTGTGTGTTCTGGTTTCTTTGCTGTGACCTTACAGTAAAAGTGCTGAAGCAACAACTCCGATAGCAGCTAATTCGTTTAGCCTCAAAGTGGCATCTTGGTCCAAATATTAACTAGAGACTAACTATAGTGTCAAAGGCTGCAGGGAGAGGAAAATTACATACAGCTAATGGAATGTGATTTAAGAACTGCTTAAAAGTGGTCACATCAAGAGTAAACCTCCCCTACTTGATTCATTTATGGCTCAAGATCATCTCTGCTATAGAAGTGAACAGTGATCTCTTTAACCTCTCTGCTGTTTCCTTTTTCAGCCCAGATAAACATCACTGCTAAGTCTGGAGATAATGCCATTCTGCCATGTCAAGATCCAGGTAACGACTTTACAGGTGTAAAGTGGAAAAGACCTGACCAGGACGATGAATATATCTTTTTAGAGCGTGATGGGCATATTGCCTTTGACCATATTGCCATTTTTACTCTTACTGAATTCTCGCAATGTTTTCAGCTGATACCTCTTTGAGAGTCACGTCTCTCTCTGATAACAAATTGTGTGCCAAACGTCACTGTCGGTGTCAACTCTGCCTCCTGTGGTTCGGCGGAGCTAGGAAGCCTTTCTATGCTAAAACCTTTCTAACCTCTGCTTTGTATTTTCATTCTTTCAGACCACAAAAACATCACAATTAAATCTGGACAGAACATCACTCTGCCATGTCGAGCTTCAAACACGTCCTTCATAGCTATAGAGTGGAGCAGATTTGACTTAAAGCCAGAATATGTACTTTTAAACCGCGACGGGCACTTTGACCCACACAGCCAGCATTTATCTTTTATGAATCGAGTTGACCTGCAGGAGAGAAAAATGAAGGATGGAGACGTGTCTTTGATTCTGAAGGACGTGACGACTGATGACACTGGAACATACGAGTGTCGTGTCTTCATGAAAGAAACACGCTCATGGAAGTCCATCAGCAACATCACCCTGAGTGTTGTTGACCCTCCAGGTGAGTGAGTAGAGTTGAGTGTGTGTGTGTGTGTGATCAGAGGTGAAGCTGCTTCCTGGTTGTTGATGTTTGTTTCTAAAGATGTTGTTGATGAGACTTTGTAGAAAGCAGCTGGTCCGAGTGATGTGATCAGAGTGCAGTAGATAATGTCTGACAGCAGTTTGAAGAGGAAATGGATTCTGTTCTGTTCTTCACTCATCACCTACCTGACAGCTGACACCTCACACCTGTTTCTCACCTGCAGGTCAGCCAGGAGGAGACACGGAGGATGGAGTTGTTCAAAGACATCAACAAATATCATTTTGTCTCATCATAATTTGGTGTGCTGTTGTGGTGTTTATTTTTTATAAGAATATTCACAATTTTAAAATTGGAGAATCATGTAAAAATGTCATTGACTGTTTTAAATGGAAGAAGTCTTCTGCAAAACACTATCAAGTTGTATAAATAATATACAATTATAATATGAAAATGTGTTACTATATTGCATGATACTACTTGATGTTTATTGAATGAGCTGAATATGTGTATTTCATTACACATAAATTCTGCCCCAGATTATTAAAACAAAGAGATTAAGAGCTTGTGTACATTGACTTCAGGATTTATTCTGCTTCCTTAACAATGAAATACAAACTATTAATAAACTAGAACTAATACTCATTATAACCACCAACTCCTTATAAGGTATGGTGTTGGGTTTGGGGAGGGTAGAATCTAGTTTTTAACCGATTGAATAATTAGAAACCTGCAAACATATCAGTATAAAAGAATGTGACATGAAAATGTGCCTGATATTGGTCCTCTTAGGTCAGTTCCTCACCAGTTTTAATTGGTTAGATAACTGCACATTCTCATATAAAACTCTCTGAACTGCTAAGAAAGTTGGCTGCAGCTGATTCCTTCCAGACTGTGGCTTCCTGATCAAGGACGGTCCATGTGTTCAATTTTTTTTTTTTTTTTTTTTTTTTCATTTGGGGGGGGGGAGGTCTAATGCTCTAAATAAAGTGTTTTGGTTGGTGATTCCTCAAGGTGGATAAACAAAGACAAACAAATTGGTGACCGTGACATGATCCACAGAGGATAATTCTGACCAGGCCAGGATTTCCAGCAGAGCAAGAATCCTTAACACCCATGAGACGTCTCAAATTTAAGTGTCTGTGAAGGTTCTCAGTCATCCAGGTCATCATAGTCAAAGGAGCTTGCAAAGAAAAGCGTCTGGACTTCTTTAAGTTGCTTGAAGACATTTCACCTCTCATCCGAGAAGCTTCTTCAGTTCTAAGGTCTCAAATTTTAACTAGGTTTATTATATTGTGAGTGGAAACAGGTAAGTGATGACTTTTGCAAGTATCATTGGTGAAATTAGAGTCTGTAAATATTTTAATGTAGAGATCATGGGTGACGGCCCATGCAATTTCTAACATGTGTGTGTGTGTGGGAGATCATGTCTTATATAAAGTGAAGCCTGGAATATGATGTTGTGTCAGGATTTAAATTGTTATTAACAGTGTCTCAGCGAAAGGAACAGCAGGAACCTCACCGTGTCAACAAATTGTCTGGGTGTGGAAACCTCACAGTGACAACTGTAGCAGTGCCTAGCTGACTGGGCCGGTTGTTTGGGTGTTAAACTGATACTAGCTGTTAAGAGGAAATTGATTGTTGCAATAAACTGTGTGAGAGCACGATTGAGTTTCCTCAGGCAAACTGTAATACGGTTCATCCCCCCAGGGGGGGGGGCTTTTGTTGTGGGCAGTCTGAGGTACACCTGTGCACTACTCATGATGTCAGATCAGCATCCTGATGTGGCACACCTGTGAGGTGGGATGGATTATCTCAATATAGCAGATGTGCCCACTACCACACATTTGGACTGATTTGTGACCACTGTTTGGGAGGGATGGTTATATTGTGTATCTGGAATGAATTTTAGGTCTCTACGTCCATCCCATGGGGAATGGGAGCAGTAACAAAGGTGTTGCGTTTATATTTTTGTTGAGTGTAGATGTGCACTAGCTGTACAGGAGAAAAGTGGCTGACAGCTGAGTCAGTGTCTCACACACACACACACAGGCAGGCACGCATGCACACGCACAGCGATGTCAAAGTATTTACGGGAAATGTAAAGAGAAGCACAGAAACATTCTTCTTCTCTGACACACACACAGTAAAAATGTCTTTGTTTCACTGGCATGCAGTTCAACAGTTTATGGTGAATTTATTTCTCACACGCACTTGAAGAAGAATGAGTGCAGCACCCTGTCGTCCCTAAAACTGTACAAATGTGTAAAAAATGAGCTACATCTTGTCCAGATAACACTGCTGTGACTTCATGTTAGACCCTCATCATCACTTACTGAGATGAAGCAGAGACAGAAGACTTTATGATCAGTTTATTTGGAAATTTGATTAGGCCTCAGTCATAACTGTGTACTTATGCAAACCTGTGATTGTAGCTGAGATTAGCAAAGCTTTAGAAAAGAGTTCCAACTCCACTACATCATACTGCATATTACACACAGTAATGCCTGCAGCACCCTGGTGTCCTGAACACTGTGTAAAGGTGTCACTAAAGTTTTTATGTCACTCTTCCACACAGCAAAATCTCCAGTGTTAAATTAACACTAGAGAGTGTCTATATGGGTCCACACCTCTGAGTGTTAAATACAACACTGTTGAGTGTTAAATTAACACTTTTGACAGTGTTATATGTTTAAAAGTAACCTAGTCAGTTTTGAAGATTAACAATGGCTAACACTGAGCAGTGCTGATTTTCTAACACTGGAAAATAACTCAAAATGTTAGAAATGTTCCAGTGTTAGAAAATCAGCACTGCTCAGTGTTAGCCATTGGTATCAAACGTTTGTGCTACGTTTGTGCTGGTTTGTGCCGCAAAAATTTTCATTTGTGCTGCCTCTGTTTTAAAGATATTAATAGAAATTTCTATAGGTCATCAAAGGTCAACCAGCCCCCCCACATTAATGGAATCAAACAAAATTGGTGTCAATCAGTTGTGCTACGTTTGTGCTGGTTTGTGCTGCTAAAATTTTCATTTGTGCTGCCTCTGTTTTAAAGATATTAATGAAAAGGTAAAGGTCAAAATGTCAACCAGCCCCCCCACATTACCCAAATCAAACAAAATTGATGTTAAACGTTTGTGCTACGTTTGTGCTGCAGAAATTTTTGTTTGTGCCGCTATTATTTTAAAGATATTAACAAAAATTTCTAGAGGTCAGCAGAGGTCAACCAGCGTCCATCTTGTTGCTCTTCACAAGATTGGGGCCCACATATTTCATATTTCTGCCTGTTTCAGGTGAGAGACAACCATTCACACTCACATTCACACCTATGAGCAATTTAGAATGACGACTTATCCTACCCCACTAACTGCATGTCTTTGGACTGTGGGAGGAAGCTGGAGTGTCCAGAGATAATCCACACAGGTACAGGGAGAACATGTAAACATGCATCAGATCCCAGTTCTGCCTGAAGAGCACAAGTTTGCTACAAGACACCGAAATTAAACTGAAACCTGCAAAGTTCATTACGAGCCTTTGAGTTTAAGCACAGAACAAAATGGAGGATGTTTGTATTTTAAAGTTCAGCTTTACCTCCCCCGATGTTTGTCACTTTGACAGAGGACGTGTTAAACTGACAAAATAGAATGAATTCAGTATTAAAAACATGCACGCTGATCGTTTTTCACACTGAAAGGCTGATGTGAAAACAGTGGCATCACCTTGCATCGACTCCTGTCAAGTCATGTCAGCTGCTCAAAGCTGAGTACAGCAGGTTGAGCGGTAGGTCATAAATATTGATGAAGTCAAATTTGGTTATGAATGAATGTAACCAAAACAATAATAAATGAACATTTAAAAAGCATGTGAGCAGTTGGGTGTCACTTCTCGTGCTGCTGCTAAAGTCTGTGGATTCAGTTCTGCTGCTGAAGCTCAGAGAGCTGCACGCTGAAACACCTGAGCTGGACAAAGAGCCTTGCTATCAATGCAGCTGAAACACCAAAGGTGGACGAAGACCTCCTCGTCTGACCAGCAGCCCAGTAAAATACCTGCAGAGTGTCAGGAGACGTATGTATCAGCTCACTCTGTGTTTCATAAAAGACATAAACAGAGTAGCATACATGCACGCTGCCACTAATAATTTCAGCTTTAATGACTCACGTTGTGTTCATTTAGTCATGAGCTATACACCTGAATGAAAGGATTTTCAGTTAAGAGTTTGAACAAGTGTTAAGAGGTTAATACAATTAACTCAATATATTTCATCTCGTTCTCAATATGCTAATCTTAGGTTACCTTATATGTTCATTTAATATACAAGATTTAATTTCATTTAACATAATTTGGAGTGGCAAAACTGTTGTGTGTCTTTTGAGTGAAACTGTGTGAAATGAAAGAGCTGTATACTTTCTATACTGGCCCCAGCACTGTAGATGGAATATATGTAAACAACATAAAAGTCAGTGAGGAAAGAAGACACAAGCAGCAGGCGTATCAAGCAGGAAGTAGGCAACCCTGAGAGGAGATGCTGTGAAGGTCAAAGGTCAGATGAAAACCATCAAGTGTTGGGCAAACTGAAGCTCCTCTGCTGCCACCTACTGGCTCTTATCTTTCTGTGACTGATGCCTTTATACACTATACAAACACCAAGTGGCTGCTGTATTAGGAACACCTTGCTGGTACTGGGTTGCATCTACCTCAGCACCTGTGTAGCTCAGCAGAGAGATCAGAACTATACAAGACACATAAACAAAACCTTGTTAAACGTTGTTCATCAAAGTTGCTAAACTAAATCAAAACCATCAGCAAAGTCTTTTAATGAAAACATTGAAGAGCGGCTGGAAGAAATAGTAAATGGCCTGTATTTGTATAGCGCTTTACTAGTCCCCAAGGACCCCAAAGTGCTTTACACATCCAGTCATTCACCCATTCACAGACTGGTGATGGCAAGCTACATTGTAGCCACAGCTGCCCTGGGGCGCACTGACAGAGGTGAGGCTCCTCCACTGGGCCCTCTGACCACCACCAACGGGTGAAGTGTCTTGCTCAAGGACACAATGACCGAGACTGTCCGAGCTGGGGCTCGAACCGGCAACCTTCGGATTACAAGACGAATTCTTGAGACAACTCTTGAGCCCCCCTTGAAAAGAAAAAAAAAAAAAAACATCTGCGGTTGGCACAGTACTGCAACCTGATAAATGAGAGAGACCGGGCAGGTCTGCTCCCCAGTGTTATTAACTGAATAACTGACTTGAATAGAACAATAGAAGACTTTTATAGTCAGTGCACATTTACAACAAAATAGTAGGTGTTCCACAACAACTGTGGAATAAAATAAAATATTAGACAGCAGGAATGAATGACAAACAGGAGAAATTTATTCAATCAGGAGGGATATATACAAAAATATACATAAAAATAAGAGAAAGGCACAGAACAAAATAGCAAATTGCAAACTGCTTGGAATTAGTGATGGTGCAAAAGAACAGTGAAGGACATATGTTGTCTGAATCATTAAAACATCTTGGTTTCATCTTGGGATGGCAGTTAAACCAAGCTTGAAGCGCACACACACACACACACACACACACACACACACACACACAGAGAGAGAGAGAGAAACACACACACACACACACACACACACACACAGAGAGAGAGAGAGAGAAACACACACACAAACTGTGTGGTGCCAAATGTATAATGAATATTTCAAGTTAATACCTAAACTATCATCTGTGTTTAGGTCACTTCTGTTACCAGATACCAGTCTATGTTATTTTAGGTACTAATGGTCACTGTTGGTGTTACAACAAATAAAATCCACTGCAGCACTGACTGTGACCAGTGATGTAAGTGGTTTACTGATGTGTAATGCCTTCCAAAATGATGTGTTTAAATTAGAAAAAATGTAGTAATACAACACACTACTGTACTGAATTCAGTAATAATATAAAAATGTTGTTGCTGCTTGCATTTACACTATTGATGGATTAAATATATATCAGATGTGTTTTTTTTTTCCTGCTACAATCAACTGATGTCAATTTGTGTGCAAGGAGAAGGAAAATGGTGGTGAGGTCTACAACTTTTGATGAGTGAATGAGTGGATATAATACTGAGAGGCTGAGTGTGTGTTGGTAAAGTGTAAACTGCATCAAGGACAGAAAACAAATCGCCATCGTAACATCAACTCTGTGTAAACATCTACAAAAAGAGCATGCTAACACCAAGCTAACCAGAGAGAAAATTCTTATGGTTTGATTTCCTTGAATTAAACTCTTCCAAAAAAAAAAAAACACACTTTGTTCTTTTTAGCCGCTGAATGATGTTCGTGCTGTTTTTAGTCTGTGATCGAGGTTAAGCTGTTTGTCTGTTCGTTGTTATCTGCTGAGTAGAGGTGTGAATCAGTTAGAGACAAATTTTCTATCAGCGCTTTTTCTAAAACCCACAGAACCACACGACAGGAACGACTCAGAACAAAAACTGTAAGAAACTCCATTCTGGGTTTCTCTGAGGCGTGGGCTTTCATCATCAGAGTTCATCCTTTAACCTATAACAATTAAAATATTCTCAAGTATGATCAACGGTTAATTACGGCAACGGCCGGAGTACCGGGAGCAGTTTGGAAGAACAAAAAGACGCGGAGACTGTTCTAGATTGTCATCCCAAACTAACTCAAAGTTTATTCTTTTGTGCAGCAGTTTTTATAGGCAGACAACAAGTTTCAGTTCAGACCCTGCCCACTGGGTGGGGTGGTGTCCTTCGACAGTTGGAATCCTTTGTTCAGCAAGGGCAATAAAAATGCACTCACAAGGCCTATAAATCTTATACAGAGGTCTCCTACATCCGTGAGTTCTGACACAACCCAGATGGTCTTCACATAAACATCTTCTGCAAGGGAGTGATAAGTAAAAGAGTGATTTGTTGGTGTTTTCCCTCCAACCTTAGTATCTACTTTCACACCATAAAATCTTCAGTTGACACAGCAAAAGGAGATGAGGTTCAAACAAAGGGCATTGCAGAAACAGGGTCCTTTGTATAATATCATCAAAAACAATACTCAGCAAATGCTACCATGGTATCAAAATATCACAACAAAAACCATAATATAAAACACTACCAAAACACCAGAACTCAAAGTGCTGGGCCACAAAGACCCAGAACCGTGATAGCACTTCCATTGTCTTGAGGATGGATGTGAAGGTTTTCTGCTGAGAAAACCAGCAATAAAAGCAGGAAACATCTGCTTTCATTGCTCAGCTGGACTTTGCTCTCTGCCTGTTTCTGTTATTTTTAATTTTAATTCCTCAGTATGACTCACAGTGAAGCTGTGAAGAAAAAATCCCTCCCTATGAGTTCTGTTCATACTGTTTGTTTAACTGTGTGTCTGACTCAAGTCTGACTCATTACAGACTGGATGAGTCGAAACTGGATTTTTATGATTGGGGCTCTGTTCCAAAAAGCAGGTGTAGTGAAAAGTCTGAGTTTATTAACCATTAAATGAAGGAGACTCAGTGATTTCCACAAAGAGAGACAAAGCCTACTTGCACTGACACCTCATAGCTCCCCATACTGAGTGCTCAAACTATCAAATGCATATCTGTTTCCAGCCTGTCAGCATAAAGCAAGTATTTTCTTAAATTTATTCATTAATCTCAGTGTCTTTTTGGCCGTCATGTCTGCAGCCTGACAGGCACTCAAAGAAAGCTGGACTTCATTGAGATACCAGCTATTTGCTCTACGGGCATTTATGTATTAAAAACAGTCCTCACTAGTGTTATAACCTCAGGATAAAAATGCTCGGAAACTCAAGTGCCAGTTTTAGGACGTTTACTGACCACTTTTAGAAACAACCACAGCTAGTCGCACACATACAGGAAACTGTCCCAACACATAACATTCCAGCAGGGAGAACCCTGAAAAACCTCTGAAGGTTCCAGGGTGCAACGCCCCCAAACATACATTAACAACAACACTGTCTATAACACTTCCCCCCCTTAAGCAAAACCCCACAACATAGCAATTATGCATAAGTACGAAAAGAGAGGGAGAATTCAACACCACATTATTTTAAGAATTCAGTCTATCAAGGGGCTTGTGCTGCCTCTTTGACCTTCTCAGTCCTGCTGCTGGGTTCTCCAGGCTAGGAGCCTGCTGAGCTCCTGTGGCCGGGTTCGGCTCAGGTGACTTAGATTGCTCCACCAGCCTTTCTGATGATACTGAAGAACCAATCCTGATCTCAGGGGCTGCTGACACGACTTCCCCTTCGGGTGAACCACTGTGAGGCCTCACAATGTCCACAGCCCTGTCTCCACCATGTGCGTGCGAACCACTCTGAGCCCTGTTCTCAGCTCCATCCATGCGGGCTCTCACATGATCCTTGTGCCTGCGAACTTGTCTGCCATCCAACAACTCCACCACAAAAGATACTGGCCCTGAACTGTGGTGAATGACGCCAGGCAGCCACCGTGAGCCCACCCGTAAAGTTTTTGATATACACACAGTCTCCCTGCTTGAAAACACAGCCTCTGGCATGTAGATCATGTCTCACCTTCTGCCCACCTTGTGACTGGGTGGCGAAGAAGGTCCAGATGAGATCTAGGCTTCCTCCCCATCAGCAACTCTGCTGGGGACAAGCCTGTGGTTGTATGAGGCGTGATGCGATACTGAAACAGGAAACGGCAGAGCCTCTTTTCTATGGAAAGACCTGGCATTTTTTTTTAGACCGTCTTTCAGTGTCTCCACGGCACGCTCTGCTAAGCCATTGGAGGCAGGGTGGTAGGGTGCTGTGCGGATATGTCAGATCCCATTCTCTCTCTCCATAAATTCTTGGAAAACCCCACTTGTGAACGTGGGCCCATTGTCCGTGACCACTGCCTCAGGTAATCCATGTGTTGCAAAGATTCTCCGGAGTGTGTCTGTGACGACTGGGGCTGTGATGGTCGGTATTATGTGGACATCCAGCCATTTTGAATGCGCATCCACCAACACCAGGAACATGTGGCCCAAAAAGGGGCCGGCAAAATCTAGATGAAGCCTGGACCATGGACGGCCAGGCCACTCCCATGGGTGGAGTGGGGCAGGTGGTGGCATTTTTTGGTTTGACTGACATTGAGAACAGGCTTTTACCTTGTCTTCCAAGGCACTGTCCATTCCCGGCCACCACACGAATGACCTTGCCAGACTTTTCATTCGCGAAATCCCTGGATAAGCCTCATGCAACACTTCAATGATCTGTGACCGACCTAGAGGCGGAACAATGACTCGGGAACCCCACAGGATGCAGCCATCTTGAACACTGAGCTCCTGGTGACGCTTGGCATACGGTTTGAGCTGATCCTGCTCCACTGTTGCTGGCCAGCCCTGCAACAGCCACTGTTTAACCTGAGATAACTCTGGATCCCGTTCAGTCCATGCTTTGATGTTTTTAGCACAGACCGGAGAGTTCGCCAACCTGTCCAGCAAAAACACCGTTTCTGGGGGCAAGTTCGACTGGTCGGGGACCTCAAGGGAGGGGGAGGCGGCTGAAAGCATCTGCATTCGCATTTTCAGGTCCCGCCTTATAAACAATGCGATACTGGTATGCCGACAGTGTTAATGCCCAGCGCTGAACCCGGGCTGAACCCATGGGTGGGATGCCTTTTGTTTCACTAAAGAGACTCAGGAGGGGCTTATGGTCTGTAACAACAGTAAATGGGCGGCCATACAGGTACTGATGAAATCGTTTCACAGCAAAAACTATTGCTAAGCCTTCCTTCTCAAGCTGTGAATAGCCCTTTTCTGCTGCTGTGAGTGTACGTGACGCATATCCGACCGGTTTCTCTTACCCCTCTTCCATGCGATGGGAAAGAACAGCTCCTGTCTTTGTGCAGTAGCCCATACAGGGGAGCAAGCATGCTGGAGAGGTCAGGCAAAAACTTCCCATAATAGTTCACTAAGCCCAAGACTGATCTTAGTTCAGCTACATTCTTTGGACTCGGGGCTTCTTTTACTGCACTCACTTTCTCTTCCAGTGGGGACAGGCCCTGTGCAGAGATGCGATGACCCAGGTATGTCACGCTAGGGGCTTGGAAAACACACTTACTGCACTTCAAACGCAACCCAGCTTCTGAGAGCTTCTTCAACACCTGCTCAAGGTTATGCAGATGCTCCTCTTCTGTTTTACCTGTAACTAAAATGTCATCCAAGTAAACAGCAACACCAGGAATGTTTTGCAGAAGATTGTCCATGGTGCGCTGAAAGATAGCCGGACTGGATGCAACGCCAAACACCAGGCGGTTGTACTTGAACAGCCCCTTGTGTGTGTTTATTGTCACATATTTTTTTGATTCCTCATCAAGCAGCAACTGCTGGTAAGCATGACTCATATCCAACTTTGTGAATGTCCGACCACCCGCCAATGTGGCAAACAGGTAATCCACTCGAGGCAGAGGGTAGGCGTCGAGCTGAGAGGCTTGGTTTACTGTCAGTTTGTAATCACCGCATATACGCAGCCCTCCGTCCTCCTTCAACACTGGTACAATCGGGGCTGCCCAGTCCGAGAACTCTATTGGCTCAATGACTCCTATCTGTTGTAGTCTCTCCAACTCTTCTTCCACCTTGGCCTTCATGGCGTATGGTACAGTGCGTGGTTTGAAAAAGCGTAGCTGGGCAAGAGGGTCCATACACAGCTTCACAGTGGTGCCCCGGAGATTTTGTTTTTTGAACATTTAATCTCTTGTCTTGACTATTTTACATGAAGTCTCTGTGATTAAAATGTATGAAATGACCCATTCAGAATAAATTCATTGGCAATCAAGTGTAGGCCTCAAAAATATTCTAGACAGGCAGACTCTCAAAAGTAAAGAGGCTCTCCAATCTGTGAAAGTGCATAAAAAGATTGTGAAATAATTCAGAAAGAAGTTCCGCAACATCAAATTGCAAAAGCTTTGCACGTCACCATCTACAGTGCATCTGTCATGGTCCCTGTGCCTCCCCGGCCAGCCCAGTGTGGCCACAAGTGTTTGTTGTTTCTTTCTCTCTCTCTCTCTGTCTCTCTCTCTGTCTCTCTCTCTCTCTCTCCTACCTGTCTGCCTGGGCGGCGCTCTGATTGGGCTCCCGCCCTTGGCCCACGCACCTGCAGCTAAACTCGAGTGAATTGCAGTTGATCTCTGGCTCTTCTTAAGGATGGGGCTCTGAGCTATTCGTCGCTGGAATATTGAGTAACCCTCGTCAGTATTGCCTGGCTTCATTGTGAATCAGTTGTTCCCGTGCTTGCCGCCGACTTACCCTCGTCTATGTTTATAGGTTTATCTGGACCCGCCCGTTTTGACTCCTGGACCCCGTGAGTGTGAGTGAGTTGCTCGTGTGAGGAGTGTTTGGACAAGGAGCGGAGCAAGTGTGAAGAAGTGTGTTTCCCCGGCCTATTGATCCCCGGGACCCTGGTGTTTCCCCCCCCCCTTCACGTGTACATAGCGCACCAGAGTGATTAATAAAGTATTGTTGAACCGTGCTACCTCAGTCTGTGCCTGAGTCCGTCCACCACCGTGACAGCATAAAAATATTCAGAGAAGCTGGAGATGTCTCAGTGTGTAAGGGACAGGGCCAAAGACCTTTATTAGATTCTCATGGTCTTCGGACCCTCAGATGACACAGCATAACTCATCGGCATGATTGTATCTCTGACATTACTAAACAGTCCCGGTTTACACAATCCACCGTGCCATCTGCAGATGCCAATAAAAGGCCAATCATGCAAAAAGGAAGCCATATTTGAACATGGTCCAAAAGCGCTGTTGGGGGAAAACTCTGCAAAAGACCCAGGAGAAATAAAGACACAATGAGACAAGGTTACTTTTTATGCTTTAACGTGCGCACGGGTAAGCTGTTAAGAACAACTCACACCATGAACAGAGGCTTGGCAATTTTTATAGGCACAGAGCGCACAGACAGTGAGAAAAGGATAAGAAAATAATAAACAGATAAAATAAAACAACTCCATATATGGTGCTAGTCTCGTCAGCAGAGAGCTAGGGAAGATAAAACAATCTAAAACAGTATGTCCCAGAAACAATATGTCTTTGCTGAGAAAGTCAAAAGACACTTCTAAACTAATCTAAACACAGACAAAGGGTATCTTTGCACATTTAAAAGAAGGTAAAGAAACATAGAATCATATTCCCTCCTGTTTTAACTTATTTTAAATGTGTACAACAATTGTCTGCAACATTAAGCATCTGTAGCAATTTTTAAATCTTTAAATATCAGCATAGTAGAAGTGTAAGTCATGTGGTAAAATACAATAAAAGAAAGGATAAAAGTAATATTCAAGGGAAAATAATATGCAAGGGAAAATAATAAAGCTAAAACTACAACAAATAAAAGAATAAAAGAAAAATAATATAAACCTTATGTTGTACCTGCATAACCTACTAATGTGTTAATCAGTGCATGATCACTTGACAAGTCATTTTTAATCACCACGTCATTTATTAGCAGCTATTACAAGTTCTCCTCTAACAGCATGGCAACGGGATGTTGTTCTTCTTGAGGCACGGCAACATAAGCGGTCATTGTAGTTGTTATCATCTTTGAAATCATTACTCTCAAACATGGCACCACACACAACACCAATATGAGCAGTGCCACCATAATGAAACCTAGAAAGACAAACGGCTTTGCTGCAGCAGCCAACCACGAGCCGCCAAACAGCCAGTCCAGCCAGCCTTGTGGTGTAGCTGCTCCAGATGTGTGGTCAGTGACATATTGCTGCAGAACGGTCAAATTCTGCAAAGCTTCATAAATGTCTCCTCCAGCTTCGTATCCATCAGGGATAAAAGTACAACATGTCTCCCCAATCAGCTTGCAAACTCCTCCTTGTGATGCTGTTAGCAGGTCTAGTGTCAGTCTGTTCTGCAGCACCATCGTTCTGATGGCCTGCTGTTCTCCTGCTAAAGCCGTTCCCAGGGTCTTAGTTAAGTTGATGTGTCGTAGCAGAGCATATCGGTTGATCTCCACATGATCCCGCACCTCGGCAACTCCAATGCCGGGGATCAAGTTCTGTAGGAATTTCACTCCTCCTCCCCAGATGCGAAACTCTCCCGGCACTCCAGTGTCCACTGTGATTCCAAAAGAATTGGGTGAGGCGATGTCCACCTCACGTCTCCGTCTGCTGCTGGGGTGATGTTCAACACTTTGCATGAAGAAGATGTGATCTGATAATTGCACCAGGGCGCACAAACCCCCCCATCTCTCAGGGAGCGACAGATAAGCCTTATTGCCACATAGGACGTACCAGTCAGCCAAAACTCTGGTTCCTCTACTGCTGGGTGCTGTTCGTGCACATCCTGTCTGGTATTGAGTCTTTGTTTGTAGTGGCATCCGGTAGCTGTAGTTGGGGCGACAGTTGAGGCTCATCAGCGTCGTGCTTCTGGCACAGGTTGCGTTGATAGAACAGGCCATACACTTCCTCTCATCCCTCGGTGGGCAGAAAGTGTATATGTATTTACATAGGTGAGTAGGCAGCTCCCCCACTGCCCGCGATCCATTGTTCATCACACATACTGGCAGTTGCGCTGCGCTCAGTTTGTTTAGTAGAATGACATCAGGCAGTGGGTCTGAGACTTGGGGCCAGGTCAGTAGGTTGGTCTGGCCGGAACAGTTCACAGGCTTTACAGGCTGATCCATCCACAAAGACATCAATAAAACCGGCTTGTGGTTCAGTATAGATATCAGGGCGGGGCTTGGTGTCTTTGTCTAACTCTGCGTGGCAGGCGTGCAGATCTCCATCACCTGGTGTGCTCACTAGGGTCCCTGGATTCAGTGCGCCACATTTTTCCAATGTGATGTGAGACTGTGATAGTAAAATGCCTACATACGATAGCTGTCTGGCATGAGTTAGATAAGAGAGATTGGCCTGCAGCAGTATAGATGTGACAGCATGTGGGACCTTGACAACTAGTTTGTGCCCTAAAACAATGTCTGCTGACTTCTTCACTGCTTCTGTGGCTGCTGCACAGCTTTGCACGCAAGTTGGCAGGCCCGAAACTACAGCGTCTAACTTACACGAGTAGAATGCTACAGGTCCCTGTTTGTCACCAAAAGCCTGTGTCAAAACTGCCTTCATGTAGCCAGCCCCCCCATCAACATACAGCGAGAAAGGCTTGTCATAATCAGGCACATTTAAAAGAAGGTAAAGAAACATATAATCATTTTTCCTCTAACAAGCGCCTTCGTGTCCTGTGGGTTAAGACTCATTTGAAATGGACTGTTTCAAAGTGGGAAAGAGTTCTGTGTTCAGATGAATCTAAGTTTCTTCTTGTTGGTAATCATGGACACTCTGTCCTACAGGCTGAATAGGAGGGAGACCTTCCAGCATATTATTGTCAAGGTCTGCGGTGGCAGACCATGGAGTTGTGGGGAAAGTAGGACACAAATGCAGGACTCGCTGATGAATGTGTTTATTTAATAATAATAACACAACAATAAATCTCTGTGCAACTCCCGTTCCATGTCTTCTCCCCAGTGCTTGTGCTCTGTGCTCCCCCGACGAGGCTGATCAGGTGCAAGTATGTGCCATTACGCCTCCAGGTGTGGCAGGTCCCCACAGTGGGAACAACCCTCCAGGCCCAGTGTCCAGGCAAAACCAGGACACCTCCACACACACAAGGGACAACAGCAGAATACATGGACGTCATCCTGCGACCCCCAGACAAACCCATTAAAATATGAACAAGTCAATAACTACTCATGGACCATGACAGTTATCAGCACTGAGTTCAAAGTTGTGTTTCTTAATGTTTACGGGCCTCCCAAATACTGCACAGACTTTTTTAATGACCTCGGTGAACTGCTGTCTGTGATCTGTGTTGATTTTGACTGTGTAATTATTGCTGGGGATTTTAACATTCATGTGGACAACCCTCAGGACAAAAGGACCAAAGACCTGAGTAACACTCTGGGCAACTTTGGGCTGACTCAGCATGTAACAGAGGCCACACATAATAGAGGACACACTCTTGACCTACTGATCTCCAAAGGCCTGAGCATTTCAAAGGTTACTGTGTCTGATGTGGGCGTGTCTGATCATTACTGTGTTTTCTTTGAAAGTAAAATCTCAGCCCACACAAATATATCAACAACAGTGATCACAAAACGGTGTATAACTGAACACAGTAGTGCAATTTTTAACCAGGTCTTCCCATTAACACCTGACCTGTCCAGAGGGTCAGTCAATGAGCTCGTCAATAGCTTCAATGCTAACATGTTAAATGTAATGGATACTATTGCTCCCATTAAGGTGAAGGTTATCTCTGGAAGGAAAAAGTCTCCATGGAGAAACTCCACACTGGTGAAAAATGAAAAAAGAGAGTGTAGGAAAGCTGAGCGCAGATGGAGAAAAACAAACCTCCAGGTTCATTATGACATTTATAAAGAGAAACTTCACAATTATAATTTACAACTGAGGAATGCAAGGAGGTCCTACTTCTCTGACATCATCACTAAAAACAGCCATAATGCTCGGGTCTTATTTTCTACAGTTAACAGGCTAACAAACCCTCCTGTGTCAGTGGCAGCTGAACTTCATTCGACCATGGCCTGCAATGACTTTGCCAAATTCTTCACTGAAAAAATCCAAAAAATTAGACAAACAATTGGTACATCAACAGCAGATCCAGGATATGTACTGTGTCCACCAAAAAACTGTTTAAACACCATGAAGCAGTTTCACCCAATTAACAGCAAAGACCTGGAGGACATCTTAGGTCAACTGAACTCCTCCTCCTGCTGTTTAGATGTCCTGCCAACAAGTTTTTTCAAAAAGGTCTCAAAGACTTTAGAGTCAGACCTGTTACAGATCGTCAACTTTTCTTTAATATCAGGTGTGTTTCCGGAACCACTAAAAACTGCTGTAATCAAACCTATACTGAAAAAGGACAATCTCGACAAGACACAAATGAACAACTACAGGCCGATCTCAAATCTCCCATTTTTAAGTAAGATCATTGAAAAAGCAGTTTCTCAACAGCTCAGTTACTTCTTAAAACAGAATAATTGCTACGATGCCTTCCAGTCAGGTTTTAGACAGAACCACAGCACTGAAACCGCTCTGACCAAAGTGTTTAATGACATATGTCTGAATACAGACAGTGGAAAAATGTCAGTCTTAGTTTTACTGGATCTCAGTGCAGCATTTGATACAGTTGACCACAACATATTACTCAAACGACTGGAGAACTGGACAGGTCTTTCAGGAACTGTACTAAACTGGTTCAAAACATACTTAGAAAACAGGAAATACTTTGTATCAATAGGTAACTTCACATCTGAGCAGACAAGTATCACATGTGGAGTTCCCCAAGGTTCCATCTTAGGACCCCTTCTGTTTAACATCTACATGCTCCCACTGGCACAGGTTATAAAGAACAACAAAATAAACTATCATAGCTATGCAGATGACACACAAATATATATCACAATGTCACCAGGAGACCAAGGTCCTGTACAGGCTCTTGGTAAATGCATTGAGGAAATCAATGACTGGTTGTGCCACAATTTTCTCCAGCTAAACAAAAACAAAACTGAGGTAATAGTCTTTGGCGCTAAAGAAAAACGATTACAGGTCACCAGAGAACTTCAATCTATACATCTAAAAACCACAAACCAGGCGAGAAATTTGGGTGTAGTGATGGATGCAGACCTAAACTTAGAAAAACACATTAAGACAATAACAAAATCAGCTTACTATCACCTCAAGAATATATCAAGGATAAAAGATCTGATGTCTCAACAGGACCTGGAAAAACTAGTCCATGTATTCATCTTTAGTAGGCTTGATTACTGTAACAGCATCTTTACAGGTCCACCTAAAAAATCAGTCAGACAACTACAGCTTATTCAGAACTCTGCTGCTCGAGTCCTCACTAAGACCAAAAAAGTGGACCACATCAGTCCAGCTCTGAGGTCCTTACACTGGCTGCCTGTCCGTCAGAGGATAGACTTTAAAGTTCTGATGCTGGCCTATAAAGCTCTGAATGGTTTAGGACCAAAATACATCAATGACCTCCTGACCCAGTATGAACCATCCAGATCCCTCAGGTCATCCGGATCCGGTTTTTTATCGGTTCCCAGAGTCAGAACCAGACACGGAGAAGCTGCATTCAGCTTTTGTGCTCCATATATCTGGAACAAACTCCCAGAAAGCCTCAGATCAGCTGAAACACTCAGTTTATTTAAATCCAGGTTGAAGACTCACCTGTTCTCAGCTGCATTTGAATAAAACACCAAATCCACACTCTTAACCCTTGTATGGTGTTCGGGTCTGTGAGATCCGTTTTCAGTTTTTTCAAAAGAAAAATTGAACAATTAATTATTTTTTCAACCTGAAATTCATTGGCTTTGGCTTATTTTCTGTGAAGAACATAAATCCGAACTAATTTTCAATGACCTCATACTGTACCTCCCCCCACGCATTTACATTACATACAAGGTGTTCGGGTCCACTGGACCCAGGTCTAATAAAAGTGTTGAAAGTGCAGGTCCTGTGTTCCCACACTCTGTCTTCCTCCTTTCTGGTGCTGCTGATAGTGTTTTCTTCCCCTCCTGCTCCCGCACAAAGTTGCAACATTGTTGAAAATTCAACTATCAACACCGTCTGCTCTTACATTCCCACACATTTTACCCTCTTTCTTGAGGGATCCAAATTTTATTTTCTCATACCCTGTCCCTCCTGCAAATTAGGGGCATAATACTATAAATAAGACTTTGTCAGTGTGGTTCTTTATCACAACTGATCAAGATGGCAAAAGATTATCTGCTGCGAGGGCCATCCAATTGATTTTGGAAGAGAGAGGGGCTTCAGATGATGATGTTGACAAAGAGGGTTCAGAATATTTCACATTTCTGAAAATTCAGAGTCTGACAGTGACTTTGAAGAAGAGGATGAGGTTGAGCACCATTTAGTAACAAAACGAAGACGAGTACCCCATCTGCAGCCAGCTCCAGGACCAGAACAAGCCCATCAGACAGCAAGTGAAGAAATATGGATGTCAATAACTGGTGAAATTGAATTGAATTTATTTATAAATATATAAATAAATATATATTTTTCACAATATACCTTTCACGTTTGAACAATATAATATCATGTTCGTACAATATAAATATTATATTGTACGAACATGAAAAGTATATTGTTAGAACAATAAACTTTTCACGTTATAACGTGATATAGCTCTATTTTTCTTTTGCCTGGCTGGCAGCGCTACGCTTACGTACTCGGATGAGCTTGCCTCATCCTACAAGTTGTGCCTCCATCTCTTGAGTCCAGATCACACGCTGCACTGCCGTGCTGCTCCACCTTCTCTCTTTCATTTCTGTGTTTGTGCGTGCACAGTGTGAGAGGCTGCGTTGAGAGGCGACAGGATTTCAAACAGGTTTGATTATCATGCGACCATACAATTGATGATTGGGAGCTGGTCGTGAGGTGTTAACTGCTTTTCGTTAACCCATGTATACTACACGATGCATGACACGTAATTAAGGCAGAACTTGGGCCGATCCCCAAAACGGTTGCGCGACCGAAAAATTGGCTCAAAATGGGCCAAAAATCGCACAGTGTATGGCCAGCTTTTGGAGGCTAGCTCCAAACAAACATCTGCAGCTTGGCAGTGTTTACAGCACTATAATGACCAGACCTAATTCTTTTGAAAACCATACATCTTTCCACAGGTCTCAACTTCATCAGACATCACCTGGACACAGAGCTGGATGAGGCCAGCACAAACGGCGGCCTATTGGACGAAGATGATGGCTCCATGGGGTCAGGAAAGCCAGAAGCAGGAGAGCTGGAGAGCTACCTTTCATGTCCTTTCACTGGAGGTGTTGATCTATTGCATGGCTTTCCTCACATCAAGAAGCTGTCGATCAAAACCAACACAGCTCTTCCTGCATCTGGAGCTTGTTCTCAGTCATGCAGGACTCCTGTTCACTGCTTAACAGTTACAGCTTCACAGAAAGAACCTTGAAAGCAAACTGCTGCTGAAGCTTAACCATCACCTCACTGAGTGAAGAAATGGCACATTTTTGCTAAATATGCAGAAATATTTTTCTATTTAGACTTGATCCTGTTGTCATCATTGTGTCCTCTATTTTTAATTAAATGCATATTTAGCTCAGGTTAATATATATATTAATTAATTAATATATATTAATATATATCTTCTAACATCTTGATCAGATGGCACGCACACTGAGTAAGACATTATGCACATAAAACACGGCATCCACAGGAGTGCACAATAAAAACAAACATAGTCAGACAAAGTTTACTTGTTGACTCTGAGTCGTGTTGGTCAGAAATCGCTTGTAATAATTTAAGACATTATCTCTTTTGGGATTCTTTGTGTTTAGAAAAGAAAATAATTTTGTTTAGTTGCTTTGTATTTTATTTATTTTGATAACTGTAATTAAAATCAAAGAAAATAGTTCTCATGCGCAGTCAGTGTGGGGAGCTGACGTTTCGGTATCAATCCGCAGACTGGTATAAAACCGCAGGAGCGCCAGAAACAGACTGTTGCTGTTCCGTCTGTGTTCTGTGTGTATAACTGAAGGTTGCACTAGTTTGGTCTTGAATTTTGAGTGCGTAGTCTTTTTTTCATAAAACCCGAAGCTCGTCTACAGGATCAAAGCAGGAGACATTGCCCATAAAACTATCGGACTGATTCGGAGAGTGCCTCTGTTCCACTAAATTAAGATTAAAAGGTCAACCTTCTGTGTACGCACAGAACATGGATGACATCATCCGCACAGTCTTTACGGCTGTGCTATGGACCCTTGCCTCATCCCATGAAGGTAAGTAGAAACCACATGTTTAAGTTAGAAGGCTTTTGTTTTCTCTGTGTAAAAGTTTCTGTAAACTGCCTGCTGGTTCTTGGATTTGCAGAGTCTCTATTCACTATTTAGTCACTATTTTTGTAACTATTTTTAGCTCTCAGTAACCAGAAGGCGAGCAGAGATGTGTGAATTATCGTTGGTGACACGAAACTGCGTGAGCTGCCGTTAAGCCAGCCTCAGCTTCGAGAAGCTTTTTTGTGTGTGTGTATACTAGATATTGTGGTAAGAGAAACCCACACCATATTTCAGAATAAAAGCCCTTCAGTCTCGCCTTATTTTTTCCCCGTCTCAATTAAAAATGATATTAAAAGTGAACTTCCTGTTTCCACAAACTAATTTCACCTTAAGTTGACAGTACACATTTTCACAGAACTATTATCAATATCAAGTCAGTCTGATTTTTAGATTTCAAAGTAAGAGCCCTTGGAACGTGCTTATGAGCCATTCTTTGAATTCAGAATGTCCTGTTTATACAGACTAATTTCACTTCAAATCAACAGTACACATCATCACAGTGCTCCTGGATTAATGTCAGTCTGGTTTTGGATTTCAAAGTGAGAGCCATGTAAAATGGTATATTATATATTTATTCTCGCTCCAAATGCCATTAAAAGGAAAGTGTGTGTGTGTGTGTGTGTGTGTGTGTGTGTGTGTGTGTGTGTGTGTGTCCTCATGTGATTGGCTAATTTTCTTTTTTTTTTTTTTTCTTTTTTTTGTTTCTGGGAAAATTGCCATTTTTACTCTTACCGAATTCTCACAATGTTTTCAGCTGATACCTCTTTAAGAGTCACGTCTCTCTCTGATAACAAATTGTGTGCCAAACGTCACTGTCGGTGTCAACTCTGCCTCCTGTGGTTCGGCGGAGCTAGGAAGCCTTTCTATGCTAAAACCTTTCTAACCTCTGCTTTGTATTTTCATTCTTTCAGACCACAAAAACATCACAATTAAATCTGGACAGAACATCACTCTGCCATGTCGAGCTTCAAACACGTCCTTCATAGCTGTAGAGTGGAGCAGATTTGACTTAAAGCCAGAATATGTACTTTTAAACCGCGACGGGCACTTTGACCCACACAGTCAGCATTTATCTTTTATGAATAGAGTTGATCTGCAGGAGAGAAAAATGAAGGATGGAGACGTGTCTTTGATTCTGAAGGACATGATGACTGATGACACTGGAACATACGAGTGTCTTGTCTTCATGGAAGAAACACGCTCATGGAAGTCCATCTGCAACATCAGCCTGAGTGTTGTCGTTCCTCCAGGTTAGTGAGTAGAGTTGAGTGTGTGTGTGATCAGAGGTGAAGCTGCTTCCTGGTTGTTGATGTTTGTTTCTAAAGATGTTGTTGATGAGACTTTGTAGAAAGCAGCTGGTCTGAGTGATGTGATCAGAGTGCAGTAGATAATGTCTGACAGCAGTTTGAAGAGGAAATGGATTCTGATCTGTTCTTCACTCATCACCTACCTGACAGCTGACACCTCACACCTGTTTCTCACCTGCAGGTCGGCCAGTAGAGAATCGACCTGTGGGACTGATCATTGGAGTCATCATTGGACTGTCAGCTGTGGTGATTTTTGTGGCCTTTTCAGGATTTTTATACATGACAAAAAGACAAAACACATTTCTTGTTCCATCTTGTCACGAACGGATACGACATTGTTTCTGTAGACGAGCAGAGGCTCATGTAACATCGGCAGTAATATAATTTCCCTTCCTCTTCCCTTTCCCTTTTCATCCCCCTCCTTGAATTGCCACCTTATCGTGGTGGAGGGGTTTGTGAGCTCAGACGATCCTGGGAGCTGAGTTGTCTGGAGCGTTCAGCTCCTGGTAGGGTCTCCCATGACAAACAGGTCCCAGGTGATGAGCCCGACTGAGAGCAATTCAAAAAAAACATTGTCCCATTTGTACCAGTCATGTGGACAGCTAAATCTGATTTGGTGACTTAATGTTACCTAAGACATGATTGTGGGTTATAAAAACCTGTGATAATGAAAGGACAATATGTAACTGTTAAATGTAATAAAATGATTTAGACTTGAAACACCAGACCACACAACTCTGTACGAACACACCAACATGTTGGCTGGTTTGGACCAGGTAAAGACAACATTGTTTTATCCTGTAAATTCAGCTGTCATATTAACAGAACACTGAAAGTGTACCAGCTTTCTATAGACTGGGACACTTCAGGCTAAATTATGTGTTCACTGCATCTAAAAAAAACAATAATGATGCTATGATGTTGTTGTGTTATCAGGTGATTTGTATGTTCATGTCAGTAAGAAATGAAATCAAAATTCTTAGATTGGCATTTATGTACAGTTTTATTGTTGCTGTGCACTGAAAGCAGCAGTTTGGAAATCAGATTGTTTAAAATTTACTTGGAGAAATGTGTGTGTGTGTGTGTGTGTGTGTGTGGTGTGTGTTTTTTATTATTATTATTTTTTTAATATTCTCCTCTTCAGTACTTTGTGTGATCCTGATACTGACTGTGATCAGTGTGACTGGAGCCATGGTTGGTTTTCTGTCCTGCAGAACTGTTAATAAAAGCTGTTTGGTCTGTGTCTGGTCTCTCTGGTATCAATAACTCAGATTCTCAGTGGTTAAACCTTTGGCTACTGGTTATTGGTGTTATTCCATCACACCAGAGAATACATGAGGGAGAGAGAACCAGGATGTTCATACTGCAGTTGAATAGAAAGATGGCACATCCAGCAAGTGCAGGGAAATGTGAGGAAGGTGTAGATTTTAATGAAGGTGAGCTAAGAGACTTTATGAACTACAAGACCTTTTAACCAGTGAATCCAGTTATTTAGTTTGACTAAAACTAGATGTGGGGAAAAACCCAAAACATTTTGGTTAAAAAAGAAACTAAATTATTGGGGGGAAAAAATAAGTGATCTGCTTTCTTTTTTTTTTTTTTTTTTTTTACTTTAAAAATTATTAACTACAATAGAACAGGAAGTTAATTTTATTACCCTAAAATAAAAAAAATAAAAAAGAATCTCTAATTTTGAAAATTAAGACTTTCATATCCCATGAGCCAAACATTTTTCACAACAGAACATAAATAACAAATGTTAAAACTGAGAAATTTTACAATCCAATCATTTCAAATTTGATGCCTAATGTAAGTCTCAAAAATGCTCTTTTAGACAGGCAGAGACCTTCAAAAGACTCATTTGAAGTGGACTGTTTCAAAGTGGGAAAGACTTCTGTGTTCAGACAAATCCAAGTTTGACATTCCTCTTGGTAATCGCGTATGCCACATTCTCCGAGCTAAAGAGGAGGGAGACCTAGAGTTCAGTTCAAAAGCCAGCATCTCTGATGGTATGGAGGTGCGTAAGTGCATACGGTATGGGCAGCTTGTATGTTTGGGAAGGAACTATGAATACTGAATGTTTATAAAGGTTTTAGAGCAACATATGCTCCCCTCCAGATGACGTCTATTTCAGGGAAGGCCTTGTTTGTATTTGAGCAGGACAACACAAAACCACATATTGCAGCTATTACAACAGCATAACTTTGTCAGAGAAGAGTAGAACTAAGTCCTTCTTCACTGTGTTTCAAAAGAAGCTTCATGAAGGGGGGGAGGGAGCAAAGTTATGCTTCACAGCATAAACCACACTGTGAGCAAAGAGAGTTGAAAGGCCTCCCACACTGATACTGACTGTATGAGATGCATCTCATTCCAAAGACAAACATGTGACAGTCTTATGAAGTTAAAGAGCTCAGGCTCTGCTTACAAGCTGCACATCAATTAAAAACCATAAATAAAATTTAAAAACCATACAATAAACAGACAAAGAAATAAATATAAATAACAATAAAACAAATACATAAATGAAAAAAGAAGATAAAAATAAATCAGTATATATTACAAATGTGACTGAGCCTGTGCAGACCCCTCTGTGTCAGGAAACATCTCCATCCTGCTGTGGGGTCAAGCGATCAGTTACCACATATTGCAGCTACAACAGCATAACTTTGTCCGAGACGAGTAGAACGAGCAGCTGTTTCCATTATCTAAGTCTTTCTTCACTGTGTTTCATGAAGAAGAAGCTTCATGAAGGGGGGAAGGGAGCAAAGTTATGCTTCACAGCATAAACCACACTGTGAGCATTTCAAAGATGCATGGTCTGATCCAGTTAAAGAGCCAGACTCTGCTTACAAGCTGCACATCAGGCTCATAAAGGATCATATTTATTAATTCTACAGGTGCCAATAAACCCTCCCACAAAGATGCAGTCATTTAAACTCATCTATCTTCATCAAAGACAACCTCAAACTATTTAGCTGCTAGAAACCTTTATCAAAGCAACACCAAAACTCCAGCAAGTCATAACTTTGATGCTCAGACACCTTCAAACTGATATGAAAAGAAGAGGAGATGCTACACCCTGGTAAACAGGCCCCTGTCCCAACTATTCTGAGACCTGTAGCAGGCGATTTGAAATGAGCTCATTCAGTGGATGATGATGTAAAATATCTCACTTTAAATGTAGTATGTTATTTGTGTTCTGATAAATGTTGGTTCATGTAATTTGAATGTCTTTTAGTTTTCATTTTGTTCAAATTTAAAGAATGTCCCAACTTTTGTGGGTTTCAGGTTGTAGTTTAGTTTGGTAAAAATGTTTTCGCTGCCTGATGAGGCACTAATAAGAGTTTTTTATGACTTATTACAACTGCAAGTCAGACTGAGCCTGTGCAGACGCCTCTGTGTCAGGAAACATCTTCATCCTGCTGTGGGGTCAAGTGATCAGTTACTGATAAATTTGCTTAGTACAGCTTAGAAAGGAAACACAGTCTGCATGTGAACACACACATATTCCACCTTCACTTTATTCTCATTAGTTATGTTGTTTGCTGAATCAGCTACAAGCTTGGATCCAGGAGACAGACACTATCTCTACTTTTAAGACTAGTTTTAAAACTTTCATTTGTGATAAAGCACATAGTTTGGGCTGGATCAGTTGTCCCTGAATGCTCCCTTAGTTATGCTGCAAAAGGCTGCTGGGGGATTCCCATGATGCACTGAGTGTTTCTTCTGCAGTCAAATGTTTCACTCTGTTCTTACACACAACTCTGCATTTAATTATTAGTTATTATTGATACTTGTTTCTCTTACACACTGTGTCTTTGTCCTGTCTTCCTCCCCTCACTGCCAACGAGTTGCAGTTTTTCTCACTTTCTTCGAATCTACACCCACTACGCCATATTGACAAAGTCTAATATATGGTGCCGTTGATTAATCATTCACTCATTTGACTTTAGAGATACCTGAAGCTTTAAAATAGGAAAGGATAAAATGGATCAGCAGGGAGAGGAAAACACAAGTGTGTATTCTTTTAACCTCTATAGAGACATTATAGGTACATGTTTATATGATGTGCAAGAAACAGCACAGTTTGTGTATCAGTGAATTATGAGTAGTTCAACTTCAGGAAGTTTCATCCTGGTTAAACCTCATAAAAAACGTCCACCACCACTTTATGAAGCAGCCGGCTAAGAAAAAAAAGAACTTTTCTTCAAAGTCAAGGAAAAATGATTAATCAAAGACAAAGGAGGGATGTTTTTGTTTTGTGGCATTTTAACCACAGCTCTGGGGCCCGTTCTTCGTACGTCGCTTACTACATCCAAGATCAAATCATCGCGCTAACCGTGAGCTCGCTAATCCGGTTCTCCGAACACACCTGTTGTTGACGATTAGTATAGCTGGATGAAGTAATGTGAGATCACTGGGTGGCTTAACAGGGGCTACGCATCGATAGTAGAAACATTTATTGGCAACCCTTTGATTGGTCGGCGAAAATGTCGAATGAGCGCGCTCGGTATTTTTCGGCAGCAGAGCAAGAACTCTTGAGTGAGGGATTTCAGGAGTTTCAGAGTTTAATTAAAACGCAAGGGAACACTGCAAAGGCTGCAAAAGCAAGGAGAGAGGACTGGCAGAAAGTTGCTGACAAATCAAACTCGTAAGTAATTTAATAATAACAATAATAATGGAGTGGATTGATATAGCGCTTTTCAAGGCACCCAAAGCGCTTTACAATGCCACTATTCATTCACTCTCACATTCACACACTGGTGGAGGCAGCTACGGTTGTAGCCACAGCTGCCCTGCGGCAGACTGACAGAAGCCAGGCTGCCATATCGTGCCATCGGCCCCTCTGGCCAACACCAGTAGGCGGTAGGGTAGATTTATTATATTATATTACATTATATTATGTTATATTATATCCCCTTTCACATTAGAGCCACAACAGGACCCACTAGAACATGGGAACAAGTAAAAGTGAAATATAAGAATATTCTACAGAATGGTAATATTTATCACTTATATTGCTTTTCGTCTCTTGGAAAGAGACCCTGAAATAATCTGTTTGTTTGTTCATAACAGCAACCAAGAAAAGGGCAGAGGAAAAAAAGACAGGTGGTGGTCCTGCACCCCCTCGTCAACATGTTGGTTAAGTGAATAATACCCTCACGGGAATATCGATATCTCTCTATGAGCACACTGTCGCGCTGAGCTAAAGGATCCTGTCTATCCCGCAATATACGCTGAATTCTGAGGACTCTCCTTATCAATCTTGCACCTTCCGCAATGGGTTGGTCGCGTATACGGACAGGACATGGCTGCGACAGGCTTCCCAAATCCACCTTCGCTTTTATAGCCGTGGTCTCTCATCTTGATTACACGAAGTAATTTACAATTACTACTCTGAAATATGAATTACATCTGTAATAATCACATACATGTACTAGAATGTTAATAGTACATTTCCCTTTTTTAGGAAATGACCTGTATGTATCTGTGTGAAATCAATACAAGGATCAAGTGCTGCATTATCTTTAGTTACATTGATGTTATTTATTTATGGTGAAACAGTGGTGGAATATCGCTGTTGCTTTCGTATAAATGAAGCGGACATACCTGCGTGGCCGCGATCTAATCCTGTTTACATAAAGTAAACCTGCTCCCGAGCAGGTTTACGCTTACAGCTCTGTTGCTATGACAGCAAGTCCCGGATGAGCTTCGGGGAACCGAACGATCCAAGATCACGCGAAATCGTCAACAATCAAATCCAGCTAACTTAGCGAGGTACGAAGAACAGGCCCCTGGCCTGAGATTTGAAATAATGTGCCAGTTGTTGCATGTCTTGTTCTGTTTAATTTCATAAAAGTATTTCTTGTCATGATGCATAGTATGAAATAATTTAGTTCAGCCAAACAGGAAACAGATGGTTCTTCTTAAAAGAAAAGGGAAAAACTACTGCTGATAAAAGAAGCTGCATCATTAATTTAACAGGAGAAGAATAGATATCAAATCAGCTCTCTGACCGGTCAGAACCAGCTCTGTACATATGTTACAGCCAAGTTCCTGCTCTCATGTGAAATGTGCACAGTCTCCTCAGTGTGTTGCTACTGTATAGATAAACTAAGAGCAAACACACAAAATGAGTTACGCTGAGGCTGTTTTGGATTCACATGATTTCATTTATTAATAAGTTGTTGTTCATTAACAAAATTCAAGAGAGACAAAGAAAGTCAAACTGTTTCACTGTTTTGCTGCAACATAGCAGTCTAACAGCCGGGTGGGAAGCTCCCAACACTTCCTGTTTTCAGTCATTATAAACATTTTAATGAGATAAAGATCCCTGTGTGTGTGGCTCTGATGGATTAACAGAAGATTTGCTGCTGAACTGTGTTTGGAGCCTCATGTTGATGCCACTAACAAAGAAGTTCACCAAAGTCTGTTCTTTTTAAGGAAAATGAGATCTTTTAATGTATCATCTGACACGTTGTCCTTGTTTTTCAGAAGTTTTATTGAACCTATTATTTCTTTTTGTATTGCTGCTTGGTTTGGTAACAAGAATCTGAAGAACAATGTTAGGTTTGTAGCATAAACCTATTCGCTGGAACGTTAAGGACAATCTGCTACACAGCAAAAGCAAGACTCAAGGCACCAAAGTTCTCTGGTTACTCATGCATGAGGGAGACCTGGCTGGAGCCAAGCGTCGTTCCACCACTTGACCACTGTCAGACTCTCAGCCAGGTTTCCCCACAGCACTCCTTTTATTGTGGTTACATGAATATGCATAGGGTCATTAACATATAACATCTTACATAGGTATACATGTGAACAAAGAATACTGTGTGTGTGTGTGTGTGTGTGTGTGTGTGTGGACTGCTGATCAAAGGGTCAAACATCCTTGGTCAGGAAGAGGGTAGCCTCCCCCTCACCCTAGATGGTTCATCCTAGATAACACGGTGAGGAAGTCCTGCAGTTCATCTAAACAAAGAGCACTTAGACTAGAACAGACGCAACTACGTTAATCCTACCATAAAACAATAAGACACGGTATGACCTCTCATGCTCCCAAAGTGCTGTCTAATACACACAAAGTTTGCAGACTATCAAGGATCAAAACCTCTACCAATCTACAACTAATTACAAAACTCTAAGCATATATAAGTAAATATTTCTAAGCATAAATGACAATCAACAATACAAATCTAACAAACAAGACTTGGTTTGGACTTTTGGTAAAAACTGCCAGCAAAGTCTCAGGGCATTGGCAAGAGTTTTGCATTTCTAACATGACTAAAGTCAATTTTGATTTTCTTTAGGTGTGTTTAATCAAAGCAGAGAACTAACCGACAGGAATGTCTGAGCTGGTGTGTACTGTGAGCTGGGCTGGGAGCTCCTGGCTTTTTACTTCTTGTACTCATTGTTGTGATTGCTGCTCTTTTGGTTTGTAGAAAACTGTAAACAGACAAATTCATCCCAACATCTTGCTCCCAAATGGACCAGCTGGCAGCTTTTCTGAAACCTCAGTATTTTTTTTCTTCTGTGATTAAGACGATGAAAGCACCAGCCTCATGTGACTTCAAGTATTAACAACAACAGCACAGCTTTTAACACTGCATTGTCACCAAGCCTTTAATCTAGACCTCCTGAGACATTTCCAACATCGTGTGATGCTGGAAGCTCCTGTGCTGCCACCTGCTGGATGATTTATAAAACAGCGGTCACTGTGAGTGAACATTAAAGCTCAGTTGATAAGTTCAGATGTAGGAGTAAGTGAGGAGGCTGTGTTGTGCACCTCAGGGCTGAAAGACTCAAAGTTTTTGTGAGTGTAGGAACACTGGGTTGTTTTTTTGTTTCATTTGCACTAAAGTAAAATTGTTGAGGGCTTTCTGAACTAAAGTTAAAATGAAATTTATCACAAACATAAACATATGAAGAGAAAAAAACTGAAACAAATGATAAAAAGTCAAATCAGCAAAGATACACAGAAAAGAAGGTCAGACATCAACTAAGGAGAAACACAAGGACAAATGGAACAATATTATCATCCATTATGTAGCAGGTTTATTAGAGAAACTCAGGAGAATCTTCTCCAAGCATGACATCCCAGTGTATTTGAGACTCAGCAACACACTCAGACAAAAACTGGTTTGTTTTAAGGGCAAAACTCCCAAACACAAACTTAACAACGTAGTATATGCTGTACAGTGTGGCGAGGAATGCTCAGACCTCTACCTTGGAGAAACCAAACAGCCGTTCCTCAAAAAGTTGATTCTCTTCATCTGGATGTAGCGTTTTCAGTGGGAGAAATTTTTTGTCACTAATCCAAGTGACTTCTTCAGTCTCAGCTGACTGGAGGTTTCCCCAACCTTATAAACAGGACATTTGCACAATGACTGAAACCAGCCCACTGAAGGAACAATGGGCTGGGAGGTCATTTCCTTGATTATTAATATACAAATTCTCATGACCATTGATCAACAACCACTGATCAAAGCTCATTGATCAATGCCCATGAGTACCATTCACAGAGAGTTGGGGAATGGCTGCAATCACAGCATTGTAAGATGGTGACAGATGTCCCCTTAGGCCCTCTCCTCGATTCAGAGATGGTCTTTCCCTTTTCATGTAAATAGCCTCCTTGACTCCGCGCTCAAACCAGCGTTCCTCCCTGTCCAAGATGTGGACATCCTCATCATTGAAAGAGTGTCCACTGGCCTGTAGGTGTAAATAGACTGCAGAGTCCTGGCCTGATATGTTAGCTCTTCTTGCCTTTCACAAATATCAAAGCTTTGACTAAAGTCCAGCTGGGATAACCACATTTACTCAGGGCCTTCTTGATGTGATGTTCTTGTTCTGGCCGCTGAGGACACACTCCATATTTTGCTGTGGCTTTCCAATGGACAACAAGGAAGTCAAACTAATGTAGCGTAGCTCATGTCACATTCAATTGTTTGATTGTTCAATTGGTCTCGTATGAAGTGGAAAAGAGGGTTTTTCCATTTGATACGAGAAAATAATATAAACAACTGCAGCACAGTACCTGTTATACCTATAGCATGTAATCACTTTAATAAAATATTATGGTCAACAGTATTGTTCACTGCACTGTCTATCAGGACAAGCAGAGATGAGTCCACTGTCAGAGGCCATAAGATCATTTGTAACCTTCACTAATGCTGTTTCTGCTAGTCTCATTCAAGAGCAGTATTAGTTTTCTTTTAAGATCCAGAAGTCTGTGATGTGTTTCATAGTCTGTAGCAAGTGTTTTACAATTAAAGGACCAAATAAATAAATCCACCCCACACAAATCAAATGTTACTCTGATTTTATTTTTGAGTAAACTCCAAAAATTCTAACAGACAGCTGGTGCTTAGAATACAGTTGAATAAATATTAAAAAGAGATGATTTAATCATTTATGTACAGGCTGGAGTCTTCATGATCAACATGCTGGTTCAGATGCTGATCCTCTCAGTGGAATCGCACTTTCTCTTTCCTCCTTGTATATAAAAAAAGATTTTTAATGTTAATTTAAATTCAAAATTCACAGTTTAAAAAGAAATCCAGCATAAATGAACATGTTATAATAAAGAAAAGTAAATGGTTCAGTCTAACATGTGCTCCAGTGAGACATTAAACTTCAGTAAAACTATGCAGTTATGAAACGTAACTTTAATCTGAGCAAAAACAAATTTGCTCAGTTCTAAATAAAACAGTCAAGTAAACGTGACCTGACAGACATAACCTGAGTGAATGAAGTCCAGTGTTTAACCACTGAGAGCTGAAACTCAGCAGAGGTTTTAAACCTGTGTGCCGGTGATTGGACATCAGCCGCTGATAAAGTGGTTTCGCTTATAAAGTGCTCTGTAGTTTTCTAAATGTCCATCTCCTCCTTCTAAATCCTGTTTGTCATCTTTAACCCTGATCAATCACTCTGAAGGAAACACAACGTCCAGCAGCTCTGCGCTCAGAAAGCAAATGACATTTATATATTTTGTGAACAATATTCCACCAAGATTACAGTATATCGAGCTGCAGCTGCCCACGTTAAACTGTGACTATCACCAGGTAACGTGGTCCTGATTTCTGAATTAGCAGCAGGTGTTAAACAGCTGATAGGTGAACAGGATGTATGCAGGTAAACTGAGGGTTGTCGAGCTGATCGCCGGTGTCATGAGGAAATTGTCAGCTCGTTATTTATGTCACAGAAACACAGACATGTGACCAGGTGGAAATTTGGGGCTGTGGGCTCGGTACACTCTGTCAGCTGACTGTTAGCGAAGCTAGCAACATTGCTAAAAACATCGGAGCAAACAAACTGTTGACAACCTGACATGTGAAGACTACGCCACTACATTCTCGGCTAAAACAATGCGGTCTTAAAGTCTGACATCATTAGTGTCAAATGTGTTAATAATTTATTAATTAAATAATTAATTAATAAATTAAATGTGTCATTAATTAAATCAAATTATAATTAATTAATGAAACATTTAATTAATTTTTTATTTTGTCACTCCTGGCCCTCCATTATGGTGCGCCCCATCTTATATATTTATATATATATAAGTATATATGCAGTAATAAGCAAAAGTCAAGAAACGTTAGGTACACACTGTGCGTTCTTCCTATTGAAATATATTGCTCACAGATTCATGCTGACTGACCTGGAAAACATTACAATTTGTGTTCATGTGTCAATGATTAGATTTCTGCTAACCAGTTCTTGAGCTGACTGGGTTGATTTTCCAGACTTGCAGGTCAGGTTGAATGACACTAGCTAGGCACTGCCTACAAAGGAAAGGGCTGCTAAACCCTCTCCTGTCTGGAAGCTTTTGGAATCAGAATTGGGATCTGAATGCTGTGGTTCTGAACACATTTTACTTTTGCAAGAGCAGCTATATAGTCTAGGTTCCCCTTGTTTATTTATTCATTTCTATGTGTTGTTTCAGTTATTACATTATGAATAGTATGACAATGCCTCATCCAGTGTCAGGCCACCCGGACTCTTGGACTCCTTCATCTTTGTTGTGGCCTTCTGGAGGTCATCCTGACTAATTGGACGGATGCAGTCATCTGAAAGGCTGAGAGAAAGAAATCAGACGTTTAGCAAACAGCAAGTGAACTTCTGAACTTTATAAGAGCAGCTCTGCATCACTCAGTTCAATCATAAAAATGCCTGCACACTGAGAGAGTGAAAAGGAAAAAAAGATGATTTTCACTTGTGCTGTATTTGTCCTAATTAGCATGAAAAAGTGAATATCATCAGAATATTTATTTTATTAGCAATTGATAATACCTATTTGTCAAAATATTGACTTTGATCATTTTAAAACATTTAACGTCCTGTCACTCTACCCACTCTGACCTGGAAATACCAAACACCTACGTGTCAGAATCCATGATTTCTCGGACACACAGCAGTGCTGCCTCACGACAAATCTCTTTGAGGTCACTTCCTGAGAAACCCTCAGTTTCCCTGGCGATGTGGCTGAGGTTAGTCAGTGGATCCACCTACAGAGGCAGAATCAGTCTATCAATGAATCTAGGTATCATTGTAAATCAGAATTTACCATTTAAAACTTACATTCAAAGGCTTGTGTCTAAGTTAAAACTAAAACTAAGTTTAGAAATCAATCCTGTGTGTGCCTCCAGGTGAGAAACACTTGATTCGTGCAACTGTTTTACCTTTATTGGATTATGGTGAGCTGCTTTTTCTGAATGCACCAGCCCACTAACTAAAGGGGTTATGGAAATCGTCTACATTATTGTTCTGTGTATGCTGCTGCTACATGTCCTTCTCTTATATTTGCAGACTTTCCCATTGGTTGGTCTTTATCTATAAATCTCTCCCTCTTATTTATGTGTTTATATGCGTAAAAATCATAACAATACAGCCCTTGTTCTCACAATATCATACAGTTGATTGTCCCACAAATCAAAACACAATTAGGAGTTAGGCTT
Organism: Aulonocara stuartgranti; assembly: GCF_965226115.1. Lineage (NCBI taxonomy): Eukaryota > Metazoa > Chordata > Actinopteri > Cichliformes > Cichlidae > Aulonocara > Aulonocara stuartgranti. Next base: position 64,652,587 of record NC_138941.1, on the reverse strand, counting down.
TGAAATACGCCGCCTCTGTCTCCTGGAATAATCTGCAAAAGGAACTGAAATTGTCAGAAATGGTTACCTTCAGTAAAAGAATGAGAGAACAACTCTTTTAGTCAGCGTGATTTTTTAATGCCACTCTTAACTGATCTGTTAAGAGTGGAAAAGTGTCTTGAAGTTCTCCAGAGGCCTGGTAATGAGCTAATTCATTTAATTCAGGTGTGTTGACTTTAGGCCCGCCCCTATTTTCTCATATTAAGTGAGAAGAAGAAGAAGAAGAAAATCTCAATGTATCATGGGAAACCCCCAGCAGCCTACACCTACTGCAGCATAACTAAGGGAGGATTCAGGGTCACCTGGTCCAGCCCTAACTATATGCTTTAGCAAAAAGAAACGTTTGAAGCCTAATCTTGAAAGTAGAGATCGTGTCTGTCTCCCGAATCCAAACTGGAAGCTGGTTTAATAGAAAAGGGGTCTGAAAACTGAAGGCTCTGCCAGGAAATTAAAGGCCATCCAGGTCTTTATGTCTTTAAGACATTTCTGCAATTTAACTAATTGGTGTGTGTTATCTCACTTCATAGATAGACAGACCTGGGTGTCATCTGCATGGCAGTGAAAATGTATGCTATGTCTTCTAATGATGCTGCCTAAGGGAAACATGTATAATGTAAACAGAATTGGTCCTAGCACTGAACCCTGTGGAACTCCATAATTAACCTCAGTGTGAGAAGAGGACTCTCCATTTACATGCACAAATTGGAGTCTATTAGATAGATATGATACAAACCACTGCAGCGCAGTACCTGTAATACCTACAGCATGTTCTAATCGCTCTAATAGGATATTATGGTCGACAGTATCGAATGCTGCACTAAGGTCTAGCAGGACAAGCACAGACACGAGTCCACTGTCAGAGGCCATAAGAAGATCATTTGTAACCTTCACTAAAGCTTTCCTTTTCTTCACTCATTTTTATTATTGTGGATTTAATGTTTCTTTGGCTTCATGTACTAACTACATTAAAAGAGCAGAAGAAGAACCATGTTGGTAAAATAATGTAAGATCATAAGGATTAATATCTCAGTCACATGACTTTTTCCCTTTTGCTGTGAACTTACCGTCTCATTCTCCAGGATCAGTCTGAGTATCTGCTTGCGCTGCTCAATGTTCTGCAGAAACAAACACACTGTCAGACCCTCACACACACCCCTGTCTGACGGTGGTGTGCGCCATAGACTATGTCTCATATGCTGGTGCATGCCGCCTTTACGGTATCACTTCAGCTGGTCATGCACCACTCTGTTTTTGTAACCTAGTACACCACCGCAGATGAAGACATGAGTGTTAGAGCTTTGTCAGTTTTTGCTGCATTTTAATGATGTATCATTAGAGAAACACAAGACTTCTTGGGATGCTTTTCTTTAGGTTTGACGTCTTCACTGCTTTATTCCTTCTAATGTGGTGATATTATCTGAGTAGTGACACCTGCCATTCAGGAGAATACCGCAGCATCCAGCCTTAACAGGATAAATAGAAATGAATGTGTGATGATGTTGCCACGGCACGCAAACCGACCAATGCAGAGGGTACACTGCTGCGTTCAGTATGCTTTTTGTTTGTTGGTTTGTTTTTAAAAAACAGTTAGACTTATTTTGAAGAGGACATACAGGCAGCTTGATGTGGATCTTGGTGGGCATCCTCCTCAAGATGGCAGGGTCTATGTCCTCAGGACGATTGGTGGCTCCCATAATGATCACCTGACAAAGTACACTTTCAATCAGATTTACATACAGACCGAAACTGCGAAGAAACATTTTATTGATTATCTGATCGTTTATGTTCAGGATTCACATATAGATTATGGAGAGAAATTGGGTTCTAAAGGGTTGCAAATAGGGGTGGTTTTAAAAAAAAAAATCCCAATTCTAATCGATTTTAGGTCTTTAGGGTCTTTCTGTGTGGAGTCAGCTGACATCTGGGATAGGCTCCAAAGCCCCCCGCAACCATGAAAAATATAAGTGGAAGCAAATAGATGGATGGATAATTGATTTTAATTTGAATAATCCAATACTGATTCATTAAATCTTAAAATCAATTTTTAAATATAAATGTATTTTAGCAGAATCTCAGCTTAAAGCTCACAAAACTATTTTAACAACCTCCAAACTGTTAAAAGAGCAAACGATTAAAGAGCAGGTAAATGGATTGATTCTCTAAAAAGATGTAAACATAAAACGCAAATCATTTACTCGTACACGCTGTTGGCATGAAAGCAAACATCTTATTCTGAAACTGCAAAAAGTTGATGCAAATTTAACTGAACTAGGAGCAAAAATGGCTAAAAACTACAGTTTTGCTTTATGGCCTATGGAAGTGAGTCCTCAAACGTTACACAGAAATTCCTGTAAACATTTGTGAATCAATTTATGCTTGTGGATCACCCTGTATGCATTTGCAACCCTTTTGAGACAAATTCCCCTCCATAATACATCCACAGCTCAGTGAATTTCTTGAGACTCCATATTGAACCTAAACATTTCAGACGTGTGCATACCTGGCACTGGTGGTCTGTTTCGAGTCCATCCCACAAACTCATAAACTGAGCCTTCATCATAGCTGTGACTTCATGATCTCTGCTGGATCGACTCCTCAGAAAGGAATCTGTTCATACACACAGTTTTATCATCTCAGTTATGATTTCATTGTTTGAAAATGTTTTGCCTCTTTTTTTGCTTCTATGGTATTTGTCAAAATGTATACAGTTAAGACCAAATATTAAAATACATTCACGTCTCTCTTTGAACTGTTTGTGCAGACCAAATTCACTGAAAGCAGAATCAGTTTCTTTATATGTTTAATTTATGTTTAAGAAAATTCTAAATTTTAAGGTAGTACATGGAAAATATCGCCACTAAATGTTAGCAGGTTGTAGTCAAGTGAATTTTGTTTTCTTTCCCTTCCCAATTAAATTGTATAATCCTACAGTGTCATGGTCCTGGCTCATTTGAACCAGTGTTTTGTGTTTTTGTATTTTCGTGTTATTTTGTGTTATAGTTTATGGTTAAGTTTCTTTAGTTAGTCTTGAGTTAATTCCTATATTGCCAAGGTTTTTCTGTTTAGCTCCTTCATTATATATTATTTATTTATTTGTCTTTGCCCTCTGTGCCGCTCTCCATCTCTGTCTGTCTTTATATATGTTGTGTGAGTCTTCCATTCTATGTTTCCCGTCATGTCTCCTCTCGCTCGTGTCCCATCGCTCCCTCTCGTCTGCCTCTCCTCTCCATCATGTTCCTCTATTTCTTGTTTTATTGTGAAGGCCCTATGTCCCTGTAGCTGTGTCCCAAAACCTAGGCCGCATCCTCCTGAGGCCGCATTTGAAGGCTGATTACTTCACAGCCAGCGATGAAGCCTGTCCCAATTCAAAGGCCGCTCCAAATGCGTCCTTCATTTCCCTGGATTTGAAGGATGGGTTATTTTCGTTTCAGCTAATAAAACTGTATACAATAAATTTTTGACTTAACATCCTGCCTACGGGCCTGCATTTGGATCCTTTCCTTCCTGCACTACACAGTCGATTCATGACATGAAGTGGGCATTGTAAGCAAAACACACAGTTTAACAAAAAAAAAAACTATTTTTCAAACTTAATTTGTCAAAATGATTTCCACTTTATCAGAGAGAGATAAACTGTATGTGTGTATGTGTGTGCGCGCATCTGTGTGTGTGTCTTTCTCACCTATCTCGTCGATGAAGATGATTGTTGGGCCCAGTTTGGAGGCCAGTGAGAACACAGCAGCAGTCAGTTTCTGGGACTCTCCGTACCATTTATCTGTCAGCGTGCTCGGCTTCAAGTTGATGAAAGCAAAGCCCGCCTCTTTTGCTGTTGCCTTGGCGATGAGTGTCTTACCACATCCTGGGGGTCCATACAGCAGCACACCTGTGTGAAGACAGTGGGATTTTGTATTATTTTGCCGATTGCTAGAAATCAAACTACCATGAAAGTAACAGCTTGTTGCTCGCCTACGGACTCAAATGTCGCATCGATGGCAATAGCTCATCTCTCTCACACACACTGTGGACACATAGGGCTCTGATATATCTCATATCAGCTCTGATTTCTATGACTGATTTGATTTCGATTCACAAGGTCCCGATTTTTCCCATTTCCTGATTCAGTTTGATTAGATTCAATTCATTTCAGGTTGACTCAGACAGTGAGAGATATTATAATTCTGATCATTTATTAGTACATATCAGAATCAGAATACTTTATTAATCCCTAAGGAAAATATGTGGGTTGCAGTTGCTCCAAGACAGTAACAGACTAGACTATTTAACAATAAGTTACAGATACAGATTTAAGAAATATCTTTTTTTTTATATAAGAAGAAAGCTGGCACTTGTGAGTTTTCATCAGGGGTGTGAGAATCACAGCAGAAGCCTTTGTGTCAAAGTAACTGAGGATAAAACACAGATAAACATGAAATTATGTTCATCCACCTCCTTCTCCCTGGTGTCCTAGACCTCCTTCTCCTTCTACTCCTCCACCTCCTCCTCCTCAACCTCTTCCTTTGCATGTCTTTGGATCCATTGTTTCAAACCTGAATGAGCTGACTTTGGCCCTTTTGTCCATCAAAGTTTCTGATTGGTGTGTGATACATTTTGACTTCGTAATTGTGTAGTAACTGAGCTAAAGCTGTGCTGATTCGAGTTAACATTACTGACTGCTTTCTAAGTGACAACATGGTGTCAGCACTGACAAATGTACGAATATGTGTGTAGAGTTTTACAGTAACAGTTCACCATATCTGACTCATGTGGTAAAGCAGCGGCATAGTGTTTATAGTTCAGGGAAATGGCTGTGCTTTTTGGGAAGTGGCATTAAGGTTTTGAAATTTGGGTTCACAAGATTGGTTGTAGTGTTTAAGCAATTGAGAAAACCGTTATTATTATTATTATTATTATTATTATTATTATTATTATTATTATTATTATTATTATTATTATTATTATGTTTTTGTTGTTTTTAATAGTTTTTTTTTCCCTCTGTCTGAACTTATGCCTTAACAAAGTGACAAAGTCCACACCACTATAATAAATACGTTTATGTTTGTGTCTTGTTCACACACCCAGGGTTCTTAGCCAAACTTACTTCTGGTTCTCTTATTACAGATTACGCTGCATTCAGGAGCCCTAGTCCTTTACTGCATATATCAGGGAGTCAAGTAGTTTTTTCAGAGCACCTACAGTATTAAGAGTTGTACACAGCAAACACACAAAATGCAAGACACACTAATTTGCTAAGCTATGATAAAATGAAACTATCAATTATAGTTACCAGAGTACTAAAGAAAGTTTAATTATTTGTTAAACAAATACTTTCACAATCAACACACACAAGCAAACAATAGCAAAACCAAGCGGCAATCCCAACACTTCTAATTTTAACCTGCACAGTCTTGAGCCTTTTGTCAAATCACATGCCAAACATTTGGGGGTTATATTTGACAGCAATTTCACCTTTGAAAAACAAATTAGCTCAGTCGTACAGCGGTCTTTCTTCAAACTGAGGCTTTTATCTAAGGTGAGATCATTTTTATCTTTTAAAAACTTTGAACGAGCGATTCATGCTTTCATTATATCCCAGCTGGACTATTGTAACTCCTTATATGCTGGAGTTAGCCAGACCTGCCTGGCAAGGCTGCAGTTGGTCCAGAATGCTGCAGCTCATCTTCTGACACGTACTAAAAGATGTGAACACATTTCCCCGGTACTTGCCTCCCTTCATTGGCTCCCTGTCCGCTTCAGAATTAATTTTAAAATTTTATTGTTGACTTACAAAGCCCTGAATGGACAGGCTCCCGGGTATTTGTCTGACCTCTTGCAGACTTATACCCCCCTTAGATCTCTTAGATCAAGTGATCTTTTGCTTTTAGCTGTACCAAGGTCGAGGCTGGTTCATAGAGGTGATCGAGCATTTGCAATCGTAGCGCCTAAGCTGTGGAATAATTTACCCCTACACATCAGACAGGCTCATACTGTCAATCTTTTTAAATCTTATCTTAAAACGCATTTTTATTTACTGGCTTTTAATACAGCATGAGAGTTATTTGTTAATTCATATTTGTTGTTTGCTTTTAATACTCTAAGTTGTTTTATTATGCATGTTGTATTCTTGTACAGCACTTTGGTCAACGCTCCTGTTGTAATTAAATGTGCTATATAAATAATTAAACTATTAACTATTAAGGTGCATTAAACTCTGTCGGAAACTGAAAACTCATTCACAACCTGTATGCTTTAAATAAACAGTGACAAACACTTCCATTTCTCTGGACACGCATACAGAGAATCAACCAATTACAAACAGACTAAAGTAAAAGAATTTAAATGGTATATATATATATATAATCAAAATAGAAATTACAGCAAACAAGAAATGGTTATTGTTGATCGATTATATCTAATACAGATGTAATGTAATGGTTAAAAGCTGTGCATCCTTTGTAGATTTTGATTAAAGTTTCTGTGGGTGTCCTGATTAAGGCAATTTTCTATCCCATCTAAGAATAATTAAGGCAAAGGCTGATGCTAATGGGGATCCTGAACGACAACAAAAAAGTGAATGATTGCTGACCTTTGAGCGGCTGCAGCAGCCGGGATTTCCTGAACAGATGTCTTTTCTGAACGGGGAAGATCATTTTCTCCTTGAGCTCGTTGATCACCTCCTCCAGACCTGCGATATCCCTCCATGTGATCTGCACACAGGAAGAAATCTGGATGGATATTGGCTGCAAGTGCTGATGCACGAAGATAAACCCCACACTTCCTGTTTCTGTCAGTACTGGGTGCTGTCAGTTCTTTGTGGTTTATATTTACAGCTTCAGTTTAAACAACATGTAAAGTGGCATTACCTGCATGGTCCGCGGGTCAACCCGATGAGTGACAATGCGCCGTTCATACACCGAGAGTTTAACATTTTTAGATTTATTTTGACCTGTCCTCGTTGTCTGAAAAACACAAAAGCAGAAACAAATCAAAGGCTCAGCCTGTGCTCTATGTCAGGATCATACTGTCCTCATCAGCAGGAGACAATTTTCTCAAATAAAACATTCAGGATGAAAGATGTATGTGTAGGTTCTCTGTCATCTGGGTCATGGCAATCTAAGAAGCTTGGAAAGAAAAGTAACTGGAAGAGCAGTTGTGCCATAGTCTATAGGATGATAGTTAAAATGTGACCATAAAGAAAAGACAGAATTATAGTCGAGAATAAGCAATAAGCTTCTCCCGGATGGCCGAACTCCTCACCCCATCTCTAACGGAGAGGCCAGCCAGCCTTCGGAGAAAGCTCATTGTTGCTGCTTTTATCTGCAATTTCGTTCTTTTGGTCACTATCCAAAGCTCGTCACCATAGGTGAAGGTAGGGACGTAGATCAGCCAGTAAACTGAAAATTCTGCTTTTATGCTCAGCTCTCTTTTCACCATACGGACCAGTACAGTGTCCACATCACTACAGTCATAGCATCAATCTGACAGACTCTCAGTGCAGGACTCACTGCCTACGTCCTCACAAATTCTCCTACCCTCTTCCTTTACATCTGATGCGTTCATCGAGGTGAAAGAAAAAAAGGTTAGGAAAAGGAGATGAAACAGATTTCGGGAACCTACAGATTTTTGGTTACATCCTGTTAGAAATGTTCATCCTACTGTAAAACCTGCCTAGCAGATCTGATTATGAGCAGCTTCAATCCATTCAGTTTGGGTGTTTGTGCTCAGACTGATTTTTATGTGCATCTGCTGACTGTGGAAAATTATATCATTAATCTCTTGTCTTCTTTCTTGTTTGCACAAAAGCTTGTTCTGTATAGTTATTAATCAGGATGTTTTTAAAGTATAATTCTAAAAATGTCATTATCTTTACAAATGAAAAGAAAGGCAAAATTAATATATTCTCTGAAATTATCAGGTAATATCTGCACATCAGCAAATCTGAGATTAAACATGAGAAAGAATCAGAATTAATCCACATTAAGATGAGACAAAAAAAACAAACATCTGAAGACAAAACCTGTTGCAATAAATCTTGATTCCCCTCCCACCTGCCTGTGAGGCTTCTCCTGCTGATTCCTTACCTGGTATAACTGGTATATGATGCCTAGGCTTAGGCCTAGGCCTACGCCTAGACCCTGGCCTAGACCTTGGCCTAGGCCGAGAAAAAGAGCGATGCCTCCAGCTCGCACAAAGCTCAGTCCCATTGTCACGTCACAGATTCTGAGACACAAACAGGTTTACACAGCGATTAATGTATAAAATGCTATCAAGGAGATGAATACAAACAGCAGGAGCATAACAACTCACCACCTCGCAACAGTCTCTCACTCACTGCTTGTTATTACTGTGCGGAATACAAATGTTTTATGAAGGACAGAAGTCTAAAAAATGCCCAATCATCTAGAGTTTTAGAAAGTTCAGGAAGAAACTGAGACAATGCAAAAAGTCAAAAATATCTAAAGCTCGCTCAGAATTGGGGATGGGATACTTGATACTGACATTTTGACACTGTGTTTAGCTGACAAAGTGCAAATTTTTCAAAACACTGGCTGCGTTCCAAACCTCCCTCTTGTCTCCTCTTCCTAACCTCTTTTCCTTGATCTTGATGGGAATGTCATTGAGGTCATGTAAAGGCTGATGGGAAGATTGATACTAAGAAAAGAGAAGAGCAATGCTCTGAAATTTGGAACATCACTAACAACGTGATGCTGAATGTTGGATATGTTGAACTTACAATATACAAAACTTGGACTACAAAATCCATATCATACAAATCCATATCTGTACTCCAGTGACTTCTAAAATGAGAATATCCTGTGAAAAATATATTTTATTAGAAAGGTTTGAATTTTAAAGTAATGTTTAGGTCCAGATTTAAATTATTTTGATATTAAAAAGCTTTTAGATTTACTATAGAGACACAGTGCCAGTTTTGTGACAGCAAGTTAGGAACAGGAGAATTTTTGAGGCTGGTCTTATTGCATATCATTTTGTAGGAGTTTCCCTTTCAGGAGGAGAATATTTAAATGAGTAGCACAAATGTGAAAGTCTATTGCACACAATTTACTGGAAATGTCATTAATTGAAAAATCATATCTTGTGCTTGTTGTGGTTGTGATAGATGCTACAAGGAGTTTTAATTTTTAGGAGGAGAGATGCAATCAGAAGAAGTGTGTAATCGATAGTTTACACGGATGGCTCAAAACTGTGGGGACATTACCCCACCAATCGTTCCTAAAAAATAATGAGAATTTACTCACAAGAATCTCATATTAACTGAATATTAACTTAAGTTAATTATCTAATTAACATATTAACTCCTTGGGGGGCATTTCTATTCGATTCAATTATTAAAGAGAGACAATCTCCTGATTTCAATCTGAAAATTTTGAACACAACAATAGCGCCAAGTCACAGTTGCCTCAAGTCGCCTGCTATTTTTGTGCAAAGCTAACTGAACAGTCTGACTTTTGGTTCTAATCAAGGTACTGAGCTTGAATCCGTTAAGTTGAAGATGAGCAGACAATAATAAAAATGAAATATCTCTTCTTCCTCCTACATTCGAAAGAAAGTGAAACATAATTAACCAGGATGACAACTGAGATCAAAATTGGGTTAAGAGATGAAAATCATCCCAGAAGTCCTTGTAAATTCTCCTTAAATACAGTAACTACTTAAACCTCTGGCATTACAGAATGCTAACATCTGAGTAGCTCATGGTTGCGAGTAATTTTAATAATTAGTATATAATAATATATATAATATTAATATAATAATTAAATAGTCTTTGTCACTTTGTTGCTGCTATTTTTCCTTCAGCATCGTTTGAAGAAAAAAAAAACACAACAGCCCTTCAATATCGTACTATGTGAATGGACAACAAAGATTGAAGAAACACTTCATTTGTAGCTGGAAAAATGCAACATTTGGACAGACTTATGGGAAAATCTTCATGAGATTCAGTCCTTACGATCCTCACATAATTAACGATTATTTTCAAACAACAAATTCACAAAGTATTTTTATAACATTTCATCCCCTGTTAGAGACAGATTGCTATTCTGAAAGTGAAACTTTTACAAATACATATTCCATAAGATCTAGTTCAAACTAACTGTCAGTCAAACTCCTCTTTTCCTAAGTCCATATCTATCCTCATCCACAAACAAAGTGAGTAGGAATATGAGACAGGAGGGACTTTGAAAAAAAAAATCCTGGAGCTGGAGTCAAACGCACAAAAACTTTAAATCAGCCAACGTGACATGTGTGTTTTGAATCACACCTCGGAGTACCTGCGCTTCATAAACCCGCCACACAAGCATCCATTATCCACATACTCATACATACTGAATCAATATAAAAAAAATATAATGTATAGGCTACCACTTCTTTAAACAAAATTTAAATATATATTCTGTTTTATAAAATAATAAAATAAATCTCACCCACAGAAGGACAACACGAAGACGGCAACAAACAAGTCAGGTAGAGTAAAGCAGCAGATATCGTTTTAGGAGAAATCACGTGGTGACACAGCTGAGTTGCGGTGGTGCCAAACTGCATGGGAAGCGCCAACTTTCGTCTTATTTGCTGTTCGTGGTGGTAGGAGGAGACTGTCTTTCGTGCTGTTCGCTGGTTTACTTTTTTTGCTCGTTTATCAGCGGGAAAACACAGCAAGGGAACTAAACCGGATCAAAGGAACTAGACGAGGAAAGTGAAACTAAATACAAAGCACAACAGACAACCAACATAAAACAGGGAAACAAAACGCAAGAACACTTTTCAAAGTGACACGAACTCAACAACAACATAACACACGGGAGGAATAAAGCGAATCAAGGAATATAAACCAAGTATAACAATAGACAGAAATAGTAAAACTAAGTAAGTAAAAAAACTAAGAAAGCACGTGAATAATGACGTGAAGAAACCAAATCACGAGTCCGTGAAAGCTATATAATGGTTAAAAAAAACCTCGAGCAAACAAACAAACAAAAAAAAATTAATGTCCAAATTTATTCTTCCTCTATAATAACTTGTTTGCGCTGATTTTCAGTTCAGATTTCAGTCCATCATGACTCAGCTCTTTCTCCCTCGGTAATAATCAATAATCATATGACCCAAAAAAATTACCATGAACATATTGCAATGCAATATAATGTGTGTGATAGAAATGAAAACTATTAAATGAATTTATTATTTTGCGCCCTTTTTAATTTTAGACAAAAAGTGCAGTTTTTCTGACAAAAATGCCCCATTTTTAGACATGGAAAAGGTTATTCTTAAAAACAGCTGCTTCTTAACAACAGAGAGCAGGATGGGGGAGATGGAGGCTGCACGCCCCGTTAAGCATTATTTCGTTTTATTTGCTTTTGATTAATCCGAAACAAGGAACATAGGAAGCACAGGTACACGCCACACCTCTGCATGAGTCGGTCGCACAGGAGCAAGAGTCCACGCGATAGTGTGTTTCGTCTCGCACATCAGCCAGTGTGGGTACAATGACAATCTCTCGAACTCCTCCCAGACCCGTCAATAAAATCATTAAGATATTTTTTGATAAACTGCCAAAGAGCCATTTTTACCCCCCAGTTCAGACGCCTCTGCATTAGGATCTGATCCAGCACCCGAGGAGAGCAGCGGACACAAATGATTGTGAAGAAGTGACAGATATATGATGGCAGGTCTTAGATAATCGTGAGTTATTGTGTCTGATTGTAAGATTGTAAAATTGTAAAAAACACAAAACTCTGGAAGAGGCGTACACGCACTGTGGAAAAGTAAAGGCGTGTTGCATTCTCTAAAACTGTTTTGTGAACAGTTGTCCAAGTATATATTCCTTTTAAAATGTGACACATGTAATATGATCATCAAAGAACGTGATTTTTATAAAACATGTATTCTTCTGTTTTGAAAGTGTCAGATTTTCATAAAACATTTATTAGTGTAGCGGCAATCTTCGGTCCTTCGTCGCTTCTGCTGGACGTAAAGTTTCTGACTCGTGCTTGGCTGTAGGCCTTTCGGTAGCAAAAACGAGGTGAATGTAAAAAAGAAAAAAAGGAAAACGTTTATTTACTCCACACAAACCGAAAACTCCAAAACAAATGCCTCCAGTGGAGCTCCGTTTACATCTATTTTATGTCATAAACGATAAACAACTGTTGCTCCACCACATTGCGGCCTAACACACCCGCTTTGTCAGTGAGAACGTGTTGATGACACCTACCACCACTTTACAACAACCCAATAGATTAAGAAAGCAGGACAAATTTAGAGCATATGGACCATAGTATATTGTATTACAACATAAAATAATCCAGATTGTAACTAGAAACTCAGATTATAGATCATAACAAAATACTCAAATACGGTCCGATGTATTTGAGTAAAATATTGGCCTGGACTGTCTAAGCTCCAATAATTAGTATGTTGTAATTTGTTTAGACTGTGTGTAATTTTTATAGAAACCTTGTCCATTGTATGTGTAATCATGAAAACATGTAAAACTCCACAGCAGTGATACTTATTCTTACATATTTATTCTTTTTTGTGGTACTTTACTGTTCCAATGAAACATCTGATTTCTTTTTTTTTTCTTTTTCGGTAAAGCAAAGTCACTCTCACAGCACTGATTTTAGAGGAATGTTCAACAATTGTTCCAGACTGCCTTTTCTCCAGTGAGGGTTACGGTGAAACAACATTTAGGTTGTTATTTTCTGTGATTGCACACTGCCTCTCAGTAAGCTGTACAGACGTTTTAATTCAATTTTATCTATATATCACCAAATTACAACAACAGTCACCTGGACGTGAAACTGTTAGTCACACAAATGGTGAACAGAAAGTAATTTTCCAATTGTGAAATCCACATTTTTCCAAACAGTTAACACAAAGGCCTAAACAGAGGCACTCATGCTCAAAGTGACACATTTTCTTTGCAAAAGGCTCTAATAATGCCAAAACATTTAAAATATGAAACAAAAGCAAATTTTGTTTTCAAACATCAGAACTTGTAAACAAGTGTATGAGCTTGTCCGATCAATCATTACACAAAACACAGTACTGAATCCGTGCACCATTGCTCATCATTGTAGCCCATTACACAGCCTTTGTCATTTGTTGTCTTTCTACATAGGCTGTGTCAAATTTGCTTTCTTGCAATAAGTTAGATCCAGAATCAGAAATAGTTTGATGCTAATTTTATTGAGTCAATTACTTTTTTCCAAACTGTGACTGAATATTGAAACACTGGAAATATTACAAAAAAATACATATAAACCAAAATAAAATCTATTACAGTATAAGAAATTGCCACTTTTGATACTCAATCGCTCACCTTAGACCTTCTCAACTGATGCTGGTAAAGAACTACACAGATGTGGCATCTTTGAAGGCCTGCAGACTGATTGCGAAATGAAAGTTTGTGGTAAGGACTTCAAAAACAGGTGATTTATTTATTTCATACTGATCTTGGTAGTTTCTAATAGTTAGAAATAGGTGATTTCTGTTTGGTTACCACAGCTAAAACAATGGGGTTTGGACTGCTTGAATGAGATTAATTGTTTTGCAAAAAGGTGGGGAAAAGTTGTCAAGCCAATGAGAAAGGGTTAACACATTTCCAAGAAGTGTCTCCTGCTCTGCTCAGATAGTGATGATGAAAACTGAGGGGATCCAGTCTCTGTAGGCAGGTCAAAGCAATTAAGAAAAACTGTAACGTCTTGATGCATGCTCAATCATCCAGGTAAGTAAATCTCCAAAAGTTGATTCTGTTCATCTGGACGTAGCGTTTTCAGTGGGAGAAACGTTTCGTCGCTCATCCAAGTGACTTCTTCAGTCTCAGCTGACTGCAGGTTTCCCCACTCTTATAAACAGTACATTTGCATAATGACTGAAACCAGCCCACTGAAGGAACAATGGGCTGGGAGGTCAGACTGAAGAAGTCACTTGGATGAGTGACGAAACGTTTTTCCCACAGAAAACGTTACGTCCAGATGAACAGAATCAACTTATGTGCCACTGACATGAGTGTCATGTTACTCCATACAGAACCCCATTAAAACAAAATAATAGAAAAATAAATAACAAAATTATCTTTAAATGTCTGACTTGTGCCATTGAAACCTTCTTTTTAGTTAGTTAACCAGTTTCAGTTTCTAAAAATATCATTTGTGCAGGAATAGAAAGGTGAACCATGAGTCCTGCTTTCTTATCTAAAAATGTCCTGAAATAACATGTTGACCTTTTTTTTACTGTCTTAAAAAGAAGGTGAACATGATGAATGTAACATGATTTGGCTTCCATGCTAAAGACTGAAGTTACTGGAGAAAAGACTGTTTTTATGCTATTTTTACGAGCATAGGGTATGTTTTTACCCTATGCTCGATTAGGGCTGTCACAATGGCAGGTTTTCATGACATTACTGTAACCAAATGAGATCACTTTAAGCATATTAGCCCCACATGTTATGTGATGTAATAGACTACAATAACAAGTAATGGATCACTATGGATTATTGTAGGGTCTACCTGACAATATAAAATGCCTTGAGGCAACTGTTTATTGTGATTTGGTGCTGTATAAATAAAATTATATTGACTACATTGAATTAAACATTTTACAAAAAAAGAAGAAGAAGAAAACAAACAAAAACAAAAAAAACCTCAGCAGTTTCACATTTAGGTGCTGATCCCATGATTTCAGCATGGCTCTATTGTCTTTGTGGCTGTGGATCATGTGACACTGACTCACATGGAAAGTGCAGTGTGCTGTGTAACCCAATGAAAGTAAAATGGAAAAATAAAGAAATGGATCTTTGATAATAGTTATGATTTAAAGAGCAAAAGTGAGGAAGCTCAACTGCTAGACTGTTCGGATCCCGGGCTTCGTTCCCAGTGTTTTGTGTTTTTTGGACTTCTGAATCTATTGTGTTTTGAAAAGTGGCGTATGTTTCTAATTTTTAGTGTTTTGTTCATTTATTAAGTTCTTTTTGTGTTCAGGCTGTCCTGAAAGTGAAGTTGAGCATTGCTCATATACATATATCCTTCATGTAAGTAGGCGACATGCTCTACAGTAACCCCAAGCTTACAGCACCTGGTATTCCCAGGCAAATTCCCATCCAAGTGCTAACCAGGCCCAACCCTGCTTAGCTTTTAGGATCACACAAGTTTAGGTGTGCTCAGGGTGGTAAAGCTGTAAGTTATGTCCTGTGGGGGTCTGGGGTCATGATAATAAACTGTAGAGGCAAGTGAATGCAAAAAGCATTATATTCCTGATCTGTGGTCCAAATCACTGAAGTATAAAATACTTAATTTGTCACACTGAAAGCAAAAAGCAAAAAAATCCTATGCAGAAATGCCAGCTGAGTCTGGCGGCGGTGTACTGTTAAGTCAAATCCGATTGGTGATTGGAGTTCAGTTCTAAAACTGAGTGTTGTGAAGGAAAGCTGTCCTATCCCAGCACCGGCTTCTCATTCTTGGAGCCGGATGATGTCAACGTTGTTGTGGACACTTTGCAGAACCAGCTCTCCCTGGAAGGCAATCACCTTCTTCCTAGTGGCCGTCAGAGTGGCCGTCAGAGTGGCCACCAGCGCTTCATAAGATGTTGGCACAGCGCTCGTGATTAAACAAGACACAGAACTTTGTGATAAATTTACCTTTAGCATTTTCACTGCCCAGTTGCTGGATCCCCTGAACCAGCAAATCAAGAGACATTTAATTTTATATTTTAATCATATATTTTTTATATTTTAATTGTTGCTGATTACTTTGACTTGTTTTTGCTTGTAATGACGTGAAGGACGACTTTCTGATGAATCGCCACCGGTGGAAAATGATGCTGCGCTCAGAGAACTCCCTTTAGAAATGCAGACACCTGCACTGTGTTACCTCTGAAAACAAAAATGCAAATAACAACAAACTATCCAAGAAAATCTTTCTGATGCATAAGGAACAAACTGTTTGAGATTATCACATTTTTTCTTCTTATTTCTTCTTAGATTCCAAATTTCTTAACATGAATCACACTTTATAACTACAGATATGCGAGGTTAGAAATTCAAAACTATTTCACAGCACACTTTTATTTTCAGAACAACTCACATGTACTTTACACACAAACTAAAATGTTGCTTGAAATATAGGAAGCTTTTACTATTCATTTTTGTGCATGTAATATTCATAACTTATGGTTAGACGTCCAGTAGTAGAAGTACCTGTGCTGTGATGTTTAAAGTAGATTAAAGCATTTAACTATGGTGGCCCTGAGAGGCCAAATCCACTGCAAGCTGAGAAAAGCAAAAGTTCAACAAACATATGAATCTCAGATTTAGAAAACACATTATCTGCATCTTTTTCTCCCTCACAACACAAACAAATCGCCGGCTTCTTTTCAGTGAGCCTCTCTGCTCCTTCACATGTTTCAGTTTTTTGTCACTTGCACAGCTGTTCCACTACGTTATTGTCTCCCCTAAATCACTTCACTTGTGTCTTTATGCAGCATTTTTTGTTTTTCTATTTGCTTATGTTTTCTTGCGTTGCAGTGCATTTCATCTCTCAGGGCCACCGTGTCAAACAGGTGTAGGTCCCAAACAGATGCTGCAGAAATGAGGGAACTAAAAGCAGCTACAACAACAATTAAGATGAGGTTTGCATTCAAAAAATTGTTTAAAAAAAAAAAAAGGAGCTTTTGAAGAAGTTGTGGTTTCTTATTAAAATAATAATAAACACAAAAATCGAGATTGAGCTTCTGTTTCTCTTTTTCCTTAACTAGCCTACATTTCATATAAAACCTAATCTCAGCTTTAACAAACTGGGCTTTCGGTTTTCACAGGCACTCTGGATAAATAATATGACTGGCTCAGTAACATCATCGTTACAGTGCACGGGATTGGTCTGTTTCCTTTGGGCTTTTGTGTCATGAGTCGTAAAACCAAAGAAAAAATTCTGCGCAGATTAGAATCACTCTACCGTAAATACAAGAAAAGCTGCACCGAGTGAAAAAGAAACGATCTGCATCCTCATCCAGATCGTGGTTCGGCTGTTCATGACCTGGGTTGTGGAAGGAAGGAAGTGGAAGATGCACTTTTCCCACATGAGTAGAACAAATTGGGTTCCCAGTACACACTGAGCCAATACCAATAATAACTGCCAGATGGGTTAGACGTGCACATACTCACAAGGGTCAGAAATGCAACATGACACCCACTGGAGGCTTCACCAGTAAGACCTACAGCAGATCAGCAGATGACTGAAAAGAAGAAACTCTTCAAAGCTCTGATGAAACTCTTAAAAAATATAAAATTACACATTTCTGGAGTCGTACGGTCAACAAAACGCACCACCGACGCCGGCTGCTCTGGGCGTTAGCACCACTGGAGTCCAATACGACATCATCATGGACTACAAAAGACATTTCATATGATAAAGAGGATTTTATTTCATCCGCACAATGAATCATAAATCAATTTTAATGTGGATTTTCCTGACGTGTGCTTATCCACTCTTCTCATTGCAGCAGGGGAAAAAGCTTTTAAAGGTACAACGGAATAAGGAAGAAGAAACTACAGAACAAAGCACAGCCCAAAAATGAAAATGGAGACATCCAGTACCCAGAGGTCGCCACTCCTTCCCTCTAAACTATGGACCAAGTGTCCAAACACTGCAGTGAGGTACACAATTCACATAAGAAAGTTCATAAATGGAAAAAATAAGACAGGATAAACCTTTAATTCAAATAGATGAGAATCAAATCTTTTTGGATTAAAATTCAAAGTCACGTGCATGAATTATTTTGTAGTCAAAGAGGCTGTCCACTTACAAAGTATTTAATCAGTAAAACCAGGAATTAAAAACTTTTGAAGTCTAAAACCTGAGTGCACATGTAAAGTATCAGCCACTCTGTCTATCACTTTAAAGACTTTACATTATTTTAATGCAGATTAACCTCTAATAATAATAGCAACTCTCTTTTGTCCTGAATCAGGCGTTCTAGCACTGAGAAGGATTTAAAAAGTGTACTACAACATAGGTGTACTATGTCGTCATTGACAGAGATGTAACCTCTGCAGGGTTGTGAGATGGAGGGAGGAGGACAATTAATGAATCAGGAAGTGCAGAGGATTAGTCAGGAGGAAATAAGGGTAGCAATGAAGTGGATGAGGACTGGAAAGGTTCTGATGACATAAGTGTGGAGGTTTGAATATGTCTGGGAGAGAGGGCAGTGGACCTTTAGCAGATTATTTAAACATGATCCTGCAGAGTGAGTGAAGGCCTGAGAAATGGAGAATAGGTCTGAAGGGCAGACAGATGAAGGATGGAGACGTGTCTTTGATTCTGAAGGATTTGACGATTAAGGAAACTATATAAAAATATACGAGTGCCGTGTTGTCCAGGGAGTGGAAGGACCTATGATTCTAATCAGCATCATCACCGTGAGTTGTTTAGTACTTTTCTGTTTAATAATTTCTTATATTTTCAGACTATCTTTCTACTATATTTCGAAGTTGGATTGATCATTGGTCGGCAGTTCTGAAGGCAAAAGGGAGTGCAACTCAGTACTAGCAAAGTGTACCTAATAAAGTGGCCAATAATGTATATTACTATGGATAGATCAAAAAAATTGAACCTATAGTTGTGCTTTTATTTGTTGTTGCATTCAGTGTCTATAAAATTCATGTGTAACAGGCTTTTATTTTAAAGAGCTGAGCACTCCAGATCCCGTGTGATGTCACTGAGCAGATTGGACTTTATGTGAAACCAGCTGTGAACAGCAGGTGTGAACAAACCTATAAAAAGTATTTACAGAAGACATTTTATAAAACTTGTATTAGTATGAAGTTTCCTCCATATCAGATGCAAAATAGCTGATGCACATTCATAAAGTGGAGTTTTTACATTTTCAGTGGTGAAGACTCAGAGTTGAAGAGTGTTGTAGCACTCCAGTGCCAGTAGAGGGCAGCAACCGAACAGTTTATTCTATTAACAATTGGTCAGAAGATTAAGAGGGGGTCAGCTTAAGTGCACTAATTTGAAACTAACTTTTTTGCTAAATCAGCTTCTGATTGAAGAACAGGCTTTAAAAAAAAGAAGAAAAGACTATTTGAACTATCAGCTGCTGTCAGGTGCCTTCACACCTGTTACCACATCTTCTAATATAAACACACCAAATCAATAGACTTAGTACAGTGTTATGAATTTAAATCCATGGAGGTTTGTGAAAGTGTGATGTGTTTTTATGTGACATCGTGATTTAAAGTTCAGTGAAGACAAACACTAATGAGCATGTGGAGTGGGCTACTGCAGAAACAGTTCTGGTTTAGTCTATTGTTCATGTGTCACAATACAGTATAGTTCAAGGCCAGTGTCATAGTAATGAATGTTAAAACAGAAGTGTTTTTGAGGTGTTTAATGTCAGCTTAATGTCAGGAAAATGCATCACCAGAGTTCATGTGAGAAAACCAAACACATTGTACATAAAGGAAGTTTATTAGTGCTGCAAATAATTTTGTTTACATAAAAAATGATTTGCATTTATTAAAATAAGTTTGACCTTGAAATGTGAATTTGTATGATACTAAGCTGTGTAACAAATCCACACGACCACATGATTACAAATGACCTGTACTGCTGCTTCACATGAAAAAAATCATGTTAATTTCTTTGTTTATTACATTGCACAGTGAAACAGACAGTGTTAAGAGCGTACAGGCAAACATCACATTCATTAAAAGTACTAATTCGTTTCTAAACTTTAAATGAGCACATTAAAGATTTTCTTAAACATGGTGTCTGTTCTGACTCGCTTTACGAATTAGAGTCACTTTTTACTTTATTCTTTATGGAAACTTGCTGCTGAACACTTTAGTAATGAAGCAGATGTTTTAAATAATATTTTACTGTAATTTGTGATCCATCCTGTAGATGCAGGAAAATCTGTTCCTGAACTTCAGATTTACAGGTTTTAGATTTCTGTCCATAAAACCTGTTCCTATAAAATGTGTAGCTGTTTGATAAGCAGACGACTCTCAGCTCTGCTTGTACTTAACTTCACGAGGAGAACAAACAGAATATAAACCAGTGTGTTTACAGTGAATGTGTCAGGTCTGAGCTGCTGTGTGGACCAGTTAGAGAGCAGCAGCTGGATCCCAGTGGTTGGACTGGTGGACGACTTCAGTGAGGAGTAGATGACATTTGGCTCTGGTAGAAACTTTGCACACAAACACACAGGAGGAGAATATAAGCACAAAGCAGAGCCTCTCTGTTCTCTTTATATACAGCAAAGTGAAAGAAGGAGAACATGTCAGTGAACGCGTCACAGTGTTTTTTTACACCAGTCTTATAACAAAGTAAAAATCTCTAAAATCTGTTTGTGAGACACAAACTCAGCTCTTCCATGTTTTGCTGTTGCTAATTAAACGCCCATTCTCACTCCGGAGGCGTAACATGCCGGCGTTGCCATAGTTTTGTCACGTCCCGCGGCAAAGGAGACCATCGGCGTTTTTATGGTACGCGGCGGGTTATGGCTGAAATGCAGTGCAATGACGCCCCCGCGGTGATAAACGTTCCAGCCCTGCTGACTAAAATCGCCCCTGGTTTTAGATGAGGTGTTGATTTTAATTAATACCAACATTTTGCTGCATTTTTGTTATAAGAATATGAACATTCAGTGCATATTTGTACTGCGCATTGTTCTCCTGGCACGCCAGAGTGTCACGTATTTTAAAACGTTGTCAAATCTACTTATCAAACTGTGTCTGGTCCAGTGCAGGCCCTTCACTGTCACTGATGACACCTGGTCTAAGTCATGCTTAGAAGCTGATTGTTTATGACAGCTGCGTGCTGATACAACGACTCAGAGATAGCATTAGCAACGGGTGGTATTGACCATACTACTACCAGAGCCTTGGGATCCATGTTTGGCTACGATCCCGCGGCTGTTACACTCCTCGCTGTGTCGAGGGTAGACAGTAGCATAACCAACTCCTCTAAACTACTGTCCTGTCGGTAGCTAGCTCTGTCTGTTAGCTCTACGGTGGTGTCTGGGATTAGCAGGTTTCTACTAAACCACTGCAGCTGAGGATAAAGTTGTTCGATCAGCAGCTCCAGTCCTTCGAGTTTACGTTTTGTGTGCGTGTGTGTTTTCTACAGTCATTGGTGTGGAGTGGTAGTACTCTTTAGCCTAGCCTCACTCTTCATCAGTTTCCCACTTCCGCTATTTCCGCGCGTGCACCGCCGGTGTTTACTCGACGTCCGGACAAGCGATAAAACGTGAACTGTGTGTGACGTAATCCAGGACCCAAGTGCATCACACACAAACACACCACACGTAAAAAAAAATTAAAGCCACGCCCACTAACATCAGCAGCTTCAGGCAAACGGGGCTTGACCAATCAGCACCTCATCTGATGATCAGCATGTGTGAACTTTAATAACACTACAAAATACTACCAAAGAGTCACACTCTGACTTCTACATCTTTGCCTCAGCATTACAAAGACTCCTCAAGAGGCTTTTAACCCATTCACACAATGACTCGAAGATCATTTCAAGTGTGGATTTTCCTGCTGTGTGCTTATCAACTCTTTTCACACGCAACTGCTGAAAACAAAGGTAATATCTTTAAAAAAACAATATATATATATATATATATATATATATATATATATATATATATATATATATATATATATATGACACCATATATATATGGCGTTTAAAGACAGGAAACTTCGTAACACTTTCCTGTCTGTATTGTTTTTACACATTCTTATATCTAGAGTGCATACTAAAAAACAAGTCCTCATTAAGGTTTATGAAGCTACTTCGTTTGGCCTGAAATATGTATTTTTTACATTAGTTTTACTGCAGACTTCAGGAGCTATTTTGGAGCTCAATGTCATTCATCTGTGTTCTGTACTTAGTATACAAGATTGTGGTCAGCATCAGGTCTGATGGTCAAGTTTAAAGGATTCAACCACTATAAACCAGAGACTAGTGCTCTCTTTCTCTGTGATCCTCACTGTGACTTTCTGCTGTAGAAGTGAACACTTGATCCCTTTAACCTCTCTGCTTGTATGGTGTTCCTGCTCTCAGACCAGAAAGTCATCCCAGCTGAGTCTGGAGGGAATGTCACTCTGCCATGTCAAGCTCCAGACAAGGGCATCTCCGTTATAGTTGTAGAGTGGAGCAGAGCTGATATAGAAGATGAATATGTCCTTTCCTACCGGGATGGGCAGTTTGATCCTGAGGACCAGCATCCATCTTTTAAAAACCGGGTGGATCTGCAGGACAGACAGATGAAGGATGGAGATGTGTCTTTGATTCTGAACAATGTGACGATTAATGACACTGGAACATACGAGTGTCGTGTTGTCCAGAGAAGAACAAGCCGCAGGAAGAGAGCTCATCTGAAGACTGACCCCATCAGCGTCATCTACCTGAGAGCTGTTGATCCTCCAGGTGAGTGAGTAGAGTTGAGTGTGTGTGTGATCAGAGGTGAAGCTGCTTCCTGCTTGTTGATGTTTGTTTCTAAAGATGTTGTTGATGAGACTTTGTAGAAAGCAGCTGGTCTGAGTGATGTGATCAGAGTGCAGTAGATAATGTCTGACAGCAGTTTGAAGAGGAAATGGATTCTGTTCTGTTCTTCACTCATCACCTACCTGACAGCTGACACCTCACACCTGTTTCTCACCTGCAGGTCAGACAGGAGGAGACACAGAGGATGGAGGGAAGGAGGCTGGAGGGAAGGAGGCAGGATTTGTTGGACTGAAAGTTGGTCTGTCAGTTTCTGCTTTGCTTCTTGTTACTGCTCTTGTTGGTTTTTTGATGTACAGAAGACGGCAACAGAGAAATTATCCTAATGAATTGTAGCATGTTTGAAATGTCCCAGAGATTTTTACACCTTAATGGTGGTTCAACCTCTCAGTGTTGACTGAAATTATCCATCACATTGTGTATTTGGTGTTCAGCATCTTTGTGAAAGACTTCAACCTGTTCTTTAAGGCACGCTAAAGAACTTAAACTAAGGATTTATTCATCCGAAAAGAACATTTAAATAATTGCTTAACGTTTCTTTTTTCTTTGGTGCAAAACATCAACGATCTGTCCAGCAAACATTTTCAGATTCAAAGTTTGAACATTCAATAACAGCATTATTTGTAAAATATCTGAAAAACAGTCCAAAAAAACTGTCTGCTCGATGAGCTTCATGAACACCAGCTGGAAATCCTCATATTTGAAAAAGAATGCTGTGAGGTGGAGCTGTACTTACAGTTTAAATAGTTTAAATTCAGAGTATTGAAAGTTTATTGTATGTAGCTATTATTTATAGATGTTTTCTAAGCACTACTTGTACTGTTAAAGAGCACATCAGCATCTCCTTCTTTAAGCTGCTCCTGTTCACCACAGCGGATCATCTACCTCCATCTCCTGCTGCATGCCCCCCTAAACTATATCCATGAATCTCTCTGAGGTCTTTTCCTCCTCTCTGACAGCTCCATATTCAACATCTTTGGCGCCAGTATATTCCCATTCCCTCCTCTGCACATGTCCACTTTGAATGTAATGTTAGCAATGATGAAGATGACTCAGAATTTTTTCTGTACTCATGAGCCTTCTTTTATCAGAATCTTTCTGATCTGTTGATGCTGTTTCTACTGGAGCTCTCCCGCTTCACATCCCTGTTTTTACTCCACAAGTGTTTTTATACCACAAAAATCACATGCCTTGATATGACTGTTATTGTTGTTATATAAACCCTATATAATGAAACCTATAAATTAAAGAAAATCAATCTCGAACTTTTCTTTTCTGTTTTTGTGCTCATAAAGTGTTTACATTTAATTTGATTTATTATCTGTGTGCATAAAACACTGAATGAAAAACGAGCCAGAGAACCTGACTGAGGAAGTGGATGCTGGGTTTCCGATTCACACTCTGATTGGCTGAGAGGTATAGCCTCACCTCAAAAGAGGGTTACTCCAAGTCATTGACACTGAGATTTGAATGATGGCATCAATGAGAACCTACAAACCCTACAAAGACATGCCATTCTCATAAGCAACAGTCCTTCTGTGCAAATGTTTACTTAGTATAACTGTCTTGCCTTTTCATCATGAATCATCAAAAAGTGGATCATGAAGTGGAAACGGTGACTTATTTCCATCAAAACACATTAAGGATTAAAAAATTAAAAAAAGATACTGTAACATTTTTATATATTTCAAAAGAACAATCAAAGAAAGTGTGATGTACCATGCTCTTATGTTTTACAGATAACTTCCCTCTCAGTTCCTATTCAGGCGCTCAAAGGAAAGTAATCACTTGGAAAACCTCACTAAGGGACATTAACATCAGCGTTTAAGCTGAATTCATTTGCAGGTTTATACATGTCCCTTCTCTGTCTAGCTGAAGTAGTTTCCATGGCACTTTTAAACTTATTTCTCCATCAAAATAATTTTTAATCTCAAATATACAGAAAGAAATGGAGCCTGACTTTAGTGTTTGAGAAAGAAGTTCAACAATGACTCACTGATGGCTGAGCTTCAGACTAAATCTGTTGTCCTCTCTGATCTTTACGGGGTTTTTTAGCTGTCATTGTGCACAGAGTATAAAATAACAGTTGGTTTCAAAAATTAAAAACACTCAGCTGCTTTTGAACCACTCACTGATGCTACTTCTTCATCCAGGACTTTCAGGACTGCTCTCAAGTAAATTGTTTGTTTGACAATGGATATCTTATAGTTTTATTTGTTTTTCACCTTTTTTAAAATCAAGATTTAGGCTGAGCTCATAATTTATATCTTTCAAAGATTTGTGTTGCTCAGAGGACCAGCAAGTATATTATATGATTTATAAAACATATATATATTAAAAAAAAAAATATATATATATATATATATATATATATATATATATATATATATATATATATATATATATATATATATATATATATGTGTGTGTGTGTGTGTGTGTGTGTGTTTCTGTAGACTGTCTGTAGACTGATCACAATATTATCAGCAGTCGACTTGGGGATGAGGGAGTTCTTATAATGTTTACTTTGTGAATGAATGACTAGCTTACACCATACAATAATTAAAAAAAAAAAACACTCAAAAGACACAAAGACAAAAGCTTTAGGAGAAATATGTCCGTGTAGGTTGTCAGTCATCCAAGTCATGGTAATCTAAAAAACATGGAAACTCCTCAGGACAGCTTTAGGAGAAAAAATCATTTCATGAATGGCAAAACCCAAAACATGGCAACTAGTGCTGCCAGTGATAAAAACACTGACACTGACACACTACAAAAGTGCTGATTGGCTGAGGGCAGAGAGCCTGATTCTAGAACAACTGTGATTGGCCCAGAGGTATGGCCTCAGTTCAAAAGAGGGTTACTCCAGGTCACTGACACAAAGAATTTTCATGTGCATGTTGGTGTGGATGACTACAAAACGATGCCATTCTGGGCATAATTGAACATTACATAACTGTATTAAAAATAAAATAACATAAAATAAAATTAAAAATCTTACTTGAGACCTTAGAGACTTTAGACTTTACTACTGAAGAGAACCGGCTAGCAAGCTAGTATTTGAACATAATGCAGTGTATGTTTTTGAATAACATACATTTTCATAACTACAGATCAAATGGTTTTGTTTTTTTTAAAACACATTTTAAACAAAAAAGAGTTTAGAAAAAGGTGTTATTAAGACATGTTAGACACTGACATCCTACTTGTCTAAACAACCGTATGCACTTTTCACTGTTTGGTGAACTTTGTAAGAAGTTCATCAGTCTCTAAACCCACTCAAAGTTGGCCTCTTCATGGTATGTGGACTATCCCAAAACTATTTTGCTAGTATACTGAGATAAATATAATACAATGTGAAACACCCTGTTTAAATTAGTAGCTGTGATGCATCTCCTTATTGGGCAATGCAGCACTCTGCTTTGTCTGACTTGATCGCCTCTAAATGTGATCATTACAAGAAAATACAGCAGCAAAGGTGGAGCCTGATGAGGGGAGAATTGCCTGAGGATGGAGCAGCAGCAGTTTAAAGTGAGATGTGCATACAACAGTATGAGACACATCTATATACTAATATGTATTTGTGCATTTTCATTTATAATAAAGAGCCCGGCACCTCTAAATGAGGCCAGATGCTCAAGTCTATTACTAACATTTTTCACTTTATAGGTGCTTCCAGTAGGTTATCCTACCAACCTCCTGTCTGTGTAAACAGGAAGTCCAATTCAATGGTCTGTGAAGCCCAACAAGATGACTGTGAGCCTACAAGAGACCTTGCTAACAGTATATTTGTTCCTTCCACAGTCAACTCTCAAGTAATTCACTGCACACACAATGCCAGGATTATATTTCACCCAAGTCTCAGTCATGTAATGTCTGCTCGTTCAGTTGGTGCCTGAAACAAAACCTCCACCTCTCCATGTGCTGGACTCCTAAGACCTTTAACTATGCACCCTGCCCACTGTCCTACATCACCTTGGAGTTTGTTCGGACTGCCATCCTATAACAGAACTGATTTGTAACACAGCATCTCCAACTTCTGAAAATCTTTCTTTGGGCTATGAGTTACATGAAACCTAACTTTAACACAAATCAATTCAATGACGAACTAGTAAAAATGTTTATATTTACAGTTATAATGCAGGTTCTCTGATGTAACACCCAGGATTATTAGAAGATTGAAACAGACACTGGTTCATTCAAGACAATTTCAAGCTTCACTCGGATATTTAATATGCAGGTAAAACAATACTAGCAACTTGGGATGTTTTTTTTTTATTTTTACTTTGAAAATTAAAAAAATTATCAATAAAAAATTCATTTATTTACCATGTCAGCTGCTGCTCACTGGTTGTGCAGTGCAGAAATAAAGAGATTAAACTCTTCAGTTTCAAACACACACATATCCTGTACTGAAACTTTTCTGTGCATCGTACAGCCAGTGAATGACGCCCCTGCTGTTTTTAGTCTGCACCTGTGTTTCAATGTTCATCGTTTTCTGCACTGAAGAGTGTCATGTGTTGGTTAGCCACACCCAAACTGTAACATATCAAGTTTTTCATTTGAGAGCTTTTTGAAACCCACAGAACCATGTGAGAAAAGCAAGGGAGATCCTGCAGAAATCAAGAAAACAAAAACAAAATAAAAGGTTCTCACAACATGAAGACTGTTATTAGCCAAACCAGAGCACAGTGCGGTGACAACGTTCAGCTGTTTCACATGAAACTGAATAACAGGGAGTCGATGCTGTGGATTTACATGCAGAACTTAAATAAAACAGTCAAGATTATTAATTATATTAAAAAACAATGTTCAGTCTGTTTCTTTAAATGTTTCATAGAGAGAATAAAATAATGTGTACCAAGAAAAAAAGACGTTAGACACATGCTGGCCTAATCAGGGCTGCTATTGCTCAGTTATGACTTTGCAAGTTCCATGGTAAGACAGTGTATACATGACTTTATAGTCATTGATAACTATGGCCTGTGGTGAGTGATGTTTTTGATGTGTTTTGATCCACTTAATCAATATAAATAAAGCGTGGTTTGTGTCTGTGTTTTGCTTTTTTATTTTGTGGGACAAGCAAACATGTTGGTGCTTGTATCTACTTTTGATCTGCTTCACTGTGAGCTGATGGTGACCGTTAAAAAAAAAAAAAAAAACTGAGTCAAATATGATTAGACCATAGGAAAAGTCTGAGTTTAAACACATGAATATATTTTATTGATTATTTAATTGTCTGTTGCTGTCCAACATCAACCTTTGAGATTTGAAGTAAGCTTTAACTGAAGTTCATCATCGTTCCACAGAGTGGCGCTGCAACACAGAGATAACTATAAAATGCAGGTTGAGGAAATAATAAACACGTATTTAATATGTTTGCTGTACATGTACTTTTCTTTTTAGTCTTTTTAGTCTTTTTGTTGGTCACAGACTGAATTTTGCTGACAAATGTCTGTCAAATCTTGTACATTCTTATACTTTAACCAAACACACATATAAAAAACAATTTTAAACGTTTTAAAAGTGATAAAAAATAATAAACAAAAAAACACAGAGCATCCAGAAAGTATTCAAAGCACTTCGCTTGTTCCACATATTGTCATGTTACAGCCTTATTACAAAATGGATTCATTTAATTGTTCACAGGTGAGTATGTAAAGCCTTTGCTGTGGCACTAAAAACTGAGCTCACATGCATCCTGTTTTGGTGCATCTATTGATCATCTCTCAGATCTTTCCCAACTTGATAAGAGTCCACCTGTGGAAAATTCATTTGATTGGTGATGATTTTTCATAACTTAGGATTTGATAAGATCATATAGTTGACGGTGCATGCCAGAGCACAAACCATGCCATGAAGTCCAAGGAATTACAGTATTAATTATGTAGACTGCTGAGACAGAACTGTATCTAGGAAAAAAATCTGGGGATGAGTAAAGAAATTTCTGCAGCACTGAAAGACCCAGAGAGTACAGCAGTTGCCATCATCTGTGAATAGAAGAAGTCTGGAAGGATTCTTCCTAGAGCTGGCTGCCAAACCAATGTGAGCAATGGTAGAAGATGAGCTGAGTGTAGGTGACCAAGAATCCAATGGTCACTCTGACAGAGCTCCTGCCTTGCTCTATGGAGAGAAAAGAGATTTCCAGAAGGACAACTATTTCTGAAGCTCTCCACCAACAAGGCCTGTATGGTAGAGTGGTCAGATGGAAGCCACACCTCAGGAAAAGACACATGATAGCCTGTCTACGGTTTGTCAAAAGGGAACTGAATGACTTGCAAAAGATATCAAGGGAGTGATTTTGAGACCAATCTGTGAATGTCCTTTTTAAAAAAAAAATCTCTCTCTATATATATATATATATATCATTAATCATTTATTTATCCAGGTAAAATCTCACTGAGATTCAGTGGCTGTGCACTAATGCTCTCAATTAACCTGGTGGAACTTAAGAGGTCTGGCAAGGAATGATAGGAGAAAGGGCCTAAAAACATAGCTGTACCAAGTTTAAAGCATCATACTCAAAAATACTAGAGGCTGTAAGTGCTGCCATTTCACTGCAGGTAACAAACTGCACTCCAGGTAAAATTTAATACATCTGTCATAGATTATCACCAAACACATTTCCTTATTCATCATCCCTTATTATTACAGTACATTGCATTGCAAATATAAAACATAAGTAGTAACATCACTGACAGTTTTGTTGGGAGTGATTATGTCAAAATGTTCCTGTAGAGATGGAAATCTACCTTTTATGCCAGACTGCATGGATGAAGAAGCAGTTCATTAAATTTCCAATCTCTGTCAATCTCAAATACACAAAACACCAACGATACACCACGAGCAGTGAGAGGATTCACTCTGGTTTATATCTGGTAATAAATATCTTCTCAAAAAAGCAAAGTAGTATTGCAACATGGCATTTGGGTCTTCTAACTAAAATAGGAAATTAGGAACATAACTAGTGCCATCATAGCCAGACCTGGCCCACATCTGGTTGACATACACTTTGCCATGACACCAGACAGTCAGAAGTGCCAGCTTGATGCCGGATTTGGGCCAGACCTGTTTTCTATGAAGCTGGGCAACATAAACCAAACCACAATCGGGCCAGATGTGACATGCCATCACATAAACGGTTTATCTACACCAGGCCTGGCCCATATATGGATGACATATCACTTATCATGCCAGAAGTCAGCCAGCAGTGCTGGCTTGACACCAGATCCAGGCCAGACCTGTCTGCTATGTGGGTTAATATCCAAACATGCATATGGTAGTGTCTGGGTTATAGTAAGGGTTCATGGGCAGGTTGGCCAATGAGGATGCAGCCTTTTGTTGGCCCTGAGCCAAATATTTGAAACATGTTGCTAGCATCAAAAATCAAAAAATAACTTTTCAACAATCAGAGAAATTTCCGGTTTGAACATTTGATCTGCTGACTTTGAACTGTTTTCATTAAACATCAGATTGAAGTGATTTCATTCATTTCATTCTGTTTGTTGTTGTTGTTTTTTCTTTGTTTTTTTACAGTGGGAACACATTGAGGCCACCTACAGGGCAGGTGGGGGACAGCAGGGATCTGAAATCATATGAGAAGTTAGTGAGTGAGAAGTGGAAAAAATTGACTTAAGATGGCTCTAAGTGCTAAAAGTTGTTCTCAAACAGAAGATAAATCCACTGATTCTTTGTAAAGTTCATCTGATGCTCACATGAATCCTATGAAGGAAACTTTACTTCACTGAATGTTTCTTCAACGCTCATTTCAACATGTTGAAGCCATGAATGATCCACTCTCAGTCTGCACTGAGAGTGGATCATTCATGACATCTAAGGTGTGTCGTGTGACATGTTCAGTATTGTCACACATGTCTAGATTGTCCCTGATATCATAACTGCTCAAACGCTTATCTTGTTTTATCTGTTGTGGCCAGTACTATCCTCTATGCTGTTACATGCTGGGGCAGCAGATTGAGGCCAGTAATGTTGTGGGGATCGCGCTGGACTCCCTTATAGTGGTGTCTGAGAGGCAGATGTTGTCCAAGATAAAGACAATGTTGGATAATACCTCCCACCCACTCCAGCACCACTGAACGACACAGGAAATCATTCTTGCCCACGGCCATCTCCCTCTAAAACTCCTCCATCTAACACACTTTAAACACTGCAATAGTTACATGCTGTTTGCACACGCTCTTTTCTACTCAACAGTCAGAGTGTTTCTCCAACAGGAGGACTTTTACACTCAACTCATCACAGACACACTGACGAACCAGGAGATCTGAACCAAAACCCAGGATAGAGAGTTTCAGTGAATGTGGTGTTGAAGGTGTGGAGGTGGATCAGAGTGTCAGAGGAGACTCTGTAGAAGGACAGAGTGCCAGCAGGACAGTCCACATACACCGCTACTCTGTTAGAGACAGAGTAGGACGAGGAGGTGATGGGTTTTTCTGTCTTATTTTGCCTGACAGAACGAGGACGATCATCAGAGCAGATGAGACTCCAGGACTGATCATTCCATCCAAACAAACAGTCAGTACTGTCTCCTTTCCTTCTGATTTTTCTGGAACTCACTGATATCTCAACGTCTCCTGTCCACTCGACCTCCCAGTAAGAGCGACCAGTCAGACCATCTCTACACAGCAGCTGTTCATAAACATCAAATCTGTCTGGATGATCAGGATATGACTGAACCTCCTCAGCATGTGTCACCTTCCTGTTGTTGTCAGACAGTTTGAGGTTTGTGTGTACTGTGTTTGTGTCGATTGTGAGTTGACAGAAATCTGATGGAGAGAACAAACACAATCCAGCTGCAGTTATTGATCCATCATCTGTTCATTGATTGACACTTTGATGACTCCTGACACCAGAGATGTGAATGAGTGATGTGACAATTTGAAGATGGTTGAATGTGTGCTGCTTTGTTTTCATGAATCACATTAAAAACACACTTACACTTCCTCAGACCAGGTCTCAACCATCGGACTCCAGCAGGCTCCACCCTGAAAGGAGGAGGAGGGTCAGACCAGCACAGTCTCTTTCAGCATGAACACATGGACATTACATGGCTGTCATACACACACTGTTAGACACTGATAAAGGAGCAGTTCAACACTGTGGTCTTTTCCTGTTTCATATGTTAGGCTATGCCCTCTCTAATTTTGGTAATTCCACGCCAGTGGAAACTAGGGCAGGGCCATATCATACCATTCACGGTAATAGCGGTATAACATTGGGCAACAATAAGAAAATGAAATATCGCAACAGAATATGGGTAAAACGCGCATGCCTTTGTTTTCATACGCACATTTCGGAAAAAGCATGGCGGCGACAGAGAATTAGGAGAGCGAAAGCGGATCATTGAATGAAACAGATGAACCAGAATTGGTTTGTAAAAATGCTGCAACTTCAGTGGTGTGGAACTGGTTTGGCTTTCGTCCGTCAGATACACAACAAAGCACTATTTTTGGTGGAGCATGCTAGTGTAACCCGTTCAAGTGTTACACCTGTTGTTGCTGCGTTGTGTTCTGGCGTGAAAGTAAGAGGCAGGAGACAGTACTGGGTCTTTGGCTCTTTACTGCACATCTGCAACACAGAAATATGTGTCTGATCTGTGTGTGTCACGCGCCTGCCAGTACACCTCTCCCCCGGCCATGCTGAAAGGAGCTGTGACCGGGGCACAAATGCACGCGCCTACGTCACCACGCAGCGCGCACACACACGAAC
This sequence comes from Aulonocara stuartgranti, assembly GCF_965226115.1. Taxonomy (NCBI): domain Eukaryota; kingdom Metazoa; phylum Chordata; class Actinopteri; order Cichliformes; family Cichlidae; genus Aulonocara; species Aulonocara stuartgranti. The sequence continues at coordinate 64,620,293 of NC_138941.1, read as the reverse complement.
GCACACAGACTCAGATCACACAGGTAGGAGACCGAGATGCAAAAATGACATATTTAATCCAAAAAAAATGTGTTTTGGGTGAAATTCACAAGTATTTAACACATATGTTACACTAGCGGGCCGTTGTTATTACCGTGTTTTTAGGAAAATATGGCACACTTAAAATCAATCCCTTGATTTTTCTGAAAATCGACAGAGCCCCTTATAATCCCGTGTGCCTTATGTATGAATTCTGGTTGTGTTTACTGACCTCGAAACGATTTTATGTCATACATGGCGCTCGAAAATCTGTCAAATATTTTAGTGCGACTTTGCTAAGCTACGAACTCGCACCGCTTGATGGATTGTCAGAGCATTACAGCTATCGTAGGCAGGAGCCTCGCGGAGTGATACGTACTGTGCTTCAACATAATATTACTGTATTGTGTGTGTGTAACCTCTTTTTAAGTTTTGTGGATATTATACATGGTTATGCTGAGGATATGTCGGCCAATTTCCACTGGAAATGCCTTGTAGTTAAACTGTCAGCAAGGAATTTTCATTTGCACTGTTATTTTTTTATATAACTTTAAAGCACATAAAAAACAGCCGCTTGTTTAAGTGAAAATACATTGATGGGGTTTTTTGCAATAATAAAGTTGTGGAGTTGTAAAGTATTTTGTCTAGCATCAATTATATCGTCAGTTATATCGTTATTGCAAATTTTCAAATGTATATCGTGATAAATATTTTTGGTCATATCGCCCTGCTCTAGTGGAAACCCAAACAACGTCCATGTCACCTCTACTTGCAGCCCACATAATGATGTGATGAAATATTTTTTTTAATTATTATTCAAAAATTATAATTAATTAGCTGGCTGCCGGCGGAGCTCAGGGGCGCGTCACTGCAACTCCCCCTGGCTTCTGCTCCGCGGCTGCTGAATGAGCCCTCATCTGGGACTCTCCTCAGCTCTTACTGGGACAGTGGCGCAGCTGCCCCTCTGTGGGTCTTCCTTGGTCTCTTGTGTTCTGGGGGCCTCTGGATGTCTGGAGTTTTGATCTCCTCCATACCTGCTTGATACCATAAAGGACAGGGCTGTGGCTCCCCACACTCCCTAGCAGATCATTACATGGAGAAACCTTTGGAATGCAAGCATGCTGATCCACACAGGTATGCACACAGGTGTACACATGGATATTCACAGACGCGGACTACAGCTTTCTTGGCTGCTGCCTCAAAGCACACTGTGCGCTGTCTATCTTGCGTGCTGAACAATATCGTCTATTATTTAGTAACTATTGATATCTATGACTAGCTAGTTTATTGTGATGGTGCTTTTTTTTCTATTATTATGTTGCTCTTTGTTGTTTGCTGTCTCCTCTGTTTTTTTGTTTTTTGTTTTTTCTCCATACAGGTGACCCAGGAGTTTTTTTTTTGCTGTTTGTTTTCTCTCTTCCCCCCCTTCTCACCGTCTCTTCTCCCCTTTGGTTTTCTTTCTTTCTCTCCCTCTCTTTCTTTCATTCTTTCCCCGTCCTATCCCACAGTTATGTCTGTCCCGTTTGTAACTGAAAATAAAATAAATTCATAATTATAATAAAGGTCAACCAAATGGACCAATATGGCAAGGCCATGATGATCCACTTGGTAAAATAAATCCGCTTGGCATCTTTCTTGGCCTCAAGACAACAATTCTGATGGCTATAGATCCAAACGGGACACACAAAAAAAAAAAAAAAAAAAAAAAAAAATTATAATTAACACTACATAGCATAGCATAGAATGTATGAAGCATGTAAAAATAATAATAACCACTGCAGCCAAAAAGAGTGCCTGACGAGCCCAGTCATAAGTAAGCTATTAAGACTCGACTGTACACTGTGTTCGTGTTTTCCTCCAAAACAACAAGTTCCACTGGAGCAGCCTTTCAACGCCTCTCTCTAGACAACACAGTAAAGCTAGTTTTTATGGCTACGACCCTGACACGGAAGCCTATATATTACCCAGAGGTCCCTGTACTATGGTTCGGAGCCGGGGACATGTTTTATATACGCGTAATCTCTAATAATCGGCTGTAGTTAAACCTTTACTTAAAAAGCCATCCCTAGTCTCAGCTGTCTTAGCTAATTATAGGCCAATCTCCAACTTTCCTTTCATATCAAAAATCCTTGAAAGAGTAGTTGTCAAACAGCTAACAGATCATCTGCAGAGGAATGGTTTATTTGAAGAGTTTCAGTCAGGTTTCAGAGCTCATCACAGCACAGAAACAGCTTTAGTGAAAGTTACAAATGATTTTCTTATGGCCTCTGACAGTGGACTCATCTCTGTGCTTGTCCTGCTAAACCTTAGTGCAGCATTCGATACTGTTGACCATAATATCCTATTAGAGCGATTAGAACATGCTGTAGGCATTACAGGTACTGTAATGTATCAGATCTATTTAATAGACTCCAATTTGTACATGTAAATGGAGAGTCCTCTTCACACACTGAGGTTAATTATGGAGTTCCACAGGGTTCAGTGCTAGGACCAATTCTGTTTACATTATACATGCTTCCCTTAGGCAGCATCATTAGAAGACATTGCATAAATTTTCACTGCTATGCAGATGACACCCAGCTTTATCTATCTATGAAGCCAGATAACACACACCAATTGACTATGTGCACGTTAGCATATGCTACTTCCGGTGCGGAAACTCCTGTGGGGAGCTTTGTTTCCGGTGTCCTATTCGCGACTGGTTTACGGTCCAAAACAAGTTAAGCAAGTGAATGAATCAAGCGGCGATTTACATTTCTATAGATGTTTTGGGCATTTACCCAATATATCTGTAAATGATGTTCATCGACTTGTGATATTTTTCCCTGCGCCTCAGGGCAAAAGAGAAAATGGATTCAAATGTTATATTTCTCAGCTGTCCCTCGTTTATCGCAGGTGTTATGTTCTAACAATAACCAGCGATAGGTGAAATCAAGTAGCCAATTTTATTTTTTGACGGTGCAAAACATTTCGTGGACATCGTGGATATACAGTACTGCACTTCAGAGTCACACTACTAGCGATCGATGCAGCGATTCTGTACTGTACAGGAGAGACGTCACGGAGGAGATCGTCTGCAGCGATCAGGACGCAGGACACAATGTGACGTAAAAAAAAGCATGCAAACTTGCACTAAAAAATCTGTGAAACAGCGAGGTGAAAGGTGAACCGCGTTATAGCGAAGGACCGCTGTAATTTTTAAGGTAAGTCACAACATACCCTTCATACATACTAATGTATAGAAACCATTACCAGCAATCATTCATTTTTTGTGTGGCTTTTTTCACGGTTTGTTAACATGCTGTGTAGGTGTGTACTTGACTAGCTGATCTCGACATAACGGGGGAAACATCTGGTTTGACTATTCTTCACCTGTAGTTTGAATGCTGAACATTTGCCTGTTTAAATCATAACAACTGTCACTATACAGAGATGTGCTTCTGAATGTGGACGATGTGTCTTCTGCTGCAGTAATGCAGTTCTGCTTGTGTTGAGTGATGTAAACAACTGATCGATCTAAACTCTTTAAACTCAAAATTGATCATTAGATTTTTTTTTTATGACACAACAGTGGTGAGTGTTCCCACCTTCTCCTCTTTGTAACTTAACGCGATCTTTCCGTTTTCGAGTTTTGGACATGATTTTGGAGTATATCTTCGGAGTAGCGATTGACCGCAAAGTAAAGCTACCGGAAATGTACAACCCCACATCCGGTCTCAAAGCAGGAAGTTAGCATTTTCTCATGCACATGGTTAATTAGTTAAACTGCAGGAATGTCTTAAAGACATAAAGACCTGGATGGCCGCTAACTTTCTGCTTCTTAATTCAGATAAAACTGAAGTTATTGTACTCGGCCCTGAAAATCTTAGAAATATGGTATCTAACCAGATTCTTACCCTGGATGGCATTACCTTGGCCTCCAGTAATGCTGTGAGGAACCTTGGAGTTATTTTTGACCAGGATATGTCCTTCAACGCACATATTAAACAAATATGTAAGACTGCGTTCTTCCATTTGCGCAACATCTCTAAAGTTAGAATTATCCTGTCTCAGAGTGACGCTGAAAAACTAGTTCATGCATTTATTACTTCCAGGCTGGACTACTGCAATTCATTATTATCAGGATGTCCAAAAAACTCACTGAAAAGCCTTCAACTGATCCAAAATGCTGCAGCAAGAGTACTGACAGGGACTAGAAAGAGAGAGCATATTTCTCCTGTTTTGGCTTCCCGTCATTGGCTTCCTGTTAAATCCAGAACTGAATTCAAAATCCTGCTCCTCACATACAAGGTCTTAAATAATCAGGCCCCATCTTATCTTAATGTCCTTGTAGTACATAGGGTGATATGGGATCACCCCCAGGGATCAATAAAGTATTCTGATTCTGATAGAGCACTTCGCTCTCGCTCTGCAGGCCTACTTGTTGTTCCTAGAGTATTTAAAAGTAGAATGGGAGGGAGGGCCTTCAGTTTTCAGGCCCCTCTTCTGTGGAACCAGCTTCCAGTTTGGATTTGGGAGAAAGACACTATCTCTACTTTTAAGATTAGGCTTAAAACTTTCCTTTTTGCTAAAGCATATAGTTAGGGCTGGACCAGGTGACCCTGAATTCTCCCTTAGTTATGCTGCAATAGATGTAGGCTGCCGGGGGATTCCCATGATGCATTGAGTTTTTCCTTTCCAGTCACCTTTCTCACTCACTATTTGTTAACAGACCTCTGCATTGAATCATATATGTTATTAATCTCTGTCTCTCTTCCACAGCATGTCTTTATCCTGTTTTCCTTCTCTCACCCCAACCGGTCGCAGCAGATGGCCGCCCCTCCCTGAGCCTGGCTCTGCCAGAGGTTTCTTCCTGTTAAAAGGGAGTTTTTCTTTCCCACTGTCGCCAAAGTGCTGCTCATAGCACTTTGTCATATGATTGTTGGGGTTTTGTATTTTGTATTATTGTAGTGTCTACCTTATAATACAAAGCACCTTGAGGTGACTGTTGTTGTGATTTGGCGCTATATAAATAAAATTGAATTGAATTGTTCCCACCTTGTGTTTCCCGATTTTGTAGTTTTTCCTTTTGGCTATTTAAGGCTTCTTTTCATCACTTCCTCACCTGGAATTAATTTTTTTAATCCTCAGCATTTAATTCAGAGCATTTTACAATCAGGCTCCTGTGTATGTAGTCCATCTCCACCATCACTCTTTATCTCACTCACTCTGTGTTTCATAAACCTGCATAAGGTCATCAAACAAGTTAATTATCTTAATTAAATTTACAATAACACTTATCATTATCCTGTTCTTTTTAGGTTCAACTAGAGTTAGCTTTATTAACACTTTACAAATGATTCATTTTTCAACTTTTGGTCAAGCTAGGTAAACAACTTCCCCTGCTTCCAGTCATTTTACGAAGCTAGGCTGACCTCGTCAGAGAAATGCTTCTGTAGGGAGATTAATCTAATTTGAATCAGGTCGAACAGAAGACGATTTTTCTTAAAAATGACTGAACTAGTATAAACATGCAGATATCTCTGCAAATTGTGAATATGTGAAGAGAAAAAGACAGTTATTGTTGGTGAAAAATGTCTCCTTGTAAACTCCCCTACATTAATATCTTAATCATTCAGATAGATTAGTGTTTCTGTTCCTGAAAATTTTTCTTCAGTGTTATTATTCATGTTACATCTATATGAAAACAAACAAAGAGTGACGGACACAGGAAATGTTTCCAGCTCTTCCACCTCTATCAGACATTCTCTCAATACCTCAGAGTGTCCAGTCTCCAGCGTGGAGCCTTCCGTCCAGCCGAAAAGAGCTTCATTTCCGAGTTTCCTGGATGATTGTAGCTCAGGTCCAGCTCTCTCAGATAGGAGGGGTTGGAGCTCAGAGCTGTGGCCAGAGACGTACAGCCTTCCTCTGTGATCAGGCAGCCTGACAGACTGCAGACACACAAAACAATCTATCTTTGAACACTTCATAGGAGGGAAGGATGTGAAAGATGAAGACTAAAACTAAATGGTGGTTGCTGTAGCTCAGGTGGCAGAGCAGGTCAGCCACTAATCAGAAGGTCGGTGGTTTGATCCCAGGCTGCCTCCTGGCTGCATGCCAAGTATCCTTGGGCAAGATACTAACCCCATGTTTGCCTACTGGTGGTGGTCAGAGGGCCCGGTGGCGCCAGTGTCCGGCAGCCTCGCTCTGTCAGTGCGCCCCAGGGTGGCTGTGGCTACAACGTAGCTTGCCATCACCAGTGTGTGTGAATGGGTGAATGACTGAATGTAGTGTAAAGCGCTTTGGGGTCCTTAGGGACTAGAAAAGTGCTATACAAATGCAGGCCATTAACCATTTTAAAGGATCCATAATGCTCATAGAATGTCTTGACACGTGGCAGCTTGCAACAAAAAAAAAAAGTCACATCTGCTGGAGCACACTGCTGTTTTTGTTTGGCTTGGTGAAGCTTTACAGACAGTTCAGAGTCTTATTAGACTCTAACAAAGGGAAACTAAAATATCTGACAATTCTATAAGCGTTGGTAATTCATTTGGTAATGCAATACTGAGTGGAAGTGATTTAATCCTGACCTGAGAGTTTCTAGTTTACAGTATGGACTTTTCACTCCAGCAGACAGAACATTCACTCCTGAGTCATGTAGGTTGTTATCACTCAGATCCAGCACTCTTAGACTGCAGGGCTGGGAGCTAAGAATTGAAGACAGACTTTCACAGCTTTTCTTTGTGAGGTTACAGCCAATCAGTCTAGAAATAGAGAGCAAAAGACCAAAAATGGGTTAAAGTGAATTGATAGAGTACTAAGGAGTTGGGAGTTTTATAATAATAATAATCTTTCATATCTAGCTGGAATTGTTATTCCTTTATTTCAAACACATCATAACTGCGGCAATTTAAAGTGATTAATAAATAAAGACAAATAATAAAATACAAATGATGAAACTGATCATTAGTAACTATGATTTTTTTAAAAAAAAATAATAATAATTTCATTTGATAAAAAATAAACAGTCCTTGATTTGACCTCAAAGTTTCCAGTGCACAATGTGGACTCTGTAGTCCAACAGAAAGAAGCTTCACTCCTGAATCCTGCAGGTTGTTGTTGTTTGCATCCAGCTCTCTCAAACTAGACGACTGGGAGCTGAGGACTGAGGACAGAGCTTCACAGCTTCTCTCTGAGAGGTTACAGGCACTCAGTCTAAAAAATGAACACAAAAACAAAAACAATGAAATTAAAGTGTATTGGTGGTGCAATGATGACTTATTAGATTTGATAATAGTTACTATTATTTCAGGACAGGCTTGAATTATTACTTCTTTATTTTAAACACAGAAATGTGTTAATTTAGTATTTAGAACTTGTGAAAAATACAAAACTACACCAACGGATTGCTGATGGTGACCATTATTTGCTGTGCTTTTTATAAAACAGGAAATTATATAATTTGATGAAAAATAAAAAAATTATTTGATCTGACCTCAGAGTTTGCAGCATACAACTTGGATTTAGCAATGCAGCTAACAGAAGCTTCACTCCTGAATCCTGGAGGTTGTTGTTATTCAGGTCCAGCACTCTCATGCTAGAGAACAGAGAGCTAAGAACCGAGGACAGATATTCACAGCTTTTCTCTGAGAGGAACAGCCACCCAGTCTTGAAAAATAAAGAAAACAAAAAGACTGGATGCAAAATGTACCAATAGTTCAGTGAAAAAATTAGTACATTTAGCCATATTCATTGTCATTTCAGAGGCAGCAAGAATTGCGATCATCTAATTTTACACATTAGAAATTTGGCAATTTACTTGAAAGACAAATAATACAAATTACTGAATTACAAAACCAAGTAGATTAATTTGACCTTTATTAGCTGAGTTTTAATTGTTTCATTATAATTTGATGAAAAATAACTATCCTTTTATCTGACCTCAGAGTTTCCAGTGTACAGTGTGGACTCTGTAGTCCAACAGACAGAAGCTTCACCCCCGAATCCTGCAGGTTGTTGTTGCTTGCATCCAGCTCTCTCAAACTAGACGACTGGGAGCTGAGGACTGAGGACAGAGCTTCACAGCTTTTCTCTGAGAGGAAACATTCACTAAACCTGGAAAACAAACAGTTAAAAAAAACAACTTCAAACAATTTTAATGTTTAACTTAAATAACAAAAACAAAATCTATTATGCAGTACAATTCATAGTTAAGTCGGGAACAAATAGAAAAATTGCTCAGATGAAACCAATGTAACGCTCTCAAATTACAACCACAAACTTATATGTTTTTTATCAAGATTTTCTGTTATAGACCAACACAAAGTTGCACATAATTGTGAAGCGGTACGAAAATGATACATGGTTTTCAAAATTTTAAGCAAATGAAAATCTGAAACCGTTAGCATACATTTGTATACATTTGTCTTGTTCTGGCCTCCTTAGACTGGCTTCCAACTGAATTTAGAATCTATTTTAAAATCCTTTTACTGTTTTTTAAATCCTTAATTGGTCTGGAGTCTGTATATTTGTCCGATCTGCTGAAGCACTATGTCCCCCCTCGTTTACTCTTGTCAGCTGAGCAGCTGTTGCTCTCAGTTCCTAAATCATGGCTGAATCTTAGAAGAGACCAAACAGTCTCGATTATGGCCTCAAAGCTTTGGAATGATATTTGTCTTCCTATTAGGCAATCTACATCAGTGGTAGTTTTTTAAGCTGGTTAACCTCCTAAGACCCAAACTCTTTGATGCCATGCATTTTTAATTTCTATTTGCTATTTGGGCTGATTGGGACCTGATGAATGTAAGAACAAAGAATTATCTTTTTACCTGATTTTGCTCTACAAGGGCATATATATCATATCGTATATCATATATCCACATATGAGAACATTCATTTAAAATTTCGATAGAACAGTGGCTTGTGTGTGTTTGTCTGTGAATGACTTGGCCCTCAAACAATGATCAGGTGACTCTTTCGTTTCAGTTTATTTAACTTCCACACAATATTTCCAGCTGACGTTTTCCATGACTGATCAGTTTTCCACTGAACCCACTCTCCATATTCCACAGCCCAATTGCCGGCATCACTAAAAGCGGAAATTTCATTAGTCTGATTACCTCCACCTGGACCTAAGCTTCCCTGGTACTGGCCCTTGAGCCCGCTGCACCACCTCATGCTGAAATCTGTTCCTTCTGCTCCCTGTGACTCTTCACCTGTTCCTGTTTGAAATTACAGTATTTTGCTGCAATAGGACATGGTCTCCAGCCACCAGTTTGGATATCTATGACAGTCTCTTTTATTTGTTTTTCATTTTCTCCATTCTCAGTTAGAGACTTGACGGAATTCTTCATCATTCACCCTTCTTCATAACTATCTGTGAAGCATCAGTTGATGTAATCTTTGAGTGTTTAATTCTGAGCTAAAATTCTGTTTTGTTTCCCGCGAACTCTCTGGTATCTGATGTAACCTACAGCATTTTCTTTTCTATCACTTAACTTTCCATCACTTCTGTCACTTACCTCACTTTCTCTTTGGATGTGTCCTTAAACAATTAATGGCTAAATAAAATTAAAAAACTCTCCAAAGAAGACTAATTCAAAATTCCTCCACAGTAATGTGAAAGCACCATTGCCAGTTTTCAAGAGTGCATGTTGGATTACTTTTTGCATACAGGGCCAACAAAGTTTTGATATATTTTATTAGGAAATAGAAGCCATCATAATTTAAAAAATGAATTTTGGATTTACTTGAGTAATTTTTGTCTAATATTGCAATGTGTTTAATGACGCAAAACATTTAAGTGTGAAAAATATACAAAAAAAACAAACCAAAAATTTGTCTGCAACTGTTGACAATCATTCACTTCATTTTTTTAAGGTTAAGGTTGCACATGATTTTTTTTTTCTTTTCAAGTTGAATTTAAGGGATGAAGGGAAAAAAAGCAAACCACATGACTCACAGAGCTTTGTTGGAGGCTTTGACCACTGGCAGCAGCCTCAGAAGAGCCTCCTCTGAAGCAGAGTATTTCTTCAGGTCAAACACATCCAGATCTTTTTCTGATGACAGTAAGATGAAGACCAGAGCCGACCACTGAGCAGGAGACAGTTCATCTGTGGAGAGACGTCCTGAACTAAGGGACTGTTGGATCTCCTCCACTAGAGAACGATCATTCAGTTCATTCAGACAGTGGAGCAGATTGATACTCTTATCTGCACTCAGGTTCTCGCTGAGCTTCTTCTTGATGTACAGGAGTGTTTTCTGATTGGTCCGTGAGTTACTTCCTGTCTTTGGCAACAGGCCCCGTAGGAGAGTCTGATTGGTCTTAAGACAAAGACCCAGGAGGAAGCGGAGGAACAAGTCCAGCTGTCCATGTTGGCTCTGTAAGGCCTTGTCCACAGCACTCCAGTAGAAAGATTTAAAATTTCTTTTTTTCCCAAATAAATTAGACTTCTTGGAGGTTGTTTGTTGTTCTTCCAGCAGATTGATGCCAGAGTTGATGAAGGTCAGATGGACATGAAGAGCAGCCAGAAACTCCTGAACACTCAGATGGATGAAGCAGTACACCTTGTCCTGGTACAGTCCTTTCTCCTCTTTAAAGATCTGTGTGAACATTCCTGAGTACACTGAGGTTGCTCTGATATCGATGCCACACTCTGTCAGGTCAGATTCATAGAAGATCAGGTTTCCTTTATGCAGCTGATCAAAAGCAAGTTTCCCCAGAGACTCAATCATCTTCCTGCTCTCTGGACTCCAGTGTGAATCTCTCTCAGCCCCTCCATCATACTTGACCTTCTTCACTTTGGCCTGAACCACCAGGAAGTGGATGTACATATCAGTCAGGGTCTTGGGCAGCTGTCCTCCCTCTCTGGTTTTCAGCACATCCTCCAGAACTGTAGCAGTGATCCAGCAGAAGACTGGGATGTGACACATGATGTGGAGGCTTCGTGATGTCTTGATGTGGGAGATGATCCTGCTGGCCTGCCCCTCATCTCTGAATCTCTTCCTGAAGTACTCCTCCTTCTGTGGGTCAGTGAACCCTCTGACCTCAGTCACAACGTCAACACACTGTGGAGGGATCTGATTGGCTGCTGCAGGTCGTGTGGTTATCCAGAGGTGAGCAGATGGAAGCAGTTTCCCCCTGATGAGATTTATCAGCAGCACATCCACTGAGCTGGACTTTCTAGGGTCAGTCAAGATTGTAGTTTTGTGGAAGTCCAGAGGAAGTCGACACTCATCCAGACCATCAAAGATGAACACAACCTGGAAGTCTTCAAAGCTGCAGATTCCTGCTTCTTTGGTTTCAGTAAAGAAGTGATGAACAAGTTCCACCAAGCTGAACGTTTCCTCTTTCAGCGCATTCAGCTCTCTGAAAGTTAATGGAAATATAAACCGGATGTCCTTGTTGGCTTTGTCTTCAGCCCAATCGAGGATGTATTTCTGTGTTAAGACTGTTTTCCCAATGCCAGCCACTCCCTTTGTCAGCACTGTTCTGATTGGTTCATCTTTTTCAAGTGAGGCTTTAAAGATGTCTTCTTGTCTGATTGTTATTTCTGGTCTGTCTGGTTTCCTGGATGCTTTTTCAATCTGTCTGACCTCATGTTCATCATTGACCTCTGCAGTCCCTCCCTCTGTGATGTAGAGCTCTGTGTAGATCTGATTCAGAAGGGTTGGGTTTCCTGCTTTAGCGATCCCCTCAAACACACACTGGAACTTCTTCTTCAGCTCAGATTTAAGTTTACGATGACAAACTTCAGCAAGGCTTTCTGAATAAAGAAAGAATATCAGTTCATCTTTTACATAGTCCATATCAGAATGTGGTCTTTTTAAATACATGTTGGTTCATCTCTTGAAATTTTAGTTAATGTTAATGTTATAACCAGCAGCTTAAATCTTTAGAGAAATCATTTTACTTCTCTGCAGACGGTCAGCCAGGTCCTCCTGCTTCATTCTCCTCAGGAAGTCCACTGTGATCTTCACAAATGCCTCTCTGCTGCTCCTCTGCTCATCATCCTCCCTCTTACTCTCTAAGCATTCTGGGTAATCTGGACTCAGAACCTTCTGGATCTTCTGCAGCTCGTTCTTCACAAAAGTGATGATGTTGTCCTCCAACAGCTGGAACAGAATACTTTATGAATGACCCAATCAGACTGAAATCATGGAGCCACACATCAAATCTGTGTTGGACACACTGGCAATCCACTGGTCTACAAAGAGCAGCATGGAGATGACTGTGAACAGAGTAGATGTAAAGGTAGTTGTTGTACATGTACAGACCATAAATATGGAGTCCAGGTGTGCTTGATGCTGCTGGGCAGGCTGACCACTGGGAACCTCTGAGCTCTCCTGGTCCACTCTGTGGAGGAGCCATGAAGATTTAATCCACAAAAAAAGCCTTCACCATAAAACAAACAAACAAAAAACACACACATCTTGACATGAATTAGATCATCTGTTGGTTGTTGGAATTTGTGGGTGAAAGATGTGGGCATAGTCATTTCTGCACAGGGCCTTATTTGCATTTGTACTTGTATGAGTTTCCCTTTCAGATAATAAGATGATGAACAAAAAAATCAAATATACAAATCATATTCAAGTGTCCTACCATTCATATCGTGATTAATGACAGTATGTTCTGTTTAGTATTGAAAAAAACTCCAAAATCTTTATTCCTTAACACCGATAACACTGATCACATTTTAAGCTGTATCATCTTACATGTTGGAGAACTCCCAACCAGTAGTCTGATAGAAATCTGAACATTATGTAGCATCTGAAATTCAACCAACTCTAGTTCAGTCTTTCTTCATAAAGATTGGAAAAACTTCCCAGTGCTTGTAAATGCCTTATCCACACCCTCATTTCCTCCTGATCAGACATTTGCAGCTGATTGTAAATGAGCCTAAAGGATGCAGCAGTGTTGCATCTAAGGTCAGTATGAAACTGTGTCACACTGAATAATGGGGAGCTGCAGTTGTAGCAGGAAGGCCTCAAAATGACTACAGCTAACAACTCCAACTAGAAATCAAAACTGGCACAAAAATCAAACACAATCAGTATAACTGAACCCTTCAAGTACCACAAACCCCACAGGCTGCAAAAGCAGAGCTGCACAGTTACAGACTCAAACAACAACACTGAGCATGAGCTACATTAGCTGCTGGCTAGCCTCATTTAGAGCTACAAGGGTCAACAACTGAACATGACTCTGATCTGAATGCACAACATTAAAACCCCCAAATGCTTTTATCCAAAGCTCACATACACAAATCAGCTTTACACAGGTCGTCATTACTACCACATGCTGCCCTTGACAGCTGTTTGACACGTCGGCCATCTTACTCTAGAGCTTTCTCAGTTTCCTGCCCACCTTAAAAGTTTGTCTAACTTTAAGCTGTTTATCTGCAGTGGACTCTGCAGCAGCCACCAGCTACCGTAACTCAGCAAGTCAAACAGCACAGCCTGTGTGGACAGATGGATGCTGGAAGTCTCCAAACATTTAGAACAAAAAGCTTCAAATTTCTCTTTCTGTCAACAGTTCAGTGAGCAGAAGATGAACTGATATTCAAAAGGCACAAACAAAGAGAGAAAACTTTACCTTTTTTTTTAGCAGATTTTGCACATGTCTCAACCAACTCTGTATATTTTTATATATTTTATTTTATTGTTTACTCTATTTAATTTGTAAAATATGTATACACACACACACACAGATTTAGCGATTCTTATATTTTGCTTGTTTTACGTTATTGTATTTTTGCACAACTCTGTTGCTTGTGAAGCTCGCACACAAGAATTTCACTCACATGTACTGTACCAGTGTACCTGCACATGTGATGTAACAATAAAAGTGATTTGATTTGATTACAGTTTGATTTTTATTTGATGGATTTTCCGAAACTTGGCAAAAAGTGGAGAATGACTTTACTTTTTAGAAGTTAAAATAATAGCCAGTGTTTGAGTCATTATGATGCTCTGAGTTTTATGAGTAAAAGTGAAATCTGTGCAGCAAAGTTAGTCTTACCTCCTCTAACGTCCTACAACATACAGCACAATATGACTGATGGAAGAAAACATAAGCACGAGCATTATTTCCTGTTTGCTGAAGTTCAATAGCTTAGAAACCAAAGGCTTGTTTTTAAGAGACAGTTTAATTGGGATTGAGGGAATGACATGTTATCACTGCAGTTTATATCCAACAAGATCAAGCAGTTTAATCTGTTGTCAAAGAGTTCATGTTACTAACAGCTCACCTCTCTGCAGCAGATTCCTGCTGGAGTTTAAAATTAATGGGTTCACTTTTAGACCGGTCACTTCCTAAAGACACACGGCTGGGTTCAGGTTCAGTTTTGAGTTTCTGAAGAATCCTGATAATTAAAGCACAAATCTTTAATCAAGGACTCATCACATAACATAAAATGCTGACAGAATTTTAGACATTATAATAGTGACTTTAAGTTACATCTTTCTTGATGACTGTTTTTGTTGAAATCTATTAATGACATGATTCAACACAGTGTGTGCCGGTCCAGATTCAGGTTCAGGTCCAGGTCCAGATTCAGGTCTACCATTGATCCTGTGAGTGAAGAAAAAGTGTTTTTCATTTGCAGTCACAGAAGCTGATGAAGACTTAGAATACCTTCATCATGCCAAAGAGAAACTGATTTGCAGGCTGACCATGAGCAGAAGGAAACTCTAAACTAGTGACGGTAAGGTAAAAACAGAGCGCCACCCAGAGGTAAACACAGTCATTTACACTGTGCAGGACTATTGATGGTCCAATGAGCAGCAGTTTATGTTGGACATTTTTTATAGAATACAGGAATTCCTCACTCAGTGACCTTCTTTGAGATGCAGTTTAGAGGCCAGGAAACAACATCAAATCAGACACCAAATTGACATCAAGGAGTTCATGTCACTAATAGCTCACCTCTCTGCAGCAGACACCTGCTGGTCTTTAAAATCAATGAAACGTTCATGAGACCAGTCACTCTCTAAGGACACACGAATGGGTGGAGGTCTAGTTTGGTTCCTGTGGATAATGATGGAGCAGTGATGTGAGTGCTGAGCTGTGACATGGAGAAAAGTCATGTACAGTTAGAGATGGTCATCTCACCTCTGAGCTTTGGTCTGACTCTCATGTTCCCCACACAGAGTAGTTTCAGAGGGAGGGACTCCCTCCTCTCTGTCCTCACACTGATCCATGCTGCTGAATTCACATCCACATCAGCTCACACACACTTTCTACCTTCACCTGCAGAGAAAATACAAATCATTCATGTGTACATCGACTGTCAGGATCAGGTGTCTCCACTGTGTAGTACTCATTTGATATGTTTGGAAACTCACCTTAGGATTTAGTTTAAGGAAAGGCATCAGGTGTAAAACTCACAGTTAAATTAAAATTTGGTGGGTGCACTTATTTTGGCAGAAGTCAATTGATTTCAATAATAACTTAATTGCAGTGTTTAGGCTGTCATTTCTAGCATCTACATGGATGTTAACATCACCTAGTATGATTATTCTGAACTCACCACTAAATCAGATTAAAAACTGAGCATGAGCCGGGTGGATGATACATAACAAATAGTTGTTTTTACTTTCACAGTTAGGGTGCAAAAGGCAAAGATTCAAGCTTTTCGTATGCTGTATCCAAGTTTTTGTAAGGCACAGTGAATGTAAAGTGAATATGTTGATCAGTGTAGTGTAGTGAGGGTGTGATGGGAATGCCTAGCAGCAATGTTCCCTCTAAGCTGTGCGCGTGCACAATCGCACACTGCTGACACGTGCACAGAAAATCAGCGTTGCACACAACAACAACAAAAGATCCAACCTGAATTGAAATTAAAATAAATACATAACAATTCATTTTGTGCTGTTTTGTAGTGTGAGTCAGTAAGTGACCGGTGACTGCAATTCACATTTCTATATCCGCAGCTAATCAACACCGTTGACAAGCTATTACAGCGTCCTCATGTGCCGACACTGGTATAGCTAGCAAAGCTAGCAAAGACACGCTAATGACAACCATTGGAGATGTGAGCAGGACAGACGGAAAATTTGACAGAAAAAGTGTGGACTGTAAACTATATACCAGTTTTTAAGTTGTGTAAAATGTGGCCATGTAAAACCAGAGTTATAATGAAAAAATATATGTAATATTTTTTCTTCCTGAATACTATCGTTGTTTATATTTACTGCCGGAAGAAACGTTAAATGTAACTGTTGTGTAAACTGTGTCATGGAAATAAAAGGCTGTGAGGAAGGCTACTTAGATGAAGTTTATTAGGAGACAAGTGAGGAGCGTTCAGCTCCAAGAGCTTGGGTTCTGACCAGCTTTGCCTTGCTAGCAAGTAAAAGATGTTCATCTTGTTTCTGTCGTTAACGAGAATACGTTTCTAAACTAGCGGGCCTGTGGAAACCAGACCCAACAGCAGCGTTTTATAAGGAAAGCTCTTGCTCCTGTGAGCAACCAAACTGAACTGAAAATTTAAATGCAATTAGTCCATTTGGAGCACAGAATGACTTAAAATCCCTGAAATGTCACCACGTTTCTGCAGTTTGTCCATTTTGTGCTCCAGATGGGTTAATTGCATTTTAAATTTTAATTGCATTAATCATGATGAAGTATTAATCTGTGTTAATGCATGAACTTTGACAGCCCTAAAAATAATGTAACTAAACACTTGAAATAAATATAGTCAAGAACACCCCATGCCCCCTTTAGGCTCAGTCCTGCTTACTGCAGATATCACCGCTACATAAAGTACCACAAGGTAGAACTTACACATTGTGCTTGGTTGATGACCAAATTTGCTGTATGTTGTATTTAAAAAGAAATGAGCTGCTATCTTGAACAAATCAGCGCTTCACTTCTGAAGGAAAAAGGGGCGGGAAGGAGAGGAGGGAGATTTCCACAAACAGAGGATGTAAATAAGAGACAAGGGAGGATAGAAGCATTCCTGATCATATTTACTCCAGCTGATGTTTCAGAAACAGCAAATACTCCAAACACTTTCAAAACAAAAGTGTCTCCAGCTGAAGCACAAAAAATGTCAGTTTAATGAAAACAAATCTTCTTTATTTTAACTGCAGCTTCTCAAAACTCTGCCCTAATGAACAAACGCATCATTTTCTCTCTCACACTGACTCCTGAACAATGAGGCTTTGCAGCATAGTTGTGTCACACCTGCCCTGCAGCTAAACTGATCACATCAGTTTTACTGTAAATAGTAGTGGTCATGTGATTTAGAAGACAAGCATCTTCCTCGTCAGTGCCGTCAGTGTGGGACCAAATTCTCCATGTTATCAGATTTGTAAGCAGCAGCTGAAACTGTCACATGAATGAATGTTCATCAAACTGTTTGATTCTGGCCAATCAATAATCTATAATCATGTGGATTTGTCTTCAAACACAAGAGTGATCTAAAGTTTGTCTTGATATAATAGCTGAACATCAGGTCCAAACATCACAGAGCAGAAAAAAACAGTCAAAGTATTAAAGAAGGAACCAAAGCAAACTTACAGTTTCTTCAAACACACGCGGACAACAAGCTCCACTCCACACCTGGACACGGACACGGACACACAGGTGAGTTGCTGCCTGGAAGGAGGCGTAACATAACACCTGAACACTGTGAGAGTGCCACACCTTCATGTACTGATTTACAAATATGCCGTCTGACTGCTCAGGCGGAGTTTAAAACATGTTAAGCACCAAGGGGCTTTCTGAGCTTCCTGCTCGAAAGTCACATGTCCAAAATGAGCATTTCTCTGCAATTACGAACTCTGTGTAAACAATCTTGGTATCAAAATAAAGTTAACACTTGTGAGAGTTCATCAGAGGTGTAAATATTACAGCAGATATTATTGTGTCAAAGTTATTGAGGCTGGGATATTTGAGTATCTTGATTTTTTCCTCATCTAATTTATTTTTGGTTTTGTTTGTTTTTTTTAAAACCACTTTCAAAATATGATTCGCTTCACATTTAAGTCCAGAAATCCAGGAATCAACATATGAACATTCTCTGTGCAAATATGGATGCTGCTGAAGTGAAACAGTGGAAATTGACATCACTTTTAATGAATAACAATAATTTAATGAAATAGCCAGGCATTTTGCCATTTGGGACATTTTAGCACCATCTGTTGAAATGTCTTAGGTATTGAACAGCAGAAATGATTTTACTTTATTTACATGCTTAATATGTTTGTTTCAGCTTCTATTGGCCGATTTGCATGACTGATACCTCTTTTTAATCATTTCAGCCGAGAGAATAAACCTGGTTTGGTCTCAGCTTTTAGAAAATGTATTGCTTCCTTGGTTGCCCATGAATCTGTGTGAACGAAGCTCTTTGTGTTTGTTTATGGGCATTTAATGGAACAACAACAGCACTTTTAACTGTTTGTTGTTTTCGCTGTGTTTGCTGATCGTACAAATGGTTTAAATGCGCTTTTAGCTGAGATTCAGAGGTTTGTGTGGATACCACACTTTCCGACACTTACATTACTGAGCTCGTGTTGCAGCTGATTAAACTGAATCTTCTCCTTTTTGAATCCGTTACTCATCTTATGAGAAATGAGAAATAAAATCAAACAAATGCCGAAGGATTAAAATGGCACAATACCATATTTTTCATTTCCCAAACTGCACACGAACAATTTGTCCCATCAACAGCAGGATTCAGCAAAACAAGACATCCTTCAGACTTTAAAGTGCTGTCAGTTAAACGAGGAGGTGGCTGGAGAGAGAGTCCTGAGCTTCTCTGCTTAGCCTGCTGCCCTTACGACCCGGACCCAGATAACCTGAAGAAGATGTATGGATGGATAATAATGATAAAAAATAATACTAATAATGCACTGCACATGTCATTTATATGATCTTGCATTTAAACACTGATTTCAGCCACCAAGGTGTGAGTGAATAAATCCAACACAATTCCCACCCTGAGATCAAGATGTTTGGATCATTGCTTACTATGTCCACCCCCAGAAAAACGCACCCCAAGTCTTGCGATTTACCAGAGTCTGTGCAGGCTTGTCCATACCTCTTCTCTTCTTGTTTGTCTGTTTTAGGCCTTAGGTACAACAGGTTGAGCAGCAGGAGAGTGGAACATCATCGTTAATAATAACTGAGTCCAATTTGGTTATGAAGAAATCTTAGAGGGTTTTAACTTTGTTTTAAAGCTTGTGAGTGTTTGCTGTTTCCTGTGTGAGAAACCTCTGAGTCGGCTCCCCAGTCTGTGGACTTAGTGGTGCTGAAACTCAGGGTGCTGCTCTATGTCCTTGGTGCTGAAAATTGAGCTTAACACGACTAATTGATTTTGTGAATTCTTTTGATAAATAACCAAAAGGTGTGACTGCAATAAGCTGGTGTTTTCCTGCTTGTCTTTTATCCTTGAAAATGTTATTTTATTTTATTTGGGACTGAGAACTGAGAACATGAAGATGTTTTACCTGCACTGAAATGTGTGTTTTACACTTGAAGAAAAAGGAGAGTTCAACGTTTTTAACAGGTGTTCCCAATAAAGTGGCCAGCAACATAACATAACATAACATAACATAACATAACATAACATAACATAACATAACATAACATAACATAACATAACAACACGGTTTTTAAATGCCAGGTGACGCCACAGCTGGTCTTCTGGTGAAAACGATCCCGTTGCACCTCTGACTGCTGACAGAACACCTCCAGACATAAACAATATCAATCAATACACTGATTATAGTCTCATGAATTTAAGTCCGAAAATGTTTTGGGTCTTTTGCATGTGGGCAATACTGACCATGTGCAATGGGCCACATATTTTAGAAACAATCGTTGTTGAGTCTTTTATTGAGGTCTCATAGTGACTGTTTATGGTCCAGCTCCAGGGTCTAATAGCCACCATAGTGAGTTTTCTTTTGGAGACAATTTAGCAGGGTTGAAAAAACACCTGTTTCCCTCGTTTTCAGTGACTCACACCTTTTCCCTCCATCCCACTCCCCAGGGGTCACTGGCTGGTTGCGTTTCCAGCCCTACCAGCCAGTGACAACCAATCACTTTGTCTGACTGGCTGTCGATGAAAGTTTGATATATTGATATGTTGATGACAGTGATCATCAGAACTTCTCCAGCATTTTGATCTAATAAAATTACCCAAATAAAATAATAAAATAAATAAAATAGCTTTTTAAATAATAAAATATTTTTATTTTCACACTGAACCACAACTCTGTCTTAAGATTCAGAATGAATATATTCTTGGTGAAATTCCCAGGGTGGGGTTTTCGGGTTTTCCATTTAATGTTAAAACCTTTTGAGCTCCCAGTTTCCATGGTGCCATTTTAGTGTTTGATTTTAAAATCGTTGGTTCATTCCAATTTTCCTCATTATTCCCACGCCCCTCAAACAGGGGAAGGGAGAGGGAGAAACTAGTATTATAATATTTTAAATCTTGTCAAAGATACATTATGTGAGGATATATTTACAGATATCCTCACATTATAAAAAAAAATATGAAAACACTGATTGGCTGTAGCTGACAGTTTGATATGTTGATGACACTGCACATGATGTCAGTGATGACATCATCTTCTCCAACATCTTGATCTGATTAAAATGAACAAAATTAAACAGTAATATGAATTAAATATCTAAAACAGAGATTAATTCTAGGAAAGTTGTTACTGTGATCACGATACATGTGAACTTTATTCATTATATAGACACAAGTCATCAAATAACTTAAAAAAACAATACCTATACTCACACAGCACTTTTTTCTTAATTCTTCATTTTTCAGAATTAAAACATTTGTTAGTTCACATATATGAAAAGAAGCATGGAAAAATTATCCTCTGTTCTCTGTGATCTGTAGCTTGGTTGATGAACAAATCCATGTCCATGTAGTGGACGTCCCCCTCAGTGAGAGAGGCAGATATGAGCTGAAACACAGGAATCAAACCAGGGACGCTGCTGTTATGGAGCTGAACTGGAACCATTCAGACACTGAGGCCCTCTGAACACATTTTAATTACAGCTGTGCAGAGACACACTGATGACTGACTGGAACACTATGATTCACATTTTACATTCACACCATCCTCACACGTGTTTATATATGGCCACTAGAGGGAGATGTTTCCGTTTAAATACGATGTTTAACTTTTAGCAATGTTTTATAAGTGAGCATACTGTGTATGAAAAACATGATGTGTTGTTCCTAATAAAATGGCAGTGTTACATTTAATATTGGATACATTTTAATTAACTTAAAAGAGATTAAAAGTCACGTGAACAGGAATATAACTATGATTGTTGAAGTGTGTCTCTGCCTCCTGTTCAGGCTGTAATACGTCTAATATAAACTCTAAGGAAGAACTTATTTATTCCACTGTATAGTGAAACGTAAGATATTACATATATATATATATATATATATATATTTTTTTTTTTTTTTTTTTTTTTTTTTACTTCACTTTATTCATGATATTTCTTTTCACAATGTCTTGATTACGAATTAAAAGCCCTCTAACTCTGGTGCAAAAATGCTTCATTTCTTAACAAGTCTTTTATTGTGAAACACTTGCAGGAACATGTTTTTTAAAAAAATAAACTGATCTTGAATTAATGAACTGTGAGAGCAGATTAATATTATCATGTGGTATGAAATTCAACTGAAATTCAACTGAAGCGCTTTCAGAAACTGAAAGAGCATCTTATAGTGACAGGTTAGAAATATGAAGAAATGTGATTGCGGTATGTTGATGACACCTCGTGTTTGCACCAAGCTCTTTCCATAGAAAACTAAATTTAACTTGAATCATGTACATAACAACAAAAACTGCAGAGAACTATGGGATTCTAGCTGTTCTGCTGAAGGTTATGAGAGGAGAGCTCTGTCAGCTATGTTCAAAAACAAACAAAAAATTAATCTGATGTTGTTTGGTTTAACGATAAAATTGTGTTTTTTATTCTTCAAACATACCAGCATCTTTGAACACATCTAACTGGATGCAGTAGAATGAGAGAAAGTGAAGACATCTGCTGGAAAATCACCATCACCATCACTCTATTGGATTTTTCTTTTCTTTGATTGAATTTAGAATACTGACTATTTTGATTACTGAATTTTAATAATTTCTTGATTTGTAAAGCTTTCAGTTTTATGCCAAATGATGTTGGTTAAAAGTAAACAAACAACACAGTATTTACTTTAACAGGAATTTTCTTTTCTTTTTTTTTCTACATTTTCCGAGAATATCTCCTGCTGATATCAGTCCCGTTTTTTGTTGTTTATGTTTCCTGTAGCTATAGAAACCTAGAACCAGAGCAGCAAGACAGATACAAGCAGACAGACTAACTATGAGTCCAACAGATCCATCCTCTGTGTGTCCTCCTGTCTGACCTGCAGGTGAGAAACAGGTGTGAGGTGTCAGCTGTCAGGTAGGTGATGAGTGAAGAACAGAACAGAATCCATTTCCTCTTCAAACTGCTGTCAGACATTATCTACTGCACTCTGATCACATCACTCAGACCAGCTGCTTTCTACAAAGTCTCATCAACAACATCTTTAGAAACAAACATCAACAACCAGGAAGCAGCTTCACCTCTGATCACACACACACTCAACTCTACTCACTCACCTGGAGGATCAACAACATTCAGGTAAAGGATGCAAATGGGTTCGTTCTTCAATAGGGCAACCCGTCCGCGGTTTGGTCTTCCATTGATGACGCGACATTCGTATGTTCCAGTGTCATTAATCGTCACATTGTTCAGAATCAAAGACACGTCTCCATCCTTCATCTCTCTGTCCTGCAGATCCACCCGGTTCTTAAAAGATGGATGCTGCTCTTCTGGATCAAACTGTTCATCTCGGTACAAGAGGACATGTTCCATCTCCAGATCGGCTCTGCTCCACTCTGTAACTATGATGTTGTCATTCGGAGCTCTACATGTCAGAGTGATGTTCTGTCCAGACTCAGCTGTGATAGTTTTCTGCTCTGAAAGAGGAAACAATTCAGAGCAGAGAGGTTATTGAATTATTTGTATTATTTTAATGTATTGCATTATTGATCTTTTGTGGTTACCTTATTGCTATGCTGAGTGACTGTGCATTTTCACTAATCAAGAATCCTAATTATTAATGACTTTACTAGGAGGCTTTGTCTTTTACACATGGGATCAGTTAATGAGTGTGCCTATGATACTGAGTTATCCAGAGGCAATAAGGTGGAGTTGCCAGGCCACCAGAGGTGGAGGTAGGTGAAAATAAAAGAGGGAGAAAATATGAAGTGTTCATTGTGATTGTCACCATGAGGGCAAATGCTGCCAATGCATTACAGTGCAACTGCAACCCCACCTCCACCCGTCAGCACATCTGAATATTATGACAATATCTACAAAAAATAGGATTGTTATTATGCAGGCAGCTGCTGTATCATAGCTTAAATTTATACTGTAAGCAAAAAGATTTGTAGCTGTATACTGACAATTGGAACTACAACACATCACACGGACACACACATTACAGTTCTTTTTCTCTGTGGTTCAAATTGCAGACAAAGCACTTATGTTCACACAAACAACAACTCGTGATGCCCTCAAAGACATAAACAAACTGAATATGAAATATGAAAATAAACATTTTAGAAGTAACATTTAAACAACGCAGACACTGTTTATTTCTCTTAATAAAAACATCCTTATAAATCTCACCTGCAGAGACAAACATGAAGACACCGACAAACAGCAAAGCCAATGCAGTTACAGCAGACATTTCCGTGTTGTCCAGGTCTGCTGATCCGACACGTTGATTTTCATCCGACACGTTGATTTTCATAAAATCTGAACCTTTGGTATCTCCTGTGACAGAATAATAGAACCTGACTTTAAAATCTGACTACATGAAATTAAATTTAAGGATTAAATAAAACTTTGTCTTTCAGACACTCGTCCAAACTCAACACTTCTCAAAGTCTCTGAAGGAAGTCACATCAGAGTGACGAGGCTGGACAGCAGGAAGATCAGAAAGTGCGTCATCATTAAAGAGCAGAACAGGTTCAGTTCTTGAATGATCTCCACAGAACAAAACAAACATATTTACAGTGAGAGACAAAGAATAGCAGAAACAGACATGACTGTAATCA
Source organism: Aulonocara stuartgranti (assembly GCF_965226115.1). Lineage (NCBI taxonomy): Eukaryota > Metazoa > Chordata > Actinopteri > Cichliformes > Cichlidae > Aulonocara > Aulonocara stuartgranti. The sequence continues at coordinate 64,596,155 of NC_138941.1, read as the reverse complement.
GAGTAGAGGCGAGTAACTGAGTACAATTCCACTTGGTTGAGGTGATTTTTTTTTTTATGTTTGTGTTAATCGACTGAAGCTCACAGACTTCAGTCAACCTGTCAGTTTACCTAAAAGACTGAAAGGCGTTAATTTTAAACACTTACTGTTGTTCTGAAGAATCTCTGACACCTTCAAACACTCTTCTGATCATCAGGATGGAAAAAAATCCACACAAAGATTTCTTCAAAAAGTGTCTGAGGTCACCTTGTTAAAGTGTTCTATATACCAAACAGCCTAATGTGAATGTTTGACAGTTATATTTCAATAACAGACAAAAACAAAAAGATATTTAAAGATAGTACAACATGTGATGGAACAGCCAAAGAGAGAGGAGGTGGAACCAAGAGGAACCACTAAATTTTCACTTCCTTTCTCTGTGCTGGCAGTGAGTCAACATAAATTTAAAAAAGAAACTGTGATCATCAAACAAACACTTTAGATGGAATAAGTTGGATGTGTTGGACAGATTGTGGTGGAGGAATCTGAAGTACCCACAGGAACATGCAGGCACTGAAAGGTGGTGGATTCAAACACAGGATCTTCTTGGTTTGAAAAGTGTTCTGCCAACAATGATAATAATAAAAACATAAATAATAATTATTTCCTTCCTTTGCCTTTGAATATAACTGTTGTGGAGGCTCTTATTATTAACAGTCTGTCATCTATATTTTATTTATTGATTTTTATTTATGTATATATTTTATTTATACATTTATTTATATTCTTACATTGTTTTTTGTCATTATTCTCATGATTGGTTATATTTTTAAGGATCATGACATATGAAAACAGAGATAACTACTTCTGGTTTGAAGACTGTAATCTCTAAATTTACTTCAATGCTCACTATTAGATTCGTCTGTGTTCCAGTCGTAACCTTACCAGTGTGACAACACTGCCACCATGAGGTCAAATTGAAACATTGTACTGAATCATTAACTTAAATATTCTCATAAATACATTAGAAAAGAAAAGCAAATTATATGTTATATTAGAAACAATGGAAACCTGAAAAAGAAATTAAAAGCTTAAAGTGATTTCCTTTAAGAACACACCGGGGATGTAAGAGAACGGTAAGTGTGGTTTTTCACCTGATACACATGCTGTCATTTGTGACCTGTATCATTACATTTCTATCAAACACAGCTTATACAGAGTAATACTGATAAAAGAACAAAGCTGGTTGTGGATCAACTCAGAAGAATTTTATTCTGATGTTTGAAACCCATCTGCTGCGACCGGTTGGGGTGAGAGAAGGAAAACAGGATAAAGACATGCTGTGGAAGAGAGACAGAGGTTAATAACAGATATGATTCAATGCAGAGAGGTCTATTAACACATAGTGAGTGAGAAAGGTGACTGGAAAGGAAAAACTCAATGCATCAAGGCAATCCCCTGGCAGCCTACGTCTATTGCAGCATAACTAAGGGAGGATTCAGGGTCACCTGGGTCCAGCCCTAACTATATGCTTTAGCAAAAGGAAAGTTTTAAGCCTAATCTTAAAAGTAGAGATCGTGTCTGTCTCCCGAATCCAAACTGGAAGCTGGTTCCACAGAAGAGGGCCTGAAAACTGAAGGCTCTCCCTCCCATTCTACTTTTAAATACTCTAGGAACAACAAGTAGGCCTGCAGAGCGAGAGCGAAGTGCTCTAATAGGGTGATATGGTACTACAAGGTCATTAAGATAAGATGGGGCCTGATTATTTAAGACCTTGTATGTGAGGAGCAGGATTTTGAATTCAATTCTGGATTTAACAGGAAGCCAATGACGGGAAGCCAAAACAGGAGAAATATGCTCTCTCTTTCTAGTCCCTGTCAGGACTCTTGCTGCAGCATTTTGGATTAGCTGAAGGCTTTTCAGGGAGTTTTTAGGACATCCTGATAATAATGAATTACAGTAGTCCAGCCTGGAAGTAATAAATACATGAACTAGTTTTTCAGCGTCACTCTGAGACAGGATATTTCTAACTTTAGAGATGTTGCGCAAATGGAAGAAAGCAGTCTTACATATTTGTTTAATATGTGCGTTGAAGGACATGTCCTGGTCAAAAATGACTCCAAGGTTCCTCACCGCGTTACTGGAGGCCAAGGTAATGCCATCCAGAGTAAGAATCTGGTTAGATAACATATTTCTAAGATTTTCAGGGCCGAGTACAATAACCTCAGTTTTATCTGAATTAAGAAGCAGAAAGTTAGCGGCCATCCAGGTCTTTATGTCTTTAAGACATTCCTGCAGTTTAACTAATTGGTGTGTGTTATCTGGCTTCATGGACAGATAGAGTTGTGTGTCATCTTCATAGCAGTGAAAATTTATGCTATGTCTTCTAATGATACGGTCTAAGGCAGGGGTGGGCAATTCCAGGCCCCTAGGGCCCGTGTCCTGCAGGTTTTAGATATGTCCTTGATCAAACACAGCTGATTTAAATGGTTAATTAGCTCCTCAGATGTCCCTGAAGTTCTCCAGAGGCCTGGTAACTAACTAATCATGTGATTCAGGTGTGTTGACCCAAGGTGAGATCTAAAACTTACAGGACACTGGCCCTCGGGGCCTGGAATTGCCCACACCTGGCTTAAGGGAATGTATGTTCCATAGAATGTAAATAGAATGGGTCCTAGCACTGAACCCTGTGGAACTCCATAATTGACCTTAGTGTGTGAAGAGGTCTCTCCATTTACATGTACAAATTGGAGTCTATTAGATAGATGTGATACAAACCACTGCAGCGCAGTATGTGAAACTGGAGCAAGTAATTATTGAAGTTAACTCAGAAAGATCGATTGGAGAAAAAGAGTCTAAATGAATATCAGTGGTACTAAAAGTAGCTGTAGAAAATGTTACATCTGTGAGATGTAGCAGAGAAAACAGAAAACCACCAGACTGTGGAGAACACAGATGTCATGGATTTGGTTGAGTTACGCACTGATGAGCAGAGAGCGGAGGAAACTTTTTTTTCTCATGTCCTACACAGAGACATGTGTGCTGGGCTAGAGTGCTGGTAATCTTGTAATATCACCAGTGATACTGACAGTACATTTACAGCACTTAACTGAAATTGTCCTCACTTTATAATACAATCAGATATTTCTTTGTTTTTCAGTTTTCTTCTTCGGCTCCATTGTAGTTTAGATTAGACAATGTGTGCCCCTTGCAATTTATTGTAAAGCTTACTTACTACTTACTTTATGATCTTATTTTATTGTAAATAAAGTTACTCAGCAGCATATAGGTTATTCCAAACATCAAGCAACATTATAATGATACACACATAAATAAATAATTATAATTCAATAATATTGTTGATATGATTCAGAAGAATGCATGAAATTTACATTATAGATGATAAAACATTTTTATTAATACTTAAGTAAGATTCTAACTTTTAATGTAGCAGCTTTTCATATCATAGATGTCTATGAGCCCATTTACCTATAATCTGCACCGATTTTCTACACTTTCTCCTGTTGACCCTCTTTGTTCTTTCAAGGAGACCACACTCCTTGAAAAAAATTGTGATTCCACACCAACCAGGAAGTTTTGTGATAAAGAAACAACAGGTTTTCATAGATAATCATTACAGTGTACTTACAGAGGAGCCACAGAAGAGAGATGTTCTTCATTCTGCTCTCGATGTCAGATCGACAATTTGACCAGTTCAGTCACTTAGGTCAAAACCTCCTCCTCTTCCCCTGTGACAGGATGTCAGGGTTGTGGTTTTGGGGGAAAGCAATGGTTTCTCTATTTAAATGCAACAAAGAAGAGAGAAAAAGTTTTCAAATGGTCAAAGTGAACAACACTTACTATAAAGCATCAAAATTAGCTGGCATAAAGGGGAACATGGGTACCTCAGTGAGGCCTTCACTGAATGTTAAAACAAACATTGTGAGTGGCTGAAGTCAGTCAGGAAGCCATAGGCAATAATAAATACAGTTAAATGACAACATGTCAATACCTGTGTGATGCCTTCAGTGACAGCACGTCGTTGAGATTTTTCCTCAAACTTTTCGTATTGAACCTAAATCACAATTACTGATTTTGTTTAACATAACTTGTTATCTTCCGATCGTTGATCGTGTTACATATTCGTAGAAACAGTTCGCATCATCCTGTAGCCGATAGGGCAGAAAAACTTCCTGTGGGTTTACCTGTCACTGACTTCCTGACATCGCAGGTGCTTCTTCTTCTCTCGCCCCCCTCTCCCCACCCCCTGCTAATTAAATCATGAAACTGATCAGTGATCAGCTGATCGGCTTTTCTCTCGTTTGTTTATCGCCCACTTTGCTCCACAAAGAGGAAACCAGCGGTAACTGTGCAGGGGAGGGTCTAGCAAAGTAGAGAAGAGTAGAGTATGTGGCACTCATAGGTAGGGTTGCCAACTCCCTGAAAAATAAATAAGGGACACCTCGTGGCCAGGGCCGGGCGACCCAGTTGTCTTCACCCTTCCCAGTGTGGTGAATTTTCTAGCTCTTTTTTTGTGTGTGAAATTTTTTTTTTTTTAACCATTTGACTTGAAGTTGATTTAAGTACATGCATATTCTATTCTTTGTGATATGAACACATGTGAAACAAGTGATCATTTAGCCATTTATTTTTAGCTCAAAATGACAACATTAACACAGTAAAACAGGTCTCTTTCTTATTTTCTCCGTAAGCGACCTTTCCTCGACCAATGAGATGAGCGGTAATCTGAATTGTCATACTCGAATTGTCATAAGTGTGCTGTCAGCTCATTGGTCACAAAGCAGGAGAGGGGCTGGGAATTATGTTTTCAAGCGTTAATTCCATTAAAAGTTATAGACTACTTTTGATTCTCACTGTATTACGGGACAAAGTGCGTCCCTTATTAGCTCAATACGGGACGTGTACTTTTGTTTCTAAATACGGGACGATTCCGTTTTTTAAGGGACGGTTGGCAACCCTACTCATAGGAATCTTTGTATGCAGGAATGTCATATAAGGCATGAAACATCCCCTTTTTACCCATCAGCCTTCAAAGGCCTGTTGAGATTTTATGACCAGCCGTTGCTTTAACATAAACCACACTTATCACAGATAGAATGGATTCCCATTAAGCAGAAAGTGCAGAAGATTTGAGTGCAGCCACTTTGTGTTTATCATATTCAGTGTGCTGTTTATTTTAAGTGCGGGTCAATTTGAGCAAATATGTTGAAACATGTTTCGTCCCAGTCTCTGCGTGTGTTAGGTAACTGAACTTTGATCAACAGTTTTGTTTGTTTTTTTAGATAAATTTGAACTTGCTATAACTGGGAAAACAATATTAATGTTTTAATTATCCTGCAGGACATTTCACCCTTAAAACATCCCAAAATGATTCGTATATCATCTGTCCTAGATCTCAACTAACCCAAACTGGATGCTGTAAAATGAGTGAAATGAAGCACAACAATGTAGCAAACATGGTAAATCTCGCAAAAGAGAGGTGATACAGAGGCTGAGGCATTGACCTGGATCTGTTTCCTAATATGGTTTAGGTAAAGATTGCAGTCATCCTCTGCCTTTACCAAAGTTTGGGGACACTCTGATAGGGCTTCAATCTGGGACTCTCCATCAATTGTTCTTAGAATTGAAGAACCTTCTCGGATGAGAAGTGAAATGTCTCCAAGAAACTTAAAGAAGTTCTGACGCTTTTCTTTCCAAGTTCCATAGATTAGCTGGGCATGACGTTGTGCTGAAACATAAGTAAAAAAAGAAAATGCATTAATGTATGCCAATCTAATTACACATTAGAAATTATAGAAACAATATAAAACAGTTGATACATGGTCATACCATGTAAGACCAAAACATAAGTGATATAGCTCATTTTGTGGCACAACACACATTAACAAAAATAGGAACAAAGCTAACGCAATCTAAAAATGATTACTAATCAAACACTGATTTTCATTTTTAATGAGAATACCAACTGTGAGTGGTCATCTTTACCATGCTTATACTTTACTACTAGAAATTTACACTAAACCCCAAAACCAAATACATAAAGTATAAACTAGGCACCTATCTATCCTCAATAGTCCTAGAATCATCTTTTTTTTCTCAAGGATGTAGCTCAGTTGCACTATACGTACAGAGTAAAGATGGAGTCCAACAACTTTTTTTGATTTTTCTTGCAAAGTGTGCCAGCATTACAAGTTGACCATCACCTCAAGGAGCAAAGTGGGCTGGCACATGCAGAGACAGACCCCAGGTGGTGCTCAAGCACACACCCTGTTGGCCTCTTATTCCATGAGCCCCCTATTCTGTGAGCCTGTTTTTATCATTTTTTTATTTTATAACATCACATGTTGATTTTAGAGTGGCCCATGGCATCCGTTTTCTTTTTTTTTTTTCTTTTTTTTTTTTTGTGTCCCGTTTGGATCTTTAGCCATCAGAATTGTTGTCTGAAGGCCAAGTAAGATGCCAAGCGGATTTATTTTACCAAGTGGATCATCATGGCCTTGCCATATTGGTCCATTTGATTGACCTTTATTATAATTATGAATTTATTTTATTTTTAGTTGCTACAAACGGGACAGACATGACTGGGGGATAGGACAGGGAGAGAGAATGAAAGAAAGAGAGGGAGAGAAAGAAAACCAAAGGGGAGAAAAGACGGTGAGAAGGGGGAGAAGAAAGAAAGAAAAACAAACAAAAAAAAACAAAACACCTGGGTCACCTGTATGGAGAAAAAAAACAGAAGAGAAAGCAAACAACAAAGAGCAACATAATAAAAAAAACAGCACCATCACAATAAACTAGCTAGCAGTAGATATCAGTAGATACTAAATAATAAATGATATTGTGCAGCACGCAAGATAGACAGCGCACAATGTGCTTTGAGGCAGCAGCCAAGAAAGCCGTAGTCCGCGTCTGTGAATACCCGTGTGTACACCTGTGTGGATCAGCATGCTTGCATTCCAAAGGTTTCTCCATGTAACGCTCTGCTAGGGAGTGTGGGGAGCCACAGCCCCGTCCTCCAGGGTATGAAGCAGGCATGGAGGAGATCAAAACTCCAGACATCCAGAGGCCCCCAGAACACAAGAGACCAAGGAAGACCAACAGAGGGGCAGCCGCGCCACTGTCCTAGTAAGAGCTGAGGAGAGTCCCAGCCGCGGAGCAGAAGCCAGGGGGAGTTGCAGTGACGCGCCCGTGAGCTCCGCCGGCAGCCAGCTGTGCCTGAGTGACCGAGCCCCAGGCCGAGAGGCCGGGGGCACCCCACCTCCGAAGTGGCCCGAGCGAGCCCCAGGCTCCAGGCCCCGATAAGCAGCCGCCAAGGAGTGAGCCGGTGTGTACCCGGACGCCCACCCCCAGACACAAAGAACCACCAACGCACCGACACCTGAGGGAGTCCGCCACTGGCAGGGGAAGTGGTGGTGGGTGGAGATAGGCCTCCAAACCTTGGAGGGCCTGAGATGTCCCCAGAGAGGTGGTGTCTGGTACCCAACCTGACATATAGACACAGACATACAGGCACACACAGACACAAACATCCGTTCCCCCCCTCATGCTCTCATATGCACTCACTCCACACTCAACCAACATGGAGACAGACATAAAGAGACGATCTACACACGATCACACTCCCCAAGCGTACTCTACGAACTGGGTCTAGGTACCCTTGCCCCTGGAGGGGGGAACTGCACCCAGACCCAGGCGGTGTTACCCTTTTCCCTGCGGTGGGGAGAGGCAGACCGCCCCGACTCCGCAGCAGCAGGGAGGCCCCACACCCCAGACCGCAGCTGGACGGCCAACTCCTCCTAGCCCCCCCGCTCCAGCAGGTCGCAGAGAATGGGGGTGAGAGAAGACTCCAAACCTCCCTCCACCCGCTCATTGTAGTGTTGATGCATGTGTGTTCTAAGGTGCAATTAAAACCCAGGAGGGCATGGAGCTACCTGCCAGAGAGCAGCAGGTAAGCGCATGGTCCCTCCTGATAGCCCTCAATGTCTACGTGTATTTAAAATTGAGAGGTGGGCAACGACGCCAGGGGTGAAGTGTACACCCTGATGGTAATTTGGACTCTGTGTATCGTGCCCACCCCCAAGATCCTATATGTATGCGTAATGAGAGTGTGAGTAATGTGAATGTCTAAGTTGTGGGATAAAATTGAGGCAGAGGCAGCCAGAAGGGGACAGAGGGGGGGGTAGCCTCCTCTGCACCCTGGTGACATACCCCTACTCCAAGGCCCTGCATGTGTGGGTGGTTGTGGTGGAGCGGGAAGAGGGAGGCAGCTGGAGATGGGGAGGGAAGGAAGGGAGGGGCAGTGACCCCTCCCTGGGGCCAGCTCCCCCGCTGACCCCAGTAGGCACTCCCATACTCCGCGACCCGCCAGGGAAAGGGGGCCCAGGCCCATCCAGACCGGGGCCCAGTGCAGCAGCGCCCCCCGGCCCCACAGAGCCCGGGACAGTCCACCCAACCCCACCACAGAGAAAACTGCACCCACCCCACCATCCATTCATCTTCCAGACTACATGAGACAATAGACGCCCAGGCTGAGATCTTCCTCCACCTCTCCTGTATCTCCCCCTCCTGCAGAGAGTTCCTGAGGAGAGGAAAGCTCCTGCAAGATGTGACAATCTCCCCCACCAGTTGAAGAGCCCCCCAGGCGGCTCGACGCACCGGCGGCACCCTGCGCCAGGGATGGGCCCCCATGCACCCACCCGCCCACAACCCCGGCAACACACAAACCAGGACCCAAGGCCCCGAGGCCCGGCCAGGGCCCCAGCCCAGAGACGGAGCGCCCCCAGAACCTCACGCCCATCCCGGACCCACCCAGGGGCAGACAGGCTACCAGGTCAGTAACCCACGTCCGTCAGCACAGACCCTCCCCTAGCCCCGCTGCACGCAGCCACGAGGAAACAGTCACCCGAGAGCCAAAAGAGCCCCCACCCGGACATGACCGCTACCCCGGGTTGAGCCCCCCAAGGAAGATGCCTCCGGGGAACCCCCCGACGCCCTAAGCCTGTCCCTACCCCCACACCAGTCACAACAGTGAAGGCGGGACCAAACTATGACCCCCCACCCCCACTAGGTGATGAAGCTGATCAAAGGAGCCCAGAGCAATTGATCTGATGTGGTGGCAGAGGCTGTATCAAGACTAATGTAATCTAATAGATAATTTCTATATTGGTTAGAATTAAGATTGTTTTTATTTTTCCAGTTCATGAGGACAGTTTTCTTGGCTATGCATAGGGCAGTGAAGATCATATGGACTATATTCTTTTCTGAAGTGACATTATCTAAGCTGCCCAGTAAACACACTAAGGGGGAAGTTGGAATGTTACATTTCAGACATTTTGATAAGTCTTCACATATCTCGCGCCAAAACTTCTGCACTGGTGGACAGAACCAAAGAGCGTGAATGTAATTGTCTGGTGTATTGCCTTGACAGTGTGAGCAGTTGTTGGAAGATGTAAAGCCCATCTTGAACATCCGATGACCTGTATAGTGCACTCTATGTAGTATTTTGTATTGTATTAATTGCAGACTGGGATTTTTAATCAAGTTAAACGTTATTAAGCATACCTGAGACCAGAAGTTTTGGTCTAAGCTGACTGATAAATCTGCTTCCCACTTTGCAATAGGAAGGGATATTGATTCATCTAATTTAGAAAGTGTTCTGTATATTTTAGATAATAATTTGGGGGATTTAAGAGTAAGAAAATGTGCCGCACTTGGTGGTGTGTGTAATTCAACTTGACTGAGGTTAAATTTCTTTTTTACTATGGATTTAATTTGTTGATATTCTAAAAACCTTGTCTTGTTGATCCCATATTGTGCAACTAGTCTGTCAAATGGAATAAATTCTGTTCCCTCTAATATATGTTCTAAGTATTTAATTCCTTTACAACTCCATTCTGGGAAATTAATCATATTATTGTTTTGTAATATGTCAGGGTTATTCCAGATAGGTGTACGTTTACATGGGATTAATGAAGACTCCGTTATTTTTAGAAACTCCCACCATGCTGTCAGAGAGAAGCTGATGTTGATACTTTTAAAGCATTCATGTCTTTTGATGTTTGAACTAATAAATGGTAGGTCTGAAATCTCTAGATCCTTGCATAGTGCCTGTTCAACATCTAGCCAGGGCTCATCTAAGAAGGTATGTTTTGACCATTCTGAGATGAACTGAAGCCTGTTGGCTAAGAAGTATTGGTGAAAATTAGGCAGATCTAATCCTCCTCTATCCTTGGTTCTTTGTAGCGTTTTTAAGCTAATACGCGGGGGTTTATCTTTCCAAAGGAATTTGGAAATATATGAATCCAGAGATCTGAACCAATCTTGTGATGGTTTGTTAGGGATCATCAAAAATAAGTAGTTTATTTTTGGCAAGATCATCATTTTTATTGTGGCGACCCTTCCCATGAGTGATATGGGTAAAGATTTCCATCTAGTCAGATCGCCTTCTACTTTCTTTAGAAGTGGGATGTGGTTTAATTTAGTTAAGTCTGAAAGCTTAGGAGAAACATTAATACCTAAATATTTAATATTTCCGGATTGCAGTGGGGCAGAGGAAGAATTATGGAAGGAGCAGTTAATGGGGAGAACTGTAGATTTTGGCCAGTTAATTGAATAATCTGAAACTCTTGAAAACCAGTTTATTAAAGTAATTACCTCAGAGAGGTTGGTTTGTGTGTTTTGCAGAAAAAGCAACACATCATCCGCATAGAGACTGATTTTATGTTCTATGCTCTTACATTTTATGCCCTTAATTGTTGTAGCCTGTCTAAATGCTGCTGCTAGAGGTTCGATAAAAATTGCAAAAAGTGAAGGGGAGAGTGGGCATCCCTGTCTGGTGCCCCTCAGGAGACAGAAGCTGGAGGATGTCTGGTCATTTGTTCTGATACGAGCTGTTGGGGAATTGTATAATATTCTTATCCAGTTTATGAAAGAGTTTCCAAAACCAAATTTGTGTAAAGTTGCGAATAAAAATTTCCAGTTAACTCTATCAAATGCTTTTTCTGCATCTAGAGATAATATTATGGTTTTGATGTTTTTATTGTATGAGTAGTCTATTAAATTAAGTAATCTACGAGTGTTTGTTGAGGAGTGCCGACCTTTTATGAAACCAGTTTGGTCAGGATGAATTAAGAGGGGGGTTATTTTCTCTAATCTCTTTGAGAGAGCTTTGCAGATTATTTTAAGGTCTACATTTAAAAGAGAAATTGGACGATAGCTTGAGGGAAATAAAGGGTCTTTGCCTGGTTTTAGCAGGAGACTAATGTTGGCAGAATTCATATTTGGTGGTAGTCTGCCCTTTTCCTCGATTTCCTGCAACATGCTGTGGAATACTGGTGCCAAAATTGTCCAGAATTCTTTGTAGAATTCTGCAGGGAAGCCGTCTGGACCTGGAGCCTTATTATTGGGCATATTTATCAGGGCTTCCTGGAGTTCACTTGGCGTCAGTGGCGAATCCAGTTCCATTGCTTGACTGTCTAGTAATTTTGGAAGAGTTACGTTGTCAAGGAACAGATCCGTTTTCTAATGAAAAGCATGTAATACTTGGCCATTACATTGATATAATTCTGCTACACCTTACACCTTACAAACCCCTTTCCTATTCTTGCTGTCACAATGAGCTGCCATTAGTGCGCCCCGTGGAGCAGCATCTCAAATATGAGTAATTTGGTCTTTCCATTTAGTGTTTCTTTGGGCTCAGTGCCTTCATTGGGTTTTATTTATTGTTTGTTAACTTTCCTGAACTTTGGAATACATTTCATCCCGTTCAGTGTGTTTTATTTGTCTCTCTGGATTGTGTAATCATGAACCCAGCTTTTTCACGTAACCCATCATTTATTGCGCATTTGGATCCTCTGATCTGAACCCAGACAGTCACAGCTTTTTCAGCTGAGCTATTTCAGCAATAAGGAGATTCAGCAGCAACTGCAAAACAACACAGACATCATCATGAGGAGTGTGTTTGTTTTCTTGCTTTTGATAACTGTGGCCAGTGCTAAAGTCTTTGAGCGCTGTGACTGGGCCCGTAAGCTGAAGGCAAACGGGATGGATGGCTATCGCGGTGTCAGCCTGGCTAACTGTGAGTACAGCCTTTTACTTAAACAATCTAAGGTGATCAACCCTGGATGGTCACCAAAATAAGCAGTTCACCATTGAAGTCACTGGGATAAGAGTCAGGAGTAGGTTCATCTCTACCCAATTATGTGGATATTTTGCACAAGTAACTGGAGATTATGAGAACAAAGCTAACGTAGCTTTTTCCCTGAGTGGTTCTCTGGCATCAGTAAGAGTTCAATGAACTATCAATTAATGTCATGTATGGTGCTGATTGTCATGAAGTCAGGTTGAAAGAAAATATAACAGTAACAATTTCTGAGTTTTTGGTAAGACCCTGAAGAGAAATGTCTCTGTTTTGCAATCCAAGTTTGTTTATTTATTAAATGATCAGAGCAAAAAGTTGTACATGGTTTCATGAGCATTTATTACGGTGGCCCTGAGAGGCCAAACGGACTGCAACTTCAGAAAACACTTGCAAAAAGAAAAATGCTGCAAAAAGGAAAACGCTGCAAAAGGAAAAGCGCTGCACTGCAACTTCAAGAAAAACGCTGCAAAAAGAAAAGCGCTGCAAAAGCACACAAAGCACAACGGAAATAGGAAAAAAGACAACGGAAAGCTTCATTTCTAAGGCTACATTAAACATTATCTTTGTTAGAATTACCTTTGAATGTATAATCCAGATATCTGTAGTATTATTAGAATCATGAGATTACAACACATTTACCTCTCCTCCACTTCTTTGAAGCGTGTCCCAGTCCTAGCGCACTGGTTAGCATGTTTTGGTCCGTGCAGCTGGTCCGTCGGGTTATTGTCTCCCCAGGAACATTTCCGTTGTCTTTTTTCCTATTTCCGTTGTGCTTTGTGTGCTTTTGCAGCGCTTTTCTTTTTGCAGCGTTTTCCTTTTTGCAGCATTTTTCTTTTTGCAAGTGTTTTCTGAAGTTGCAGTCCGTTTGGCCTCTCAGGGCCACCGTAATTTATGATTGAATGTGAGATAGAAACAGAGACCATAAGTCATCTTTCTGATCAGCTTCATCAATTCTTACATACTTCTTACAAATCTTTCCTCCACTAACCATCATGATGCAACTTTTTATTCCACTGCTTTTTAGAGTTAACGTCGGCGTTATAGATGTATCTCACAGCTCAGGTAGAGCCAAGACAGAGGAAGGTTTCTTTATTACAAAATATTCCACTCTAAAAAATTACATACTCTGATTGTCTGTGATTAGGGTTAATCACAGATGACCCTAAGAAATCAGAGGGTTAAAATATGACGAGAAGGGACTCTAACAAAGTGTCAGCATGTGAGAAGTAGTTAGTTGAGGATGTGCAAAGGACTCTTGTCCTTTATCTTTCAGGCAATCTGCATTTCCATCTCTTCTGTTCTGTCTGCAGGGGTTTGCCTGACCAAACATGAGTCAAACTATAACACAAAGGCAACAAATCGTAACACTGATGGATCCACTGACTTCGGCATCTTTCAGATAAATAGCCGCTGGTGGTGCAATGACCGCCGCATTCATTCAGCAAATGGATGCAACATTGACTGCAATGGTCAGTGATGATCTGAGGTTATGTTCAGCAGTAAAATGCTGCAAATAACAATTTACATCTTCAGTGGCTGAATAAATTTCTTTATTTATTCCAAAACTGATTTATTTACTTTCTTTTCTCAACCTGTAATATTGATTTTGTGTATGGATAAATGTTTTTGATAAAAAACGCTTTGACTCACTTTCCCCAGATGTTGTCCTTATTATTCCACAGTGTTAACTTTTTTCTTTCCCCCTTCGGCCACAGTGCTTTTGACAGATGATGTCACCTCTGCGATCAATTGTGCCAAACGTATCGTTAGGGAACAAGGCATCACAGCCTGGTAAGAACAGATCATTATGTGATTGGGATGCACTGATAGTTCTGTGTTCATTGGACTGACCTTTGAATCTGGTTTTAGGGTTGCCTGGCGCACTCGCTGTCAGGGCCAGGATCTCAGGCCCTATTTGTCCGGATGTCGTCTTTAATCAACACATAAACAGAAGGGTGTCATCGACATAGTAAATTGTCTCCATCCTTCTCTGTTTCTACTTTTAAAAGAAAACATATCGGGTGACCCAAATGATTAAAATCAGTTAAAATCTCTACTCTTTCAGTGTTTTTCATTCCTCATTTAAAAAATTAAGAAAATGTGGTCTCATGTGTTCTAAATAAATCAGTAAATATGGAATGCTTTGTGTCCTTGATTAGACCTTTTCTTAAGGTTATGTTTAGTTGTAGCTTCATTTAAAGGAAGAAGAGCTTGTGAATTGGAACCACCACAGGAAAAGAGATTAAAGCCATATGTGTAGAAGAATGCGGTGACATACGACACTACCTCCTGTGTTAACAGACAAATTAACGGTCTCTCTCTCTCTCTCTCTCTCCTTTTATGGGAATGTCTGAATTTCTATACATACCAAGCTATCTCCTGTTTCAGCTGACAAGCTAAAGGTCTCTCCTTTTAAGGAAATATTATCAGTTCCATACATGCCACTCCTACTGCTCTGGAAACTTGCTTGAAGTATAAATAAAGAATGCTCTGAAAGCCCTGGGCGGTTTTCCTCTGTGTCACATCTGAATGCTGCACACGTTGCTGCAGAACAGATCGGACAGTGACAGGGGATCGCCCATGTATATGTACATGTAAAAAATCGATATCTGAGTTGTGAGTATCTTTATCTTCTAAACAATTTTCTCCTCACAGGTGCTGTGTATTTTTTGCATACACATATAACAGGATAGGTTTAGTGTTTTGTATTTTTAAATTTTAGTATGAACTCATACAAAATGCAGCAAACCTTTAAACAAACTGTTTTATTGACTATAAAATAGACTATAATCAGATTCATATTGGTATCGGCAGATATCCAAATGTATGATATCGGTATCGTGCCATCTCTAGTTTCAACCCAAGAATAACAACAAAAGAAGAAAACCTAAAAGGCCTTGTCTGAAGGGTGGGAGTGTTAAATGTGAAACATCTCACGTCTATCATATGATCTTGGTATGGATGGATTTGTCTACATGATGGTTTTCTGCTGTTTTCTCTCTGCATGGGCTGCTGATAAAAATATGAGTGGAGACAATGTGCAAAGATGCAAAAATATAATTGGAGACAGTGTGCTAAGGTGAGCACTAGAGACATAACAAAGGTTACGTGTTATATAAACTCAGTGTTGTTACTAACTCATGCGGTGTGAGCAAAATTTTCTGAGACCGAGCCCACGAATATCAAACCTCACTTGATTTAAATGTTTGGTTCAATATCATCTACTTTTGCACCTTAGGACTGTTTACAACTTCATTTTTGAAAAATACTGGTGACTGCCAGTGGTACTGTCTTTCACTAGGTCTTGTTAGGAGAGATGGTATCCATCCCACTTTGGATAGAGCACCTCTCATTTCTAAAAATCTTTTAAAATTTTAAAACATAGCTTTTTTTAAATTAAAGCATAACAGCTGTAATGTTTTCTCCCACTGAAAACTTTACGTCCAGATGAACAGAATCTACTTTTTGGAACATAAATTAATATTTCATTGTTCCTCTATTTTTTTTTTCCTGCAGAAACTGAAGCAGATCGCTGACAGACGTCAGTCAAAGAATCCAGGTGATGGTGAAGCTCTCGCTCTGCTGGGTCAGGTGGCCAGAGCTGAGGGCGACAGGAAGAGAGCTGCTTTGTTTTATGAGAAAGCTCTGAACTATGACAAGGACAATGAAGAGTACTTGTCTGCTCTGTGCGAGCTGCGCCTGGAGCTGCAGGGATCATCCTCTGATTAATCAGGATCACTGCAAAGACTGGCTATAACTAACTTACAATCTTACATGGAGCAAAGAAGTATTTTTGATCTTTCGGAGAGTGATACGCTCAGAAAAAGCAGGATGTAATTAATCTTTTCCAATATGTATTTTATCTTTTAGTTTCTAAATCCTCAAATTAGTTATTTAATTGCATATTAGGTTAATTGATATCACCAAGGCACTGAGATGATGCATGTGTGAATGCTTGTTGGTCCCTCTGTGTACTCTGCCTCTCGCAGAGAGGCGGCTGTGATAAACCCTGAACTGGAAAAGCAGAGGATGGAGGGACATTAGTACACATTTAAATTAGTATTTCTTTCTTCTTTTGTAGTTTCATGTGATCAATGCTCAAATAAAGGTAGCTGTATATTGTACTCTGTGCTTTAATTTATTTAGTGTAATTGGTTTAATATGGAAAAATCCTTTAATAAAACTTGTTGTTCAGTTGCTGTCAGGGTCCTGGGTCGGAGTGACCTGCTGGCGGACTGGCCACACCCGAAGCCACACACCTGCTGCTGATCAGGCCTCGTCGGGGGAGCTACTTAGGAGAGTCTTGGAGCTCCTACCAACGTGGGATCATTGCTTGAGACTCCATGTTAGTCACCCAGTTGTGCTTGGTTAGTGTGTGTATATGCCTGCGGTTTTATGTGTCCTGACGGCTGCTTCTATTGTGTCCCCAGGAGAGGGGTGGACAGCAGCCAGCACGGGGAGTGCTGAGACACGGGAGCGGAGAGCACAAACGCTAGGAGAAGACACGACACGGGAGTCTGGGGAAAGCACGGGGATTTATTGTTTAGTTTCATACATAAATAAACGCACTGCTTGTAGAGCACCGCGCCTGGGTCCTCCTTCCCTACACCCCCACAGTCTGCCTGTCAAACTGTGACAGTTGCTCTTGTTTTAAGATATTTTCTCTTGAAGTGAGAAAGAAGTAGACGTTTTGAATTTATTAAACATAATAAAGTACTGGGAATGAGAGCTTCAACACTTAATTTATTTCTCGCTTTATTAAATGCCAAAGATGGGAGGTAATGATGTTCAAATACTTAATAGGTATAAGTGTTCACGCATATTAAACCGTGAAGTGTTTACTTTTGCTCTTTAGTTTAGGCTGAACCACTTTGATCCTGTTGCTGTCTCCATGTATCATCTTGTGGTCGAAGCAGATTTCCACTGAAAGTGCCGACTGCCAATTTTTTTTTTTTATCCGTGCCTGGCTTTTTATCCGGAGGACAGTGTTCCCCGATTGTTCCTACCTTTCTCTGTCAGCATGACTCATCCTGCACTTTCAGTCAGAGGTTAGCCAATTTCATTGGAATGTGGAAAACACAGATAAGGCAGGAAAGACAATAAAATGGAAGAAGTTAATATGTGTGGTTCTGTAATACCAACGCTGATTGTTTACTGGCCAAGAGGAAAAGTGCCTCAATTCACTTGTGCTTGCCAGCATGTATGTACTAAAAGATAATGCATTTTTTTATATGTCTTGGATAAAAAAAATGTTAAGTGTTGCACAGTTTTTAAGGGAAGAGCATTCAAAAACAAATAATTACATGTTCTGATGTCACAGGGTTAGGACTGCGGGTTCATCAGAGGCTAAAAACAGATGGTGATCATTTCTGTCTCTGTCAAAATTCAAGAGGAGACACATAAGAAAAGTAACCTTCACGATAAAAGTGCAGAAAGGAAAATCTACATTAATAGACAAAATTTCATTTTTTTTGTCTAAACATTTTTTGTAGAATATGATTAATGTTGATCAATTCAAGAGAATAAGAGAATAAAATGTCCACTTTTCAACTACAGCCAGGAGGTGGCAGCACATCTCCTTTCTTCTCACACTTGGACTCATCAACTACTACTATTTTCGACAGCATGAAAACTAAAGAAAACACAAAGTTCACAAAGAAAATATCTCAGACCTTTTCACAGTCTGTAAGCAGTCTTGAGCTAGCATAACAGAAAAATACAAAAATAAAAGATATTACTAAAAGTATCCTCATATTTCTAATGTAAATTAGAAACTTTATATACAACATACATGAAAATCATTACTGTGTGTGCCTCTTAGACCACATGCAGAATAGCATTACTGTTGTGGCTGTAGCCGCATGTAGCTCTGTATCCATGCTAGTTCTCGCCCACATTGACAGGGTTGTACTTTCAACTAACTGTGGTCATGTGACCATCACAAATTTTACCTCAAACAAACTTTGCATTTTATACCACTTTTAACAAAACCTTAATTTTTAATCACATATCTTAAAAAAAGATTTTAATTAAAGCTACATTTTTTATTTATTATAAAAACACATTTATCAAACTGTCTCAGGGACAGTTACAGGTTGGCTTGCAGGCCACTGCACACTAGGAGTGAGGAACAGACCATGCACGGTGTAATTAACATGGTAAGAAAACAGATTGACCTTATGACAAAATCAGGTTTAAATCAGGCTTTTGTCCCCTATAATTTTTAACTTTTTAAAAGTTACTTAAGACAAAAGATAAAAGGATAAAAACATCTTTATTAATCACATTATCAACCCCTCAAACATACAAATATACAGATGCTACGATCATCACAGCATTAATCTATGATACATTACATTGTGACACACAAGTCCAATCTTACATGTCACTCTGTGCTTGATATTTGTCAGGGAGGTTTGTTGGCCATTAAAAAAAACGTGGTCCATAAATGTCCTGACAATCAAAAGGATGATAAATGGCCACCACCCCACCACTGACCAACAGAGAAGTTTAACACGGAAACAACAATGTAGTGAAACATCAACATTTTAATTACAAAGACAAAAAAATAAAATAAAAATAAAATGCTTGCAGGTTGTTTCAAACTCTGAAAGTGAGGAGCAAACATACAAGGCAGGATTTTGCCTTATATTCAGGTAACTTCAGGGTCAACCTGGGTTTTCTGTACTACATGGGTGGCTCGCTTCTTACTGGAGTAAATCGCCATGGTAACGATGAGCATCAGCAATAAATTTAAATTCTTACACTCAACTTTACTCGTTGATCTTTTTTTTTTCCTTTTTGCAGCAAACAACTTTAAAATTTTACATCTTGTTATTGTTCTATAAGCATTAACATCTTATCCAAAAGCAGGACACCTGCACATTTAAAATCCAGGGGAGAGAATAAAAACATTTCTGCTGATATAGATTCTCTGCTCGGGGAACACGTTTTATATGAGCAGCTTGTTAAGCCACACATTAGCCATGACGACACTCCTCTGATTCTACAAATTAGAATTAGAACAATTACATTTATAAATCACCAAATGACTACACACACACTCCTGTGACATTGCCACACACAGTTTGTGCTCCATTGCGTGGATTTAGTAAGTTCAGGCTTAACCTGATCCTGACAGTTTTAGATTTTATTCTTCCAGCTGTTTAAGTGTTTGAGAGTCACGATTAAATATAAAAACAGACTTCAAACATCTGTTGCTGCCAACAGAAAAAAAAAATAAAGCTACAAAATTGCATCTAAGAATTTACATTCATTGCTGAAACTGATCATGAAAACACAAAGACATCAGACCCATATTAAAACTCTTTAGACCCTCTTGCTGTCCCCTACCTGTGACAGGTAGGGGACAGCAAAAACTGATTGGGTAGTAGGTGATTTCCATAGCTGCTGATCTTTGATCTGATCAGTCTAAACTGTAGGGGGTGCCAGCTTGTCCCTGCTCAGAGAGCATTAACAGGTTTTCACAGAGCATCCAGTACAAAGGACAAAATAAAGCAAAAAAACAACTGCTGCACTAAAAACAGCCCAGAGGTGCCAAAGTAGATGATCTTTGATGTCAAAATCATCCAAATTTATATGAGATTTCAGGTTTTTGATATTTTTCATAGATCATAGACGATTTCATAATTTATACTGTATAATTCTCTAATAATAATTATAATTCTATATAATAATTAATAATAATTCTCTAATATTAAGACTTGTATTTTTAAATAAATATTAAGTTATACTATAATCAAATTAGATTATATGATCTTATTCGTGTTAATTATTAATTCAAATATATATATATATTTTTTTTAGTAAAGAAAATGATTTCTTAATTATATTTATAGAGGTTTTTCCATTCGTTTGTTCATTTATTTACAATTTTAATTTCGTAATCTAACACCAGGGATGGATGATGGATAGAAAGCCTTGAACAAAAAAAAATAAAATAATGTGCAAGATGCACAATGGTATCCACAGCAGCCTTGTTGATATTTTCTGATCACTAACACAGAGATTTAAGTCTCATCTGTGATTAAAAGGTGAGAAAAGAGAGATGCTGCACGCAGTTCTAATAAAATCACACCGTTTAAAACACATTCACATTTTTATGGAACAGCAGGACCTCAAATCATTCAGCACACAGTACGCAGACCTCAGGCATTTTACATCAGCTGTTTAACATTTGCTGTTAGCTACACATAATTTCTGTGATCCTGATTTCTGCAGATAATTATGGAAATAGCAGTAATTATTATTATTAGGAAAGTAAAAACTGAAAAAAGTATTATGACAGGAAGAAATTTATCCCTGTCTCTTCCATCCTTGTCTCCTCCATCCTTGGTGTCTTCATCTGTGAAACCTGCAGAGTAGAAACAGGTGTGAGGAGTCTAACCACCGAGTATGCTGAAAATATTTCATCTTTCACATTTTCAGACAGTTATATATCTCATGGGGGTAATACAGAACAACCAGAATAATACATATTGATTTTATCTGCTGATATTTGGCTAATAACTATTGTGTGGACCTGCTGTGGTCATTCAAGCTCATCACTCAAACACTCTTTCACCTCTCATATGCGACGGCAGCTAAGGTGAATTTATTTTGTTCTTCTCCTGAGTTTCTTAAACATATTTATTTTAAGGTAATGACTGTCAATCATGTCCTTGGATGACCTTTGAACTTCTTTATTAACAATTGCCCCTACTCCAACTTTCTCTTTCTGACTACACCACAGTAGAAAAGTTTGAATACACCTGCGCCTGGCCTTGCTTTCCTTTCACCTGGTCTCCTACCTACAGAGTATATCTACCGTCCTTATCTCCATCATGTCACCCTACTCTGTTTCGTTACCAGTCATAGTCCCTACACTCATCTCCACTCTTGCCTTTCCTTCTCTCTCACTGCCTCCTAACACACCATCCCCCTCATCTCTTCCTTTGTCTTTGGCCAACAGTTGCACAGTTTCACCTTTTTGGCCAAAAGCACCAGGGGCAGTCAGGGGTAACCCAAATCGATCCAGTATGATAAACTCATTGTTGATGATTTACATGTTTGATTTGTCAAATATGTTATGTCTAATTCCTGACCTCTCAAATATTCTGAGCTTGGCACTGGCAGTAGGAGTACACTGGACTGCGTCCTCCCCATGTTGTTGTTGTTACTACTACTACAATAACAATGTGAAACAAGTTATCAGACAGAGCTGGTACAAGTTTAAATGACCCATTTCTCACCACCAAGAGGCTAAGTGTCATGGTTCGGCTGTGTGGCAGGCAGGAGGAGGACCCAAAATGCAAAACTCACAGACTCAGGGGATGAACTCAAAAATAACAGCTTTAATGCTGGAGAGGCAGATAGCAGGAAATACAAAACTAAACTGGGAAAACTAAATACAAAGCTCGCCAAGAAACACAGGGAGAAACACACACAGCATGAGGGACAACGCGACACAGAACTGAGGGAGACGCAGACATAAATACACAGAGGGTTAACGAGGGAATAGGGAGCACACGGGGAACACAGGTGACACTGATAATCATAACAAGACACGGCAGGAGTGAACGCAACACTGACGGGAGACGGGCAAAGTAAAGCAGGAAGTACAGAGGTTCAGACAGGAGGAGAGAGAGCACGGGGAAAACACAGACATAACGGGCTGGGGAAAACATAGAATAAAACACAAGGAGAGACGAGGGCTCACAGATACACAGGGGCACACAGGAGGTAACCAAATAAGGAACATTTTAACTAAATAATCCTAGGAACCAAGGCATAACTAGGGAATAAAATACAAAACACACAAAAACTGAGAATACTGGGCCCACATGGCCCAGGACCATGACACTAAGCTAGGGAGTAGTTCACCGCCAACACCCTTACAAACACAGAATCACACACAGATCATACACTGTAAGTTAAACATCAATCTACAAACTCACCTGAGGTTGAGACTGTGAGGTTGACAGAGTGCTTAGTCTCAGTTGTGACACTTTCTTTGTTCCTGGTTGTAATCTCACACTCGTATGTTCCCGTGTCGCTGGTGCTGACGTTCTTCAGAATCACTGAAACGTCTCCGTCCTTCATGGTTGGATCTCTCAGCTCCACTCGGCCTTTGAAGAACTCATGCTGGTAGTCTTCATATGGACGCTGGTTTCGGAAGAAGAACACATAGGTGTCTGACTTGAGATCAGATCTTCTCCACTCCAGCAGGATGATGACATCACCTCTGGGACTCTGACACTGAAGAATGGAATCTTCTCCAGGCCTCACTTTGAGCTCTGTGGGATATAAACACAAAGAGAACAGAAAAAACAAACATCAATAATGTGTTACTGCACATCTTTGAGATGTACTGCGGATTAAAGTGTTAATAATTTAGAAAACTCCTGACTGAAATATTTCTGATTAGCTCTGATGTGTGAAATCCTCTGCTATTGTTTGCTATACTGCATGAGCTTTTTGAGCATGACATCTTTCCTCCACTTATTCTGTCAAAACAACTTTCTCACAAGAGCCACTCAAACCTGCGACCATGTATGGCAGAGTAAAAAGAAGCAACTCTGTCAAAGACTTTAATGATTAATGTTTGAAGAAAGCCAGCAAGAATGTACATGTTGCTCTAAACCAGGTGTCTCAAACCTAAATGAGCTGTGGGCAACTGCTGGCACTGTCATCTTATTGGAAAGCTCTTTTAGTGTTCAAGTAGAACAAACAAAGAAACAAGAAAACACCCACAAATATGTTCAAAAATGTAATGTTTTAGGGTTTTTTTTATTTCAAATATTGTTTAACAAGACAAGACTGCAAGAGTGCAAATCTCTTCTTTCTCACTCCTAACTAACTGAAGCTTTTCACTACCAAATAAACAAGTTGGCCCTCTCTTTAAGGCCAGACACGTGCCAGCACTTCTATCGTTTTGTTCGCATTTAACAAAATGAAAATGCAGACATAAGTGTACACATTAGCTTTCTTTACAAACTCTCTCACTGAACTAACACAACTAACCCCTCAACATGTTTGTACTCTCTGCTCATATTGCCTTCATATTAAATATGTTTTTGGTTTTTACAGAACTTATCATACAAATCCTCCCTAACAAAAAAAGTAACTTCAAAGGCCAAAATGCCTTACATCTCTTCACGCCAATAAACGGACCGAAGCAGGGGTGAAGTGGGCCACAGTTTGAGACTCTAAACATGAAGCTATAGGTTTTAAGAAAATTGTCACTTTTTAAGGAGATTTTTTTCCTGAGAGGTGAGGATACAAATTAGAGGTTTATATTATGACTATTATTGCTGGTGGTGACGTCAGCATTCACACATTTATGGTTTGCATGACTTTTAAAGCAAACATGTGAAAATAAATAACAGAATAACCGACATAAACTTTAGTTTTTCTTATTTATGACATAAAAATGATATACTAGACAAAGACTTTCGCTTAATGAGACCGTTTCTGTAGGACGGACAGTGATATCTATTTAAGGAGTCCAGCCACCGTACCACCCGGGTAATGGAGGAAATGAGTGTGCCGACTAGAGAAAAATCAACCGAGCGTGACCGAAGGTTACCGAAGAGAAAACAGATGATGGTTCCAATGCCGGAGAGATTGTCGAACGGAAGAGCCATAGAAGTTCCGTAGTGTGAAGGTATTTCGGCTATTTCAAGTCTGACAAAAAACAGAGTAGTGTGCACTGTAAATTGTGCCGAAAGCAAGTCTGGAAATACAATAAACTGGTGCATGCTCAGTCTCTGACTGGAAGCGCTAATTCGTCATTCGGCTTTTGTCAGACTAAAGTAACTGTTAAAACTGTTTGAAAAGCTCAGCTATACAACAAGGAGAGATTGAGAATTTCCTTTTAGTTCTCAGTTTATTTGATATTGACAAAAGTTAGTCAGTTTTGTCTGATCTTCTGTAAAACAAACTAAGATTTATTTTTAGAATTAATATTTTGTTTCTAAGTGGAATTGACAATTTAGTCTGTTTCGTTTGTTCTATTTTGAAACTTAAACGCTTTAGCGGCTGCCTTTTGTGTAGTTTGCAATATTTGCCTTTATTTATCTGAAAAAGTCTCATGTTCCTTAAGTACATCTACCCTGTTGAACTTATTATGGGAAATAAATATTTCAATCAAAACAAGCTGCTGATTATTTCACATTTTACTTGTGAGCAACGGCACATTTAAATCTTACAAATATAGTTATTTGGCTTATATCGTGATAGATATCGTTATCGCCTGAAATGAAAAAAACATATCGTGATATGAAAAAATCTCATATCGCCCAGATCTAGTCTCACCTGCTGCTATTTCGTCAGATGCTTTCATTCTTTATGCCTGATGTGTTATCCATCCATCCATCCATTCGCTACCGCTTCTCCTTTTCAGGGTCGCGGGGGGCGCTGGAGCCTATCCCAGCCATCATAGGCAGGGTACACCCTGGACAGGTCGAAAGTCTGTCGCAGGGCTAACACGCAAGGACAGACAACCATTCGCACTCACATTCGCTCGCACATTTACACCTAATGGCAATTTGGATTTTCCAATTAACCTATCCCCACAAGCTGCATGTCTTTGGACGGTGGGAGGAAGCCGGAGTACTCGGAGGGAACCCACGCAGACACGGGGAGAACATGCAAACTCCACACAGTTTGCATGTGGAATTGATGGTGGAATTGAACTCAGGACTTTCTTGCTGTGCGGCAACAGTGCTAACCACCATGCCACCGTGCTCCTGATGTGTTATTTGGCTTCTAAACAAAAGCTGTTCAAATTTACACACAAGATCAATAAGCCCCCTGAAGAAGAGGGAACACTTTTACAGTGTGTCATGTGATGTTATTGATAACCTGTGCTGTTCTAAAGGCATCTCTCTGTTCTGACTTTGAGTCTTTGGGGAATTATATTGATCTTATAAAACCTCCATGCAGAACTGTGCAGAAAACGGTGCATGACAGACTGTTGCATTGTACAAGCAAAATGTTTTAGGAAAACTGACAGGTCTAATAAACATTTTATTATGATCTCAATTTAAAAAAAAAACAAGAAAATCAAAAAACAGCAAACCATTTGGAACTACTGCTGACATAAATGCTGTAAGAGTGTAAAAAAAGAAAAAGAAAAAACATAGTCTGTTTATTATTTAACTTTATTTCAGCAATCACTTGTAACTGTTACAATTCATTATAGAGTAAGAGGCACATGCCATTTAGTTATTAGCAAACATCCCTATTTTGGCACACAGGCGCACTCTTGCATGTCTGGCCTCTTTTTCTTTAATTACAGCTTGCCTATACCACTGTAACGCTTGCTGTGCAAATGTAATTGAGTACCTTGTAGATTCCAAGCTGCAACTGAGGCATCAAGCTAAAAAAACAACACTTTAATACCTAAACATAAAATGATATTTATTAAATACAGAGTGCCAAGACTGCAGCTCCAGAGGAAATGTTTTCAGTAACTCAGGACTGTTTCAAATAAATCACATTTTATTCACTGTTTTAATTATCTTTACCAGCAAGCATTTACAAAAAGTATGCAATACTAGACATGATTACAATTTTCAAGGACTGGAGGATGTCTTGGGGCAGAAAAATACCTGGTACCTTTCAAATTCTCGTTCGCCTAATCAACGTCAGGCTTTGATAAACTCTTACCACGGAAAGCAAAATCTGTCCTAATGAGCTGCGCAGCTCGGACACATTTTTGGCCTTTAACTCGAAAAAAAAAAGATTAATCCAGGCAAAATAATAGTGTCAATTCAGTTTTAATTACATAGCGTGAAATCACAACAACAATTACTTCAAGGGACTTTATATTTATATAGAGAAAAATCCAACAATCAGATGACCCCTGTGAGCAAGCACTTTAGTGACTGCGGGAAGGAAAAACTCCCTTTTAAAAGGAAGAAACCTCCGACAGAACCAGGCTCAGCAAAGAGTGACCATCTGCCACAACTGGCTGGGGTTGTGGGGAGGGAGATGGGACAAAAAACATACTGTGGAAGAGAGCCAGAGATTAATAACAATTAAATGCAGAGAGGTGAAAAAAAAACCCAATGAGTGAAAAAGGCAAGTGAAGAAGAAACATTTAATGTATCGTGGGAATCCTCCAGCAGCTTAGACATATTACAACGTAACTGAAGGAGAATTCACGATCACCTGATCCAGCTCGAACTATATGCTGGCTGAAACAACACACTTGGTTCCTGCTTGCCTCAAACTGGTCCTATCCATGCTCTAGTCCAATGGACACTGGATACAGTTCACCAGTTCTCCATAGTTATTATATTCTTCACTTTGTTTTCAAATTTCAGGTTCAAGGTATTTTTTTCTGTTCCAAAGAATAATGCATTCAACACAATTCAAACAAATCATTTTAACGTCGGAAAATATTTTCAGGTAACCACTCTGGTAAAGTAATAATAATAATAATGATAATACTAATCCATAACCCCTCGGCCAGCCTCCAGATATCTAGTTTCTTCTGCTGCTGTTTTCGTGTGTTTGTGTAAATTATTGAAGTTGTCATAGTAGGCAGTTTCTTTCCCGCAGTCACCACAGTGCACATTGTTTACATTTGCTGCTATCATACAGCCCCCCATGCAACCTGCACGTGTCTGCACAGCCAGAGCAACGTGACAACATAACAAAAACACAGCAGTGAACAAGGGGAGGAGCACGTGTACGTGCCGCGTGAGTAGTGTTTAAAAATATGGAAGTACCTACTAGTTACAGACTTATGCGTTGTTGCCAGAGCTTTTGCGGAACCCATCAGATCAAACTCTTGCGGGGTTAGAGCGATGCCACCTTAAAATGAAACTGAAAAAATATTGCTCCTTAAACTGTGAGCATGACTTTCTCTGACTGTCTGCAGAAACAGCTGCCTGACAATCTCCCCACATAACACTGTAAAAACTGCATCTGCTTGAATCTACACTACAAAACACGCCCAAATGTTTCACTTGTGTTTAAGAGAGTTTGCATGTTGCTCTGCATTGCATGTCAAATAAGTCTTGAACTCGCTGACATTTTATTCCACGCATAATAACACATGCACCAACTGTCTAATGCTGGACTGAAAAAAATCGCACACTGTATGCCCAGCTTAAGCAGCATGCAAAGAAAGGTTGCTTGAAACCTTCACAGACATACACGCACCATCTGTTTCCGTCCTAACTTGCAAACATTTCAATATGCACGATGACATTATCAATGTTTACATTCTGATTTAAAAACACAGTCAGGAGTTCGTCTTTTTTCGTCTTACCGTCTCCCAAACAAACTCACCTTCTAATCTACATCCCACCAAGATCGGAAGGGACAGGAAAACTTCAATGGACAACATGTCTGCAAGAAAGCTGCGCAACTGTTGATATGCACCAAGTGAAAGAAGCTGTTTGTTTTGAAATGCAAATGGAGGTGTGTCTTTGGCAGGGCGGCGCAGACATGTTTGAAGAGGGCGGGTGCTCAAAGTCAAAAAGGGGCACATTGAACCAGGCTGAATAACAACAACACACATTCAACAAGAATCTACTATGGGATCACATGATACTATATCGCTGTCATCAGGTGGGGACAAAGCAAAACAAACGTAGCCTATGTTTTACCTGATGGGTACAATAATGATGTTCAGGTGTTGCTGCTCTATGGCGTTATTTTTGTGCCTCATTTCTGAGGACGTAAAAAAAATTTTTTGGGAAGTACAATTCCTGCATCTGACCATGCAAACACTGTCCAAACTGTCCCTAGCTGATGACAGTTATATGGTGTGATCCCTTATTAGATTCTTGATGAATGTGTGTTGTTGTTATTCAGCCTGGTTCAATGTGCCCCTTTTTGACTTTGAGCACCCGCCCCTTTAAACATCTCTGCACGGCCCTGCTCCATAAGAAACATATTAGTGTTTAAAATGTGGTTTTAATTGGATAGAGCATTTATGAGATGCTTTTCTTTAAATTATTTATTAATTAAAAAAAATAAGTGAGTCTAAAGTGACCCTCCCTGCTGGTATTTTTCATTCTTTGTTGTTCATTGCTTTACTTGACCTCATGAGTCATATCTCAGCTTAAAACTAAAAGGTTACAAAACGTTTTCCCCTCTAGAACTGCCGCAGACAAACCACAGACCCTCTAAACTGTGCTGTCAGAGGAAGTAAGGTTTAAGTGCTGCAGTGGAACAACAACAATCTCACACCTTCGTGAGGCACAATGGGACAAACAGCTCTTCTGTGGCTCCTCCGTAAGTAACACGTGCTGTCTTGAAATCTTAATGTGTTTATTGAAGTAAATCTAATAATGAGTGGCACTGAGATAAAGCAAGATATATTTACTTTTACTTACTGACCAAGGTGGTTTAATAATGCACAGAGAAGTACACATGGCCAACTAAGGTCTTTTAACTAAGCTGTTTTCTGCTGATTTTAGAGGTTCGGGTTTCAAATTTTCTGTTCAGTGCTGCAGACAAACAGCAATGAACTGTGTCAAAGGGCATTTTCAGTTCTTCCTCCAAAGCACACAGCTCATACAAACTGACATTTGTTGTTCAAAGCAAAAAAAAAAAAATCACTAAAACATGATGAATCATTTTGTTTTCTCCTCAGTTCAGATGTTTCTGCTCTGTGACACAACAAATCAAGGTTAGTGAACTTATTCTGTGACCAACTAACATAAGGAACAATAAAGCAAGACCAAAAACCTTTAACTAACACAAGCTGAGCAAATCTAGAGCTAGAATAGAGAGATGGATTAGACTCAGATGTGTCTGCTATGGAGGTCAAGCTTTAATAAATGGTCCAGAGAAGTGAGCAAAATTGCTCTAAAATTCAGAAGATCCTTAGAAAAATGTGTGGTTCGGAAAGTGAAAATACAGCTCCTGTTCCTTATTAATAATATTAATGGTTTCAACCAGTCAAGATAACACTACAGTAGAAGAAGTTCCTCAGTTTGTCATATAAGTGTGAACACAGAGAACCCAAAGTTTCAAACTGAAAGAAGCCCCACGTCAAAATGCTATATGTCATACGGCGTGAACTGAAGAGCTACATCAAGACAACAGAATCTACATACCTATAGGTTTTTTTTTTAACAAATAGAATATTTGTTAAGGAAGAATAAATTTTTTACGTTATTGTTCAAAAATATAAATTCTCCCACAGCTCGTCTGACTGTGAGTCCCAGCAGCTCTCAATTTTTTAAAAAAGATTCTGTGTCTCTGAGCTGTGAGGAGGACGACAGCTCTGCTGGATGGACTCTGAGGAGAAACACAAGCACAAAAAAAAGGGCTCAGTGTGAGGAGTGGGGACAATTAACTGGTTCTTCCTGTACCATGAGCAGTATCGTCCTGTTGGACAGTGGAGTTTACTGGTGTGAGTCCAGAGAGGGTCCCATCAGTAACATGGTTAACCTGACAGTCACTGGTAAGCTGAGTGTGTGGAGTTAGTGTTGATGAAGCTGTGTGTAAATGGATGAAATGCTGTAGTTTGTCTCTGTGTTGAGGTGGATCAGTGATCCTGCAGAGTCCTGTCCTCCCTGTGATGGAGGGAGATGACGTCACTCTGCTCTGTAAAACAAAGACCACTCCCTCCAACCTCCCAGCTGCTTTCTATAAAGATGGCTCCCTCATCAGGAAGCAGCCTACAGGTCACATGACCATCCAGCATGTTTCCAGGTCTGATGAAGGCCTCTACAAGTGTGACATCAGCGGTCATGGAGAGTCTCCATCCAGCTGGATCACTGTCACAGGTGAGTCTTTTGATTATTTTGCAGATTTTAAACCCAAAGTGACTCAAACTGATTAGAAAGCCTGGTTTCTCTCTGTAATTGCAGGTTCCTCCACCTCTCCTCCTCCTCCATCAGCCTCCACTCACTCCCTCTCTTCCTCGTTTTCCTCTCCCCCTCCTCCATCACCTCAGAGATCCTCTACTCCTTTCTCTGTGATGGCGTATGTTCCCTCCATATTTGGGCTGCTGCTTGTTGTACTGGTTGTACTGGTGAGACGATGTGTTCAGAGGAAACCTGAAGGTGAGACACACATTACTTCTGTTAAATTGCCACAGAATGCACAGGAAATTTTGTTGTGTTTGTGAGAACCTTTGCATTTTAATTGAAAGTTAAATTAAGTTAGCAACTGTATACAATTCTAGACTTCACCATTTCACATGAATCATTATATATTTAAAATGTATACATTTAATAAATATACAAAAACATATGTATACGTTTTTGTTGTTTTCCTGTGTGTGAACTGTGATGCTACACATGAGACTTTGTGGTTGAAGAGTTTCAATGTGAAAAACGTGCTGCCGTCCAGTTTCCTGTTTTCTGACTTAAAAAAGAAAAGAAAAATCCTTTTACATGTTGTTACTATTTGTATTGATATAATATATTATTAGCTGATTTATAAATCTTAATGTTCCAAATGTTGGAATTGCAGCAGCATCAGTTCTGTTATGACTGAATTATTTGGTTTTGCAGATAGAGATCCTCCAGCAGCAGCCACCTACTCATCAGTGAGAAGAACAGCAGCAGACGACCAATATGGGTCAAAGAGGACTAAAGGTACAGAAAGTTTCCTGCTAGATTCATTTTAAGGCAGAGAGGCTCACCGGAAATCAGAACATTGAACACTAAAGCTCCAAATATCACTGATGTTGAAATAACTGTCGTTTTAAAGCTGTCATATCTGTCTAAATCAGAAGTGATTATAAGTAATAACACGGAAACACATTTCAACATTTTACTGGTGAACAGAAAAAATGCTGTAACACTTTCATGTGTGAACATTGATTCTCAGAATGAAGAGTTTATTGTGTTTGTATTGAAATTTGAATTAATAACATGTGAATGATTTGGAGGTTTGTGGATGTCATAACTGGAGCTGACCATCCTACAACACTGGTCTGTCTTTGAGGTTTGGAAGCTTCAAATCTTTTTTTCTGCATGTACAGTCAGGTCAGCTTTAGTAATAATAATAATAATAATGGATTGCATTTATACAGCGCTTTTCGGGGCCCTCAAAGCGTTGTACAATTCCACTATTCATTCACACACTGGTGGAGGCAAGCTACAGTTGTAGCCACAGCTGCCCTGGGGCAGACTGACAGAAGCGAGGCGGCCATATCGCGCCATCGGCCCCTCTGGCCATCATCAGTAGGCGGTAGGTGAAATGTCTTGCCCAAGGACACAACGACCGAGACTGTCGAGCCGGGGCTCGAACCGGCAACCTTCCGGTTACAAGACGAACTGCCAACTCTTTGGGCCACGATCGCCTTTGCATGATTTACAGGTCTATGGTACAGAGCTTAAAAAGCTAGTTAGCGCTTTGATATTTCTACAAATCCACAAGTTTTTCTTTGAAAAGTTTAATTAAGAACTATCGCTAGTGTACAACTGGAAAAATCCACTAAAATCTAAACTTATATTACTATATATACATGATAATAGACTCTTCATGATGCAACCAATTTATGTTAATGATAAAGTAGAACAGTCAGAGTGCTAGCTTATTGGGGGTAGCACCTTGAATTTAGCTGATTATTTTCCTGATTATCCAAAATAAAAATATAAGAACGCCAACGAAAACTAGGAAATAATGTCATAACTAGCCATAAATAATACATCAGCTTCTTACAGACCAATGTGTACATTAAAATCTGAAATGTAAAACTTTCTGTAAAAGACAGTCCTGTTAACATAATACCAACACCTTAAGTTTGTCCACTGGACTCATGGCGAGTGGAGACATTCGGTTTTCTGTGCAGCATTTGAACACAGAACAGTTCAGCTCTGTGATGATCAGATGATCAAAGCCTCTTACTTCATATTACTTGGATTTTTTGGTTTCACAGCTTAGCAACGGGTTTTCTTTACAAGCTGCAAAATGTGAGTGTTACATCGTCTTGACACGCGAGCAGCTCTGTGGTCATTAAGCTTCCTGTTTTGAGAGGTAAACTCAGCAGAGGTGCTAAAGTTGCTTCAGGTTGAAGGGAGGCCATGCCGTCTCCTCGTGTTTGCAGCCCTAAGTCATGAAAACTCAAATTTTATGTGATCCTAAATGATGAGTTTCATGTGAGTCATATGAGCTTCTCTTGTTTTGCAGAGACTGATCCACCTGCAGTTTATTCATCAACAGCTGACGTCAGTTATGGAGAAATCGCCATCAGAACAAACGGCAGGCACAGAGGTACAGCTGCTCTACTTTGATACTGACTGAAAGAAGTGAGGTCACACGAAGGTGGTTATCAGCTCCACAAGTCAGATCAGTCTTACTGTAAGGTTTATATTGTGGATTGTCATTTATGCTTAGAAATATATAACCATATATTCTTAGAATTATATAATCGATTGCATATTGATAGGATGACTGATCCTTAGCAGTCTCTGTGTGCCTCCCAGAGCACTCTGGCATGCACACGCATCTTAAGGTCATGAGAGAGACACACACACACACACATACCTACACGACACACAGACAAGGTATTCTTTGTTCACATGTATGCCTGTGTAAGATGTCATATGTTAATGAACCTATGAATATTCATGTAACCACAATAAAGAGCAGTGCTACAAGGGAGCAGACGTGAGTGACTGGGGTTCGAGCGGAAGGAATGGCACTCGTCACTCGTCTCTCCCTCGTACACGAGCAACACAAAGAGCTCTGGTGACTTGCGTCTTGCTTTTGCCATATTAGTAGAATTGTCTCGTTCCAGTGATGGGTCTGTGCCAGACAAACCCATCACTAACCATAACAGAAGATGAATTATAATATTAGAAATATATGAAGAGGTTAAACACACGATATCTACAGCTGCTGGAGAGAGATCAGGGTCTGAGAGAAAAAGTGTTTTGTGTAAATATAGGGTTTTTTTAACCATTGTGTATCACTGTGAAAGTGGTGTAATCAGGTGTGAGTGATTATTAAGACTAGAATAATATTATTACAGGACAGAGAGGAGAGGTAGTTTGACTCCTGACATGGTAAATGGTCTGTATTTGTATAGCGCTTTTACTAGTCCCCTCTAGGGACCCCAAAGCGCTTTACACACCCAGTCATCCACCCATTCATGCACACATTCACACACTGGTGGAGGCAAGCTACAGTTGTAGCCACAGCTGCCCTGGGGCAGACTGACACATCTAAACTTTCTCTAATCTGTGTGTTTTTGTTCAGATCTTCCACCAGAGCCAGCGGTCATCTACTCCTCACTGAAGCTGAGCCATACACCTACACCACAGTGTGACCAGCCTGACCAGTGACGTCCAGCTGGCTGCCAAACGCATCCCTGCTCTCCTCTCTATATTATTTATTTAATCATATCCTGTGCATGTTTACAGTCTTACAGCTGCCATGGACCAATGATGGGAGTGAAGCAGTGAATGGTACAGACTCTAATAATGATCTGAAAACTTTTAAATTCAGTTATCATTTTCAAGTTGGAGATACCCAGTTGTTTTTCTTTTCTTTTGTTATCTTTATATATTCTTCTAATAAGTCTTCAGTCTGTCCTGTAAATATGTTGCAGTAATCCACTGCTGTGAAGACAGACATGAATGTCAGACTAGCCTTTCAACTTTTGTTCAGGTGGAGGTTTAACAGCAATTAAACCTCCACCTCTCAGCTGCTGTCTGTCTGTCTCTACTAATGGTATACCTGCCAATCGGCTCCCAAACAGCCAACCGTCGAGCTTTGCTGTAGGTGGTGGCACCATTATTTATTATCAGAACATTCAATGACCACAATCTGATGTGTGTTACCTTCAGCTGTGTTTAAACACAGGCTTATAAATCAGGCTTCTTATTAGTTATGTGCTGACTTACAAATAACTAAGAACGTGTTAGTAAAACTTCTTTAACAAAGACAAAGTTGTTTGTCTCTTGAAGCTCAGTCTGTTCACGTGAGACAGCAGAAACATAAAGACAGATTGTGAAACTTTTCATTCTTTTTTTCCACTGAGGAGTGAAAGTCAGTGTCATCGATGTTGGCTTTGTAATTCACTCAGGCCCGTATAGGTCTTGGATAGCAATGATGTTCGGTCAGCACACATGGGACTCTTAAATAAACATCTGTCTTCTGTACTGTCATTCTTCAACACAACAGCAAAGCAATGCAAACACAAGCTTACAAGTGTGTGCAGTTCAAAAACTTGTGGGCATGTGAATTTGGTCTGAAACAAATACAAAAGGTGTTGAATATAATCAACATCCAAGTCATAACTTATATTTAATTAACTGTCTAACAGTAAAACCAGAAGTCCAAATCAATATTTCTGTGTATGATCATCTTTAAGCATACATTTCATGCTCATCAAAGCAAACAGTACTTTATATTTAGCTGTGCTCAGTGTGTGGTGGTTTAATAATTCCAGTAAAATCTGATTGGCTGCTGTAGACAGACCAGAAAACGATCACAGCTGAAAATGGACGAGAGAAGAGCCAATCTGTTGGAGTAATAGCTGGTCTGGTAGTTCCTGCTGTGATTCTTGTTGCTGCTGTTGTTGTTTTTTGATCCATAGAAACCATAAAGCGTAAAATCAGGATTCATACCAACCTCCTGTTTAAATGCTTTTCCACCTGAGCTCTGAGTCTCCTACTGCTGCTCCAGTTACTCCAGTGTTTTCACTCGGGACAAACTGAAAATGATGACAGTAGTTATGATTATTGTGAAACGTCCAGATTTTCGGAAAAATCAGAATGAAGAGGGCAGAGGGAAAGTTTAAAGAGGAAGTTTGGGAGTCTTTTGTGTTCTTCACTCCACTTAACTGACCATTTTCTGTGAATAATACATCAAACACTGCCCGACTGTTATGGTGTTTAGCCCGATGCAGAACTTTTGCCTGATTTGTTCCCTGGTTTAATTCTTCTTCTTGGTTTGATTTTACTTCTTAAAAGTATCTTACTGTGAATATGATGCACTAACCCTCTGCTGTAAAGAACAAAAAGAATAAAAAAAAATAGACTGTTGACTGTTTAACAGCAATTTATTTTTGCCTCTTTTCACAACAATCCTGCTGAATCAGCGCCAGATAACACACCGCAAACCCTCTTTGCTTTGCTTCAGGTCATCAGGTTATTCATTACCAGAGCAATTAGTGATAACAATCTGATTTGTACTTAAGCTTAAAAAGGCTTCCTCACAGCTATGTGCTGACTTCTAATAAACTCAGACATAAAACCTTTTTTAACCAGAATTTACAACAAAGATAAAAGCTGTTCAGCTCTTAAAGCTCAGTCTGTTCAGCGGTTCCCAAACTTTTTTTGCTGCCCCCCCCTTTGTTTTACAAGAAAAATGCCCTACACTTTGGGAAGCTCTGCTCTAAGACAACAACATGGACGGTTCAGTACAAAGGGAAGTAGTTATAGTCTGCAGTGACTCTAAAGTCTGCTACACTCCACCAACCCTGGGTTGAACAAAGAACAGACAGCTTCCCTTTTAGCAGATACAATGTGTAAACTTATAAAGACTATGGCTGACTGAGAAGTCTCCTGTCCTCTCCTGTCTGCCTGGCTTACTTTCCACAGTCCAAACGACTCTGTCCTGTTTGTACCTCTCCCCCTATGACCGCCTGGGGGGGGGTCCTGCCCCCCCTGCCTCCTCTCATCATAAGTGTTAAAGAAAATGGATGTCATGTTTGTTCTGCTGGGACAAGCTGAAGATGGCATTTATACAAGGTTCTGATTAAAATCTGTAGAGTTTACCTGTGATTTACTGTAGGACTGTATACTCCTTGTAGAAAATCAAACAGCACCCAGTTTGATTCAGGTTATAGTCCCACCCCCTGTCTTGGCTGACGGAAGAAGTAACACGGACTTTCTTCCCTTCATTCATTCCAGCATTAGCTCTAGATGCTAGACGTTTAAGTAAAAATCTGAATTTAGCATTAGAATTAGCCGATTAAAAACAAATTTGGAACATCATTTATAGAAAACGAAAAAAACCATCGCTGTGATCGGCGGATCTATGCTCAGGAATGGCTGTTTTGATAACTGCGTCACACTTGTGGATTTTGTTTTCTGTCTTCCTCCTGAAGTGTACTTCTGCAGGTGAGATGTGCTAATAATCCTTTAGATTATGTTGATCGAGTTCTTACTTAACTTCTTCGTTTGCTTTCTGCTCTTTTGTTGCTGCTTTCTGCTGCTTTTATAAGTGAGCACTTGACATATTTTACCTACATAACCAGCCAGGAGGTTACTGATTCATTCATTCATTTGCTGATCAGAGAATAAAAGTGATCACTTATTAGTGGTACATTCAAATAGTAATTCCTGTGAAGAGAACAGAAACTATCTTCGTGGCTGTTCTGTTCTCCTAAGCTTAAGGAAAAGAGCTTCAATGATTCCTTTTTTGCACAGTATAGCACAGGGTGAAAGCGAGTCATTAGAGCCATTAAAACGACCCCTGCTGGACATAGAATAGAATAAACCTTTATTATCCCACGAATGAGAAATTTGGGTGTCACACAGCTCTTATAGGAAGAGGAATATAAAATATAGAAGGAAGACACAAAGTGATCTTATATACACAAGCAACTGAAATTCATATGCACAGATAAAACTGTTCAGAGACATGTACACAAGCGTGGGGGGTTTATGGATGCTCCTGGTGAAATATACATTGTAAAACAAGCTGCGAATGAGTAGCAGCAATCAAAAATATATTATATGTCAGTTAAACAGGTGATGAGTAAGATAACCATGTTAAACTGTGTTACAGAGTAAGAGTGACCTGTAGTAGCGCTCCTTCCTACACTGTGGGTGTAAAAAGTCTACTGCTGAACGAGCTGCTTGTACAGTCTCATACAGTCAGTCTCGACTTAGACCCTTTTTATAGAGTGCATTTGTGTTTGTGGAACAGTCCAGTTTGCTATTGAGGTGAAAATCCAGGTATTTGTACTCCTCCATCGTTTCAGTGTCCAAACCCTGGTTGTTCACTGGTGTAATAGGGGGTGGCTTCTTACTGAAGTCAAACACCAGCTCCTTCGTCTTGCTGGCATTGATGCAAAGATGGTTCTGTTCACACACAGCTGACAAAGTCATTGATGACCCCCCCTGTACTCCAGTTCATTTACCTCCGACACGCGACCCACAATGGCGGTGTCGTCTGAGAACTTCATGAGCTATACTAAAACTTGCTGATGTCAGCATTGTTGTGGAAATGAAGTGTATTACATTCATTTGTTTCTGTGCATTTAAGAAGTCGAATAAAGTTATATTGAAAAAATAATTTGTTATTCTCCACAATAATTTTTTAATTGAACTGTTTTAGATAAACAGCACTAATTTACCATCTGCCATGATTGGAAAACACTGTCAAGAATAACATATGTTGTTCAGTTTATTAGGGGACGTATTAAGAATAGGAACTAGATGTAAAACTATGATATTAAGGAACATTTAATACTTGTGTGGTGGTTTGACCAGTGTGAACAGTTATCAGATCCCTTTAACGTCTTTGCTCAGTGTTATGTCCTCTTTCAGACACGACAATTGTCACAGCTGAGGCTGCACAGAATGTCACTCTGCCATGCCGAGCTCCAAACAACAACATCAGGGTTCTACAGTGGAGCAGAGATGGCCTGAAGGCAGAAGACATCTTTGTTTATCGGAACAACTTGGTTGATCCAGACAACCAGCATCAATCTTTTAAGGACCGGGTGGATCTGCAGGACAGACAGATGAAGGATGGAGACGCGTCTTTGATTCTGAAGAATGTGACGATTCATGATAATGGAACATACAAATGTCGTGTCTTCATGGAAGAAACACGCTTATGGAAAGTCAGCAGCATCTACCTGAGTGTTGTTGATCCTCCAGGTGAGTGAGTAGAGTTGAGTGTGTGTGTGATCAGAGGTGAAGCTGCTTCCTGCTTGTTGATGTTTGTTTGTAAAGATGTTGTTGATGAGACTTTGTAGAAAGCAGCTGGTCTGAGTGATGTGATCAGAGTGCAGTAGATAATGTCTGACAGCAGTTTGAAGAGGAAATGGATTCTGTTCTGTTCTTCACTCATCACCTACCTGACAGCTGACACCTCACACCTGTTTCTCACCTGCAGGTCAGCCAGGAGGACACACAGAGGATGGAGGAGAGACCAGCAAATTTGTTGGACTGAAAGTTGGTCTGGTAGTTCCCGCTGTGCTTCTTGTTGCTGCTGTTGCTGTTTTTTTGATCTACAGAAAACTTAACAAACAGAATCAGGATTCATACCAACCTCCTGTTGAAATGTACCACGTTTGAAACATCTCAGAGTTTTCCAACTGAGCTCTGGTGCGGAATGTGTGATTTCTGATTTTCAGAGATCCCCTCAAAGTCTAAATACATGGGGAGGGTTAATTAATGGCTAATTAAAATAAAATACTAATTAAAATGTAGAATGGCTAATTCTACATTCTACATTTTATAAATGTATAAAATGGCTAATTAAAATACATCACTTCTATTGTGCATCATATAATGGATCTATATTTTAGATAAAAGTGATGGTTTAGGATGCAATGCAGTGGTTGACAGTCTTAAAGCTCTGTTTCTTGTTTGGCATGGTGATGCATCTTTGACAATGCTACAGATGTGAAAAATACCTCCAAGTGACACACATGACCTTACGGTTGTAAGTATGTTGACTGTCATGAACAACTTTTTAAAATAATATTTATAACTTTTTAAACTTTACACAGTAAAAATCATTATTAAGAGTTATATGTGTCTTTACTGTGTAAAACTTTGCTAAAAAAAAGACTAATTTTGTTTTATGTAAACTGAAGTTAATGCAGCAGTGACTGGAAAATTCTACCACTCAGTACCACTTATGTCATAGTATTTTTCAAATTGGTTTATTTATTTCATTTATTTCATTCAGCAGGTACTTGAACTTCCTTCAGTGGGATCAGAAGTGTTACAAAAAACCTGTGTTGTAGATTTTATATTTGTGAAACTTTGTTTTTGTGTGTTTGTAAACCAACAATTTGTCAAAGTAATTTATGTTTTTTTTTCTTTGGCTTGAGTGTTTTACAAGACTGTGAAGCCATAAATCCTGTGATCTTTATAAAAATACTCTTGCTGTTTGTGCGTTTGTTTGTGTTTGTCTTTTTGTCAAGTCAGACATGAAACCCTGTCAGGTATCAGAGTAAAAATGCTGGTTTTGACTTATATTTAATTTATTTTGTCTGCCACCTCTCCTCCCAGGTGTCTTTTTTTTTTTTTTGCCCAGTTTTCTGGAGAAAAGTGTGCAAGGAAGAGGGGGGGGGGGGGTATATGCTGATCTCATGCACTGTCTGTCTTAACCTGTTTTCGTTTTCTGTGAATGTTACATCAACCACTACCCGACTGTTATGGGGTTCAGCCTGGTGCAGAAGTGTCACCTCATTTGTTCCCTGGTTTAATTCTGTTATTTGTTTGATTTTAATCTCCCTGTGAATATAATGCACTAACCCACTGCTTTGAAGAACCAAAGGAATAAAAAAAAAAAACTGGACTGTTGACTGTTTAACGGAGATTTATTTTTGCATCATCTTACAGCAATCCTGCTGAACCATCGCCAAAGAACACACAGCAAACCCTCTGAGCTTTGCTTCAGGTTATCATGTTATTCATTATCAGACCAATATTTATTTATAAATTGTATTTGAACTCAGTAAAAGGCTTTTTCTCACTTACGTCCCTTTTCTAAACCAGAGGGCATATAGCACACGCTGGATGCTGAAACTTATCACACTGTGATGTTTGTTATCAGAGAATCAGACTGCACAAACCCCTCCTCCAGTGTGTCTAAGGCCCACTGAAGAGCTCAGAAAGGACACAAGGAGAGAGGAGTCAAGGAAACAGTCTCAACAGAATGAGACATCAGCGTCTCAGAGCTTCATTTAAACTGTTGTAATTAAATAACATTAAATTACAACTACAATATAAATAGTTTCAGCCCAGCTTGTGTTTCATGTTCTGGGCCACTTTAATTAGATAAATAACATGAGTCAATGTGGTAGACAGCAGAGAAACTCGAATCTTCACACGCAGAAATGGTGAAGTCTGATCAACTATAAGAATGGAAAAAAAAACAAACCATGGATTCAAAATGAAACCTCACAGTTTCGAGTTACTCTTTTTTAATCTAGAGGTTAAAAAAAACAACTCTGACCTCGAGAACGATTGATGTTCAGGTAACAGGGAGGAGGATGGAGGAGATAAGGAGGCACAAATTAGAAAGAGTCCTCAGTTTTCCCACCCCTGTGCAGCAAGAGCCAATCAAACAGAAGCAGGAAACATATTCGATTTACTGGAACACTGAGACATGGCAGTAATGCTGCTGCTGCTGCTGCTTTAATCTTGATCACCGGATAATGCTATTGGCTCGTTTGTAGCCACGAGGAAAAATAAAGAAGCTTTTTTTTTCAGATTGAAGTGTCAATGAAATCAGGGATCCTTGTGGAGCGTTAGTGTGTGAATGGGTGGATGACTGCATATGTAAAGCGCTTTGGGGTCCTTAGGGACTATTAAAAGCGCTATATAAATACAGACCATTTACCATTAGTGACAGCTGTCTGTTTTTAGATTTTTCTGTCTCTGTGTTCAGCAGCAGAAGATTCAGACTTCAGCCTTAAAAAGATCTCAGACATTTGAATCTGCAGTTCAGCAGGAGGATGATGTGAATCTCCACTCTGTTGTTCATATCTTCTGTAAAAAAAAAAAAAAACCAACAACAAAAAAAGCAGCAACGACAACAAGCACAGAAGAAAGTGTCAGTTTCAGTCCAACAGATCCATCCTCCTTCTCTTACACACTAATCTAATAATCACAAATTTCTATTAAATACTTCTAATTGTATGCACTATTATACTACTGTATTTAGGTGTAAAAGACAGCTAAGAATACTTCATGGTAGCATCAGCCTATGGGCTAGGGACCCTAGCTGAATTTGTTAAGGGTAAGTATGAAACTGTGGGAACCTTATATGAATTATGTTAGAAAGACAGGAATCTGAATGCAGGAAATTTGTGTTAACTGAGTGTGTGTGGTTCTATATGTTTAATAAAAAAAAGTCTAACAGATTTTTAAAAATCAGGCATTGTGCATTATTTTGACTGATGTATTTGAAATACAGACAGGATTAGACAGGCCTTTTGTTGTGGGCAGTCTGAGGTACACCTGTGCACTACTCATGATGTCAGATCAGCATCCTGATGTGGCACACCTGTGAGGTGGGATGGATTATCTCAATATAGCAGATGTGCCCACTACCACACATTTGGACTGATTTGTGACCACTGTTTGGGAGGGATGGTTATATTGTGTATCTGGAATGAATTTTAGGTCTCTACGTCCATCCCATGGGGAATGGGAGCATCCCAACAATGGACTCTTCTCACTGTTGAGGTCTGGGAAGCGCTTCCGCTCCCTTAAGGCCAAAACAGAGAGAATGAGGAGGAGCTTCTTCCCCCAGGCTATTCGGGGCCTGAACCAGGTGTAGGACTGGACTCTCCCAAACACGTCACTATAAGACTGGACTCTCACACACGTCACCACACGCACCACCACACATTTCCTATAATCCTATAATTCCTATAATTTATAATCCTTATCTTTATAATCTCTTCTGCTATTTGCACATTCTTTACTGTAAATTCCTAAGTTAATTTGTAAATTTTTGTAGTAAATTGTAAATATTGTAGAACTTTTCTTCTGTCATTTAATGGTCGGGCATTGTACAGCTACAAGCATTTCACCCCCATGTCATACTGTGTATGGTTGTGTGTGTGTGACAAATAAAATTTGAATTTGAATTTGAATTTAACAAAGGTGTTGCGTTTATATTTTTGTTGAGTGTACGTTACTGAACACATGGAAACATGACACAATCAACTTTATTCAATCCAGCTTCATCAGAGCTCATTGGAAATTTCTAGACCAAAATGTATTCTCAACTACTCATCAAAGTAGCCACCTTCGGCAGATATAACAGCTGAACACAGCCATGGTGTTCTTTCTAAAATGTTTGAACCTTGTAGGTTGCTTTGCTTTCACTCTTCGGTCCAGTTCATCCCAAACCAGCTCGATGGGGTTTAAGTCTGGAGACTGTGCTGACCACTCCATATTTTCAAGCTCACCATCTTGTTCTTTTTTTCCTGAGGTAGTTCAGGCAGAGTTTGGACTTTTGTTTTGGGTCATTCTCTAGCTGCAGGATAAATGACTGACCAACAACGTGCATAGCATATGGTACTGCATGGCGCTGTAGAATGTCATGGAACAATCCTTTCGCCTACTCAATGGCGTACATAGATCCTGCGTGATGAACCGAAGATTTCAGATTACAATTCATCAGTCAAAGACCTACATTTAGGTGTTATGATGGTCTGTCTCTCCTCTGATGTTAATTGCTTTTTCTCACCATTTTCTGTAGCAACAAGGACAATGCTGTTCCCCTGATGCTCACGTGGCCATGGTACACCAGTGTTCCAGCACTGCTTTTATGCAGACAGAGGCGGCTGTGAGTAGTCCAGAAACATTGGACCACCTGTAAGAATTTATTATAATGAATGAGCTTAATTGAAAAAAATTTATCGTAAAGTAAAAGTATAATGAAGCAACCGAAATGACACAAACATGGAGAAAAAGTCTCACAGTAACTGTGAAAACAGACACAATCAATATAATAGTCATTTAAGATTTATGTATACCAAAATTATTTTTAATATATAAAAATAAAATATAATAAACTTCAGTGTCAGTCTGCCTTCATTCTGTCAAGCTGAAAAACAAAGTTTTTGTTTTGATTTGTAGTTTGTTTTTTTGTTACACCACTGGTGTAAAACACACACACACACATTTATATATGTGTGTGTGTGGATAGATAGATTCTGACTCAGCTTTAAGTGTTTCTTATGATCTTGTGTTCTCTGATTATGTATTCGGGTTCAGACTTTTGTGTTCTTAGGATTGCGGTTCTGTGCTCCCTGTTCTCTGCCTGTGCATTTCCTGTTTTATTTTGAAAGTCTGTATCTTATGTCAGTGTGTTCTCATTTGTGCCCTCCCTGTCCTCTTAGTCCTGTTCACCTCTGGTATTTAGTGCCTGAACCTCTGAGAAATGTTTCCAGTATATTTTTTTTAAGTCTATGACATGAAGTGCTGAAGCATTTCAAAAGGCAAAAGAGTTCAACTTGATAATAGACAGGTGTTCCTAATAAAATGGCCACTGAGTGTATAACTCCATAACCAAATCCACAGTGTGGCCAGTATGTAACACACTGTACATGAAGACTGTTTATTAATGGAGTTTCCCCTCATATCACCAAATCTTGATATTCATCTGTTAAAATAAGAGTTAGAATAGATTATAACAAAGTCAAAGTCTCTTTGCAAAGTTGTATCCTGTGGTTTTTTCCCCCTTCAAGCAAACTTGTTAAACATTTTATAAAAAGGGTTAAATTTTCACATCATATTTTATAATGAACAATGATCCATCGTGTAGATACAGAAAAAGCTGAGTGCAGCTGTACCTGAAATTTATTTTGTCCATTAAATGAGTTGCAATCAAATCAGCTCTGCTGTCAACAGACAAACTTAACAGAAACTAAGATTCATGTGTGAAATCGTTCCTGCTGTCTGTGGCTCACATGAACTTTATCTGCTTTGAAGAAAACTGAAGTGTTTTGGGTTCATCACAACAACTCAGGTTGTCCATCAGACATCTTTGTGAAACAAACAGAAGATCAAGTGAGACCAAAGTTTATTGAAACTGCAGAGAAACCAGATCACTGCTGTGGAGACGACAGCACTTAGAAACAAAATACAAATAACAGTAAAGTTACTGAACACATGGAA
Source organism: Aulonocara stuartgranti (assembly GCF_965226115.1). Classification (NCBI taxonomy): domain Eukaryota; kingdom Metazoa; phylum Chordata; class Actinopteri; order Cichliformes; family Cichlidae; genus Aulonocara; species Aulonocara stuartgranti. The sequence goes on along the minus strand of NC_138941.1, from coordinate 64,552,199 downwards.
ACACGACACAATCAATAACTTTAGTCAATCCAGCTTCATCAGAGCTTATTGGAAATTATCCAGTTTAATGTCTCATTGTACTCTGAAATGAAAGCACAGTACAAATAAGCAATTGGAGTTAAAAAAGAAATCAGAATCAATTTAAAGTACAAACAGAGGTGGGACCAAGTCATTGTTTTGCAAGTCTCAAGTAATGTCAGGCAAGTCAGAGTCGAGTCTCAAGTCTTAGAACATTTTTTCAAGTCAAGTCTAAAGTCATAAAATTAATAACTCGAGTCCACACCTCTGAGTACAAATAAGCAATTGGAGTTAAAAAAGAAATCAGAATCAATTTAAAGACAAATGTATTCTCAACTTCTCAAAGTAGCCACCTTTGGCAGATATAACAGCTGAACACAGCCGTGGCGTTCTTTCTACAATGTTTGACACTTGTAGGTTGCTTTGCTTTCACTCTTCGGTCCAGTTCATCCCAAACCAGCTTGATGGGGTTTAAGTCTGGAGACCGTGCTGGCCACTCCATATTTTCAAGCTTACCAGAGGGTACTGCATGGCGCTGCAGAATGCAAAGATTTCAGATTATAATTCATCAGACTACAAGACCTACATCTAAGTGTTATGACGGTCTGTCTCTCCTCCATTGTTAATTACTTTTTCTCACCATTTTCTGTAGCAACAAGGACAATGCTGTTCCCCTGATGCTCACGAGGCCATGGTACACCAGTGTTCCAGCACTGCTTTTATGCAGACAGAGGGGGCTGTGGGTAATCCAGAAACATTGGACCACCTGTAAGAATTTATTATAATTATTGAGGTTAATTGAAATGATTCATCTTAAAGTAAAAGTACAAGGAAGCAACCGAAATGGCAAAATAAACACGGAGAAAAAGACAGACATACACATTTTATTAATCATTTAAGCTTTATTTATATTAAGATTATATTTTCTTTTCAGATACTAAAAATAAACATCAGTGTCAGTCTCCCTTCATTCTGTCAAGCTGACAAACAAAGCAGAGTTAAAGTCAAGTCCTCAAACGCTCCTATCCTGTTTGATAGGAGAGTGACCCCAAACACACTTCCAGTGTGTATAGTACCAAATCATAACAACAATTGCATCAGTGGGCTTTATAAGGCTATAATAAGGTAAAGACTACCATAATATCACCATGGTAACTTGTGCTGTGAACATAACCTATTCTGGAGCCAATTAGAAATCGGCAGGTATGAAATCACCACCTTGTGCTATCCTCGCCCACTTATCAACCAGTCAACATCCACTTCTAGCACCACGCAGTCAGGATTGTGGAGGACTGCATGGGGACACGTCTCACTTAAGTGACCCGACCCAACCTTGGATGGAGACATTTGCTCACACAGAAAGATGTAAGGCAAAAGAAGTGAGTATTATTAGGGTGACAGCTGCACATTAGAGCTCTGAAACTTTAAACACTTTCTGTCCCACAGCCTGACAAAGGAGACGTGGAAATCTCTGCAGTTTGTCCCAAAAGGAAATTAAATCAATCGATTAAAAAGCTGTTTCTTGATCTTTCATCTGGATGACAACCTGCCCTACAGCACAAGTCACCATGGCGACTCACCACAGTAAGAAGGGAACCACCTTTGTTGTACAGAAAACCCAGACCTGCATGTACACCCTTAGTCCTACAGAGCAAATCATGTCTTCTCCTCCATCATCAGTTATCAGGAGAGCAGACAGTCAAAGTACAAGAAGTCAAACAAACACAGAGATTCTACTTACAGAGCAGACACAGCACAGATGTTTCCTTCATCGTCCTTCTCACTCATTTCAGCTTTTTTTCATTTCTGTCACTGACACCAAGTAAAGCCCGCCCTCTTCCTCTGAGCACCTTTCTGTTGGTACAAAAACAGTTTATATATATATATTTAACAGGTTTTTATTTGAATTAAAACCTAGGAGAAGTGAAAAAGTTGATATTTTCCAACAGAAAGTTCTTACTTTCTGGGACAGTGACTCAAACTTACAAGTAGAGTACAGATCAACATAGTCAGTCATGTACGGCATGTGCAGAACAACTCAGTTTACTTGGTGAGTTGCATGTCTGCAGAACGCAAATATGTGAAGATTTACAATAAGCCAAGCTGTGGATCATATCTTTGCTGAAGGAAAATACAGAAAACAGCATTGCAATATGGATGAGCCAGTTTCTGACGAGGAGGATGATAGAGAGCATCAACACAGACACATCTGATGAGAAGGTCACAGGTGCTGAAGCTGCTTCTGCTGAAATATACAAATCCAAAAGTGCAGCACCTCCTGGCTCACATGGCATTAACCTGGGCTCACCAGGTTTGCTGTGACAAGAATAAGTGTCTTTTTATGCCATTGACAAGAACGACATCATTGCTGTGACAAATCTTGAAAGAAAAGAAGTTGATGGCGACATTTGGAATGACACTGATAAAGAATACGTGGATTCCCATGTTCTTGTATCTGTAGTGTACAGATCCGAATACAAGACCACTGATAGTCTCTGGGATTCGTTAATTGGATTAAAGCATTCTGCAGTTTACACTCAGGATTAAACAAAATACTACATAACAAATATCTATAAAATACCTGGAATATTCTCAAACATTTCCAACATCCCCACATTGAAAACAATAACCAACAATAATCCTATAAAGATAAATGAAATTCCCACACTTTCTACTCATACCTTAACTCCTCCTCCTCCTCTAAGAAACCAATAAACTGTTTGTGGGCCCCGGGGCATCATTTTCCCCGATATTTCACAATATCGGAACCAGGAAGCAGCAGGTGAGCAACACGATCATTTATAATTGCTAACATGAAAATTATACAACTTAGACGAGTTTGTAGAATTTTGATATAGATCTCTCTGTGCTTTTTTATTGTAGACCAACACCGTAGTGATGAGGCGCAGATACCAAAGAAGACAAGTACGACTAGAACTTACACACACCGACCACGACCACCACGTATACACTCAGCTGAAAACCTGTAAATAAAGGTTTCAACAGTCCCCCAATTACTGTCTGTTTACGTCACTGCCCAATAAGCCTGCAGAATATTTTAAAGATGTAAAAAGAGTCCGCCCGTTCCAAGCTCTTAGCTCTGATCTTCAGAGGTGACAGCGTAGTCCATTTCCATGGAAAATGCTCCTTCTGGTAATACATGGCCAGCAATCCAGGCCAATCTGATATATAAATCATGGCAGCTTGTGATGCAAAAAACAGCTATTCCTCAAATCTACAGATTTACACAGGTGAGCCTGTGAGTGGCATCCTTGAGAAAAATCAGGGAAAACATCTAGTCCTGGAACATCTGGAAATGTCATCCCACATATTGAATGGAATAGTACGTTGTTCGTGATAGGGAAACATAGTACTGGCAAGTGTGATTACTGTGGGGTGGAGGAAACTGTAGAACATGTCATGTTGCAGTGTCAGAGGTATCAGGTTGAGAGGAGACATTTGATTCAAAATCTTAGTAACCTAAAAATCAAACTGGATCTGGTTGAGTTGTTGCGGCAGGACTCGGGAAGTAAAAGTTATCAGGCCTTATTTCAGTTTTTAAGAGAGGGGAACCTGTTTGGCAGGATTTGAGAATTTTTTTTTTTTTTTGGGCGTCGTTCCACCATACTCCAGTTGGTGGCGGTAATGCACCTTTCACTTGTTTGCCAACCGCCAATATAACTGTAAGAAAGAAAGAAAGAAAGAAAGCAGGAGGCGGCAAAACAAGGAAGTGCCTGTGCTTCAGAAGTGCCGGTCAACCGCGGTATCGAGCCTGCTTTCTCTACACATTTATAACACTTATCTTCAGCTTCACAGAAGATACCAGTACGAGATGGGGGGTTCCGGAAAGCTGTACTTTTTCCTCGGTGTTCTCCATGTCTGCTCCGCCTCGTCTGCAGGTGAGATTTCAGCCTTGAAGGCTAGCTTAGCCTAGCCGACACTACGCTCTTGCATCTATGAATCAGAAATTCAATTGGCTCTTGACGTTGGTTCTTTATTTTATAAAACGGGAGTCTGCGATCCGGGTCCGGAACCACCAGATGTCCCATAAGGACCCGGACCTACAGCCGTAACAAGAAACCAGAGTGTGGCAGCTTTTCTTGTTTTACAGTATTAGCAGTGGCTTGACAAACGCAAAGCAAATTATTCTGTGCAAAAAGGAAAACGGACAGTAATAATAGAGCCCTTATGGTCTGAAATCCTGGGCTCCTCCCGAGAGTGACAGCAGTTAGTTCAAGTCCAGTCTTTGACTGTTTGCAGATTGTTGCCTCCTTTCAGGCGAGATGAGCCCTCTTGATCAATTTATTTGGTATAATTTTAGTATTTGGTGTCACTGTATCACTTTTACCCAGATACTAACATGTTTAGTAAAGCTGAGGACAATGAAACGTGTTACAGCAGTGAAAAATGTTTTGGAAATTTGAGGGTTTATGTTTCTTTTGTTGATTTCATTTGTAAGAGTCTTCACAGTCCATCCAATATTAAGGATTACTTGTGTTGTAAAATAAAAATTGTAACCGCAGTTGAGCATTTGAGTCTGTGAACCACAAAGTTACAGATTCATCAGAGAGAAGTCGCTCGCTCTTTGCACACCGCTGACATAAAGACAACTCAGCTCATTTCTGCTCCGTTTCAGTAAAATCCGAGTGTTTAGAGGCATAAATCCGTATTATGCCTCTAAACACTCAGTGAGAGGACTGAGTTGAGCCAAAGCAATAGCAGCTTTAAAATGCTTGTGCAAAGAACCATTACTCTATCTGGTAATGTTCCTCCCTCCTTTTAGGGATAAGGAGCAAGACAATTTTTGGAGGGGGGGCTAAGTTTATACAATTTGCAATAAGTTGTGTGCCACAGGCTTTCAAATTCATATTTATGTGACTAGTTTAAATATTCTCCTCCTGAAACTCTTACAAACGCCATAAAACCAGCTGAAACAATACAACAGTCAGTCAAACTGACGCTGAGTACATCCAGCAGCTTTTTAATCTCAGACAAGGCTGTGTGCTGCTGTAGATGTTAGTGAATCTGGCCCCAAATCTTCCTTTAAGAATTCAAGTGAGAATCAAATGCCTGACATCACACTACAATCTGACGCCACAGCTTTTGGCCATCACAGAAAAAGGAAACACGAGTTCTGTCCATCGTCTGTGACTCTGAAATCTGAACCATGAGACAAACAAGAGCATCTCTACCTCTCAGCTCGGACTCTCTCTCTTCTCTCTGATGATGATGATTCGTCCATGACGGACGTCCTCAGTTCTTCCTGCAGATCCACCACCGTCTACACAACAAAGCACATACAGATGACGTCAGTGCAGCAGGCACAGTCCTACTGATACTGCTGCTGTTGTTTTAATTATAACACAAAAATCAGTCACATTATTCAATCTGGCCTAATCAAAGTTCAGCACGCTGTTCAGGTGTGAGTCCTCTTATTGGAGCACACCGGCTGATGTTTGAGTGAAAGGGAATTTTCCTTTCTTTAGTTTAATATTAGAAAATGTTTGTTACCTCAATAGTAGCATCACACACCATCTTATACTTACTGGTTATCTATTAGTCAGTAAAAATGTTTGCTGTATGTTAAGATTAAGACTAAGATTATATTTTCTTTTTTAGACATTAAAAAAACTTCAATGTCAGTCGGCCTTCATCCTGTCAAGCTGACAAATAACCCAGAGTTGAGTCGATTTTTTCCTCTGAACTCAGTAGTCCTGCAGGCCTGAAGCAGGATTTGCTCTAACCTCAGAGTTAACTACAAAAGGTCATTCACTGCTTACCAGCATATATTCAAATCATTTGTCGTTTGATATCTTCAAACAGCTACAACAGCGGTTTCCTAAAGGCATTCTTTAAGGCTTTGTAAAGTAAGACCCTAAAATAGTATCATCAACACGGTAACTTGTGCTGTGAACTGTTCTAGAATCAGTTACGTTCTAGATTATAGATCAACAGGGATTGAAATAATCGCCTCCTGACCAATCAGTTCTCCAAAAGTTAGCGCCACTATTCCTGGAAGATCCCTTGGACCACTTTGTAGACCACTGGGTATAAACCTCTGACATCGCCGCGGGAGAGCAGACAGTCAAAGTACAAGAATTCAAACAAACTCAGAGATTCTACTTACAGAGCAGACACAGCACAGATGTTTCCTTCATCGTCCTTCTCACTCATTTAAGCTTTTTTCCCCCCCAATCTCACACCATGTAAAGCCCGCCCTCTTCCTCTGAGCACAAGCCGTTCTGTTGGTACAAAAACAGTGTTCGTAAGGTAAACTATATCAAATATATATCACACAGCAATACTTTTTAATTTCCTTAAAACACTGAATTAAACACTTAATGACAAAAAAGGTTCTTATTTTTAAAAAGAATGTTATTGGTTTGACAACAGTGACTATGGCTTATTAAAAACAAAATCATCTGATACATCTACTAATCTTCCCCAGTAAACATTGTCGTTATTTAACAATCGGTGACATTTTTTGTTAACATCTACTAGTGGCTGAAAAAAGTGGAAAGAAGCAGTGACACGGACATGTTAGTCTTCGCCAGCGTCAGTTTGTCGTACCTCTTAAACATTACCTGGTCGCTTTTATTAGAATTTGAAACGAGAGGAAAGTTTCTGCTCAATTTTTGTTTAATACTCTCATATTATCCATTCTAATAAAACAAAATACTTTCTTCAGTGTGAATTAATAGGTTACAAACCTGGATTCTGGCTTTGGAAAGCTGTAATTTGGGCAGGGTCTTCTAATTATAGACCATAATGTTTTTAATACTATCGTTTCTATTTATTACAAGCAGGTACAAGCACCTGCCGATATATCAAGAAAACAACACCTGATCTTTCATTGCTGTTTTTCCTCTGGGTTATCAAGATCTGTTTACTTAAACATCGAGATTCAAACTATAGTTAAATCAATTTTCTTATTGTAATGGAAAGATAACACTGCAAGTCACATAAATTTAGATTTAACTTCATGTCTGAAGTTAAAATCTAAATAAATAAATTAACAGAACTTGGTCTTGTCTTTTGTCCCCCAAACCCCATGTAGGACATCTGAAACAAACATGTGCTCAGTAAAGAAACAAAATAAAAACAAAAAAAAAAACACATACACAAAACGCCCACTGGGCACAAAAAGGTGTGCCCAAGTGAACAGACCACTGTGTTAAGTTGTTGCACTCTCAGTTTGTTTGTTGGTCTAATTGCACCATCCTTGGACATTTATTACACTGATCTTTCGATCCTCTGAATCCCACCACAAGATGGGGAATATCTCTCTCTTATTCGGCCTGATTATCGGTGTCTTACTTCCCTTGTTTACAGGTGAGATCCGTTAAAGCAGCTTTTGGCTTTTGCGAGCTTATCCGTCAACTGCATCTGAGATTGTGTCTGTTACAGTTTTCTTGGTCTGAATTTTGATTAAACCGCCTTTACTGTAACCCAGCAACGATGGGGGGCACAATCCAGTGCACTCCTATAATCGCTAGCAGCTCATACTGGTGTGTTAGTATTAGCATCAAGTGTCTGGCAACTGCAGCCAGCAGCTAGCTCCGGCTACAGCCAGCTAGCACTGAACAAAGCGGAGACCAAAACGGACATTAACACGAAGCAATCGCGGTCCGTATAGATAGTAGCTGCAGCTAATTGGCGGTTAACCGTCTAGAGAGTGGGCTCAATACATTCACTAGCCGCAATGGGAGATCAAGACGAGTGTTAATACCGAGCAGTGATGGCCTAACAGGTGCTGTTCCTTGGCGGAGCCCGGAGGTTAGCCCCGGCTAACCGAAGCCAGCGAGTTAGCACAGGCTAGAGCTAATTGGAGCTACATGGATGTTGCTGCTGTCAGGGCCATCACTGTTTGGTCTTACTAGTCATCCGCTGCTACATTTTTCGTAATCGGAGACGGACGCTGGTATTTAAACCAGGCAAAAACGGCCCCTACAGCAGCTGCTGGTTAGCTTAGGCTCCAATTAGCTGTAGCCGGTGTTAAACCGCTGCCTAAATTCACCGTAATCTTAGACCGACACTTTAAACGTATCAAAACAGCGCAATGACGAACCCGACAGCAGCTAGATCCAGGTAGCTACAGCTAACTAGCACTTAACCGTCTCACTACCTTGACTCACAGATGCATCGGAGATGATCCATACAGGTACTGCTAGTATCCATTTAGACATTGGCCACAATGGATTCTTCCAGAAAGTTAAACGAGAAAGTAATCGCTAGCAGCTCGTACTGGTGTGTTAGCATTAGTATCAGGTGTCTGACAATATGACCGAGCCCTCGCGTAACACGGCGGCAGCAGCTAGCTCCGGCTACAGCTAACTAGCACTGAACAAAGCGGAGCCCAACAAGGATAATAACACGAAGCAATCGCGGTCGTATAAATGATAGCTACAGCTAATTAGCAGTTAACCGTCTAGAGACTGGGCTCAATACATTCACTAGCCGCAATGGGAGATCGAGACGAGTGTTAATACCGAGCAGTGATGGCCTAACAGGTGCTGTTCCTTGACGGAGACAGGGAGTTAGCCCCGGCTAACCAAAGCCAGCGAGTTAGCACGGGCTAGAGCTAATTGGAGCTACATGGATGTTGCTGCTGTCAGGGCCATCACTGTTTGGTCTTACTAGTCATCCGCTGCTACATTTTTCGTAATCGGAGACGGACGCTGGTATTTAAACCAGGCAAAAACGGCCCCTACAGCAGCTGCTGGTTAGCTTAGGCTCCAATTAGCTGTAGCCGGTGTTAAACCGCTGGCTAAATTCACCGTAATCTTAGACCGACCATACATAGTATGTTATTCTTTTCATCTTATTATGTTCCATTGGTTTTCCTAATTTCAACAGTCTTTCTGAGAGTGTCTGCATCAGAAAAAGTCCAAGCTGTTATATTGCAGAAAGGCTGCCTCCTATCAGGCGACATGAGTATTACCACAGCATTATATCACTCGTGAAAATGAGCAACATCATGTAAATATTAATTGTAACTGCAGTTTCCATTTTGTGCCATACGCTGCTGATATATTTTGAGTTTTATTTTTTTTTAAAAAACAGTTAAAACTGTAAACTCACAACTGAACTCTGAACATCACACTGCTGGAATAAAAAAAAAATCTATATTGACTGATCCAGTGTAAGCTCAGGTTTCACGCATGTGTTTCTCTCTGAAAACATGTCAGTTCAGATCAGTGAATAAAGCAAAGCCAATATGCTTTGGATATCAGGAAATAGTCTAACACACTAACACAGACTAATTAAAAACTGCTTTTCTTCAGACATGTGATTTTATTCGTTACAGATTAGGCAGAAAGAAGTTTGTGCAAAGCTTACATGAATGAATTGAGCAGAGCTTTCCGTTGTGCTTTACATCATCAGAGTTACTGAGGAAGATGAATTTGTTTGTCTTGACTCAGTGTGAGGACTCTGCAGCGGCAGCTCTGAGTCATATAAGTAAATTACAGGTTAGACACTTGATCCTGTTAGCTTGGAAAAAAAAGCTGAACGCTGGTGTAGATGTTACTCAACCCAACGTCTTCTTTAAAAATTCAAATCTTATTTTTCACACGTTATTCTCGTTGTTTGCTGTCGCAGCTTAAACACGGTGGTCGTTCAGAGTCTCCGAGCAACGCTCTTCCTTAGCAATCCTCCCAAACGCTACCTTGAGTACAAAATTGCGTTTTTATTTAAAAACCAACAACAACAGAAGCAGCCGTTAGGAAAAGGGACGCGCCCTTTCCGTGTTGCTAACACGGCCTGCTAGCTGTGGGGTAGGGTTAGCTCAGTAACATGAGGGTTTATGCTTAAAACAGCCATTATAACTAAAGTAACACACAACAGGCTGGCACAGGAAGACTAAAACATGACTTTTAACGTGTTTCAGCTCCGTGATCAAAATTACACCCACAAAAAACCCTGTTTGTACTGTGAATAAGCTTTAACACGCCAGTAAACTGTTCTGAAACACGGAAAATACAGTTGGCAAAAGACTAATATTCTTTTAGAATCTCCACAAAGATTACAAATATGTAACCAGAGCACTAAAGAAGGAACACTTTTAATCTAAGGTCACACCTTATTTCAAATACTTTAGGCATTAAAACTCTACAAGTCGATTAAATGTTACTGAGGATCAGGACAAAGGTAGCTGATCGTAAACGACACGGAGCTGCTGCCGCGAGCACTCGCCATCTTGTTCTCTCAGCGAGGATTCAAATCCAAAACCAGGCCTGAAACACAAGCTCCTTTTTACTGTGTGTATCTGTACAATAACTATATAAATATATATTATTTGTCTTTGAATCTATAAAAACGTGTTTTGGCTTTAAAATCGTGAGCATTTTCTGTGTGACTCGGAGGTCATCAAATATTTGTAAGCTGAGTAAGCGCAGACTGTATGTGCGTTTGTTCGGACTACATGAAAGACGAATCCCTGTGTCTGTCTCGGGTTTAGCTGCTTAGTACTGTATCATTTGTTCTCTAAATTGTGTTTTCAGCACAGATCGGTCCGCGAATGCTACTGCAACAAAACATCGTTATAATAACACAGAGCTTCTAATACATGTATGTCATATGTTTATAAAAGAATAAAGCTTACACTTACAGCAGGCACACGGTAGTCTGTCCATCTGAGCCTGCGTTGTGTCGGGCGCGAACAGGATGTGGTCTCTAGTACCGTAGGCGCCTGCGACTCACACAGTAGACTCACACAGCGACACTTTTGTAGTGGGTGGGGAAAAGTGACGTGTAAAGAGGGTGGAAAAACCAGCCTTACTTCTCCACCATTAGACCATTTGACCTTAGAACTGAAGAAGCTTCTCGGATGAGAGGCGAAACGTCTTCAAGTTACGCATCATTACACATTTACAGATCTGAGTATTCACACGCGCGTGTCCGCGTTCACAGCAAAATCTACAATCAGCTCTTCCAATAAACTGTTACGTAATATGTGTGTGATAGAATTTAGAAATCACGTCAGTGTAAATTACTAGTCTATATCATGATGTCTGGCGTCCACAGGTGAGATCTATCTCTTACATTGCTGCTGGATTGAATTGCCGTTATGGTTTTATTAAACACACGCAAGCGGGACGTAAGACTAATTAGCGAAGCTCGCCGAAACAAACTACGCCGAGCACAAGTTAGCTCGCCAGTTGCGAAGTAGAAGCGGCTATATGTGGTGTGAGTTTTCTGTGTGTTTTGCTTAGTCTTAGTATTTGTGTGTAGTTGAAGTAATTACTGTTAGAGTCACCGTGACTTACTGGACATCGTTTTTCGACTGAAACTTCAGAAAACGGAAGACATTCGCTTCGCTCAAAGCACGGCTACTTGCCGCGCTAACGACGGCAAAGCGACACGTCACGCTAACGTTAGCATGTCGGTTATACGGATTACTTTGACATCATGACAGATTTTAATCCAGGAAACCTGAAGTTGGAATCAATATAATGCCATTAACATGTGCAGTGCTCTGGTACGGGAGAACATGTTCGGATAAGAAGCTCAAAACAGGCGTTTCGACACGATGTCGTGCTTCCGTAGCGATCAGCGAAGGAGGAGAAGCGCTACCGCGAGTGTTAATGTTCGCGGCGGGTAACAGGTCGGCTGGCTTCACCCCGGCGCACAAATCACAGCTCACTTTACCGCGTTATCTCAGGAGAACAACCAAGCCACTAAAGAAGTACTAAAACTCGAGGAGACGCACAACTGCAGCACTGTTTGCGCGCATTGTGTGTGGATTATTTAACCATCAGAGCCTGGTTAAGGAACAGTCATTTTTTGTCTCGCATCAAGTACCTGCTGAGAACATCACTGTAGTGAAGTTTATCTGAGTTTTCCCCATCCAGAAACTGGATGACAGCGAAGGTCAGGGATAAAAGAAAATAGGTCCTGTTGATATTTGGGCTTCGTTCCTCCTGTTCCAATAAGAAGTCATCCCTCACTTGAGAATGCGCTCAAACTTTAACATTTCCGCAGCAATTTGCTGAAACCTCTGAACCAACAACAAGGATGTAAGACTTCCTAAAACTATAACTTCTTTTTCTAGGAGGTTCCACTTTATGGTAATGTAACGACATCCAACTGTAACTTTGTCACCAAATTAAAACATCACTACTTGACTAGCTGGTTGTAAAGAAAGCGGAGTAACCTGGATCCTGACCAGTGCGCGCTCCCGACGCTGGGGAACGCTCCGTCGGTGATAAATGGCACAACGCTCAACCAGAGCAGCAGCCATGTTTCAGCGCTACAACCAGACGTGAAACACGACCTTCTTATGACTCTGCGTGTCTGTGTTTTACTTACCCCGACATGCAGAGGCTCTAAAAACATACTAGCAGCTCCTTTGTGCCTGATCCCACACGTCAGCAAACATGAAGACGGTGAAAGCTGCTGATAAGCTTCGTTTTTTCGACGTCACGATTAAAAACAGGCTCCAATATCCAAAGTTAAGCCCACGTCGTTTTCGAGTAAAGGGCATCCTTGTTCAAAGCTTCTAGCAAAGCTGTTTTCCACCGTCCACGAACGATAACACAAACGTTGATAACACAAACAGCTTCTCTTCTCACGGAGAGAAACCGTGTAGCGAGCTCACAAAGATTGCAGCGGAAGCGCGTTCCCTGTGTGCCTGCAGAGCGAGCCGATGACCGATAGGGGCAGTGTACAGTATGGTACGTACTACAGCGCTCCCCGGTTGGCACGGGGTCGTGGGCCTGATGTATGAACTGGGATCATTGCATCATTTAGTCAGCCCCGTCACCTGCATCTATCTGACTCTGATTTCTCAGAGGGAGCAGTGTAGTAGATGAAGAGCTGATGGTGAAATCAGGAGCAAAAACTGACGAATGTTGGCCTGGTCAACACATTTTCAATTCAATTCAGTTTTATTTATATAGCGCCAAATCACAACAACAGTCGCCACGAGGCGCTTTATATTCTAAGGTAGGATGTCTGAAAACCTACACAGACATAAACTTATTATCATTATTTAATCATGTGGTCACAACTTAATAACCCGACAAACATCACATGTTTCTGAGCATAAGAACCAAAACAACAAATAAGCAGCTGTTCAAAGCCGTTTGCAAAAAATTATTTTCCCTTTTTTAATAAATCTTTTCAGATTGTGTTTTTGTTCTATTTCTGACACTGGGAGCTAAACACAAGTTGTTTTGTTGCTTTATTGCTTTGTTGTTCGTCTGAATTCTGTGGTTCCTTAGCAGATTTTAACAGGTCTATGGTCATGTTTATGTGATTCAACCAGCATAAAGGAGAGAGCAGTTGTCTCTGTTCCTCACCCTGATTGGCTGCTGTAGAAGTGACCGCTTCCTCTCTTCTCTGTTGTTTCATCTTTTAGACCAGGAAACCATCACGGCTCAGTCAGGACAGAAGAACGTCACCCAGCCATTTCGAGCTCCAAACAACAACATCATAATAATTCAAGAGTGGTCCAGAGCTGACCTACATAAATGTGCCCCTAAGTACTGGAATGGACACTTTTTTCCACAAGAGCAGCATCCATCTTTTGAGAACCAGGTGGATCTGGAGTTGTTGTGGCAGTTTTTGGCGATGGCGTTTGTCCCGTGCGTGTTGGTGAAGTTGGTGATGATGCCGTTGGAGGATTTTTTCAATTTGGTGGTGTTGATGGTGTCAGCAGTGGTGTTGAAGGAGGTATTGTTGTTGTTTGTGGAGATGGTGTTTGAATCTACAGAAACATAAACAACAGAAGCAGGGTTCATACCAGCCTCCAGCACCTCAACTGATCCTTTTTCTTTCAACGACTCTACTGCCTCCTCCCCCTGTGCCATTCATCAGGAGACACCTACCCACAGCCTACACTGCAGCCTCTCCATCACAACTTACCAGGGGCGAAGTCAGCTGATGAAGATGAAAACCAGGAAAGCCATGGGCCCGGGTGGAGTAGCTTCCACTGAAGTCCATCAAGCAGGTTGGGGAGGAGAGGATGTTGTCTAAGCTAACATCCATCATGGACAACACCTTCTTGGCCTCCAAACCCTCTATGACCCTCTGGTATTCCTTCCCACTGTTGCCAAAGTGCTTGCTCATAAGGGGTCATATGATTGTTGGGTTTTTCTCTGTATCTATGAAGCGCCTTGAGGCGACTTATGTTGTGATTTGGCGCTATATAAATAAAATTGAATTGAATTGAATGGTGGAATTGAACTCAGGAGCTTCTTACATACAGTTCATGCAGTTTTTAGGAGATTGTGGTTCTAATGTTTTTACTGTAAATAAAGTGTCTGTTGATATGATTGTTGTTGTTTCCTGGTGCTTCCTTAATAAATCTGAGCTCGGGATCAAAATAATCCATGTCTTGTTTTTTTGTTGCAGTTTTTCACAATGTTACTACGAATATTTTTTTTTTTACCAATAAATATTAAGAATACATAATGAATCCCATAAATTGTGACAGAGTTTATAAACACAACAGCTTTTATAAATGCTGTAAAATACGTTTATGTTTTAATTTGTTAACCTGGTCCTTTATGACTACAGAGAGAAAGAACAAAGGATTTACCAAGTGCACTGATGTGCAAACACGTAAACACTGAAACCTCATCCAGATGTTTCACACATCACATAAAACTGATTTGGATGTTTTCTTTTCGACTAATGTGACAAAAACATACTTTAATGCATGTTTTGCTCTAAACGGCTCCCAGATCTACAGGATGTTAATTCTCCTGAGTTAACATCCTGTAGATTTGGGACCAGTTCCCTTTTTCCATGGATGCAGTGCTGGTGACCAAACTAGAACTGGTTCTGTGTTCCCATCAGGACAAGTCTGGTTCTGCTGAGAACAGGAAACTGAGGCTGTGATTCACACAGGCTCACCAAAGTCTGACAACAGCAGACTGGAGAAACATTTCCAGGTCTGATGAGTTCTGATTTGTGCTGTGACGGTCACATGGATCCATCCTGCCTCGTATCAGCGCATCGATTAAACACCACAGCGTGTTGCTGCTGACTGCGTTCATCTGTAACCATCCTCTGATTGCACTCCATGTCACAAAACTCAAATCATCTCCAGCTGGTTTCTTGACCATGACGATGAGTTCACTGTACTCAGGTCACCTCCAGTCTCCACATCTCAAACAAATGTGTTGGAACGAGAGATTCACATCATGTCTGTGCAGCTGATAAATCTGCAGCAGCTGTGTGATGCTCTCACATCTACATGAACCAAAGTCTCAGAGGAATGTTTGCAGCACCTTGTTGAATCTCTGCTGTGAAGCATTAAAACAGTTCTGGAGGCCGAAAATCAGTACGAGGAAGCTGTACTTAATAAACTGGCCAGTCAGTGTATATTACTATAATTACATTTTAAAAACTGTAAACACAAATCTGTGGTCATATATTTTGTTGTATTCAGTGTCAGTGAAAACATGGTGCTCCGACTCAGACTCAGTTTCTCTGTTTTTTAATCAGCTTCTCATTAAAATTCAGACTTTATTCAAATGACCACAACCAGGGGGCACTTTAATGTAAACAGATGCCTCTGTGATGCATTTACTGTCAGTTTTGTAATGTTCACAGTCTGTTTAGGAGATCTGAAACACATTTTACATAAAGACAGTTGTGAAAGTGAAATTGTTCCTCCTGCTTTTAGTTTGTGGCTGAAGTTAACCTGTGTGATGTCTTTATTGTGGATGAAGTAACTGCAATTTTCTGCTGATGCATTTGTAGTAAATGACAAAGTTTCAGATCACAACATCCACAGAGACGTGAAGCTTTGTGTTTGACACGTTTTAACCACAAGATTAAACACATGAAATCATGAATCTGACTGTCTGCTGACACTTCCTGGAGAGTGAGGATGAGGAAAATCCCTCCATCCTCACACAGTTTATATAAAAAGAGAAATGTTAATGTTTTTCCCCTCTTCCTTATACTTTTACTTCAGTCTCAGTATTCCACGATTATCACGGGGCAGTGGCAGATCCAGACCAAACTAACCGCAGGCTAATATTTAAATGTTTAATATATTAAGTGAATTTATTTTCACTCATTTATATAAAGATCCAAAAGAATTTCAAAGTAAAGGTTTCACATACTGCTCTTCCTCATACCTTTACTTCAGTCTCAGTATTGCTGTATAGTATTCCACCTCCCACACCCAGGGTTACCGAACAAAACAAGGAGAGCAATATTTCATTGTTTTATATATTAATTGAAAATATTTTAGGCACTAACATAAAATCAAAAATAAATATCCAAATGAATTTCAAAGTAAAGGTTTCACATACTGTGCATGTGCACAATGTTTAAAATCCACGTCTGACATATTTGGCCTGAAACAGGCAGAGTCCATAATTACAGGGAATCCAACGATGACTTTCATACCAGCTTTGATGGAAGCTGCGTCTCCTGTCCCCCATTAATGTGACTGGAAATGTCCTCAAACTGGGCAGCACTGGTGGATCATCTTTGTACGTCTGATAAGAGATGAATGCAGAGCAAACATGAGGCTGTAACTGAGGACAATAACTGATCAGTGTTAACTTATTACTTTATTCTGTCATTATTGTTCATTACTGTCAGTTACAATGACTGTATGAATTGTAATGACACGACACTCACAGTCACACAGGTCTGTTCAACATCACAAACCGCTGGTTGTCCCTCTTCCTCTCCCTCACAGCTCGTCTTCCTCCTCACTCTCAGGACTGTCCCTCTCTGCATCCTCTCCAACTAACTCCTCTGTCTCTCTGTCATCCTGCTCCTCAGCTCCTCATCATCTCCATCCTCTCTCTCTACATCGTTCTCTACTGGCCCCTGTCTAAAGCCACCTATGCACAGGGGGGGTTATGTTCAGGGATTTATGATGTTTGTAGTAAAAGAAGAGCAGCTGAACCTCTCGTCTTTGTTTTTCTTCTCTTTGATGATGATTCGTCCATCACTGACGTCTTCTTTTCTCACTGCTGAGCAGACTGCAGCTGATCGCTCTCTGCACATGAGACACACAAAGATAAATAAACCAGTCCAGGTTTTTGCAGGTAGAACAGTTGTTAGCAGTGCTGCCACACGTGATATAAAGAAGAGTAGCATCACAAACATCTTTCTTAGAAACTGGCAGCAGTTTTCAGCAGCTCACATTTTACTACAAGGTCCAAAACCAAGACTCTTTCTAACGTTACACACACACTACAATCAGCACTGTGGTGAGAAATGAGCTTCACACATCAGTCCTGTGGAGCTCAGGGTCAATGTTGTAGCTGAGATTCATTTACATGATGCTTGGATTCATTCACTGAATTCTACTTTTACTCCACCTGTTTGCTGTCTGGTATAAACACACTATAAGCAACATGTTGTGAAGACACTATGGCAGGATAGCTCGTGAAACATCTGCTCACATCTGGTTGAATTCAGTTGTGTACATCCACAAAGAGCAGCAGGTCAGCTGATCACAGCCTGGACACTGAAAACCTGAAGCTCACGTTAGAAACAACTCTGATTATTTTCCTGTGCTGAGCCACTACAAACACTTTGAATGTTCCTCACCTGCTGAATCCACTTTAACCCTGACTGTACATATAAAACATCTTTGTTTTCCTCTGCTCATGTTCTACTTCACTGATTCAAACTGAGGATCTATATTAGAATGAACATTTAGACTGAAAGAGTTCATTAGAAATACAGAAATGTGTGTGTTGGACCAAAAATTAATTTCTGATGTTTCTGTGTTTTTCTCTAATAGTTATATTGTTAAACAGACTGTAGTGAACAGCATTTATGAATGAGTTATAAATAAAATAAAGAAATGAGCTGCTGTTGAAGTATCTTGATGACACTGTGTAATTGTACCACAATGTAATTAATTCAGTCCTTTGTGGTGACTTAAATATCCTCATACAACTGTGATGTTATATTTCTTCAAACTTCTTGGCCACATCTCATTTTAAAAGGACATTTTAATATTAATGACACTTTTACCCATATATATATATATGTATATATATATATATATATATATATATATATATATATATATATATTTGATATATATATATATCAAATATAACTGATTGCAGTTCTATTCTAGTGACAGAAATATTCTTTCTTGCTCAAAATAAGTGGATATCGTTCATGAGAGATATAGACCTATTTAAACAAATCTCTTTTAAATTCCCGCGATGATATCTGGCACATTCCGAAAATTACGTATTAGCAACTGATAGGCTGAAGGGCTGGGCGGTCCCCGCCAAAGTTCATTTATATGAAGGGTTTTAAGGATTTTAACAGCAGGTCGCTGACAGATGCAGGTCGCTGACTGTAGATCAGTTCCGGCTTTGGCAACAATTTTCCAGTCAAATTTTCAGAAACTTTTCCCGCGAACTTTAAAAACACTCTGATCTGCGCACCCACAGAAGCACAAGTAATGGACCTGACATCAGCCTGCTGCTCGGTGATTTTCACCTGCCTTCTCTCGGCTGTCTGTTCAAGTGAGTTCAACTGATTTTTTGTTTTTTACACTGTAACTACACACTGACAACACACTGCGATCCACTGTAACTACACACTGACAACACACTGCGATCCACTGTAACTGTAACACTGACAACACACTGTGGTGGCAGAGATGGATCAGTGCGGTGCTTGTGTTATGATCGGAAGGTCGGGGCTTCACCGACCGTGAGGTATCCCTGAGTAAGGTACCGTCTGTACACACTGCTCCCGGGGCGCTGGACTGGTGGCTGCTCGCTGCTTCACTGACTGAATGTGTTAAATGCAGCGGACTCATTTCCTACTGGACTAACAGCAGCCCGCTGTCACTGTGAGCAGGACACAAATGTGTGAAACAAACTCCACATCTGTGCTGATGTTCGCTCAGTGTTGTACTTACTCTGAAGAGTCCCGCACGGGGGGGTTGACGTCAGAGAAGGGGGCGGGGTTTTCTGGAAGCTTCTAAAGCAGAGCAGAGGCCTGGTCCTCTCCCGGTCCTACTTCTTCTAAGTCGTCTGGATATCCTCGTTAAACCTTCTAACAATGCAGAGTTTTCGCTCGGAAGTTGTTTCTACCATCTCTTTAAGGGCTGAGGTAAAACGAAACTTTATAAACTAGAAAATCCGTCAGAAGAAGGAGCGAGTAAACGCAACACTGTCACAAACGAGCCCGAGGTTTTCCTGCTAGTCTTAAAAAAGGTTTGTACTTCCTGTCCCAGTGATCAGGAGGAAACTGTCTGAATCGCTTCACATTTACATGGAAATGATCATTAATGCTGAAGCCGTGTGGGTATCAGTCACGGACCGGCCTCCCCTCGTGTGTTTTTCTATTAAGATCAGGATCATTGCCTGAAAAATGATGATGTTACCGATCAGATTCTTTCATGGTGGATCAAAATCTGATCTTCTCTGTGTTCATAATTTCATCCATTCAGACAAGATCAACAACACTGACTGACACGCAACTCCAAAAACTAACAGAGCCTCCATCGTGTTTCACTGATGGCTTCAAAAATGTACAATTTTGATTCATCATTTAAACCTTTAACCTCTCTAATCTGTGTCGTTTCCTCTTTCAGTCCAGGAAAACATCATAGCTGTGTCCAAACAGAAGACCATTCTGACATGTCGAGCTTCAAACGACAACAACATCTTAGCTGTAAAGTGGAGCAGAGTTGACCAGAAGGAGGGATATGTCTTTTTGTACCAGGATGGGCACGTTATTCCAGATTATCAGGATTCATCTTTTAAGAACCGGGTGGATCTGCAGGGAAGACATAAGAAGGATGGAGACGTGTCTCTGATTCTGAAGGATGTCACAACTGCAGATGCTGGAACATACAAGTGTCATGTTGCCCAGAAATCAGGGGAACCTATGAGCCTCATCACCACCATAAACCTGAGTGTTGTTGATCCTCCAGGTGAGTGAGTAGAGTTGAGTGTGTGTGTGATCAGAGGTGAAGCTGCTTCCTGGTTGTTGATGTTTGTTTCTAAAGATGTTGTTGATGAGACTTTGTAGAAAGCAGCTGGTCTGAGTGATGTGATCAGAGTGCAGTAGATAATGTCTGACAGCAGTTTGAAGAGGAAATGGATTCTGTTCTGTTCTTCACTCATCACCTACCTGACAGCTGACACCTCACACCTGTTTCTCTCCTGCAGATCAGACAGGAGGAGACACAGAGGATGGAGGGAAGGAGGCAGAAGAGAAGGAAGCAGGAGGGAAGGAGGATGGATCTATTGGACTGAAAGTTGGTCTTCCTGTTGGCGTTATTGTTGCTGCTGTTGTTGTTGTTGGTGGTGTTTTAATCTACAGGAAACTTAAACCACAGAGTCAGGGTTCATACCAGCCTCCAGCTGAACAGCAGCCTGTTTAAAATGTGAAAATATTATTTTCACAAGTTATTAAATGTTATTTTTGTTTGGTGCAAACATCGACAAACAGTCCAACAGAGAAACAGAGTCAGGATTCAGGATTCGCCTCCTTGAACTCTCTCAGAGGGCTTCCAGCTGATCTGAGTCTCCTGCTGCTGTTCCAGCTTCTCAGAGCAGAGACAGACGAGGACATCCTGGATTTGTTGTTCAGCATCTTTGTGAACGATTTCATCACGTTGTGTTGAACAGTTTTAAAGATGGATTCATTCCAAAAGAAGATTGAACTAATGTCGTACATTTCCTTCTTTTTCTTTAGTTTGCTTGAATTTCAGACGTGTCCTGTTTCTACTGTATGTGTAGCTGTTAGCTCGTGACCTCTGCTCCTGCTGAGCTGAAGCCTCAGACTGTTTCTGTAGTTTAAATAGACATCTATAATATATATTTGTATATATTAAATTACACGGAGCTTTTATTTATTTCTGTTTATTTATACACTTTTAAAATTATTCCTGGTACAGATTTTATTGTTTTATGTTATTATTGATGAAAAAATGAGTTGGTTTTTGTATACATGAATTCTCTTTTATAAAAAATATTTTCTAACCTGTATTCCAAAACGTTGGTTCTGTTCGTCTGGACGTAGCTTGTAAATGTCCTGTTTATAAGGTTGGGGAAACCTGCAGTCACTTGGATGAGTGACGAAACGTTTCTCCCACTGAAAACACCACATCCAGGTGAACAGAGTCAACTTTTGGAGATTTACTTACCTGGATGATTGAACATGCATCAAGGCCCTTTCTCACCTGTACAGTCTGTTTTTGTTCTGTAAATAAATTTTCTTAACCTGAATGTTGCTTCCTGTTGCTTCATGAGTAAATCTGAAATGAAACTGAATAATCTGAGCTGGAATCAGTCAAAAGTGAGTTTGTGTGAAATCATCTTTGCTTCTGCTTTTAAAGTGAGTTTTTTTTCCCAACTATCGCCATCTGGTGGCCTTCAGAGAGAATGCAGGCGTCCATGTTTTATGCTGTGTCTACAATGCATCAGTGTGGTGCTATTAGTATAAGGTGGGATGTAGATTTTGTTACATTGTACCTGTGAGCACAAACTACAGGCATCAATAGGCAGGTCATACTGTGCTACAAACCCCTCAAAGTGCTTTTAATTAACCACATATTTATAAAGCAGCTTATTCTGGGCACTTCATCTCCCTCACATACACGACCAACCTAGAATCTTCCACTCCAGAGTAGCTGAGTGCAAACTCCACACAGAAAAAAAAAAGCCCAGCAGGATTTGAACCTAGAACCTTCTTGCTCTGACAGGACAGCAACAACCTGCACCACCTATGGCAGAAACTGGATCTGTGCCAAAGCACCATCTCTCATGGCGCACTCTGACATCTGTATGACCTGTGCTGCTTTCTTTTTCACTCTAGGGAACCTTGGACTTTTGAGTCTTTGTCCTTCGTGGGGTTTACCTGTGCAGGTGAGTTTGATATCAAAATCTTATTAATTTCATACGACAGCTGAGTGCTGTTGGCTGCTCACAGAGAGGATACAGGTCTCCTGTCACCAAACCTCTGCTGTCATGTGAGACAGTGGATGTTAGTTTTTAGATGTACTCACACACAAACAGTTTGGTGCAATTAAGTTGTGAAGACAAGATTTTTCTGTTCATAACTCAGCTGTCACCAGCAGAGGGAGGAGTCGAGGCAACAGCTGATCTAGAGAAATCTTCTCAGGGTAGCAAAATCAAAGTCATTTCTTTACACATATTACAGAATGTAACATCTGCATATGCATGGTAAAAATACAGGAAATATACTTGCTGCCTACTTTATATAAAAAAAAAAACTTTATTGTTTTCTTTAACACTCATAATTATTACACTTCTCTAATCATTCCTCACATGCTCCATGATGTCCTCTTATAATAAAACATCAGACTAAACCAAGTCTGCAACTCTTGAGGTCAAAAATGTCCTCCTGTGTCCAAACTATGCTCATAAAGCACGCTGTCACATGCTTTCAATTTTATATAAACCCTCCTACAAAGCATGAATGTTAACAGTAAATGTGCACGACAAAAATAGAAGCACTCAGAAACCATCTAGATAACTTTTATGTCAAAGGTCATGGAACATAAAATCATTGTGCATCATCTTATAATAAAAACATTTAAAAAGTTTGCTGACTTTATGCAAAAAATAAGGTTTCAAATTCTCCTGCAGATTGAAAATCAAATCAACCTTATGCAAAAGTTCAATAAGGAAGATCTGTAGTTACACATCTGTCTGCTTTCCAGGTGTTGGCACTGCTTTTCAAAATGGTGATAATGTGACAGACATCACATCTTCTTAAGAAATCACACACAGAAACAATGAAGGGCAGAAGGTTTGATCATCTTAAAGAACTGAAATAAACTGAATAAAGAGGGCGAGCTGTTAAAGGAGTCCTCTGCGGTTTCTATATTCCAGCTGTGGCCACAGCTGTTTAACCTCTGCATCCTCTATCAGCTGTCCTCCAGATGCATTTTAGGACCTGAGACATACTTCCAGCTTCCAGATATGTAAAGTACATCCTTACCAGAAGCTCGGGTCTCAGAAGGAAACTTACAGTCTGTTTGTTCTACTGTAACATTAAAGGTCAAAGGTCACATGAAAACTGTCATGCATTGGGAAAACTAATGCTCCACTGCTGCCATCTGCTGGTTGCTATCATGAAGTGACTGATCTTCCCATTTACACACAGTGCATATATTCGGCGGCCACTTTATTAGGTATACCTTGCTAGATGGATGGATGGATTGTTGTCACGTTCAAGAAATTACATTAGTTACATGGCACTTTATCCTGCAGGAATCAGCCTCAGCCGACACTGTGGTTATAAAGTGATGCACACAGTCAGTTAGAATACTTCAAGCAGGCTGTGGTGTTTAAACAATCCTCAGTATGGGGTCCAAAGTGTGCCATTAAAATATCCCCCACTACACCACCAGCACCCGGTTCTCCCTTCTGCAGAAGCAACAGGATCATGCTTCTGCAAAACTCCTCTGTGATCTGTGTTGTAACTCTGAACTTATCCATATGATCCTGTTTCTGATTGAATTCTCTAAAAAGTTACATTTTCAACAGATTCTGGTTTATGTGAGTCATCTTCTTCCTTTTCGGAGCGGAATGTCAGGGATATAAAAAGGTTCTCAACTTCACTGGATCCACTTCATCATGTCTGCATGCCAATCGGTAGTGATTTGACACACACGCACAATGACTGATCAATGGTCATGAGAATTTGCACAATTATGATGAAGGAACTGACCTCACAGCCCATTGTTCCTTCAGTGATTCTAGTTTCAGTCATTATGCAAATGTACTGTTTATAAGATTGGGGAAACCTGCAGTCAACTGAGACTGAAGAAGTCACTTGGATGTAGGGATGGGTATCGAAAACCGGTTCTTGTTGAGAACCGGTTCCCACTGTTTCAATTCCTTGGAATCGTTTGCCATTTTTGCAAACGATTCCCTTATCGATTCCAGTCGCCCCGAATGACGTCACCACGTTGCGGAGCGTCATTTACCTGGCAGGAAACACGGCGCCTAAGCGGCTCAAACGCTCAAAAGTTTGATTAAGATAAGATAAGATAAGATAAGATAACCTTTATTAGTCCCACACGTGGGAAATTTGTTTTGTCACAGCAGGAAGTGGACAGTGCAAAAGTTATGAAGCAAAAATTAGAATACGATAAGAATAAATACAGTACACAGCTGTACAGAATAGAATAAAATAATATACTATATACAGTAGAATAAAATAGAATAAAAATATACAATAACATAAAAATAGAATACAAATGCTATATACAACTGAGTAAAAATACGATGCCAGAAAAGATTATTGCACTTAGTGTTATTGCACATGTGTGGATGTGTGTGTTTGTTCAGTTAAAGTCTTTGTTGTGGAGTCTGACAGCAGTGGGGAGGAAAGACCTGCGAAATCTCTCCGTCCCACACCGTGGGTGCCGCAGTCTCCCACTGAAGGAGCTGCTCAGTGCTGTCACAGTCTGCTGCATGGGGTGGGAGATGTTGTCCAACAGGGATGACAGCTTAGCCGCCATTCTCCTGTCACTCACCACCTCCACTGGGTCCAGAGGGCATCCTAGAACAGAGCTGGCCCTTCGGATCACCCTGTTCAGTCTCTTCCTGTCCCCAGCAGAGATGCTGCCGCCCCAGCAGACCACACCATAAAAGATAGCAGAAGCCACCACAGAGTCATAGAAGGTCTTCAGGAGTGGGCCCTCCACTCCAAACGACCTGAGTCTCCGCAGCAAGTACAGCCTGCTCTGCCCTTTCCTGTAGAGGGCGTCTGAGTTATGAGTCCAGTCCAGTCTGTTGTTCAGATGAACACCAAGGTACCTGTAGCTGTCCACAGCCTCAATGTCCATACCCTGGATGTTCAGTGGTTGCAGTGGAGAATGCTTGTGCCTGCGGAAGTCTACCACCAGTTCCTTGGTTTTACTGGCATTGATCTGGAGGTAGTTCAGTTGGCACCAGTCCACAAAGTCTTGGGTCAGACCTCTGTACTCCTTGTCGTCCCCATCAGTGATGAGGCCGACTATTGCAGAGTCATCAGAGAACTTCTGCAGGAAGCACTGGGTGGAGTTGTGGGAGAAGTCTGCAGTGTAGATGGTGAAGAGGACCGGAGCCAGAACCGTTCCCTGTGGGGCCCCCGTACTGCAGACGACCCTGTCCGACACACAGCCCTGAGTCCTCACATACTGTGGTCGGTCGGTGAGGTAGTCCAAAATCCAGGTAGTGAGGTGATGGTCCACTCGATGACAACAGGGCAATTTGCAAAGTAGATATTTCATTTAAGGGAGGAAACACTACGAATATGCAAAAGCATTTGCTCACAAAACACGCGATGACACGTGTTTTTAATTCCGCTCCGGACTCGTGACTCTCAACCCAGCAGCAGCGCTAACGTTTGCACGTCCTCTCCCGTTAATGCGGCAGGTAAATAATCAACTAACAGTGCATATTATGTTAGCGCAATCTGCCTTATTACAAGACCTGCCATTACTGTACATGTAGGTGACCATGATGAGAGAGACAGACAGAGTCTGGCTGGCGCTCGCTGGCAGTTCTCGCTGCAGTCTACCGGTAGCGTCTCCTTTCAGGCCAGGATAGATGAATGTCACCGAGCAGTGACTCAGTTTGTGGTAAAAGGCTTGAACCCATTTGCCACAGCAGATGCCCCCGATTTTTGGTAAGTGAATGTGTTTAATTGTAGGCAGGGACATTACTGGATATTCTTGTGTAATTGCCACAGAACAATTTATGTTATACTTTGTTATTGCTACAGAAGAATATTTATTTTATTATTTTACATTTACAATTTTTTTCCTGGGGACCCTGTGACACCCCATTGAAGAGCTGTAGGCTGGATCTCTTAAGATCTCACTGTTGGGTTTGTAAGGCCATGTTACTCCTAAATTTCTATCTTGTTCAAAGAGAAGATATAAAACAAAGTTCTAAGCTAATCGACCTTAGTGTTCTCCTTTTTAAAAAAAAAAAAAAAAAAGAATCGATAAGAGAATCGATAAAGAATCGAATCGTTAAACAGAATCGAAAATGGAATCGGAATCGTTAAAATCTTATCAATACCCATCCCTACCTGTGAGTCAATCGTGCAATTTGAGCAGGAGCTGAATAACGTGACTGAAAAAAATCTCACAGTGTTGTGGAGTAGGGAAATTATTTTACTGCTATTGTTAAATAATAATATAATCTGGAGTTTATATTGCATTCAGAGGTTTAAACAGTGTGTCTTTCAGAAAGGCTAAAAGTCACAGGCTGACAGGAAACAGGCTTGCAGAGAGTTTGCAGAAGTGAAAGCAGAAAGTTATTTTGAGCAGCAGGCTAAGACGATCATTGCTTTAACAATGTAACACATAGCTTTAAGAAGGCCTTAAGGTTTTTTATGCATACAGTTATTATATTAACTTTGTATTTCAGGTGCAGTTATAACTATTTTGTATACATTGCATATCTGTGCTTATTTGAGTTGATGTTCAGGTTCTTTAAAGGTTTGAAGCTTCACTGGCGCGACTGTTCAGGTGATACATGTTGAGGGAAAACTAGAACATAGAAAGGATTGCAATACATGCTTACAAAACACTTATATCAGGTCATTTTTATATTAAACTTTAAGTAGAGGTTCTTAGTTAGAACATTTATTTAGTAGATGACATACACATAGTCTCAGTTAGGTTGTAACACATAAGGATGAGCCTCTGTCCTGGTGAAAGGTCAGAAGTGCAACAGGTGAATTGAGAAAGAGCATTTGAGGACGAGACACAGACAGTTAGTAGGTGAAGAGGTGACACAGAGAGCATGTGAGGTCGTGACACACACACATGAGTTAGATTTATTTAGAGGAGAGGGGTTAGTCATGTCTGGATTGTAACGGCGAAAGTGTCTCTGAAAAAGAGGAACCGTCCTTGTCGTCTCGGCAAGAAAGAGGAACAAGACAAGAACTGAAAGGTAGACAGGAAGTGCCAGGCATGAAAATAGAAGATGATGTTCTTTCGAACGGTGGTAAAAGTCATTGTAGTTTTGATATTGACGTATGTCTATATCCTGTCTGTGACGCATGAAGGGGCGTCAGTAAATCAAACCCTGATGCTATAAAAATCTGTGTATGCTTTGATTAAGTTGAAGACCAGTTCCTGTCTGCGAACAGAGCTGTTCTTCCCACACGTGTGTATTCATTAAAATCAATTGTTTGACCAAGAGCTTCTGGACCAATGGTTGTTTGTACTCTCCTTCCTCAATATTTTGAACCTTAACAGTGTCTGCCCAGCTTTAGGTGTACTGTCGTCCGAGACTTGCACCGCAGTGTCGGCGTTGGTTTCCCTGTTGGCCATGCTTTTTGTTGTGGTCATCTGTTGTCTTCCGGTATTTTCTCTGTAAGTGACCTTTCCTCGACCAATGAGATGAGCGGTAATCTGAATTGTCATACTCGAATTGTCATAAGTGTGCTGTCAGCTCATTGGTCACAAAGCAGGAGAGGGGCTGGGAATTATGTTTTCAAACAAAGCGTTAATTCCATAAACATTTATAGACTACTTTTGATTCTCACTGTATTACGGGACAAAGTGCGTCCCTTATTAGCTCAATACGGGACGTGTGCTTTTGTTTCTAAATACGGGATGATTCCGTTTTTTAAGGGACGGTTGGCAACCCTAGGAGTGATACATCTCCTATTGTAAGGCCTGCAGGTATCAAGCTTGTGACTTGATGTTCGCTCTCTCTGCGGCAGAGTATCACTTCCTGTTCCTGCTCAAACAAAGTGGTGTTTCTGAGTAGCTTATCTGCTCAGCAATTTAATCTTCACGTGCTTCATCCAAAGCACAATTTCTGTGTACCCACTCCCTAATTTATAGTCAATGTATTTACTCACTGTACTGTACTGTTTTGCTAGCTTAGCTCATAGCTGACTCGCTAGCACCATGGCTACTTTACCTGTCCTTCCTGCACTTTCCACTCACTGTGTCAGATGTTTAGTTACTCCTCGGCCTCCTTTAGAAGGAATGATACTTGTAACAGAGGTAGCATATTTGCATCTCTGGAGGCCAGGATTACTAAATTAGAGACTTTGCTTCGCACCCTTCATTCACCCATAGCTAGCATGGCCTTTGAATCTGGTGCAGCCAAAAATAGTGTAGGCCCCACTAGCTGTTCCAGGCAGACCCCAAGCAGCTGGGGGAAAAGGGCGGCTGGGCGATGGTGAGGATGAAGGATACTCTAACAGAAGCCCCAGGTGCACCACGAACCTGTTCATGCATAAATCCGCAGTAATGACACCCGGTTACACCAATCGGAGGTCACTAAAATCAATCAATGCTTCTCTGCAGCTTCTCTCCTCCTGCTACCCTTCAAAAAAAACCCATCTCCATAGAGACTGTGTCAGCTCCCAAACAGACAAAAAACTGAAAATCAGCAATAAACAAAAAAACAAAGAAAGAACAATACAGTATCCACATCTGAACCAAAGAGTAAAACAATGAAATGTGGATTATTAAATATTAGGTTTCTCTCCTCCAAGTCTTTTAGTACATGATTTAATAATTGATCGACAAATTGATTTACTTTGACTTACAGAAACCTGGTTGCAGCAGGATGATTATGTTAGTTTAAATGAATCAACACCCCCGAGTCATTCTAACTACCAGAAATCTTGAAGCACAGGTCGAGGGGGCGGTGTGGTAGCAATTTTTCACACCACCCTATTAATCCACCAAAGACCAAGACAGACTTTTAATTCACCTGAAAGCATGAATCTTAGCCTTGCCCACCCCAGCTGTAAAACTCAGAAACCAGTCTTACTTGTTACCATCTATCGTCCACCTGGGCCTTACACGGAGTTTCTGATTTCTCCGACTTTTTAGTTCTCAGCTCAGATAAAATAATTATTGTGGGTGATTTTAACATCCATGT
The DNA here is from genome assembly GCF_965226115.1 of Aulonocara stuartgranti. Classification (NCBI taxonomy): domain Eukaryota; kingdom Metazoa; phylum Chordata; class Actinopteri; order Cichliformes; family Cichlidae; genus Aulonocara; species Aulonocara stuartgranti. Next base: position 64,523,340 of record NC_138941.1, on the reverse strand, counting down.
GGATGCTAAAAATGACAGCCTCAACATGGCATTTAATCTGTTATTAGACTCAATTGGCTTCTCTCAAAATGTTAAAGAACCCACCACTTTAATCACACTCTAGATCTTGTTTTAACATATGGCATAGAAACTGAAAATTTAACAGTGTTTCCTGAAAACCCTCTCCTGTCTGATCATTTCCAGATAACATTTACATTTACAATAATTGATTACACAGGGGTGGAGAGTAGACTTTATCACAGTGGTTGTCTTTCTGAAAGCGCTGTAACTAAGTTTAAGAATATAATCCATCCACTGTTATCATCTCCAATGCCCTGTACCAACACAGAGCAGAGCAGCTACCTGAACGCTACCCCAACAGAGGTCGATTATCTTGTTAATAATTTTACCTCCTCACTACGTACGACTCTGGATACTGTAGCTCCTGTGAAAACTAAGGTCTCTAATCAGAAGGCAAGGCAAGTTTATTTGTATAGCACAATTCAACAACAAGGTGATTCAAAGTGCTTTACAGAGACATTAGAAACAAAAACAAATAAAAAGCATGATTTAAAATTGATTAAAACAAGCAAATAAACTAACTAACTAATTAACAAACAAACAAACAAACAAAACAGTATATAAAATCAAAACAGATTAAATCAGAACAGTAGATAAAATCAGTAGTTAATGTAAGTTTTGAAATTTAAGCTTAAAAGTGTGGATTTGGTGCTTTATTCAAATGCAGCTGAGAACAGGTGAGTCTTCAACCTGGATTTAAATAAACTGAGTGTTTCAGCTGATCTGAGGCTTTCTGGGAGTTTGTTCCAGATATAAGGAGCATAAAAGCTGAATGCAGCTTCTCCGTGTCTGGTTCTGACTCTGGGAACTGATAAAAGACCGGATCCAGATGACCTGAGGGATCTGGAAGGTTCATACTGGGTCAGGAGGTCATTGATGTATTTTGGTCCTAAACCATTCAGAGCTTTATAGGCCAGCATCAGAACTTTAAAGTCTATCCTCTGACGGACAGGCAGCCAGTGTAAGGACCTCAGAGCTGGACTGATGTGGTCCACTTTTTTGGTCTTAGTGAGGACTCGAGCAGCAGAGTTCTGAATGAGCTGTAGTTGTCTGACTGATTTTTTCGGTAGACCTGTAAAGATGCTGTTACAGTAATCAAGCCTACTAAAGATGAATGTGTAACCCACATCAGATTTGTGGGTTGTGCTGCTGCATAAGGTTGGAGGTGTAATTTTCCCTCCCCGCCGCTAGGAGGCGAGTATGCCTTGAGATGACTTTCTGTTAGTCAACATTTCCTGTTGTGGAAGCCATTACTCACGAGGCAACCGCCAAATTAGCTGAAAGATCCTGGTAAGAAAAACTGAAATAAAAGTTAAATTCGCAATTTATCTTCACATACTAGCTGTTAACAGATGGCTATTATTAGGATCTGAGATCTGTGAAATACGGCCGTGGGAAGCTGCGTCAGCTGGACGAGCTATCTCACCACGAGCTCCGGTAAGGGATGCTACATGAATGTTAGCACAATAAAGACATGTAGTTGACTGCTGTCAATATATTTTCTGCTTTAAAAAATAAAACCAGTCGGAGTTGTGATATTTATGTTTAAAGTACTGTAAGATCACTGATGTGCAGATGTTTAATTTTAAGTGCTAAAGTATACATTAGAATGTGCCCAGCTAACCGCTAGTATTAAGTTACTGCTTAGCGATCTTTGTGTTCTAACATTACTGTGATTCATCTGAGTTTGTTAGCTTTCCAAAACGTTGGAGAAGCAGTAATATTGTCATGTAGTGCTTAAATGCACCCTTTCAGTTTTGTTGACTTAGAAGTTAATTCATTTGATGAAGATGCAAAAAGTTCATAAAATGTGATTATAAAATGTGAGGGATCTCATTACTCTGTTGATGTATTAATGTTTAAAGAAGTTGATATATTTTTCTGAGAAATAATTCAGGTTGAAATATCTGAAAAAAGAAGAACAGTTAAAAGCAAGCTGTTAAAAGGATAAATATGGGAGAGTGAATCTTATAAGTTTATTTATTCCCAAAAGGGTAAATATAAGGTATATTTTCTGTTGCACTAAGACCTTGTGTGATGTAACTCAAATTATTTTAGGATGGTTGAGACATTGTATAACTAAAATAATTTGTTATACTTGAGCAATACTTGACTGAAAGATGAGTGATGGAAAAAGCATAGATAAAATAGTAATGTATGCACTCTGCACTGTGTGCATAGATTGGTTTTTGACCAGGACTGGATCATTTGAGATCTGAACCCTGTGGGTTCAGTGGCGAGCCAATCCCAAGAGAGTGACTGTCGACGGACCCGAGTGCGGTGTGGCCAGCCGTGGGATCCATCTTCAGCGAACCTCAGGACTATTACTACCTTCCTTGATACAGATAAGACTAACACTTTAAAAATCTACCCGGGTAGTGTTAGAACCAATGGACAGAAACACACACACACACACAAGGAACTCTAATTTCTCTTTCTAAAGAGAAGTGGACTGAGCAACGGGAGCGGAAGCTCTTTAATTGAAACTCTTTGGAGAATTTCCTTAAAGAGGATGTTGTTTTGATTTTATTTTTGGGCCCTTTAATGTGCGTTTGTGCACTGTAGGAAGCCGGCTTTAGACAGGCAGGGTTTGTAAACTTTACAACTTTCAATACAGTTTCTACTCAAATCACATCTATTCTATCATTGTGTGGTTCCTTCTCTGCTGATCCTTTCAAGGCTCCATAGTCTTACCTAGAACTTTCTGATACTGGTCCAAAGTCGTTGAGACAATAATTTAATGCATATCTCATGTTGTTTAATTGTAATACCTGTTACAAATGCATGGACTAGTTTTTCCAGGTCCTGTTGAGACATCAGATCTTTTATCCTTGAAATATTCTTGAGGTGATAGTAAGCTGACTTTGTTATTGTCTTAATGTGTTTTTCTAAGTTTAGGTCTGCATCCATCACTACACCCAAATTTCTCGCCTGGTTTGTGGTTTTTAGATGTATAGATTGAAGTTCTCTGGTGACCTGTAATCGTTTTTCTTTGGACCCAAAGACTATTACCTCAGTTTTGTTTTTGTTTAGCTGGAGAAAATTGTGGCACAACCAGTCATTGATTTCCTCAATGCATTTACCAAGAGCCTGCACAGGGCCTTGGTCTCCTGGTGACATTGTGATATATATTTGTGTGTCATCTGCATAGCTGTGATAGTTTATTTTGTTGTTGTTTATAATCTGTGCCAGTGGGAGCATGTAAATGTTAAACAGAAGGGGTCCCAAGATGGAACCTTGGGGAACTCCACATGTGATACTTGTCTGCTCAGATGTGAAGTTACCTATTGATACAAAGTATTTCCTGTTTTCTAAGTATGTTTTGAACCAGTTTAGTACAGTTCCTGAAAGACCTGCCCAGTTCTCCAGTCGTTTGAGTAATATGTTGTGGTCAACTGTATCAAATGCTGCACTGAGATCCAGTAAAACTAAGACTGACATTTTTCCACTGTCTGTATTCAGACATATGTCATTAAACACTTTGGTCAGAGCGGTTTCAGTGCTGTGGTTCTGTCTAAAACCTGACTGGAAGGCATCGTAGCAGTTATTCTGTTTTAGGAAGTAACTGAGCTGTTGAGAAACTGCTTTTTCAATGATCTTACTTAAAAATGGGAGATTTGAGATCGGTCTGTAGTTGTTCATTTGTGTCTTGTCAAGATTGTCCTTTTTCAGTATAGGTTTAATTACAGCAGTTTTTAGTGATTCTGGAAACACACCTGATAATAAAGAAAAGTTGACGATCTGTAACAGGTCTGACTCTAAAGTCTTTGAGACCTTTTTGAAAAAACATCTAAACAGCAGCAGGAGGAGTTCAGTTGACCTAAGATGTCCTCCAGGTCTTTGCTGTTAATAGGTTTAAACTGTTTCATGGTATTTAAACAGTTTTTTGGTGGACACAGTACATATCCTGGATCTGCTGTTGATGTACCAGTTGCTTGTCTAATTTTTTGGATTTTTTCAGTGAAGAATTTGGCAAAGTCATTGCAGGCCATGGTCGAATGAAGTTCAGCTGCCACTGACACAGGAGGGTTTGTTAGCCTGTCGACTGTAGAAAATAAGACCCGAGCATTATGGCTGTTTTTAGTGATGATGTCAGAGAGGTAGGACCTCCTTGCATTCCTCAGTTGTAAATTATAATTGTGAAGTTTCTCTTTATAAATGTCATAATGAACCTGGAGGTTTGTTTTTCTCGATCTGCGCTCAGCTTTCCTACACTCTCTTTTTTCATTTTTCACCAGTGTGGAGTTTCTCCATGGAGACTTTTTCCTTCCAGAGATAACCTTCACCTTAATGGGAGCAATAGTGTCCATTACATTTAACATGTTAGCATTGAAGCTATTGACGAGCTCATTGACTGACCCTCTGGACAGGTCAGGTGTTAATGGGAAGACCTGGTTAAAAATTGCACTACTGTGTTCAGTTATACACCGTTTTGTGATCACTGTTGTTGATATATTTGTGTGGGCTGAGATTTTACTTTCAAAGAAAACACAGTAATGATCAGACAGGCCCACATCAGACACAGTAACCTTTGAAATGCTCAGGCCTTTGGAGATCAGTAGGTCAAGAGTGTGTCCTCTATTATGTGTGGCCTCTGTTACATGCTGAGTCAGCCCAAAGTTGCCCAGAGTGTTACTCAGGTCTTTAGTCCCTTTGCCCTGAGGGTTGTCCACATGGATGTTAAAATCCCCAACAATAATTACACAGTCAAAGTCAACACAGATCACAGACAGCAGTTCACTGAGGTCATTAAAAAAAGTCTGTGCAGTATTTGGGAGGCCTGTAAACATTAAGAAACACAACTTTGGATGGGGCCTTCAGCTGTAAAGCCACATATTCAAAAGACTGAAAACTTCCAGGAGATAGCTGCTTACATTGAAATGATTCATTAAATAAGACAGCAACCCCTCCTCCTCTCCTGCTCACCCTGGCCTCACTGATAAAACTGTAGTTAGGAGGGGTCGTCTCGATGAGAACAGCTCCGCTGTTACTTTGGTACCTGACTCCGTGTTATAGATCTCAAACATGTAGCCTAAAGCAGATGACTCGTAAGCTGGAGAGGAAATTGCGTGTCACAAATTTAGAGGATCATCATTTAGCCTGGAGAAATAGTTTGTTGCTTTATAAGAAAGCCCTCCGCAAAGCCAGAACATCTTACTATTCATCACTGATTGAAGTAAATAAGAACAACCCCAGGTTTCTCTTCAGCACTGTAGCCAGGCTGACAGGCTACAGAGCTCTATTGAGCCAACCATCCGTAAACCATAACGTTAACTAGTAATGACTTCATGAGCTTCTTCACAAATAAATTTTTTATAATTAGAGAAAAAATTACCAATAATCATCCCAAAGATGTAATATTATCTACAGCTACTTTTAGTACCATTGATATTCATTTAGACTCTTTTTTCCCAATTGATCTTTCTGAGTTAACTTCAATAATTATTCCCTTCAAACCATCAACGTGTCTTTTAGACCCAATTCCTACAAAATTGCTCAAAGAAGTCCTGCCATTAATTAATTCTTCAATCTCTAATAATCGGCTATGTACCACAGGCCTTCAAGCTGGCCGTAGTTAAACCTTTACTCAAAAAGCCATCTCTAGACCCAGCAGTCTTAGCTAATTATAGGCCAATCTCCAACCTTCCTTTCATATCAAAAATCCTTGAAAGAGTAGTTGTCAAACAGCTAACAGATCATCTGCAGAGGAATGGTTTATTTGAAGAGTTTCAGTCAGGTTTCAGAGCTCATCACAGCACAGAAACAGCTTTAGTGAAGGTTACAAATGATCTTCTTATGGTCTCTGACAGTGGACTCATCTCTGTGCTTGTCCTGCTAGACCTTAGTGCAGCATTCGATACTGTCGACCATAATATCCTATTAGAGGGATTAGAACATGCTGTAGGTATTACAGGTACTGCACTGCAGTGGTTTGTATCATATCTATCTAATAGACTCCAATTTGTGCATGTAAATGGAGAGTCCTCTTCACACACTGAGGTTAATTATGGAGTTCCACGGGGTTCAGTGCTAGGACCAATTCTGTTTACATCATACATGCTTCCCTTGGGCAGCATCATTAGAAGACACAGCATACATTAACACTGCTATGCAGATGACACCCAGCTCTATCTGTCCATGAAGCCAGGTAACACACACCAATTAGTTAGACTGCAGGAATGTCTTAAAGACATAAAGACCTGGATGGCCGCTAACTTTCTGCTTCTTAATTCAGATAAAACTGAGGTTATTGTACTCGGCCCTGAAAATCTTAGAAATATGGTATCTAACCAGATTCTTACCCTGGATGGCATTACCTTGGCCTCCAGTAATGCTGTGAGGAACCTTGGAGTCATCTTTGACCAGAATATGTCCTTCAATGCACATATTAAACAAATATGTAAGACTGCTTTCTTCCATTTGCACAACATCTCTAAAATTAGAAATATCCTGTCTCAGAGTGACGCTGAAAAACTAGTTCATGCATTTATTACTTCCAGGCTGGACGACTGTAATTCATTATTATCAGGAAGTCCTAAAAATACCCTGAAAAGCCTTCAGCTAATCCAAAATGCTGCAGCAAGAGTCCTGACAGGGACTAGAAAGAGAGAGCATATTTCTCCTGTTTTGGCTTCCCTTCATTGGCTTCCTGTTAAATCCAGAATTGAATTCAAAATCCTGCTCATCACATACAAGGTCTTAAATAATCACGCCCCATCTTATCTTAATGACCTTGTAGTACCATATCAGCCTATTAGAGCACTTTGCTCTCGCACTGCTGGCCTACTTGTTGTTCCTAGAGTATTTAAAAGTAGAATGGGAGGGAGAGCCTTCAGTTTTCAGGCCCCTCTTCTGTGGAACCAGCTTCCAGTTTGGATTCGGGAGACAGACACAATCTCTACTTTCAAGATTAGACTTAAAACTTTCCTTTTTGCTAAAGCATATAGTTAGGGCTGGACCAGGTGACCCTGAATCCTCCCTCAGTAATGCACAATAGACGTAGGCTGCCGGGGGATTCCCATGATGCATTGAGTTTTGCCTTTCCAGTCACCTTTCTCACTCACTTTGTGTTAATAGACCTCTCTGCATTGAATCATATCTGTTATTAACCTCTGTCTCTCTTCCACAGCATGTCTTTCATCCTGTCTTCCTTCTCTCATCCCAACCGGTCGCAGCAGATGGCCCCACCCCTCCCTGAGCCTGGTTCTGCCGGAGGTTTCTTCCTGTTAAAAGGGAGTTTGTCCTTCCCACTGTCGCCAAAGTGCTTGCTCATAGGGGGTCATATGATTGTTGGGTTTTTCTCTGTATCTATGAAGCGCCTTGAGGCGACTTTTGTTGTGATTTGGCGCTATATAAATAAAATTGAATTGATGTTCTCCTTTATCTCATAGTGGACAGAAATTATTTTTTGGAGTGGCACAAATAATTTGCGTGGCATCAAATCTGATTGTTCAAAAAATGGTTTGAAATATTTATTTTAAAAAAACTGCCTCGGCTGCATTTTTAGGTAAACAGCTGCAAAAAACTTGTTGCAAAACTGTTGTAACTTTTTGAAGTAGTAACTATATAATTAATTGCCCAACATTGGTCATTATATTCTGTATTTTGCAGACGGAGAGTCCTGGGAGACTCTCTCCAAGACCACAGACTCATAATACAAGTCAGAGCTTTATTTAAAAAAAAAAAAAAAGAAAGTTGAACTCCAATTTTGAAAACACAAGTTATTTTTTACTTCCAATACTGTTAACACACTACACAGGTCATGAACAAGATTTTTTAAATTTTCATTGTAAGTGGGCTAAAGTTAATTAAAATTAGTAATGTTTATTAAATTAAATTAAATGTAAATGCTGTGTTTTGATTATTTTAACCATGTAACTTGGATGGATTCGATGCTGGCGTGACCACAGTGGACACGTCTGCTGTTGCTCACAGTGGCCCAAGGGATCGCTCAGGGAGTTTGTGTGTTCGCTCAGATACATGAAAAATTAGAGGGAACATTGGTTGTTACTGTGATCATCATGAATGCGAAATTTATTCTACTAAACAAACACAGACATAAAAGATAAGGAAGTCTGAGTCTCACCTTCAGGTTTCCTGTGAACACATCGTCTCACCAGCAGAACCAGTAGAACCACAACACAGACTGATCCAACACATGACAACACAGAGAGAACAGGAGGAGAGAGTGATGGAGGAAGAGTGATGGAGGTGGAACCAGGAGCAGAGGTGGATGTAGGTGGAGGTGTGGGTGTAGGTGGAGGTGTGGTGGTGTGTTCCCCTAAAATAAAGCAAACACAGTCATTAAGTTGTTGTCACATTGTGAATGTTGAAACCTGCAGAAACACAGACAGGTGAGTGTGTCACCTGTGACAGTGATCCAGCTGGATGGAGACTCTCCATGACCGCTGATGTCACACTTGTAGAGGCCTTCATCAGACCTGGAAACATGCTGGATGGTCATGTGACCTGTAGGCTGCTTCCTGATGAGGGAGCCATCTTTATAGAAAGCAGCTGGGAGGTTGGAGGGAGTGGTCTTTGTTTTACAGAGCAGAGTGACGTCATCTCCCTCCATCACAGGGAGGACAGGACTCTGCAGGATCACTGATCCACCTCAACACAGAGACAAACTACAGCATTTCATCCATTTACACACAGCTTCATCAACACTAACTCCACACACTCAGCTTACCAGTGACTGTCAGGTTAACCATGTTACTGATGGGACCCTCTCTGGACTCACACCAGTAAACTCCACTGTCCTGAGGGAAAACAGTGATGTCACAGGAAGAACCAGACCATCTTCCCCACCCATCTCCACACTGAGTGATCTTATTATTGGTCCTCAGAGTCCATCCAGCAGAGCTGTCGTCCTCCTCACAGCTCAGAGACACAAAGTCTCCTTTAAAGAACTGAGAGCTGCTGGGACTCACAGTCAGACGAGCTGTGAGGGTTACAATGAAAGACTGTTGAAATTTTATATTTTATAACTTCTGTCTTAGACAGTCATTAAAAATGCACTTTGCTTTGTCAATTTTATGTCTGTGATCCATTCTTAAATTCAATCAGGTCATATCAGTTTATATCATTATTTCATATCAATTTATCAGGTTTAAACTGTGACAGAAGAAGGTTACTGACCTTGGTTTGTTGTGCAGCTCAGCAGTGAAATCAGAACTAAAGAGAAATGACACTCAGGTTGATTTGAAGTCAACACAAAGAACAAGTTGTCCTAGCACACAAGCAGCTGACAAACTGTTTGGGAGGTAACACAAACAACCTGACAAAGACGTAATGAAAACACACAGGCCAAATACACACAGGAGGTGATCAGGGGAAATTGAAACACATGAGGAAACAGCTGATGCAAACATTATGACGATGATGAAAAGTAACGCTAAGCACAATGAACATAACAATGAGACTTTCAAAATAATACAGCAAACATGAGACGACGTCAACATGACACTTGACAACAGGAAAGATGAAACATGACAAGTTTAGACACATGAACCAACAAAAGAGAATTAAACACACAAAGGTATCTAATAAACAAAGAACTATAACTAATAAACCTAGGAGCTTAAGATGACTCGATGAACTTGAACACAAACCATGAATATCAAAATATAAGGAAACTCAAAACACCAGCTCACTCGACCCAGGACTGTGACAAATGGGAGGGAGAGCCTTCATTTTTCAGGCCCCTCTTCTGTGGAACCAGCTTCCAGTTTGGATTCGGGAGACAGACACTATCTCTACTTTGAAGATTAGGCTTAAAACTTTCCTTTTTACTTTAAACATATGCTTAATTTTAGATCAGGTGACCCTGAATCTTACAATAGGTTTAGGCTGCTGTGGGATTCCCATGATGCATTGAGTTTTTCTTCTTCAGTCACCTTTCCTAATCAACATGTGTTAATAGACCTCTCTAAATTGAATCATTACTTATTATTACTCCCTGGCTTTCTTCCACAGCTGGTTGTGGCAGATGGCCGCCCCTCCCTGAGCCTGGTTCTGCCGGAGGTTTCTTCCTGTTAAGTTTTTTCTTTCCATCTGTCAACAAAGTGCTGCTCATAGGGGTCATCATCAGCTATCAGGAGAGCAGACAGTCAAAGTACAAGAATTCAAACAAACACAGAGATTCTACTTACAGAGCAGACACAGCACAGATGTTTCCTTCATCGTCCTTCTCACTCATTTCAGCTTTTTGTCATTTCTCTCACTGACACCAAGTAAAGCCCGCCCTCTTCCTCTGAGCACCAGCTTTTCTATTGGTTCAAACACAGAGGAGGTAACTCATGTTATGCCTTGTCTAAAGATAGAAGTGAATAGAATTATTTAAATATTCACATCAGTGAAAAAGCTCAAGTGTAGTTTTTTTTTCTGGAAATACTTTGAAATAAAATGCTGTGGCTTAAAGTTGCCACACTAACACACACGACCAGAAGATCATAACTGTTTTAAGATCATCTGATTATATTTCATAACTGTCATGGAACATTTATTCTCCCAAATCATTTATAATTATGGCCACTAGTGAGCGGTGTTTGACCTTAAAGTCTTTAAAGATACAAGCAAATTGTCAGTGATGCTTCTAGTTTGTTTTACCCAGTTGTCATTAGACTCACTTCCTTCATTTTTACATGTATTATATTGCATTACTTTTTAATTAGGTAATGGGGCTACATTAGAGAGCTTTAAGGGGGCTTTACTGTGAAAATGTTGCAGGTTGCACGATGATCCGATAGCAGACAGATGAGGCTGATATGATGATAATGATTTTAGAATATGTTCATAATCTTTTTTTTTTCTTTTTTTTTTTGCCTGTCCTGTTTGGTTGTTTTGCTATCAGAATTATTGTCTAAAGGCGAGGGAAGATGCCCAACGGATTTACTTTACCAAATTGACCATCCCAGCCTTGCCTCAAGCGCAGAGCAGGTTGACGTCTCAGAACACGATTTATTTACACACCAGTGCAATAATATATACAGTGACGGGGAAAATCCAGGGGATTAGGGGAAGGCTCTCTCTCTCACACGCTCGCTCACGTCCTCTCATCCGATTCACACACGTTCGTACCGCGGGGAGGTCACAGGTCCGGGAAGATAAACTGGAACAAGAAGGGGAGAAATCACTAACAAATCACGAAGGTAGGGCGTAAAGGTATAAGACCACGGGAGCTGGAAGGAAAGACTAACGTCAGAAGCACAATCATCCAGCGATGAGGGGATCTGTGGCCCAGCCTCAAATAGTAGATGGGTAATCAGCTGATCGCCAACAGCTGTGTGAGCCAAGGGCAGGAGCCAGCTGTGAGCTCCGCCCAGGCAGAGAGGTAGGGGAGAGAGAGAGAGAGAGAGAGAGAGAAAGCAAAAACACAAGTGTAGCCTTGTGAGGCCGGCTGGGCAGGCACAGGGACCATGACTTGTCTAAAGGCAAAGAAAGATGCCCAACGGATTTACTTTACCAAATTGACGATCCCAGCCTTTCCGTAATGGTCCATTTGATTCACCTTTTATTGTTTATTTTTTTATTTTTTTATTTTCACTTGCTAGATACGGGACAGACTTGAATGAGGAAAAGAAAAGCGAGAAAGGAAGAAAGAGGGGAAAACAGCAGAGAAGAGAGAGGGAGATAAAGGGCAAAAAAACAAAAACCAACTAAATAAGCAGACAAAAAAAAAATACTTATATCAATCACCTGGATCACCCGTTGAGAACGAAAAGAAAACAAGCAGAAGAAAAACGAGAGCAATAGAATAAACAACATCACAATGATATATGGGAATATAACAGTAAATACTAAATATTAAACATTATTGTGCAGCAAGTAAGATCGACAGGACACAGTGTGCTTTGAGGTAGGAGCCAAAAAGGGTGTAGTTTGTGTGTGTGAGCACCCGTGTGTACACCTGTGAGCATGGGCGCTGTTGTGGATAGGCGTAGCTTTGGGTCACGTGGTGTCGGTAATAGTAATAGTGATTGCTATATCACCTGTTCACGGCCCGAGGGAAATTTTGTGAATGAGTGGGTGATGGGGGAAGTCGACTTTTGCTGACCGCTCAAGCTTTGAATGATTTGATCACTGTTTTTCTACGGATTTTAAGGATTTGATAACAAATAAAGGAGTTTTAACCTGGAACTTTGACTAACGTTTTAAACAGCGGGCGCGTCAACATTATTCCCCTATTCAGCTGCTCGGCGACTGAAAGGCTTGACAGTCGCCAATAGACGCGCTTGTTTTGTTAAAAGGTTCCTTCATGTAATGATCTGCTAGAGGGTGTGGGGGGGCACAGCCCCGTCCTCCAGGGCATGAAGCAGGTATGGAGGATGTCAATGGAAAATTGTATTTAGTAGTCAGTATAATCTTTTAGTGATATAAGTTTGCTTATGGTAGGATGCTGTTTGTAGTTATTTGTATTAGGAAATGTTTAACCATGTATACTTAGAGGCATATAATCAATTGTGTAGTGACAAGATGTGTGATCTCTAGCAGGCTGCAGGCTTGGTTCACCCCCCACATCCTGGGAGCATGGGAGAGGTCGCACCTTGTTTTATTGTTTTAACGTAGCTATGTCTGTTTTAGTCTAAGTGCTTTAACTGCTGGACTTCCTCACCGTGCCATCTAGGGTGGGGGAGACTACCCTCTTTATGACCAAGGATGTACCTTTTGTGTTTGTATGTTATATGACCCTTTTGATCAGCAGTGACACACACACACACACACACACACACACACACACACACACACACACACACATACGCTCAAGAGTATAAATAAAGACCAGGGCAGTTCTCTCGCTGGAGTCTCTCAGTGTGGAGACTGCCCTTGCTAGCAAGAAGTTCTGTGTGTTTCTCTTCTCTGAGTCTTTACTGAAGAAGTGTTTTAGAATATTTTCCCTATCAGAGGAGATCAAAACTCCAGACATCCAGAACACAAGAGACCAAGGAAGACTAACAGAGGAGCAGCCGCGCCACTGTCCCGGAAAGAGCTAAGCAGAGTCCCAGATGAGGGGTCACTCAGCAGCCGCGGAGCAGAAGCCAGGGGGAGTTGCAGTGACACGCCCGTGAGCTCCGCCGACAGCCAGCTGTGCCTGAGTGACAGAGCCCCAGGCCGAGAGGCCGAGGGCACCCGACCCCCGAAGTGGCCCGAGCGAGCTCCAGGCTCCAGACCCTGACCAGCAGCCACCAGGAGTGAGCCGGTGTGTACCTGGATGGCCATCCCCGGACACAAAGAACCACCAATGCACCGATGTCTGAGGGCGTCCGCCACTGGCAGGGGTGTATTTACTGTTGAGCTGGGCATACACTATGCGATTTTTGGTCTTTTTTGAGGTGATTTTTTCAGGTATGCAACCATTTTGGGAGATCGGCCCAAGTTTCGTCCTAATCATGTATCGTGCATTGTGTAGTATACATGAGGTAAGGAGAAGCGATTAACACCTCACCGAAACAAACACAAAACAACAAGGAGCCAGGGTCCAAAACAAACGGGAAACAAGAGTTCAAACCAAAGTGCCCACAACAGTGCTGAGGCTCAGGAAACAATCCAAAACCAAACTCAAAACGTCCGTGAAAGAACTGAACTAAGGAAGGGTCAATAACTGAAATGAGTGTACCAGGGACGAACATGCAAGGTATAGTGGTGGTTGGGATGGTGGTTGTAGTGATGATGGATGTGCAGGTAGCAGGGCTAGTGACTGAGCAGATATCTGACTCTTAGCTGCTCTCCTCCGGGGAGCAGGAACTGGTACCGGGTCTGGCCGAACTCCAGCCATCCACACCCGAGGAACAGATACAGGTGCAGGGACAAGCTTGGTGCTGGCTGCCTTTACCCTGCGAGCTGGTGTGGGTGCAGGAGCTAACTGGACCCCTGCCGGCTCATGCACCCGAGGAACTGGTACGGGTGCATGAGCCGTCACAATTGTCTTCACCCGCGAACCTGGAACAGTCACAGGCATAGACTGGGCGTCAGCTATCCCCACCCAAGGAACAGGTACGGGTGCAGGGATGAACGGAGCCTCGGCCAGCCTGGGGACTGGAGCAGGGGCCAGCCGGGTCTCTGCCATCCCCACCCGAGTAACTGGTACCGGTGCAAGGAAAAGCTAGACCTGAGCCGCACTCAAAGCAGGAGTTGGAGGTGGAGAGCGGAGCTCATGAGTTGTACCAGCCACTGGGAAAGCCAGGTTAGTGGAGTCAAACACAGTATTAGCAAACAAAGATTTAAGGCCTGCTATATTTAGTAACTCTGCTGGCTTTGTGCTGTCCAGGTTATTGTTAATAGTCTTTGGAGAAGTGAGTTCAGGAGCAGTCACTGGTGCTGGAGAGTTCACACAAACAGTATCTGAATAAACTGGGTGTGAAGCCACACTAAACTCTATCTTACAAAGCACAGCCAGAGAGTTAGGACACACAGGGACCAGGACAACTGGCTGAAAAGCATGGTGCACAGAGTTAAACTGACATGACTGGGGAACGGAAAAGTTAACCTTGTCAACCAACTCTGCAGTGCCCAAACCAAATTCTTTTGTCAGTCTATGTATAGCAGACAAAATCTTGTTGCTCATAACCTTAGCAGGCACCGAATGTACAGTTTGAAACAGTCCACTAGGAAAAACAGAAGCAGTCTCAGAATAGACAGACTCTGGGCTTGTAATCTTTATAGAAGCTGGAGTCTTAACACAGGCAGCCTCAGTATCTACTGGTTAAGAGGCTGCACCATACACAGGTTAGGCAACATCAACAATACTCTCCTGTGGTATAGCCTGAAAAGCATTAATAGAGTCTGGCTGGAAAATTAAACAGTCCATGGGAACAGGATGGCTAGCAGGGTAAGTACCAGGAACTACATAGTCCACATATGTGAAAACATGAAAGTCACTTCGAAGATCTGAAGTGATAATTTCGCTAGCTTGTTGGTCAGCCTCACACACACCAGATTCACTGACATCTGTATAGTGCTCAGAAACATTTAGGTCAGAAAACACTTCAGCAACGAGATCCTGACCCACACTGTCTAGCGCAGAAATGCAATGTTTCTGAATATTCCAATTTGACATGGAAACAAAACAGTCCGTAGAGGAATTGTCGCCGGAGGGAAGCATAGTATCTGTCAGCAGCGAAATACAAACTGGCTCAGTGTTAACTGGCTCAAGCAAAACACTAGGTGTATACTCCACTGGATGGAGATGATGCTATCATGACAATCAGGAGCAAAATCTCTGAGAAATGTTTTCAGAGTATATTTGAGTCTATGAAATGAAGAATTGGGGCACAAAGAGGGGGTCCACCTCAATACTGGTAAGGTGTTCCTAATAAAGTGGCCGCCTGTGCACACTAGCATAGTTAAATCAAAAACTCGAACAAATATATGTGGTTATGTTTGTAGATATCGTGGCATTCAGTGTCAGTGAAAACATGTGTGACTGGGCTCTTAATTTAAAGAGCTGAGCACTCCTGATACTGTGTGACGTCACAGCAGGATGGATGAGGTTACTGCCTGGATGTAACACCACCTGTGCGAACAAACCTGTAAAAAGTATTTCACAAATACATGTTGTGAAGTTTATATCTGTTAGTGTGACTTTTCCTCTGTGCCAGATACAAAACAGCTTCTGCACAAAGTGCAGACATTGAGTCTATGTTACTGACATTTAAAGAGGCTGTTGTTGCACTTAGGTGCCAGTAGATGGCAGCACCACAGCACAGTTTAATCTTGGTACAGTCACACAGCAATAAGCTGCTGTTCACCTGAGACTCAATTATCCTGTTAAATCAGCTTCACGTTTAAAAGCAGATTTCTGTCAAATGATCACGACCTTCCACTGAAGGAACTTTACTTTGAAGAGGCGTCTGTGATGTTTTACTGTCAGTTATCTTAAGGAGATAATTTCAGCGGTGTGCTTATAAAAAATCTAACATGTTGTACATAAACACAGCTTATTAGTTGAGTTTAATTTCACAAATCAATCAATAAATATAATTACTCTGTATCCTGTTTTCTTCTACTGTTACTACACATTTGCTCTTTGTTCTTTACCAACTCACATTTTCTATCAGATGTTCTTGTGAAACCAACAGAATTACAAGGGAAGAAAAAGAAGCAGAGACACCGGATCGCTGCTGCGGTGATAGCAGCAGGTTCCACACCTCCTGCTGGTTGTCCGCCTCAGTGAGGTGACTCTTGCTTCTTTTAAATCTCCAAAGAGCCACAAAACCAATTTATGAGTGTCACATACTCATAAATTAAACGTAATATTCTTCAGGATCACAGAAACGTCTCCATCCTTCATCTCCGCGTTCCTCAGCTTCACTCGGCCATAAAAAGATGGATGTTGATAGTTTTCATAGGAGCGTTTGTTCCTGTAGAACGGGGGTGGCCAACTCCAGGCCTCGAGAGCCGGTGTCCTGCAGGTTTTAGATTGGTCCTTGATCCAGCAGTTGATTCAAATGGCTAAATGACCTCCTCAACATGTCTTGAAGTTTTCCAGAGGCCTGATAATGAACTAATCATTTGATTCAGGTGTGCTGACACAGGGTTAGATCTAAAACCTGCAGGGCACCGGCTCTCGAGGCCTGGAGTTGGCCACCCCTGCTGTAGAAGTAGACGTAGCCGTCTGTGTTCAGGTCAGCTCTGCTCCACTTCAGCACTGAGATTATTTCATCTGTGGAAATCTGACACTGGAGAGTGACATCATCTCCAAACTTCACCTGAACATCCTGCTGAAGAGCTGAAGCAAAAACAAAGAAGTGATATTTTTGACATTTAACACACCTCAGTGACCTGAACTCACAGGAAAATTTAACATAAACCACGTGGTCTCAGGTGATAAAACACCAGAAACATTTTTAGACAATTGCTCCTACTCATGCTGCGCGACGTCATGCCAGCGCATACTGGGGACGGCACAGGCACTGGTCGGTTTTCTATCACTCTTTTGCTGGGAGTAAGGGCGCCCTCCGTTTGCGAGGTGCGCCTGCTGCTTGCCCAGCCCTATTCTCAAGCATCTGTTGGAAAGTCCCAAGAAATTAGTCTGGTCAAGCAAGAATTAGTCTTTCTAATTAACACTGAGCTGATAAGTTGCCAAAAAAAAAAAAATACTGCCTACTGGAATATAATGAACTAAAGTTAAAGACAACATCTTTCCTTATATATTTTGTATTGTGTGTGTAATTTAATTAAATAACATGTATAAATGGCCCATAATGTTTTAGAAATGTGTAAATAAAAACAGCAAAATTTTATGTTTGTCTGAAATATTTATTTTCTGTAGATGTACAACTATTGTTATCTGAAATTTGCTGACGTACCATGGGTGGCAGCCCCAATCAGAGTTTGGAGGAACAGACACATTTATTTAAGGTTTAGAGTTCACTCATTTATAGAAATCCTCAATCTACAATCACAGGACCAGATTCTACATATACCATGCACACACACACATTACAACACATGTGATGATAACATTTCAGCTTTTTACCAAATCTTAACATGTTCACCTATCAGACCTTCATTTTTTGGGGTCGTGCATTCAGTGAAGTTAAAGACAACACTGCCTAAATCCAAATGCACACCACATCGCCTGCAGTGTGAACGTAGCATAAGATTCATGTGTGAAAGTGTTCCTGCTGCTTTAAGTCTTGGCTCACATCAACTTTATCTGCTTTGAAGAAAACTCAAGTGTGTCTGGGTTCACCACAACTCATGTTTTCCATCAGACATCTTTGTGAAACCCACAGAAGCACACGAGAAGATCAAGTGAGACCAAAGCCACCTTCGGCAGATATAACACCACATTTTGTGGTGGTTTAATAGCCCTCCACCACAGGGAGCTTTAACACAATCAGACGTGTCTGTGATGCATTTATTGTCAGTTTTCTTTTAAAGACAGTTTCATCAGTATGCAGAAACTCCAACACACTGTACATGAAGACCGTTTATTAATGGAGTTTCCCTCATATCACCAAATCTTGATATGCATCTATTAAAATAAGAGTTTGACTTTGTTATAATCTATTCTAAGTCTCTTTGCAAAGTTGTATCCTGTGTTTTTTCCCCCTTCAAGCAAACTTGTTGTTAAACATTTTATAAAACGGGGTTAAATTTTCACATCATGTTTTATAATGAACAATGATCCATCGTGTAGATACAGAAAAAGCTGAGTGCAGCTGTACCTGAAAATTATTTTGTCCATTAAATGAGTTGCAATCAAATCAGTTCTGCTGTCAACAGACAAACTTCACAGTAACTAAGATTCATGTGTGAAATCGTTCCTGCTGTCTGTGGCTCACAGGAACTTTATCTGCTTTGAAGAAAACTGAAGTGTTTTGGGTTCATCACAACAACTCAGGTTGTCCATCAGACATCTTTGTGAAACAAACAGAAGATCAAGTGAGACCAAAGTTTATTGAAACTGCAGAGAAACCAGATCACTGCTGTGAAGACGACAGCACTTAGAAACAAAATACAGATAACAGTAAAGTTACTGAACACATGGAAACACGACACAATAACTTTAGTCAATCCAGCTTCATCAGAGATTATTGGAAATTATCCAGTTTAATGTCTCATTGTACTCTGAAATGAAAGCACAGTACAAATAAGCAATTGGAGTTAAAAAAGAAATCAGAATCAATTTAAAGACAAATGTATTCTCAACTTCTCAAAGTAGCCACCTTTGGCAGATATAACAGCAGAACACAGTCATGGCGTTCTTTCTACAATGTTTGACACTTGTAGGTTGCTTTGCTTTCACTCTTTGGTGCAGTTCATCCCAAACCAGCTTGATGGGGTTTAAGTCTGGAGACCGTGCTGGCCACTCCATATTTTCAAGCTTACCAGAGGGTACTGCATGGCGCTGCAGAATGCTGTGTAACCATTCTTTCGCCTACTCGATGGCGTACACAGATCCTGCGTGATGAACCGAAGATTTCAGATTATAATTCATCAGACTACAAGACCTACATCTAAGTGTTATGACGGTCTGTCTCTCCTCCATTGTTAATTACTTTTTCTCACCATTTTCTGTAGCAACAAGGACAATGCTGTTCCCCTGATGCTCACGTGGCCATGGTACACCAATGTTCCAGCACTGCTTTTATGCAGACAGAGGGGGCTGTGGGTAATCCAGAAACATTGGACCACCTGTAAGAATTTATTATAATTATTGAGGTTAATTGAAATGATTCATCTTAAAGTAAAAGTACAAGGAAGCAACCGAAATGGCAAAATAAACACGGAGAAAAACACAGACATACACATTTTATTAGTCATTTAAGCTTTATTTATATTAAGATTAAGATTATATTTTCTTTTCAGATACTAAAAATAAACATCAGTGTCAGTCTCCCTTCATTCTGTCAAGCTGACAAACAAAGCAGAGTTAAAGTCAAGTCCTCAAACTCTCCTATCCTGTTTGATAGGAGAGTGACCCCAAACACACTTCCAGTGTGTATAGTACCAAATCATAACAACAATTGCATCAGTGGGCTTTATAAGGCTATAATAAGGTAAAGACTACCATAATATCACCATGGTAACTTGTGCTGTGAACATAACCTATTCTGGAGCCGATTAGAAATCGGCAGGTATGAAATCACCACCTTGTGCTATCCTCGCCCACTTATCAACCAGTCAACATCCACTTCTAGCACCACGCAGTCAGGATTGTGGAGGACTGCATGGGGACACGTCTCACATAAGTGACCCCACCCAACCTTGGATGGAGACATTTGCTCACACAGAAAGATGTAAGGCAAAAGAAGTGTGTATTATTAGGGTGACAGCTGCACATTAGAGCTCTGAAACTTTAAACACTTTCTGTCCCACAGCCTGACAAAGGAGACGTGGAAATCTCTGCAGTTTGTCCCAAAAGGAAATTAAATCGATGGATTAAAAAGCTGTTTCTTGATCTTTCATCTGGATGACAACCTGCCCTACAGCACAAGTCACCATGGCGACTCACCCCAGTAAGAAGGGAACCACCTTCGTTGTACAGAAAACCCAGACCTGCATGTACACCCTTAGTCCTACAGAGCAAATCATGTCTTCTCCTCCATCATCAGTTATCAGGAGAGCAGACAGTCAAAGTACAAGAAGTCAAACAAACACAGAGATTCTACTTACAGAGCAGACACAGCACAGATGTTTCCTTCATCGTCCTTCTCACTCATTTCAGCTTTTTTTCATTTCTGTCACTGACACCAAGTAAAGCCGCCCTCTTCCTCTGAGCACCTTTCTGTTGGTACAAAAACAGTATATATATATATATTTAACAGGTTTTCATTTGAATTAAAACCTAGGAGAAGTGAAAAAGTTGATATTTTCCAACAGAAAGTTCTTACTTTCTGGGACAGTGACTCGAACTTACAAGTAGAGTACAGATCAACATAGTCAGTCATGTACGGCATGTGCAGAACAACTCAGTTTACTTGGTGAGTTGCATGTCTGCAGAACGCAAATATGTGAAGATTTACAATAAGCCAAGCTGTGGATGATATCTTTACTGAAGGAAAATACAGAAAACAGCATTGCAATGTGAATGAGCCAGTTTCTGACGAGGAGGATGATAGAGAGCATCAACACAGACACATCTGATGAGGAGGTCACAGGTGCTGAAGCTGCTTCTGCTGAAATATACAAATCCAAAAGTGCAGCACCTCCTGGCTCACACGGCATTAACCTGGGCTCACCAGGTTTGCTGTGACAAGAATAAGTGTCTTTTTATGCCATTGACAAGAACGACATCATTGCTGTGACAAATCTTGAAAGAAAAGAAGTTGATGGCGACATTTGGAATGACACTGATAAAGAATACGTGGATTCCCATGTTCTTGTATCTGTAGTGTACAGATCCGAATACAAGACCACTGATAGTCTCTGGGATTCGTTAATTGGATTAAAGCATTCTGCAGTTTACACTCAGGATTAAACAAAATACTACATAACAAATATCTATAAAATACCTGGAATATTCTCAAACATTTCCAACATCCCCACATTGAAAACAATAACCAACAATAATCCTATAAAGATAAATGAAATTCCCACACTTTCTACTCATACCTTACCTCCTCCTCCTCTAAGAAACCAATAAACTGTTTGTGGGCCCCGGGGCATCATTTTCCCCGATATTTCACAATATCGGAACCAGGAAGCAGCAGGTGAGCAACACGATCATTTATAATTGCTAACATGAAAATTATACAACTTAGACGAGTTTGTAGAATTTTGATATAGATCTCTCTGTGCTTTTTTATTGTAGACCAACACCGTAGTGATGAGGCGCAGATACCAAAGAAGACAAGTACGACTAGAACTTACACACACCGACCACCACGTATACACTCAGCTGAAAACCTGTAAATAAAGGTTTTCCTATAAACCTGTAAATAAAGGTTTCAACAGTCCTCCAATTACTGTCTGTTTACGTCACTGCCCAATAAGCCTGCAGAATATATTAAAGATGTAAAAAGAGTCCGCCCGTTCCAAGCTCTTAGCTCTGATCTTCAGAGGTGACAGCGTAGTCCATTTCCATGGAAAATGCTCCTTCTGGTAATACATGGCCAGCAATCCAGGCCAATCTGATATATAAATCATGGCAGCTTGTGATGCAAAAAACAGCTATTCCTCATATCTACAGATTTACACAGGTGAGCCTGTGATTGGCATCCTTGAGAAAAATCAGGGAAAACATCTAGTCCTGGAACATCTGGAAATGCCATTCCACATATTGAATGGAATAGTACGTTGTTCGTGATAGGGAAACATAGTACTGGCAAGTGTGATTACTGTGGGGTGGAGGAAACTGTAGAACATGTCATGTTGCAGTGTCAGAGGTATCAGGTTGAGAGGAGACATTTGATTCAAAATCTTAGTAACCTAAAAATCAAACTGGATCTGGTTGAGTTGTTGCGGCAGGACTCGGGAAGTAAAAGTTATCAGGCCTTATTTCAGTTTTTAAGAGAGGGGAACCTGTTTGGCAGGATTTGAGAATTTTTTTTTTTTTTTGGGCGTCGTTCCACCATACTCCAGTTGGTGGCGGTAATGCACCTTTCACTTGTTTGCCAACCGCCAATATAACTGTAAGAAAGAAAGAAAGAAAGCAGGAGGCGGCAAAACAAGGAAGTGCCTGTGCTTCAGAAGTGCCGGTCAACCGCGGTATCGAGCCTGCTTTCTCTACACATTTATAACACTTATCTTCAGCTTCACAGAAGATACCAGTACGAGATGGGGGGTTCGGGAAACTGTACTTTTTCCTCGGTGTTCTCCATGTCTGCTACGCCTCGTCTGCAGGTGAGATTTCAGCCTTGAAGGCTAGCTTAGCCTAGCCGACACTACGCTCTTGAATCTATGAATCAGAAATTCAATTGGCTCTTGACGTTGGTTCTTTATTTTATAAAACGGGCGTCTGCGATCCGGGTCCGGAACCACCAGATGTCCCATAAGGACCCGGACCTACAGCCGTAACAAGAAACCAGAGTGTGGCAGCTTTTCTTGTTTTACAGTATTAGCAGTGACTTGACAAACGCAAAGCAAATTATTCTGTGCAAAAAGGAAAACGGACAATAATAATAGAGCCCTTATGGTCTGAAATCCTGGGCCCCTCCCGAGAGTGACAGCAGTTAGTTCAAGTCCAGTCTGACTGTTTGCAGATTGTTGCCTCCTTTCAGGCGAGATGAGCCCTCTTGATCAATTTATTTGGTATAATTTTAGTATTTGGTGTCACTGTATCACTTTTACCCAGATACTAACATGTTTAGTAAAGCTGAGGACAATGAAACGTGTTACAGCAGTGAAAAATGTTTTGGAAATTTGAGGGTTTATGTTTCTTTTGTTGATTTCATTTGTAAGAGTCTTCACAGTCCATCCAATATTAAGGATTACTTGTGTTGTAAAATATAAATTGTAACCGCAGTTGAGCATTTGAGTCTGTGAACCACAAAGTTACAGATTCATCAGAGAGAAGTCGCTCGCTCTTTGCACACCGCTGACATAAAGACAACTCGGCTCATTTCTGCTCCGTTTCAGTAAAATCCGAGTGTTTAGAGGCATAAATCCGTATTATGCCTCTAAACACTCAGTGAGAGGACTGAGTTGAGCCAAAGCAATAGCAGCTTTAAAATGCTTGTGCAAAGAACCATTACTCTATCTGGTAATGTTCCTCCCTCCTTTTAGGGATAAGGAGCAAGACAATTTTTGAAGGGGGGGCTAAGTTTATACAATTTGCAATAAGTTGTGTGCCACAGGCTTTCAAATTCATATTTATGTGACTAGTTTAAATATTCTCCTCCTGAAACTCTTACAAACACCATAAAACCAGCTGAAACAATACAACAGTCAGTCAAACTGACGCTGAGTACATCCAGCAGCTTTTTAATCTCAGACAAGGCTGTGTGCTGCTGTAGATGTTAGTGAATCTGGCCCCAAATCTTCCTTTAAGAATTCAAGTGAGAATCAAATGCCTGACATCACACTACAATCTGACGCCACAGCTTTTGGCCATCACAGGAAAAGGAAACACGAGTTCTGTCCATCGTCTGTGACTCTGAAATCTGAACCATGAGACAAACAAGAGCATCTCTACCTCTCAGCTCGGACTCTCTCTCTTCTCTCTGATGATGATGATTCGTCCATGACGGACGTCCTCAGTTCTTCCTGCAGATCCACCACCGTCTACACAACAAAGCACATACAGATGACGTCAGTGCAGCAGGCACAGTCCTACTGATACTGCTGCTGTTGTTTTAATTATAACACAAAAATCAGTCACATTATTCAATCTGGCCTAATCAAAGTTCAGCACGCTGTTCAGGTGTGAGTCCTCTTATTGGAGCACACCGGCTGATGTTTGAGTGAAAGGGAATTTTCCTTTCTTTAGTTTAATATTAGAAAATGTTTGTTACCTCAATAGTAGCATCACACACCATCTCATCTGGTTATCTATTAGTCAGTAAAAATGTTTGCTGTATGTTAAGATTAAGACTAAGATTATAATTTCTTTTTTATACATTAAAAAAACTTCAATGTCAGTCGGCCTTCATCCTGTCAAGCTGACAAATAACCCAGAGTTGAGTCGATTTTTTCCTCTGAACTCAGTAGTCCTGCAGGCCTGAAGCAGGATTTGCTCTAACCTCAGAGTTAACTACAAAAGGTCATTCACTGCTTACCAGCATATATTCAAATCATTTGTCGTTTGATATCTTCAAACAGCTACAACAGCAGTTTCCTAAAGGCATTCTTTAAGGCTTTGTAAAGTAAGACCCTAAAATAGTATCATCAACACGGTAACTTGTGCTGTGAACTGTTCTAGAATCAGTTACGTTCTAGATTATAGATCAACAGGGATTGAAATCATCGTCTCCTGACCAATCAGTTCTCCAAAAGTTAGCGCCACTATTCCTGGAAGATCCCTTGGACCACTTTGTAGACCACTGTGTATGAACCTCTGACATCTCCGCGTTTTCTTCATAGTTCAATTTTACCTTTTTATTTTTTTTAATTCTCTTTCTGATGGCTGCAAACAAACGTCCTCCTGCCCCGAAACAATCTACCTTACAAAACTCATATACCGTATTTTTCAGACTTTAAGGTTAAAGCATTTGAAAACCTTTCATTTTCTCAAAAATCGACAGTGCACCTTATAATCCGGTGCGTCTTATGTATGAATTCTCGTTGTGCTTACTGATGTCGAATCAATTTTATGGTAAGCTAAGAAGCCACATTCAGCAGTATAACTGCCACACAATACAAAACAATAACTACACAACACACTAACTATAGCCTCCAAACACGCTAAACGTCACTAATGTCTCACATATGAAAACTCGCTCTCTCTCTCTTTCTTTTGCTCGCCCGCTTTCCGTCACGGGTGTCACTCCTAAAAACTTCCCCTCCTCTCTAAACAACCAAGTACCATGTGTTGCCATATCATTTTTTGATTGACTGACATGGTAAACTAACACCAATAGGGAAGGGGTGTTTTTTTTTCTTTTTTTCTTTATTGTTCACTCGCAAGCCGAGAGTGTTTGCTAGCGCTGTCCATAGAAAATGCCATTTTTACCGTTCTTCCCGAAGTAAACACCACTGTTTTCTTCAGAAAAAAAACATTGTGTGTATTTTTTATCATAACTCCGGTTTTACGTGGCCCATCGACACAGTTAAAAAACTGGTGTATAGTTTGAAGTCCGCACTTTCGACCCAAGTTGAAATGGAGACTCTGAGCTGCTGCATCTTGTAGCCGTGTAGTCTTAAATTGGTCATGTGATTTTGACCCGTTGACCCCAAAGGTTTAACCTGTCCTACCACACAAGTTACCATGGCGATTTAAGGAGAGAACCACTGTCATAGTTAAAGATGGGTGACCAGCATCTAAACTAGGGCTGCAAGATATTAGGAAAACCTGCGATAACTGTGATCAATATTGTGATAACGATATGACTTGCGATAAAATAAATAAAAAACATAATTTCAGTTTTACTGCAACAGTTTTATTTAAAGAAAGCTGCTGTATTAGCAGTGTAACAACAAAGTGCACTTTAACATTGAAACACTGTTCCCAAAATCTTTTTTCCTGAGGCTTGAATTCTGAAAGACATCCTTCCCGGTCTCTATAATTAGTTTTAGATAAACATAACTTAAATTATATTGTGAGAGTCTGGAAAATACACAGTCTCTAGACACCATGTTTTCAGTTCAAAGTCTTCGGTGAGGAAGTGCACTGTGAAGCTCATATATGGTTCCGTTGTACGACTTGACCATAGGTCTGTAGTGCCTGCGTAGTTTTCAGCTTGGCTCAGTTCAAACATGACAGTCTTGCGGCATGTTTCGTACATTTGTGGAATGGCGACATGGGAAAAGTAGTTTGGTGAGGGGATGCGGTATCTCCGGTCCACTTTATGTATCAGACTGGTGAAGCCCTCTCTACTAACTGTATTTATAGGCATCATGTCTTAAGCCAGAAAATGTGTAATGGCCTCTGTTATTGCTTTGTACCACTTTGACGTTTTCTCATAGAGTTCCACTTGAAAAACTCTGATACAGAGACGGCTGTTGGACTGCTGTGCTCTTTGTCTTAACATTAGCAACCTTTGTTTGGCTAGCCCTGTCTTTCTGGAACTTTTCAAACTGTTCTCTGTGGTTTTATTTGAAGATGATGGTGGAGATTAGTCGTGTTTCCTCTGGTGGTTGCCACGAGTGTTCGGCAAGTTTTGCAGAGTACCTGTGTTTGGAGAACGTCATCTTTATCAAATCCAATGTACCTCCAAATAAGCGAGGTACAATTTTTTTTTTTTTACCCACGAGTTCATAGTCAGTAGCGTTCTCGTCATGTATCTCGCTCTCAGCCATTACAACTCTGACTCTTTGCTGCTGCGTTGTTCGCTCCCCACCTACGTAGGAGGCGGGCCTCTAATCCATTTGATTGATTAACGCTGTGAAGGGCTCCATTCGACTGGTCAAATCTGTAAAGGAGTTTCTTTGATTGGTAAATTCTTTAAAGCACGTGTGTAAACATTTTAAAGTACCCAATTATCGCAGTTTTCGCCATCTTTTGCAATGGGCCCATCGCCCATATGACAATAAATTTATTGTGCAGGCCTAATCTACACTTTCTGTCCTAAGAAAATCATGTCTTCTCCTCCATCATCAGTTATCGGGAGAGCAGACAGTCAAAGTACAAGAATTCAAACAAACTCAGAGATTCTACTTACAGAGCAGACACAGCACAGATGTTTCCTTCATCGTCCTTCTCACTCATTTCAGCTTTTTTCCCCCCCAATCTCACACCATGTAAAGCCCGCCCTCTTCCTCTGAGCACAAGCCGTTCTGTTGGTACAAAAACAGTGTTCGTAAGGTAAACTATATCAAATATATATCACACAGCAATACTTTTTAATTTCCTTAAAACACTGAATTAAACACTTAATGACAAAAAAGGTTCTTATTTTTAAAAAGAATGTTATTGGTTTGACAACAGTGACTATGGCTTATTAAAAACAAAATCATCTGATACATCTAGTAATCTTCCCCAGTAAACATTGTCGTTATTTAACAATCAGGTGGCATTTTTTGTTAACATCTACTAGTGGCTGAAAAAAGTGGAAAGAAGCAGTGACACGGACATGTTAGTCTTCGCCAGCGTCAGTTTGTCGTACCTCTTAAACATTACCTGGTCGCTTTTATTAGAATTTGAAACGAGAGGAAAGTTTCTGCTCAATTTTTGTTTAATACTCTCATATTATCCATTCTAATAAAACAAAATACTTTCTTCAGTGTGAATTAATAGGTTACAAACCTGGATTCTGGCTTTGGAAAGCTGTAATTTGGGCAGGGTCTTCTAATTATAGACCATAATGTTTTTAATACTATCGTTTCTATTTATTACAAGCAGGTACAAGCACCTGCCGATATATCAAGAAAACAACACCTGATCTTTCATTGCTGTTTTTCCTCTGGGTTATCAAGATCTGTTTACTTAAACATCGAGATTCAAACTATAGTTAAATCCATTTTCTTATTGTAATGGAAAGATAACACTGCAAGTCACATACATAAATTTAGATTTTAACTTTAGACATAAAGTTAAAAGACAAGACCAAGTTCTATTTATTTATTTAGATTTTAACTTTATGTCTAAAGTTAAAATCTAAATAAATAAATTAACAGAACTTGGTCTTGTCTTTTGTCTCCCAAACCCCATGTAGGACATCTGAAACAAACATGTGATCAGTAAAAAACAAAACCGCCCACAGCGCATAAGGTGTGCCCCAACGAAACGCCCGGCTAATGATCGAGTTGAGTTGTTGCACTCTCAGATTGTTTGTTGGTCTAATCGCACCATCCTTGGATATTTATTACACTGATCTTTAGATCCTCTGAATCCCACCACACAATGGGGGATATCTCTCTCTTATTCGGCCTGATTGTCGGTGTCTTACTTCCCTTGTTTACAGGTGAGATCCGTTAAAGCAGCTTTTGCGAGCTTATCCGTCAACTGCATCTGAGATTGTGTCTGTTACAGTTTTCATGGTCTGACTTTTGATTAAACCGCCTTTACTGTAACCCAGCAACGATGGGGGGCACAATCCAGTGTACTCTTCGCTGGCAGCTCATACTGGTGTGTTAGCATTAGCATCAAGTTTCTGGCAACATGGCGGAGCCGGTAACCGGTAACCCGGCAGCAGCTAGCTCAGGCTACAGCTAACTCGCACTGAACAAAGCGGAGACCAACACGGACATAAACACGAAGCAATCGCGATCCGTATAGATGGTAGCTACAGCTAATTAGCGGTTAACCGTCTAGAGACTGGGCTCAATACATTCACGAGCCGTAATCGGGGATCAAGACTAGTATTAATACCGACAGTCTTGCTCCGGCTAACTGAAGCCAGCGAGTTAGCACGGGCTAGAGCTAACTGGCGCTACATGGATGTAGCTGCTGTCAGGGCCATCACTGTTTGGTCTTACTAGTCATCCGCTGCTACATTTGTCGTAGTCCAAGATCGATTCGAGTATTAATACCACCCTCTGTAATCGGAGACGTACGCTGGTATTTAAACCAAGTAAAAACGGCCCCCACAGAAGCAATTGGTTAGCTAAGGCGCCAATTAGCTGTAGCCGGTGCTAAACCGCTGGCTAAATTCGCCGTAATCTTAGACCGACACTTTAAACACATTAAAACGCAATGATGAACCCGACAGCAGCTAGATCCAGGTAGCTACAAGTAACTAGCACTTAACCGTCTCACTACCTTGACTCACAGGATCGGAGATGATCCCTACAGCTACTGTTAGTATCCATTTAGACATTGGCCACAATGGAGTCTTCCAGAAAGTTAAACAAGAAAGAAACCCGAGGAAATTAACAAGTCGTTTAATGTAATTTATGGCAAACTGGCATATTTGTGAGGGCTTTAAAACGAGATCACGTAAAATAAATAATGAAATAATCTTTTTTTCTTTCACTTAAGCTTGAAATTGCAGGATTTGCATCAAAAAGGAACAAAAATTAAAACAGTAGAAGTGACAAATGTAAAGGATCTAGATAAATATAATGAAGCTGTTGTTGCCATTTGATAAACCCCTTTAACAGTGTTTTCACTGATGGTTGGGAGTGGCACACTTATTGACTAGTATCAATATATGATCATAGAGTCAAAGTTCATTTCCCCTCAAAATGAGACTCCCAAGCACAAACAGAATCACTAAAATCTGTCATACATGTTGCCTCCTATCAGGCGAGATCAGTATTACCACAGAATATGAAAATGACAACATCATCAACAAAGTGGTGGTAGATCATGTAAATGTTAATTGTAACTGCATTTTCCATTTTGTGCCATAAGCTGCTGATACAGTTTGAGGTTTTTTTTTTTAAGTTTGTTAAACTCACAACTGAACATCACACTGCTGGAATAAAAAAAAAACTAACTGATCCAGTGTAAGCTCAGGTTTCACGCATGTGTTTCTCTCTGAAAACAACACGGCAGTTCAGATCAGTGAATAAAGCAAAACCAATATGCTTTGGATGTCAGGAAATAGTCTAACACACTAAAAACTGCTTTTACTCAGATATTTGATTTTATTCGTTATAGATTAGGCAGGAAGAAGTCACTGTTTGTGCAAAGCTTACATAAATGAATTCAGCAGAGCTTTCAGTTGTGCTTTACATCGCCAAAGTTACTGAGGGAGATGAACTGTGGTTTGTGTCGACTCAGTGTGAGGACTCTGCAGCGGCAGCTTTGAGTCATATAAGTAAATTACAGGTTAGACACTTGATCTTGTTAGCTTGAAAAAAAGCTGAATGCTGGTGTAGATGTTACTCAACCCAACGTTTTTTAAAAATTCAAATCTTATTTTTCACACGTTATTCTCGTTGTTTGCTGTCGCAGTTTAAACACAGTGGTCGTTTAGAGTCTCCGAGCAACGCTTTTCCTTAGCAATCCTCCCAAACACTACCTTGACTACAAAAATTACGTTTTTATTTAAAAAACGAAACGAAACAACATCAGAAGAAACAGCCGTTAAGAAAGGGGACGCGCCCTTCCCGTGTCGCTAACACGGCCTGCTAGCTGTGGGGTAGGATTAGCTCAGCAACATGAGGGTTTATGCTTAAAACAGCCATTATAACTAAAGTAACACACAACAGGCTGGCACAGGAAGACTAAAACATGACTTTTAACGTGTTTCAGCTCCGTGATCAAAATTACACCCACAAAAAACCCTGTTTGTACTGTGAATAAGCTTTAACACGCCAGTAAACTGTTCTGAAACACGGAAAATACAGTTGGAAAAAGACTAATATTATTTTAGAATCTCCACAAAGATTACAAATATGTAACTAGAGCACTAAAGAAGGAACACTTTTAATCTAAGGTCACACCTTATTTCAAATACTTTAGGTATTAAAGCTCTACAAGTCGATTAAATGTTACTGAGGATCAGGACAAAGGTAGCTGATCGTAAACGACACGGAGCTGCTGCCGCGAGCACTCGCCATCTTGTTCTCTCAGCGAGGATTCAAATCCAAAACCAGGCCTGAAACACAAGCTCCTTTTTACTGTGTGTATCTGTACAATAACTATATAAATATACATTATTTGTCTTTGAATCTATAAAAACGTGTTTTGGCTTTAAAATCGTGAGCATTTTCTGTGTGACTCGGAGGTCATCAAATATTTGTAAGCTGAGTAAGCGCAGACTGTATGTGCGTTTGTTCGGACTACATGAAAGATGAATCCCTGTGTCTGTCTCGGGTTTAGCTGCTTAGTACTGTATCATTTGTTCTCTAAATCGTGTTTTCAGCACAGATCGGTCCGCGAATGCCACTGCAACAAAACATCGTTATAATAACACAGAGCTTCTAATACACGTATGTCATATGTTTATAAAAGAATAAAGCTTACACTTACAGCAGGCACACGGTAGTCTGTCCATCTGAGCCTGCGTTGTGTCGGGCGCGAACAGGATGTAGTCCGTTGGTCTCTAGTACCGTAGGCGCCTGCGACTCACAGAATATTTTGTAGTGGGTGGGGAAAAGTGACGTGTAAAGAGGGTGGAAAAACCAGCCTTACTTCTCCACCATTAGACCATTTGACCTTAGAACTGAAGAAGCTTCTCGGATGAGAGGCGAAACGTCTTCAAGTTACGCATCATTACACATTTACAGAGCTGAGTATTCACACGCGCGTGTCCGCGTTCACAGCAAAATCTACAATCAGCTCTTCCAATAAACTGTTATGTAATATGTGTGTGATAGAATTTAGAAATCACGTCAGTGTAAATTACTAGTCTATATCATGATGTCTGGCGTCCACAGGTGAGATCTATCTCTTACATTGCTGCTGGATTGAATTGCCGTTATGGTTTTATTAAACACACGCAAGCGGGACGTAAGACTAATTAGCGAAGCTCGCCGAAACAAACAACGCCGAGCACAAGTTAGCTCGCCAGTTGCGAAGTAGAAGCGGCTATATGTGGTGTGAGTTTTCTGTGTGTTTTGCTTAGTCTTAGTATTTGTGTGTAGTTGAAGTAATTACTGTTAGAGTCACCGTGACTTACTGGACATCGTTTTTCGACTGAAACTTCAGAAAACGGAAGACATTCGCTTCGCTCAAAGCACGGCTACTTGCCGCGCTAACGACGGCAAAGCGACACGTCACGCTAACGTTAGCATGTCGGTTATACGGATTACTTTGACATCATGACAGATTTTAATCCAGGAAACCTGAAGTTGGAATCAATATAATGCCATTAACATGTGCAGTGCTCTGGTACGGGAGAACATGTTCGGATAAGAAGCTCAAAACAGGCGTTTCGACACGGTGTCGCATTTTCGTAGCACACCTATGCTAGCGATCGGCAAGGAGAAAAAGTCCTACCGTGACGCTTAATGTTCGCGGCGGATAAAAGGTCGGCTGGCTTCACCGCGGCGCACAAATCACTCAGGAGAACAACCAAGCCACTAAAGAAGTGTATTAAAACTCGAGGAGGCACACTCACAACTGGAGCACTGTTTGCTCATATTGTGTGTGGTTGATTTAAACGTCAGAGCCTCGTTAACTGCTGTCATTTTTGCACTGCATCACGTACCTGCTGAGAACATCACTGTAGTGAAGTTTATCTGAGTCGTCCCCATCCAGAAACCCTGGATTACAGCCAAGGGCAGGGATAAACGAAAACAGGGTCTGCTGAGATTTGGGCTTCGTTTTGTCTCTTCTTATATGAAGTAATCAAACTTTAACATTTCCACAGCAATTTTCTGAAAGAACCTCTGAACTAACAACAAGGATATAAAACTTCCCAAAACTATAGCTTCTTTTCCTGGGAGTTTCCATTTTTGCTTGGTTTGTTTCTCCTCCATCCAAAATGAATCCATGTAACATGTAAATGAAGGAGAATGTAAGGTGGAGATTTTTTTTCCCTCTCTGCAGAAAATGATGATGAATTTTAGGATTCCCGGTCATGTAGCAGTAAGAAACTTAGCAATGTTTGTGGTGTGATGGCCACAGGTTGTAAACGTGCTGGGTGTGATGTCTTCTGTATAAAAGCTTCAGTCATTTTTGGAGGTTATTTAGTAGGAACAAAAACAATGCAGTCAAAACATCAAGGATCAAACAGATTCAGGTTCCCTTCAGCTCTTTATAAGTTATAACTTCACCCTCCTTCACAGCTGGCTCGCGGGCCGACAACAGCAGAGCCAGAGTTGCCCACAGACGAACAGACCAAACTGCAGGGCCAGGAGTGGAGCACACACAGCCCTCACACCTTTTTTGTGCTCGCCACGTTGCTTGTGTTGTGAATGCAGAATACGACATCACTGAGTTTGCTGGTTGCTGCTTATAGACTTCATTTTTGTCTTTGCATCTGAAGGTGTAGATGCTCTACAGTGTCGTTCCATAGTTTTATAAAAGGCTTCTAATTATAATTAGTAATTACTTTCAGACACGGCTGATTATTTGATTAGTACTTTGAACATTACTGTGTGATGTGGTTAATGAACCATAGTCACGGTGGAGGCATGGCTGAGCAGCAATGCTTTTATTCCTTGTCCTGGATCGCCATCTTGTGGCAGATTTGGGAATTGTTTAGGAAGTATTTTCCTATTTTTGTACATTGAGGTGTCGCAGCTTCTTAGTATGTTTTTCCTGTCGATGTTTGTTATTAGTTTTTTTAAACACGTACTATCACGTTGAACATAAAGTAAAGTTAACCTCTTGCAGCCTCTTCTGCAGCACAATCCAGCGTTACACAAACGTGCAGCACTGTGTACAGTCCGCCCTACAGGGCCGACTCCACAGCACACAAACCAGGCTGTGGCCCCGCCGTCTTTACTCTCTTCACCAGCTCTATAACCAGGGCTGAAACACGACCTCCCCACGCTGTGTGTCCGTGTTTACCACAACACGCAGAGACTCTAACATGTACCGAACGTGCTGCTTTGCTTTGTATTATCCATTAACAAGTTTGAGGAAAAAACATCAGCGTGGAGTCATGGATAGCCTTGGACCTTGAAATATAATTTGGACTTTAATGTGGAAATTTTGATGTTGTTCTCAAAAAATCTTTCTTGTATTAATGTTGCCCTGAGACTCTTTGATAGGAGTGACAGAGAGAGTCACTGGAGAACTGTTACATTACAGTGCATCAACTACACATGCTTCCCAGGCCATGGATTCAAAATGTCAAAGAAGTATCAGAATGACTTCTCGGACCGCTGCCTCAGGTCCACAGGCAGCCTGTATGAGGTTCAGTGGGCCTGCTGTGTGAAGTGTAGTCAGCCCTGTCACCTGCATCTATCTGACACTGATGGTGAAATCAGGAAGGATGTTTGTGGACAGTCTTACTGCAGTCAGGATGCATTTATGATCAGGCACAGTGTTTGTACAGAGCCCGGCTCTACAATGACCTGGACACAGAGAAACATTAATGCAGAGGTTTGACGAGCTAGAGTCCACAATTTTAACATTTCAAATTGAACTATTTAAAAAAAATTTATATAATAAAAATCACTTTTTTAAAATGCATTTTTTTTAAAATTTCAAACATAATTAGAAGAGAATGAATACTGTTCAAAGTTATGTTTGCAAAAAAACGAATGTCTGCTTCTTTTCCTCTAATCTGTGAAAAACACATTTTTATTTTATTTAATGACACAACCTGGCCTAACAGGTCTGATGATTGTGTTTGATTGATTCAAACATGATAAAATGGAAACCAGGGATCTCTCACTGATCTTCACTCTGCTTGGCTGCTGTACAAGAGACTAGTTGCATTTTAACCTTTAACCTCTCTGATCTGTGCTGTTTCTTCTTTCAGTCCAGAAAGAAATCCCAGCTGTGTCTGGACAGAACATCACTGTGACGTGTCGAGCTCCAAACAACAACACAATCACAGCTGTAGAGTGTAGCAGACCTGACCTGGGAAATAAAACTGTGTTTTTGTATCGGCAAAAGCGCATTGATACCAATAACCAGCATCCATCTTTCAAGAACCGGGTGGATCTGCAGGACAGACAGATGAAGGATGGAGACCTGTCTCTGAGGATGACGAATATGACGATCAATGACACTGGAACATACGAGTGTCATGTCTCCATGAAAGAAACACGCTTGTGGGAATCTTTCTGCAACTTCACACTGAGAGTTGTTGATCCTCCAGGTGAGTGAGTAGAGTTGAGTGTGTGTGTGATCAGAGGTGAAGCTGCTTCCTGCTTGTTGATGTTTGTTTCTAAAGATGTTGTTGATGAGACTTTGTAGAAAGCAGCTGGTCTGAGTGATGTGATCAGAGTGCAGTAGATAATGTCTGACAGCAGTTTGAAGAGGAAATGGATTCTGTTCTGTTCTTCACTCATCACCTACCTGACAGCTGACACCTCACACCTGTTTCTCACCTGCAGGTCAGACAGGAGGAGACACAGAGGATGGAGGGAAGGAGGATGGAGGGAAGGAGGCTGGATCTGTTGGACTGAAAGTTGTCCGTGCTGTTGGGGCTATTGTTGCTGCTGTTGTTGTTGTTGGTGGTGGTTTTCTGATTTACAGAAAAGTTAAACCAAACAAACAGGGTTCATACCAGCCTCCAGTTAAAATTCAGCATGTTTGAAATGTTTCAGTTTTTCCAGCTGATCTGAGTCTCCCAGAGAACAGTTGAGGATATCCTGAAATTAATTTTCATGTCCTCGCTTTTCGACTCTGAGCACTCAAAGCGCTTTATACAACAAATTCATTCACACGAGCACTTCTTCCAGTCTCTTAAGTGCTCAATCTAACATTCATACACATTCACACTCCAATGGATGCATCGGAGAGCAACACAGGGTTAGTATCTTGCCCAAGGATATTTGGCATGCAGACTGGAGCAGCCTGGGATCGAACCACCGACCTTCTGGTTAGCGGCCACCTGATCTACAGCCCGCCTTCCTGTATGGAAATTCAAGTGTGCCAGGACTCACAGGTGATTGGCTGGCCAGGGACCTATGCCCGCCCAACTGCATGCAGATCGGAGCCATTGGCTGCTGCGGGATCCTCGAATGCAGCGGACCAATGACGCGGCTGCCTGCGTTTACCTAGGAATACAAAAGGCTGAGGATTCTTCGCTCGTGGGGGACTCTTTGATTTGAGCAGACTGTGTAGGCTGTCCCTCCTGCCTCTGCCTTTTGCCTCGGTTTTTGAGAGAGTGTTCTTGTGTTATTTTTTTCCAATCATGTAAGACAAACGAGCTGAACTGTAACACCAGCAAGTGCCAAAAGACAATTTTCACAGATTTCTTCAAATTGTTTTCTTTGGTGCAAAAAACAGACTGTGTGGATTTTTCCATATTACTAACATGCCAATTTGTTTGTTGTGATTTATTATCAGCCAGACTCATATTTTCTTTAAATGACAAATTTATTTAAGACGGAGTGATTTATCCAAGTCTGGGATGGTACGTGTCAACAGCCGCTCATAGATCCTACCTGCCGGATCTTCTTTTCATTCATATTGCTATTATGACTGATGAAGCCGAGCTGGTGAGTTTCTGTGTTAACTAAGTAACACGTTAAAGCTATAAATATGACTATTACTAAACTGTACTGTCATTAATAGTGTTGCTTTGTTAATGTTGTGTGGTTGTTTTATTTTGTGTCTTTCAGTTGATTACCTGGCTTCTGTAAAGGCACGGTTACTGTACTGGTGTTAGTTTATGCTTGTGCAATAAAACTTATAAAAGGCAGCAATCAGAGTACGACACAGTTTCATCAGTTAAAACACACCCTTACGGTGGGAGTTTACTAATTTAAAGGTAGTTAGCTTAGTAAAAACCGTACACAGACAAACAGTCCAGCAAACATTTTCACATTTTATTTTTACATTTCCAATAATTAATGATTATTTTTTTTAAAGTTGTATAAAAATGATCCAAATTAGAAGTTTTGTCTTTAACTCCTCAACGTCTGACCAACAATCATGCTGAGCTTTGTATTTATCTGTAAAGGAACTTTTCCCAAACAAAGAGTTTGTGCTTCAAATGTTTCTACTGTAAATAAAGTTCCTGTTGATATGATTGTTGTTGTAAATAAATCTGAAGCTGGAATCAAAGTAATCCATGTTTTTTTTTCTTGCAGATTTCAGACAATTTTACAAAAAATATTAAGAATAAATCCCATAAACTGTCAAAGTTTATAAACAAAACAGCTGTTATAAATGTTGTAAAACACATTTATGTTTTAATTTGTTAAGCTGGTTGTTTATGACTACAGAGAGAAAGAACAAAGGATTTAACTGATGTGATATAAATCATGCTCTGATGTGCAGACATGGAAACACAGAAAACCTCATTCACATGTTTCACACATCACACTGATTTTGATGTTTTCTTTCCACTAATGTGACAAAAACGTCCTTCATGCATCTCCAGCTGGTTTCTTGACCATGACGATGAGTTCACTGTACTCAGGTCGCCTCCACAGTCTCCACATCTCAAACAAATGTGTTGGAACGAGAGATTCACATCATGTTCATGTTGTGCTCTAATTGGCTCTCAGGTCAGCTGTTACACCATCTCTAAATGACCTCCACCTCCTGCCACTGGATGTGGTGAAAGGTGCAGTATTCAGAGGATTACAGTCAAAGTAAATCAGTATGAGGTCAACAACATGGCGAGAAACACTTTGGTGTTTAAAGTGACAGATCTTTGACACTAGGAGGAGAATATAAAGGGACAAATGGTTCACGTGGCTCTACAAAGGCCTTTATATACACTTCATATCCAGTTATAATTTAAAGCAAAATTCTTCTGAGTTAACATCCTGTAGATTTGGGACTAATCCTCTTTCTCCATGGATCCAGTGCTGGTGACTAATCTAGAACTGGTTCTGCGTTCCCATCAGGAAAAGTGTGTTTCTGCTGAGAGGTGGAGTTCACCTCATTGCCAGTAGAGGGCAGCATCAGAGCTCGGTTTGATCACAGCACTGAGCTGCTGGTCCATCTTTATAGAAACTTGCTCCTGAGCACTTCAGTTGTGACTCTCACCTCTGCTGGTCTGAAGAAGTCTGAAGTTATTGAACCAGCGACGTCTCCAGACTGTCTAACACTAAATGACGTCACAGATGTTTACGACCTCAGCACACACTGCACAGGAACTAAGACTCACGTGTGCAGCTGCTTAAAATGAAAATTATGTGTTGGCGCTATTGATGTGCAGTGTTGGTCAAGTTACTTGAAAAAAGTAATCAGTAACTAATTACTGATTACTTCCCCAAAAAAGTAATCCCGTTACTTTACTGATTTCTTATTTTCAAAAGTAATTAATTACTTAGTTACTTTTTAAAAACACGATTTACAACCTGAATAGGTGATAAAGCGATAGAGCTTTCAGCCCAATTCTACTTTTTCTGCATAATCCATCATACAAAATGTAATCAAATGGAAAAGTCTCTTTTTAAAACTTGTTTCATCAGTTTTAATCTTTTAACTTTATGCATCAAGCAAAAAATTTAATTATATGCAACATTCTCTGACTTGAATAAATTTGTTTAACATTTAAACCTATTTTCTGCACATTCCAGCACATAAAATAAAATATTTTTTGTGTTTACACTCAGTCTTTCAAATAGATGCAAGTGAAACACGGCAGAAAATAAATAAAGTCAAAGACTCAGCAGTCCTGTTGCTCTATTTTCACCTGTAAAGCAGGAGCAGGGTAGGCGGAGGTTTACGGTCAGTTGAAGAATCTGCGAGTTTGTCTGTGAATTTAGGTCCTAGTGCACTCGGTGCTTGCTTGGAAGTTTAGGGGTTTTTTTTCACTGTAAAAAGAAGTTTTCTTCCCACGCACAACCGACACTTATGTTTTTGTCACTTTTTATGGAATCAAACTCAAAGTAAGGTCAGTACTTCCACGCTTTAAACGCTGCACGCTCATACTCTCTCCCGCACTTGATACATTATCCATTGTTGATCTGCACACAGCTGTTGCCACGAACATCGCACTCGCTTACGTCACTGTCATGAGACATTCTCGCAAAAAAAAAAATCATGGTTTTAGTAACGCAGTAAAGCAGCGTGCTTACGGGAAAGTAACGGTAATCTAATTACCGTTTTTGCAATAGTAATCCCTGACTTTACTCGTTACTTGAAAAAAGTAATCGGACAGGTGTAACAGTGTACATAATAAAGCCCCAAGAGTGTTTTTGATATTTATTTCTGACATGTGAAAAACATTTTTTAAAGAATATGTTTCAAAGTTAATTAATTCATGAGAATAAAATCTAATGTTTAATTAAAGCTTCAGTGACAAACTACAGCCAACAGGTGGCAGCACATCTCTCTTCCCCTCATGAGCACAGCCACTTTACCACCATCACTGCTCACTACAAGGCCTGTTTCTGTTTTGCTCCAAGTTTAAAACTCAGGGGGAAGAAACAGATGTTCATGTTCAGGGGCTCTCCTGCACGCACACACACACACACACACACACACACACACACACACACACACACACACACAGTGTCCATAGGTTTAGTTTAATTATTTATTCTGGCCGCATCCTGTTCACAGCACCAGCTGAAACCAAAGAAAGTACAGCAACAATCTGATGATCTGATTCTGGGGGGTCGTGCAGTTGTTTATGTGGCTGTTTTTGTCAAACAGGAAACATCCACAAAGAACATTAGTGAAACAGCGCAGGAGGAGAAAATGTGCAGCTTCACCCTCTAAATTATTCCTGCTTTAACTCTGGAATGATGATGTCATGAAATTAATTAAATCAAATTTCTGACCAGTAGTGTTTGTGCTGTGCTGAGTCGATTATTTACAGGCTGTGCACAGAGGAGTCTCCTTCTGCCTCATTTCAGTTTCCCGAAGTGAAAAGTCACACTCCACCAGTCCCCACCTTATCATAAATGTTTATCTACAAGTCACTGCACTACACGTCCCCTGAGCTCTGCCTGCGGTTATGACCGAGTTCACGAGCTGCACTCGTGGCTTCTGACTGTTCAAAACAAGGTGACTGACAGTCAGCTGTTTTTCTTTTTATATTATGGAAGCAAAGGGCACCGCGCGAATAGCAGACGCTGAAGATTCACCACTACCAGCATGACTTTATGATGACAGAGAAAATAAATAAATACATGAAACCAGTTCCTGTTGGAAAAAGAAAGATAAAAACAGACCTTAATGGATCCTTTAAAGTCTGGATGTGAGGGAGTGTTGAAGGTGCTGGAAGTCACGATCTTTTGAACGGGACAAAGTGAAACTAAGCCGTCATCTCCAGAGGATAGACTCATCTGGGGCACCACGTCTGCAGCTTTCATGAAAAGCTGTTTTGGTAGTTATTATATACAGGACATTATCCCCAAGACATAAAAACCACATGTACAAACCTGACATCAAGTGTTTTCAAAATAATTGCTGACTTTGCCCAAAATAAGGTTTTAAAAAGCTTTGCTAGCTCTGGAAATAAATAAAAAATAAAAAAAAGAGTTACTGAGTGACAGTTTAAGTCTGGAGGGTTAATATTTACACTGTGTTGTGTTTCTGTAAACAGAGTGTACTTTTAATCATGAGAGGAAATAACCCAAGAGGATCTGAAATGAGCTGCAGCCATCCCTGCGACAGCCC
The DNA here is from genome assembly GCF_965226115.1 of Aulonocara stuartgranti. Classification (NCBI taxonomy): domain Eukaryota; kingdom Metazoa; phylum Chordata; class Actinopteri; order Cichliformes; family Cichlidae; genus Aulonocara; species Aulonocara stuartgranti. Next base: position 64,483,190 of record NC_138941.1, on the reverse strand, counting down.
AAAAACAGTACCAGTCACTGTTAGAGGAAATACTTTTCTTCTTGACTTTGCTGATTGAACTCGTTTTTTAGTTTGTCAAATGGAAATCTAAACATATTTGAATGCTGGACTTCTACATTAACTAAGAAAGTAATTTTTGCAGGAAAGTATTTAGGACAAAACACAGAGAATTACAGAGTTACTCAGACTTAAATGAAGGACGAGGAAATGCACAGATGTAAACAGGCTCAAGTTAATGACATAATTTCCCCATTTTTACTTCAATCAGAGAAAAAAGGCCCCAGAGGAAATAAGACCAAACAAACAAACCCTTCACTCTGTTACTTGTGATGCGTGAGGCTCTCATTTTATTTCTGTGATCAGATCAACAACAATAAATATCATAAAATTATGTCACAACAAACAAAGGAGAAATATAAAAACATGGTACAGAGAAATGAACATGTTCAAATGCATACATACGAATACACAGAAAATATGTATCATCTCCTAATTTGAGCCACATAACATAAGAAAACATAACAAAAAACAGAGTGAGGCTCCATTTCCCTCCACAGGCTTTCATACCTCGATCTTCCTTCAAATTCCTGATACGACCTCGTGTCCTGCTCACTTTCATTTATTCAGGTTTTAGTTTTGAACATCCGTCCATCTTCTTCCACTTTTATTTTGCTCATTGCACTGTCCCCTTTTGATCTTCAAATATCCTTTGTATGACAGTGGATATTTACAATGGACTCAGCTCATCACTCAGAGTCAGATTGGATCCACAACATTTTTACTGACGGTGGTGTGATCAGTGGTGGGTAACAAAACAAAAAACAACAAGTGAAACATTGACATTGAGTACACTAGTCAAAGACATAAATTCTGAAAAGGCCTGAGAACGGATCGATAAAAATCAGAAACCTCTGGACTGTTTTCAGAGCAGCTGCTGCTTTTAGATCTCAGAGGAAGTTCCTCTCTGACCTCTGCCACAGAGCGCTCTGCAGCCTCACCACACACCTCAAACGTACAAACGACAAACAAATTAGATTTTAAACCAACCGGAACTTCACGACTGAGCAGTGTACTGATGAGTTTCAACACCTTCAGGCAGCACAACAGGCGAGGATGCAGATCAGGAGAAAGGACGAGATCCTGAGGCATCAGAACAGGAAACGAGCCAAACTGTCAGGGCTGAAAGCACCAACTGACTCAGATTGTGTTAAAACATCTTCAGATTGAAAATCCTCTCTATTCACCAGATTAATGCTCATGTGAAGTCCTGAAAATGAAAAACGCTGAAAGATCAACTGTGTATTTTGCACAGAGGAACAAGAACAAGATGTCATGATGGAAGTCTAAAAACAGCCACGCCCGAGGTGGAGATCTGAACGTGAGATCAGCTGAGTTTAAATAAGGTTTCTGATATTTACAGATCCAACTCAGAACTTTCCACAACTCACATAATAACACAATAAAACCATTATGATAATGGTTTGTATGTTTTTTTAAATAAATATCATGGGTATACTATAATCACATATTAGATTACATTGAGTCATTATTTCTATCTAATGGGGGCGATGGACAGAAAGCAGGAAGGTGGCTGATTGGCTGCAGTTGCCACAAACAGAAATAAATCAAGTGTTTAAAAGTGCAAAATAAAAACTTAAAGTTAATAAAGTGCTTAACTCACTGAGAGAACTTGCTAACCGTGCTACTGTGGCCCCATCTTAATGCCCCGTCTAATCAGAGCTTACATAAACTGATCTACTCTACGTCTGTCTCCTCCACCTCTCTACCTGCTAAAAGCTCCACTACGCTCACCTGCTGTTCTCACGGTAAAATCAAGCTCTGCAGAAAAATGCACAGAATAAAGTTAAACTTAAAAGAAAAAAGAAGAAAAATAAACAGATTTAAAGTCTATAAAAAGCTTGTTGCAGCCACAGTATTGATGTAATGTTACTTTTAATGGTTGTTGGGAGAAAATGACTCCCGAATGTGACTCAAGATCAGAGGAGCGGTGCATCGAACCCTTGTTGCTGTGAGTTGAGTGCTGTCAACAGACGCTCTGTTTATGCTGTCTGCTTGCTAAATAACAATGCTTCACACATCGTCTCAAACATTTCAGATCAACTGTTTAACATTTCAGGTGGATGTTCATAAGAGTTGCCGCGTGTTGATGATTTCCATTTTCGGATGAAAAATACTGCAACACAAACGCCAACAATAAGACAACTTACAACTGCAACAATAATGATAATTAAATCATGCGTGTCCTTGTGTTCTACAGTCGAATCTCCTGAAGAGAAAAACAAAAACAAAACAGGTGAGAGGCCTGAGGTATGCTGACAGCATTTCTTTTACACTGAAATACGCCTGGCAGTTAGCAGAGGTCATAACGTCCAACAGTGACGTAACTGTCAGAAAAGTAATAAAAGTATCGGCAGGCGCTTGGATCATAAACACTGAGCACATCACTGTGCTCATGTTTCAGAAACCAACGCTTTTATTTTTTCTCTCAAACACTTGCATGTGTATTAGGTAAAGTACCTTAAAGGTACCTTTAAAAAAAAAAAACCCTCAACAGCAAGCAACAGAACGAAATATAAACTTAAATATAAATATATACACTTCTAAATTCTTCAGTTTTCAGGCCCCTCTTCTGTGGAACCAGCTTCCAGTTTGGATTCAGGAGACAGACACTATCTCTACTTTTAAGATAAGGCTTAAAACTTTCCTTTTTGCTAAAGCATATAGTTAGGGCTGGACCAGGTGACCCTGAATCCTCCCTTAGTTATGCTGCAATAGACATAGGCTGTTGGGGGATTCCCATCATGCATTGAGTTTTTCCTTTCCAGTCACCTTTCTCACTCACTATGTGTTAATAGACCTCTCTGCATTGAATCATATCTGTTATTAACCTCTGTCTCTCTTCCACAGCATGTCTTTTATCCTGTCTTCCTTCTCTCACCCCAACCGGTCGCAGCAGATGGCCGCCCCTCCCTGAGCCTGGTTCTGCCGGAGGTTTCTTCCTGTTAAAAGGGAGTTTTTCCTTCCCACTGTCGCCAAAGTGCTTGCTCATAGGGGGTCATATGATTGTTGGGTTTTTCTCTGTATCTATGAAGCGCCTTGAGGCGACTTTTGTTGTGATTTGGCGCTATATAAATAAAATTGAATTGAATTGAAATACATTTTCCTCACAGAAAGAAAAAAAGCAGGGGTGCACCCAAAGAGCAGAGTGCAGGGTGACACTGCACCACATGAAATCTGAAACTTTAGTTCATTATTTTACACTTTTAGTTGTAAGTCTACTGATATATATTGCTGGATTAATATAGATAAAACCACCGAGCAGCATAACTGAATAAAATTTCCATTTTATACATTAAAAGGATGCACATATTAATGCTACAACAACTATGATCCAGTCATATCATGCATATTTTTCTGCATTATACACTGAACAAAAATATAAACGCAACACCTGTGTTACTGCTCCCATTCCCCATGGGATGGACGTAGAGACCTAAAATTCATTCCAGATACACAATATAACCATCCCTCCCAAACAGTGGTCACAAATCAGTCCAAATGTGTGGTAGTGGGCACATCTGCTATATTGAGATAATCCATCCCACCTCACAGGTGTGCCACATCAGGATGCTGATCTGACATCATGAGTAGTGCACAGGTGTACCTCAGACTGCCCACAACAAAAGGCCACCCATCTGTGTCAGCCTCAGAGCCTCAGAGCCTCTGGCTATCAGCTCTTTGCCTTTTTCTCGGTTCACTGCGCCACCACCTTCAAAACTCTAAGACAGTCAAAGAAGTAAAATGCACTCGGCTGGTATAATCACACACAGGAAAATGAGCAATAACAGATGTCTGAATGAAAATAAAACGGGGCCAATAAACAACTACGTCAGATCAGATTTATCACCACTCACACGCCACTGCAGGAAGCATCAGCATATGTCACGTAACACAAGTAGAAAGATCATGTTAACTGCAGACTGCAGTGATCTTTCAAACCACGTCAAGTTCGTGGAAAGTAGACCAAAAAAGATAAATAAATCCTCTGCAGTGGCAAAAGTTGGGGCTTTTTGTGTCTCTTTTTCCTTTTCTTTTGTTTTTGAAATCAAATGGTGGAAAATAACAAGCATGGTCTTCTGTTTTTACCACGCATGGACAGACAATGCTTCCCTCAGAGAACATCTGTGGGGGTGCAAAAAGCCAGCATCACAGTTCACAGACACAAAAAGCTCTTTTGTGCTTAGCAGTGCAGCGAGGGCTGCACTTTGGCTCTGCATGTCCCTACAAGTCAGAAGAAGAATAAGTAGTAAAGTGAACCTCTCAACTCACCAGAGTCTATGACTGTGAGGTCGATGGACTGCCTGGACTCACTCTGAACTCTCTGACCGCTGCTGAGATCACTGGTTATAATCCGACACTCATATGTTCCTGTATCGTTGATGTTGACGTTCTTGAGAATCACAGAAACGTCTCCGTTTTTCATAGACGGGTCTGCCAGCTCCACTCGGCCTTTAAAACGCTCGTGCTGGTAGCTTTCATATGAGCGCCGGTTTCGGTAGAAGAAGACGTATCCGTCTGACTTAATCTCAGGTATGCTCCACTCTAACAGGGTGATATTTACACCCCTGGGATCCTGACAGTGAAGAGTGACATCTTGTCTAGGCCTCACTTTTATCTCTGTGTGACCAAAGACAAAAAGAACAAACATTGATAAGATGTTGCGCTCCATTTCTTTACGACATATTGTGTAGAAATGCTGGTGTAACTCCTCCTGTACAGGTCTTTTTTTTTCAGTAGACGAGCATATCTAGAGACATCTGACAGAAACTATTTGGATCGAGGAAGTCTTAAAAAAACATCAGTGGATTAATCAAAGTAATGGATTCCTGCAGCTCGACATATTTCCAAAACAAGGCCAGGGACCAAAGAGAAATCTGCTTTTTTTTTTTTTTAATTTCCTCTTGATGATGCACTTTCACACACAGTGACAAATGTCCTTGATAGATGTAGGCCAGAGGCTGTTATGGGCCTACTTTTCTGTTGCTTGTTGGGGAAAGCGTCCTCCATAAATGTGCATGCGTCACCTGCTCGTGTGAATGCACAAGAAGAGAAAAGAATAAAAGCAAACTCATCCTCCTCAGTGGTTATTAACCTACCCATGTGTTCATTTACAGAAAAGAGGCAGCAAAAGCTACCGACTTAGATTACAGCACTCGATGTTTGTTTGTGTCTGTCTGGGTTATTTAAGATCACCTCAAGGGATCAAAAACTTTCTTGAAATCTTGAAATGCCTTGAGTAACAAGCTCTTCTCTAGGAAAACCAGATTTTCATCATATGGTACCAAGTGTTATGGATTAGACTTTGTGGCTATTTTAAAAGAATATTTCCTTAAAATAGCACATTAATTTCCTCATGCTGTTCTGAATCGCTCAACTATGTTGACTGTTACCACATGTGTAGCTAAGAACCCACAATGACACAGATTTGTAAATAAGAATAAAATAAAATAGAATAGACCTTTATTCTCATTGGACATGCACATTGAAATTGTGGGTATGCCATGCCAACTGGGCAAGTATAAAGTGTAAATAGTGAGAGTGCAGGATCAAATAACAAACATGAGGAGTGTGTACAAAGCAAGAGAAAGGTCACGGATTAGCGAACAGGTTGTGAAGTCTCTTTTATTTCACGTGGCACACTCAGTTCCTTTACAGGAAAATGAGGATTGGTAGAGCCTAAATTAAGAGTTTCCTTTTCTTTGCTTCCTTCCAACTTAATGGTTTCATTTCTACCACTGCAGAAAACAAAAGTACAATATTGTGGACCTGACAGATTACTTGCACATACGCTGATGTTACACTTGTATGAACAAACTATAAACCTATGTCTGGGAGCTATGACGCCAAATGCAATAAGATGTGATAGAGTTGTAACACATGAGGTCATTTTCTGGGTTCATGAAGAAATGTCTGCAATTACACCAGTAAACTTTTGATATGTTATAAAAAAATTCATAGTGACATCATACCTATAACATAGTGCACGCAACATACTGGGGAAAACAAAGGGGAGGAAAAAATTCTGATAACTGCATATTTCTTGTGTAGCTGATGTATCAGTAATCTAAATATGTTGACAATCTGACAACTTAAAACTACTGTGTCGTGTTTATGCACACTGACTGTGTGCAAGTACAACGCAAGAAGTATGTCCTGAGAAAGGTTTAATCCCTGAGAGGGAGACAAAAAACTCCCAAAAACAAACACGACAAGATCAGCAAGATGCGACTTGACTAATTATAGTATCTTATCATAAGCATCTACCGACAGAAGAAAAACAGAAGAATGAAGCCAGCCCTTGTGACTTAGAGAAGATGTGGCAAGTTTTTAAATGAGATTAACTCCACATACTCAACTCTGCTGCTCTGTGTAGTTCAGCAGTTTTGTTAATGTAATTTTTCCAGTCTTTTCTTTTCTTTTAGTTCCAGTAAGATAGCGGTGGGGGAACTCCAGACAAGATTAAAGACCTGGCAAATAACAATCTCTGTCTCCAGCTCCGGAGATTTCCTCCGCCTGTATACTCCCACGAGAGCACTGGGATCAATTGCTCTTGGTGGAATCATAGGTTACGGCTAAAGACCAGAGGTCCTCTGGAACAATCTCCCCCAAGCTATCCCGTTTCCATCCCACTGCAAACACGCTGCTATTAATGTTTACATTTAAACAGCTGTTAAAACGTGCTCTAAAAAATTGTGAGTCACAGCATTTGGCAGACTGCCAGCAGTTTTTTTTTTAAATTTTATTTTTAGCTACTCACCTTCTAATTCCACAGTCTCAAAAGTCAGAAGAAGAAGAAGAAGGATGTGAGACATTTCTGTTGAATAACTCACAACTGACCCTCCTGAAGCTGCTGGAAACTCGATTTGTGTAAATCTGGTGTCGTGCCAAAAGCAGTCTGAGGCAAGGGGCAGTCTGCTGCGTTCAGGGACACACCCACCTGAACTACATCAGCCGTCACAGCGTGCTTTTAACTCTGAAGCTGCACTCAATGTTTCTCTCTCCTGTTTTTGTTGTTTTTGTAGGAGAAAGCGCAAAGTGAACACAGGAAAGTGCCTCGAGCCCACATTCATGACATCCTAAAATGATCCTTATTTAGGTTTTGTTTAATTGGTTTTTTTTTAAATTTATTATTCCACTGTAGATGCTGTAGAAATAATATCTGCTTTCCGTCTGTGTATTTTTGTAAATATCTTGTGTAATGACAATGAACCTTATTGAATCTTCAGTGTGAATCAGTAACCAGCATCAACATTTAGACAACAAAGTTAACTTAGCATGGTTCAAACAGAGCTCACTGGCTGCCCTCTAGTGTTCGCCAGCGGTCACTGCAGGTTTAATTCTTACTCGGACGGAAGTGACGGACAAGGTAAGCGACTCATGTTGACGCCGGAGATTTTGGCGGAAAATTAAAGCGAATGGTAGTTTAGAATTGAACAAATTCCTTTAAGCTTCAGTATTACCAAATACACTTATCAATTGTCTTTATTTATTTTAATTGTGTGTCTTTAATTATTACCTAAACATTTCTATGTGCTACAAAATAGACATAATTGTAAATGTGCTGAGGTGAAACTATACTTTCAATAATATTACCACTACAGACGGTGGTTAACAGGCTGATTAAATTAATCTATGCTGATCAGCTAGCTAAAAGTCTTTACTTTAGCAGCCCAAATCAGAGGCTAACATTAGCATTTGTTAGCGTCAGCTAGGAAACTAGGGTTAGTGTAACTTTGCCTGAAACTCTTTAAAGAGTAAAGTAGAGCTAAGTGTGGCTCAATTTTGAATACAGTTTGGTGCCATTTACAATTAAGAAATACAGATAGTTTCTCTCTTTACTATTAAAGTTAACAAATATGTTTTTTATATTTATCAACCTAAAAAAAATAAACATTTAGTCTGATTTGATGTTACAATTAAAAAGTGTTTGTGTTTTTATCTGAAGAGTTTGTAAATATCTGGTTTCAACTGTATATTTGATGATGTTGGTGTTTGGCTTGATTGTCAGCACAGAGAGGGAGAGAGAGGAGCAGAGAGGGAGAGAGAGCAGGTGAGACACACATGTTAGTCAAATGGTTGTTTACCAAAAGTAATCATATCATAGGTACTCATGTATCTAGTACCTGGTGTTTCTTTTTAGGTTTGTTATTTTTCAAATTCTATATTTATTAAGTTATGCAGGCTTGTTTGTACAACAAGGCTAAATAATTATATAAACTTTTCTCAATCTAAATAGAGGACTTTGGTAGAATTAAAAAATAAGTGTAGTGCAGGTCTATGATGATTTTTAGTGCTACTATCATCTAGTTCTGATTCTGGTTCTGTTTTGGTTAAATCCTAAATAGTCCTGATTTTGAACTGTTGTAGTCCTGTTTTAATTCCGGATCAGTTCTGGGTCTGGTTGAATTGGGGTTTAGTCCCTGTGTCTTGATGCAGCCCTGATTTTGTTCTGCCTTGCTGCTTAATTAAAAAACTAGTTTAAGGTGTCCTGCACATGTGATATATATTTTTCCCTATATGAAGTCATTCTTTTTTGAACAAAACTCAAAACAGAGCCAATTATTCTTTCAGTCATTTATAAACCCCCCCCCCCCCTCCCCCCCTCCAAATCCCTCTGGCTTGTACAGGGAGGAGAGGGGAGAGACGGACAGCAGGCGGCACCAAATAACCAACTCTGCTTGCTGCTGCTGCTGTGCTGAAGTCTCACACACAATCTGTCGAAAGGGGAGGGGAGCTGGCTGCTTCCACAGGGCACATTTCATTCATAATATTGTCGATCCGAGCCAATTATGTATTAATTATTTTTCTAAAAACAAAACATAAACACTGATCAGAAAACGACTGTCAGCACTTCTCACTTCATTTGTGGGACTTGTGGGCCTCAGGCTTTAAATGCAGTAATATGTAGGCCTGCTGCTGCCTCTCTCTTACTAGGTCAGTTAATATCAGCATATATATATATATATATATATATATATATATATATATATATATATATATTAGCAGTGAAGTTGTTGACTAAAGTGCTTTCCAATAATAAACAGAGATAACAGTTAAAAGCCATACATTAAGCAGAGAAATAAATAAATATAAAATAAATACACAAATGAAAAAGAAGATAAAAATTTAATATTAAAACATAAATAAAATAGACAAAATCTACAATGAATAAAATTAACAAAATAAAAAGATTAAGAGTGACCAACAGCTGACTAAAACTGACTACAAACTGACTCTGGTACTACTCCTAAAAAGCCTTTGAAAAAAAGTGTGTTTTTAAAAGTGATTTAAACATTTCAAGTGTTGGGGCCAGTGTAATATGGAGGGGCAGTTTATTCCATAATTTGGGGGCCACAACAGCAAAAGCTTGGTCCCCCAGTTGTTTCAGTCTAAACAAGGGGACAGCAAGGGGTGACTGGTCAGTTGATCTAAGCGACCTTTGTGGAGTGTACAGGTGTAGAAGGTCTGACAGGTAAATAGGAGCCAGGCCATTTAAAACGTTAAAAGCAAAAAATAAAATTTTTAAATGAATTCTAAAATGGACAGGCAACAGGTGTAAAGAGGCAAGAACAGGGGTAATGTGCTCACGTTTGCGTAACCCTGTGAATAGGCGAGCAGCAGCATTCTGGACCATTTGCAAGTGTGATAGTGAAGCCTGATCAATACCAATATAAAGTCCATTACAATAATCAAGGCGAGCGGTCACAAATGCGTGTGAGACTCTCTCCAAGTCACAAAAAGAAATAAAAGGTTTTACTTAGAGCTGCCTCAGCTGAAAAAACGATTTCTCACCACTGTATTTATCTGTTCGTCCATTTTAAGAGCAACACAGAGATTCATATGTTACTATGTATTAATATATCACTGATGGGACATGAGGCCTGCTGAAGGCAGTCAAACTGAGGCCAGACTCAAGGTGATGAAAACCATCACTTGTTGAGCAAACTGAAGCTCTTCTGCTGCCACCTACTGGCTCTTATTCATCTGTGACTTTTTACACAGTGCATACACTCACTGGCCACAATTTTAGACACACCTGCTAGGTCTGCTATGTGAATCTCACAGAGAACATTGTGCAGTGCATGAACTGTTATTTGTTCTTCATTGTTAAAATGAATGTTAGAAATAAACAGCAGCTTTTTTGTGACACTCTGCTCTAAATACGGAGTATGAACTGTACAACATGATGGGATTCCTCCATCCTTTACACCAGTTTACTGTCCTGTCAGATTCTTAGTTCGGCCGAGAGCTGCACACTCGTTTTATTGTCTGCGCCTGACCTCAGTTATTGGAGCGCTTCAGTGCCGCTCGACAGCAGAGTAAGACCATTTTTAGATAGTGGTTGGTTAATTTTTGTTGTCTGTAGATGTTACAGCAATGTAGCTATTTAAACTATTTGTTTTGAATTTAGCAGTTACTGATTCTTTTTAATTAAAGCAACTGGAAATACTTGTTTTTGTGTAGTTTAGAGACACACGTGGGTTCATCTACATTTGGGTTAAAATAAAGATTATTCATAGTCATTTCTACAATAATAAACACGTTGAACCTACAAGAGCAGAAAATATTAATCAATTGCCCAAAGTTTGAGCATTTTCCACGAAAAATCCACAATTTAAAAAACACTGAAACTCAAACCTTGACAGGACCATCATACAAACACAGAGGAGAGTGTAAATCATGACAGAAACCATGAACAGGAGCAGGTTTCACACACACCAGATTCAAACAGGATAAAAGTCAAACACAACACTGGTGCAGTTATTTTTAGCAATATGCTTGCAGTATATTTTATGAAGTTTAGCTGCTACTTCTGATACTACATCTTTGGAATTCTGCTTCATGGCTCATTACTTAACGTAAAACTAAAGTCACAGAGGAGTTGATCGAAAATTCTCATAAATAGAAAATCTGTTCAAACATGTAATACTGATTGTTTTTTTATTGTATTAAAGTGATTATAGAAAGACTAATAAAACAAGTATTATTGATGTAAACAATTCATTGTATGCCTAATTGAATTTTATATTATCATTATTATTTTATTGTTTTCTTTACAAAACATGTTACACAAAATTTACACGTAATCACAGGACACTTGCGGTCTAACAATGACATTGTGTCCTGATGTACTCGTTGATGTTCTTGTCCCATCCTGGACTGTGGTACTGACACTCACTAGTCCCAGGCCTCTTTTCTTTTGCTTAGCATGCAGCCTCAGGGTGCTGGACTTGGGGTGAAACCCTCCATGCATGGTCAGTAGTGATGGGAATTCCAGCTCTTTTAAGAGAACCGGCTCCCAAGTGGCCCTTCAGGTTGTTTTGTTGCTTTAATTAATTTATTATCAACAACAATATAAAATTATGCACAAAATGAACTACTTAATGAATCTGTGTTGTGTGTTGTGGCCTCTCTTTCTGTCCCACGTCTCAGGTCTCTATGTTCTGTCTCCGCAGTCTGATAAGTTTACATGTCTGGAGTTCAGTCCATGTGTTTCCTGTTTTACTTTGAAGGTCTGTGTTTCATGTCACTGCATTCAGTTTTGCTTTCCCCTATCTTGTTATGCCCAATTAATCCCAGCTATGTCTCCCTCCTGTTTCCTGTTCCCTGATCACTCCCTCTGTGTATATAAACTCTGTGTTTTCTTCTGTTGTCTGTCGTGTTGTCTGCTCATAACGTGTGTTTTCCTCTGTGCTCAGTGGTCCTAGGTTTCTAGTTTTTTGTTTGTTTGTTTTGCAAGTGTAATGTTTATTGAGTGTTTTCATTGCAACTGCAATAAAGCAGCCTCTTTGAGTTTACTTCCTCGTCTGAGCGTCCTGCATTTTGGGTCCTACTTCCTGCCTGCCACAGTGGAACATGCCACAATGCAGAGCTGGAATGGGACAAAAAAAAAAATCGACCTGGCCATTTTGACTAGAGACCGGCCCACCAGGTATTATAGGAAAAGCCATAAAGTCTTTGAAAACAAACGCTGTTGTGAAAGTGATGTGCACTGTCTTATTGATATATATGTATCAATCCAATAAAATGAAACCTTGCATTTAAATCTATTTTCCTTTTTATTCTGACTCACAGTAAAATAGGGGCAGAATGGTGGCACAGTGACAGTCCCGAGTTTGATTCCACCACCTGGCTGGGGTCTTTCTGTGTGGAGTTTGCATGTTCTCCTTGTAAATGGTAAATGGACTGGTTCTTATATAGCGCTTTTCTACTCTTCTGAGCACTCAAAGCGCTTTATGTGCATTCACTCATTCACACCCATTCGCACAAGCACATTTTTGTAAGTGCTTTCTAAGTAACATTCACACACATTCATACATACGGTACTTGTGTTTGTGTGGGTTTTCTCACTTTGGCTTCCTCCCACAGTCCAAAGACATGCAGTTAGAGGCATTATGTTAATTGGTCACTCTAAATTACCCACACATGTGAGGTTGTGTGTCTCTGTGTTAACCCCGTGACAGATTGGCAACCTGTTCAGGGTGTACCCCACCTCTCACCCTGTGGTAACTAGTTTGGCTCCAGCCCCCCATGTCCCTGACAAGGGTAAGTGGAAGAAGATGGACTGAAGACTTAGGAGATCTTCTTAAATCTAAATATCATGTATCCTGTGTCCCAACCTGTACCTTTATCTCTGACAGCTGAGTGAGGTCAGTTTTCCGTCACAGACAGCTGGGTCAGTGCGCCATGAATAATCAGGCTGGCTGTGAATCATCTCTACAAAAGTCTGTGTCGAGGACACATGCTGATGATGTTTACAACAATCTTAAGTAGTCAGATTTAGAGGTTGACAGTGAATCTCTTGTAGTTTCAGTGCTCAGCAGCTCAGAGAAAAGATGTGACTGAAACCAAAACCTAGAGCCTCTGAAAGGATCAGAAAACGAGGAGGAAACTTCAGTCTCTTCAGGCAGTCTGCTACTGACTATGAAATAGATTTTTTCAAGTCACTGACTTAAACACACTTTGTTATGAACAGTAAAAAAAGAACATTTTCAGGATTCATGACATTTACTGAAGACCCCATCCATAGTCCACTGAGTGCCACCATGAGGTCAAAATGAAACATAGCTGCAGTAGGTCTGATTAAAAAGGAGCTTCTGCACAGTTTTTAGGTTTAAAAAGATTTAAAAAGTAAAGTTTGTTTTGAAATCTGATCTTTTTAATGTTACTGAGAAATATTTAGGAAAAAGCAGCAGGTGATAAACTGGACACCCTCAGACTGATAAAATATAAAAAGATGAGTATTACATATTTTACATTTACTAGACACTTTATTAGGTACACCATGTCTGTCTGACCCTCTTTTTTCTGTGAGAACTACTCTAATCCATCATGGGACTGATCCAGTAAGGTGATGGAAACATCCATCCATCCCCTTCACTTATCCTTTTCAGGGTAAGGGGGGTCGCCAGTCTGTCGCAGGGCTAACACACAGAGACAGACAACCAATGTTTCCAATTAACCTATCCCCACTAAGTGCATGTCTTTGGGAGGAAGCCAGAGTACCTGATTATGGAAGCATTCCTAAGAATTTTGTTGTCAGAATTGTTAGAGCGCCCTCTAGTTGAAGATAGCTTGCTATGACACTGGCTTTAAATCAATATGATAAAAATAAATTCTCTTTACAGCATGAATAACAGACGAGCTGCAGAAATGTATTAAGCCAAAGTGTAAACGCCAGCTCATTTATTTCTTTATTTGTGTGGACAGAGAGTCGTGATGAGGATCACAGTAAGTGTAGCTGAGATATGATGGTAATGAACTTCCTTAAAACTATGTTTTATTTTTTGTTTTTTAATTATTATTTTTTTTTATTTAATTTATGTTACACAAAGCTTCCATATGTCACTGTTGTAGTGGGACATTAATCAGCAGGACACCATTTGTGAGTCACATATGTGGGGATTCACACTCAGAGATGCGACACATTCCCCCTTTAAAGTCTTTGTTTATATTTGGTGTATGTTGCTTTACTAAGTATTAACTCATAAGTGTAAAAGTCCCCAAAACACATTTGATTACTTTAAATAAGAAAAATAGTGATCTAAAGAGTCCGTTATTTTTATCTGATTCTTTTTTTTATACCATACAGTCATATAGATCACCCATGTTTTTTGTGCTAAATAGGGATGGAACATGGGTATATTATATATATTATATGTAATAGGGATGGAACACCTGTTTTTGTTCACTGATTTTGGGTATATTGTAATTTTTAAGGTTGCAAATTGTACTTTCAGACATTTTAGAAATATTAATTTTTTTATGAATATGTGTTTTGTAAATGATTTATCTTACTGGGAATTTGAATATTAAAACTCATTGTCCATCTAGTTCATTTCTGAGTATACTTCTCCTCATTGTTTCAGTGGCTGTTTAGGGAAAACATGTCACTGTTTTAATGTTTGCATATTGTAAGCAAGACTTGCATAGACTCCACACTGGGGTGGAAGAGAGGCATGTTTGTGTCTACTTATATTGCCTTTTAGAAAACAGAGCCAGTTTATTAACCAACCGACACAATGCAGTCTATCAGTTTATATCTGCTTCATCAGTATCATGTTTGTCTGACAACATTAAAAGCTTCAGAACAAAATCCACAGAGGTCAGAATCACTGGATTATCCAGAAAAACAAAACATGCAGTTAGTCAGTTGTAAACATCAGAGTCTAGCAATTGCTCGCTGCTCTCACACTGTGACTGTCACTACTGATTCGATGGCGCAAACAGGATAACAGATGGCTGTAGCTTCAAGCTTTGGTAAGGGAAGCCTTACACCTGCTTTATTTTTAATGACCAGCGGTGGGCGATTCACAGTTTCATATAAGTCTTTGTTTGTGATTTGTGACAATGTAAATGAAAACATAAAGTTCATCTTCCACATCGTGATATTCTAAGATGCATATATGAGGATTAAGGAGGGTGAAGAATGCTTTTAAATATCATATAACAATTTCCTTGGTAGAAAACTGTGCAGACTGTCATGAATGTGCATTACGTAAATGCTTTTTTAAACACAGAAAACCTTCACCAAAGTCTTTGTTTCATACTTTACATAAAGCATGGTTGCTGAGGCAACAGTAAAATTAGACTGCGATGGAAAGGAGAAGTTTGAAATGACATTTGCCTTCACATTTGAAATTCAAAATAGTCTTATCGAGTGCAGGATCAGGTGATGGTTTAATGGAGTGGCCGTGCCACGCAATGTGGAAACTTCTGCAAACACACCCTGTTCATTTCTGTTTCCTCTCTGAAAGTTAAAACCATCATTACCATTCTGCATCTTTTTATTGCAAAACCACAGTTATGTGCTTGCTCTTACTATTTAGAGTTAGAGAAACAGCCATACTACTTTTTGACTTATCCTCCATTAAATCAGTGAGCACATTATTAACAGCTATCTATGACCAGGGGATTAGATTTACAAAAAGGAATTGTTGAGATAATGGGTAGAGAAATGCTACCTATACAACTGAGATTTAAACAGTATTTTATGAGAAAGGTGACTTACAGTAAAAGAGATGGGAGAAAATTAAAGTAGTTTTAGCAGTTCCACATTATTGAGTGCCGGTGAAGTTCTGGTTTGAGTGATTTTTCTTAAAAAAGACTAAATGAGACCCACAAATGATGGAGTTCTGTTCCAGATGGCCTCCACAGTCACCTGATCTACATCTAAGCAAAATGGTTTGGGATGAGATCAAATCAAATCAAATCACTTTTATTGTCACATCACATGTGCAGGCACACTGGCACAGCACATGCGAGTGAAATTCTTGTGTGCGAGCCCCACAAGCAACAGAGATGTGCAAACACAACAACACAAACGAGCAAAATACAAGAATGGCCAACCTGAAACTAATAAATATATGTACAATATATAATAGTGTATGCATTTCTGGATGTGTATACTAAATGTTTTTCTACGTGTGTGTGTGTGTGTGTGTGTGTGTGTGTGTGTGTGTGTGTGTGTGTGTGTGTGTATACACATTTTTACAAATTAAATAGTAAAAAATAATAAAATAAAATATATAAAAAGATGGACCCCAGAGTGAAGATAAAGGGCCAACAAGTGCTCAGCATCTCTAGGAAAGCATCTCTTTCAGGTGATTATATCATGAAGCTCATCGAGAGAATGCCAAGAGTGGGCAAAGCAGTAATCAAAGCAAAGGGTGGCTATTTTGAAGAATCTAAAATATGAAATATGTTTTGAATTCTTTCACACTTTTTTGTTTACTACATGATTCCATATTTGTTTATTCATAGTTTTGATGCCTTCAATGAGAATCTACTATGTAAATAGTCATAAAAATAAATAAAAAATGTGAAATGAGAAGCTGATTCCAAACTTTTGACTGGTGGTGCATGAGTCGGAAAATCCTTCATTTCCTTGCAGTACACATAGAGGTTTGTATTTTCTTCACTTCTCTTCAGCTTCTGCTCTCTCTTCTAATTTCACTGATCCAATGGGAAGGATTTCTAACATCTATTTTGAGGGGCCATATTATCAAGAGACTGTCATGGCATGGACAAATAAGAGAAATGGCTGGAAATTTAGCTGCTAAGTTAAGTTAAAGATGCAAGAGTGATTCTTGTGTAGTCAGATAGATTACTACACATACAGAGAGAGTTTAGGATAGGGTACGAGTAAAAACAAGGTCCAGGGTATCCCAGACATCATCAGAAGAACAATTAACATGTTGCCCTAAATAATTTTAATTATGATTATGAAATTTGGTGACAGCATAATTAGAAGAAAGATCAAAGTTACCTACAAACCGAACAAACTGAACGTGTTAAGTTCAATAAAAAGGAATAAAAGTTTATTTGAAATCTCATGTTTGAATTCAGAAAGGGATTCTGAAACCAACTATTCCCCACCTCGACCTGCCCAGGTTAAAGCCATGTGTCAGTGAAATGAAAAATGTCTTGTTTCTGAGAAATGATTAAATAATGTAAAACAGAGAGTGTTACTCCCCCAAAGTCCAAGGACTATACTAAAACTTTGATGTTTTAAGAGGTTTATATTAGAATATGTTGGAGATGCCCAGAGAGACAGTGGACTTGTTGATTGGTTCCTTTGCTATCTGGGAAAATAGTGGAGGTTTACACTATAATAGATGGGGAAGGAGCATGATACACTGAAGACTGAAAAGCCACACTGATGACCAAGTTCACCATTTCATCTAAGGTGTATTGGCAGAAGTTCTGGTTGAATACTGGCCCTCCTGGTGAGAACACCACTGAGACATATTACGATCTAAATGGCCTCTACTGTTGCCAGAGCAGCCCAAAATATTCAATTCTGTCTCCGGATCATCTGTACACAACATAAAAGTTCAAATTTGACACAGAAAGGGTTTTTTTTAATGGTTTAGTTAATATCACAGTGATTATAAAACTGCATGTATGTGTTGTTTCACCAAGTCTGCAGAGGACAACTAGTGTCCTGCGCCGCAACATGTTGTGCTGTAGTAAAGAATAGAATCATAAATAAAGAATAGAGTCACACACGTTGAGCTTGTGTTAACTTCACAGCAAGAATGTTTATTCTTTACAACAGGGTCATCTGAAATCATCAGACCATTGCTTATTTGCATAAAAATTGTATATTTCAAATTTTGACGTTAGCTTCTTATATATAAAAAAATACAGAGAATTGACAAGTTAAAATCTGAAAAATTATAATATTTAAGGACATATTAATAATAAAAATTAAATAAAATTACAAAAACTTTACATTGTAAAAAACACTTTCTGAATGCTGAATTGCACGATACTGCAAAATGAAAAACTTGTATGAATACTTGTTATTTAAAGTTTTATTCACAAAATGAAGAAAGAGACATTTTCCTTTATCTCCCATGCTTCACTGACCAATTATAACACAACTATAACTGTAACACAAAAAAATAAAATAAAAACAAAATACCAGTAGATAGTCTTGGTCTTAGTGGAGGGCATCCACTTCCCTCCACTATGCTCTGCATCATCTGAAGAGTCCTGGGACTCTCAGTAAAGACGCTCTTCATTGATTTCAGCTCTGCTTTTAATACCATTATTGCAGACATTCTTAGCTTCAACATTCAAGCTGACAAACTTGGATCAAGTTCAGATCCATCAAGTGCAAAACACACAGACTCGAGAACAGCTTCTGCCCGTGGGCTGTCAGAACTCTTAATACAAATTAAGAGTGTAAGTGTATCTCCCATACAGTCATTCTATCGCTACTATGTTGCTGCCATTCCCTGTGCAATATTTTGGCAGATGTGCAATTACCATCCCTATCCTTACTGACTATAGCCCTTCCACTCTTATTTATTTATTAAATTCTATTATGATTCCCTTGTAGGCTCAGACATCGTGTATGTCTAGTATATATATATCTATATAGTGTTCTTATATTGTTTTTTTTTCTTTTTTGTATATTATTTTCTTTAATTTCGCTGTGCAAGCAACTGTACAATGACAATGAAAAAGTTGTTCTGAGTTATCCGAAAGAAAAAAATATTGGAGTTTCCAGTATTTCAACACTTTTTTGACTCCAATATTTTGAAATCTGACTATGATTAGAATGATAAATGATCTAATTTTTAGAACCACCTCAGATTTGTATCTCTTGAAAACATTTAGAGATCAATACTTTCGCTTTTCACTGGCCTTTCTTAACATAAGAATAAATCACATTTAAATGAATATTTTTATGCAAATGTTTATTTTTATATTAGAACATGATTTAGTATGAAAGCTGAATAAAAATGGAATTTCATATTTTTGACTAAAGAGCTAAGATTTAAAATGCCCTGTTTTGCACAATAATGAAATTCAACTCAATTCCATTAATTGTCTTTTACAACTTTACTTTAGGATTTCTCTTTGTATGTTTAAATATGTGATTCTACAGGAGTACTTAACTATTTGTTTTATGTTCTATGTTCAGATTTTAACTAGCCAACACTCATGGACATTTTTTAGTGACTGTCTGAAAAAAAAAACACTTAGCGATGCTGATTTTTTTTGTTCTTTTTTATCTGCTGATATCTTACTTGGACAGTCTTATTAGGCTTATTTCACCTCTACATTTTTTTGCGTCCTTGCTGTGCAGTTAACATTGCTAAATGATTGTTGAAAAAGTCTGTGCTGTGTTGGAATACAGAGTAGACTGTTTGAGTATTGGATGTCATCACACAAAACCAATGTCTGTCTCTGTTCAGTGATGATATTAATAAGTGGAAAAGCAGCAGGAGACTCACCGACCAGCTGAAAAAAAGCCATTTAAGATTTCAAAAAGGCTGCATTTCAACTGGAGGCTGGTATGAATCCTGACTCTGTTGTTGTTTATGTTTTCTGTAGATCAAAAAACCAACAACAGCAGCAACAAGAAGCACAGCGCAAATAGACAGACCGACGATCAGTCCAACAGGTCCATCCTCCTTCCCTCCATCCTCTGTGTGTCCTCCTGTGTGACCTGCAGGTGAGAAACAGGTGTGAGGTGTCAGCTGTCAGGTAGGTGATGAGTGAAGAACAGAACAGAATCCATTTCCTCTTCAAACTGCTGTCAGACATTATCTACTGCACTCTGATGTCACTCTCTGGAAGGAGTCCTGCTGTTTCCTGAGGAGTATGAGGATGAAGTAGTTCATTCTCAAGTGTCAGAGTGGCATCAGGAATCCTTGTGGAGTGCTGGTGACAGCTGTTTTCTTCCGGCTCATTTCTGTCATTGTGTTCATTAGCAGGAGATTCAGAACTCAGAAATCTCTGAGACATTTCAATCTGTGGTTCAGTGGTGGGGCAATATGAGTCCTGGCTACGTTGTTTATATTTTCTGTAGATCAAATAACCAACAAAGGCACCACCAACAAGAAGAAGGAAAATAACAACTGGAAGACCAACTTTCAGTCCAACAGATCCATAATCTGTGTCGTCTCTTGTCTGACCTGCAGGTGAGAAACAGGTGTGAGGTGTCAGCTGTCAGGTAGGTGATGAGTGAAGAACAGAACAGAATCCATTTCCTCTTCAAACTGCTGTCAGACATTATCTACTGCACTCTGATCACATCACTCAGACCAGCTGCTTTCTACAAAGTCTCATCAACAACATCTTTAGAAACAAACATCAACAACCAGGAAGCAGCTTCACCTCTGATCACACACACACTCAACTCTACTCACTCACCTGGAGGATCAACATGAAGGTAGATGATGCTGATGGATTTATTGTTCGTCCCTTTTGTGAAGACACGACACTGATATGTTCCAGTGTCATTAATCGTCACATTCTTCAGAATCAGAGACACGTCTCCATCCTTCATCTGTCTGTCCTGCAGATCCACCCGGTTCTTAAAAGATGGATGCTGGTTGGTGGTATCAATGCGCCCGTCCCGGTACAAAAGGACTTGTCGAGACTCCAGGTCAGTTTTGCTCCACGCTACAGCTGTGATGTTGTTGTTTGGAGCTCGACATGTCAGATTGACGTTCTTCTGTCCAGACTCAGCTGTGATGTTTTTCTGGGCTGAAAGAGGAAACAACACAGAGAAGAGAGGTCACGAAGGTTAAAGTGCAACTTTTCATTTCTAGAACAGTGATTATTGTGATGGGCTCCATCCAAAAACACTCAAAGAGAAGCATGAAACATATGAGTCCAGCAGAATTTCAGGACCGTGTCAGCTAGTGGTTATATTGTATTGATGTGTGCTCAATCATACAGGTAAGGAAATCCCAAAAGTACATATGGGTGACAGATGAAAGAAATGAACATGTTTTAAAAAATTAATAAATGTTGCCTGCAATTATACTATGATTTCTGATATTTAGTAGCGGACCTTTTTCATAATTTAAAATTGGAACTTTTGTTTCATTTTGGTGTTTATACAGGAGAGATCAAATTAAAAATCACAGAATTAGAAACAAGGGGAAAGTGATGTTCTCACGACTCAATGTTTCACAAAGACTGCCTCACATGGAGCCAATAACCACGATCTCCTTTACGTTCAGCTACACTAACATCAGCATCAATGAGCATCATTACTCGGCATGTCGCTCTAATCAAACCACACTTAAAAACGCTCATGTTGAATCATTTGATCAGGTATTAGATGAGGTTTGAACAGGGGTGTCACTAGGTTTTAAGGACAGGGGGGGCTTAGCCCCCAAGAGATGCACACGACATGAACGAACGTAGTGAATGAGCACAAAATTTCACAAACAGAAAACAAAGACTGAGAAATTGTTTTCCTACTTTTTTGGACAGATTAAACATCCTAGGCCACCAATAGATCTATTGTTTTATTTCAGTCTGCTTTATAATACAGTACAACAAAAAAACAGAGGAAATGTGTTTGCCGCATCAATAACAAGAAAAAAACTGAAAATAAAAAAGTACATTTTTCTGGCTGCAATCACCAGTTACTTGGTGGGTGGAAGCATCAAAGAATGACGTCTGTTTTTAAGAGTGGCAAATCGGTCAATCACTCTGTTGTGACTCAGATGCTGAAGCGTGTCTTTTTCAATAGACATGACTGCAAGACTGTGAAGTCTTTTCTGACCCATTGTTTGACGCAGCCAGGAGTGCAGCCGACGCAGTGCACTAAAGGACCGTTCGCACGAGCAGCTGCTGACAGGCACTGTTAGGGCAACTTGGATGGTTGCCTTCAGAGAGGGAAACATGTCTGAATCAAGGAGGTTGTACACAGACAACATATTTTTGGGTGGACATCCAGCCTCTGTTTTCCGGGTAAGAAAGTTTCTGGCCACCAGAACCTCCTCTTTTTTCAGGTCAAGTCTGTAGTGCTTTGCAAGTTCATTCAAGTGTGGTTCACTCAAGAAGTTCTCAGATTCAGGACTGCATGCCTGGACGCCTTTTAGCAGCCCTGCATCTACACTGCAAAATCTTTGATCAAGCTCGCCAACCATCCGATCCACACAAGGGAAAAGTAACTCTCTTTTCAATGTGTCTGAGTTGTTCAATTCAGTGCGTGAACCCACAGTTGCCTCCAGGACAAAATCCTCCATTTTCCTCTGTTTGTGCCTTGTCTTGGCACCTGGTTCAGGGATACTGTGGGTGTTACACAGGGCCTTGGTTTTCTCATACAGCTCTGTAGCAAATGCATCTGAGTGTTTGCCCTTAAGTGTGTCACACACAGCTTGTTTGCAGATAAAAGCTTCTGCCAGGTCTAAAGTCTCTTTCTGCAGGAATTTGTGGAGTCCTTCGGTTACAGACAGAATCGACTGAAACATCAGTAGTGCATAGACTGCTGAGAACTTGTAGAGCTTTGCTCTGAGACCAACAGCTATGGGGGATCCAATTGCAGATAGGCACTCCAAAATGGCAGGCAATGTCTCAAGAACTGCACTGATTGATCGCAACTGACATGCCCAGCGAGTGTTTGAAAGTTGCACAAGCTCAGTTTTTGTCAATCCAAGCTTTGCCTGAGTCTCCATGAACTTATGATGATTGACTAGGGAGGTGCTGAAGAAAGAATACACACACTCCAACAAGCTGAAAAGCTCCACAGCCTCTGGGGCAGCCTTGCAAGTATTGCACAAAACCAGGTTGAGTTGATGAGCATAACAATGCACATAGATAGCCTCAGGATGGAGCCTTCTAAAATGTGCTTGTACACCTCCAGTGGAGCCACTCATAACGGCTGCACCATCATATGTTTGTGCTACACACTTAAGCTCTGCAAGACCATAGTTTTGGATCTGCTGCTGAATCTCATTTGCTATGGACTGGGCATCAAATGATTTTATCTCTGCAAGTGCAAGGAAACGCTCCTTCACTGCCCCCTCTGACACGTACCTGACACAAACAGCTAACTGCTCTGCCTTTTTATCCCTTGCCTCATCCGCCATGATGGAATAGACTTTAGACTTTGTCATTTCAGATACAATGACACTAGTAACTTCCTGGGCACAACAGTCAATCATGTCATTCTGGGATGTTGGTGAGATATACTGTGCATTTGATGGGGGATTATGTTTTTGAAGAAAAGGATCAAACTCCTTCAAAAGCTCCATGCACGCAAGAAAATTCCCTCTGTTTGGGCTGTCTTCACCTTCATCATGACCACGAAAAGGGAGTCCCTGTCTCCCTAACATAGAGGTGACTGCAACAATTCGTCTGAGATACTCTCTTCTTTCGACTATCTCACTCACATTTGCAGTTGCTATCATCTGTGCAACGTTTCCCTGTTTGCTAGTTCCCTGGTAGCTTTTCCATGTAACAACACTGTCCTTATGTGTTTGTGCCATCTCATGCTTGCCAAAGATGACTAAAGCTTTCTTCCAGTTCTTGCAACCGTTACTGACCAAACTATCATGTTTGATGTTTTTGCCAAACACTCTACATGGGAAGCAGAAAGCTGCATTCTGGTTGACTGAATATTCTAACCAGTTGTGCTTTTCAAACCAGCTGTGGTTAAATGCTCGCTTCTGTGTACCAAACGTATCATGTGGATAGCTCTTCAGCTTCACCTGTCTGGGCCCTGTGTCTTTGTCACCTAAATCAAACCCTGTAGTAGAATGAGTTGCTGCAGCTGCTTCATCATTTTCCCTCTCTTGGCCTGTTTGCTCTCCTCTCTCTGTAATAACTTGATCTTCCTCTGCCTCTCGATCTATTTGCTGCAGCTCCTCTGTCTCTCCTTGCTCTCTCTGACTTGAACTTGCCTGTTGACCTTTTTCTCCCTCAGCCACTCCTTCTGCCTCACCCTTCAAGATACATTAAAACATACTGAATTGTAATGTAAATTGCTAATATCATGACTTCTGCTCCCGCTCCACAGTAATTTGTTGCTCCCAAATATTTTGAAGTTACAAACATTATATTTTGAGCACGCATGTGACTAAAATGGTTGCAATTTAAAGCCCTGAAAAATATTACTAAATTACTTGAATTGAAGTAATATTAAAATAGAACCCTCAAAAATATGTGAGTCAGGCTAATTTGACTTATATATATCTCTCTCTCTTTGCTCTCTCCACTTTCTAACCTTGACTCTCCTAAATAAAAGCTCAAGTTAAACAGGTCTTATATGTTGTACCGTGACTGAAATGTTTCATATTTCATATCCATATTGAGTCCCATAAAATTCTAATCAGACTGTCTGCATCACAAATGACTCCATCCTTTGACTCACCTCTCCAGCAGACGTCTCTCCCCTCTGCCTCTCTGTGCTCCTCTGCCCTGACTCCTACAGGTTAATGGGGATGGAGTGATTATTATTATTTCCACTGATGATAACCATACCTGAATGAGCTCAGCTGGATTTTTCAGAGCTAAAACGAGTGACAGAAATTAACATTATGCTAACAATTTAACTTAGTGCGCTAGCCAGGTTTTTATTTATCAAAATGGGGAGCACCTGGTTCATTATTTACATGGGACTCTCTGCTGTTAGCTGGAGCTAACTAATTGTTACTACCAGCCAGTGATGAAGACTTACTTTCTTGAAAAACTTGCGTATATCCATGATTTCTTGCCGATTGCCACATGCACGCTAGTGTTTCTGCAGGTGTATACGAGCGGAGTGTAAAGTAGCAGTGAAAACGAGGACTGGATTTTCAGTCATGTGGATGTCCCCTGTGAACAACTGGAAGGGATTGGATAACGAAGCACTGACGCTACCTTAACAATGTAAAGCGAAAGGGACCAACCGAGTTATGATCATATTTGTGTGAATAGCGACAGGTTTATATTATTATTTCTTTAAACTCATATTCCTGCATCTTTATATTGAATTTGTCTGCAAGTTCTGTAAAAAAAAAAAAATCGAATAAGTAAAAAAAAAAAAAAAAAACCCACCAAATTATTTAGGGGGGCTTAAGAATATTTTAGGGAGGCTTCAGCACCCCTAAAATAGGCCTAACGACGCCACTGGGTTTGAATGTGATCTGCTGATGTGAAGCTGAAAGCAGAAGTCACCTTCGCCAGCAGATCACAAACAGGAAAAGTGACCGGGGGCGTTGCCTCTCATCTGTTCTGTCGTTCACAGAAGTCTCCTCAGTTACCGCAGCCACAAACGACGAGCTGAAAACATTTCAGCAGCCTCTGCGTGAAAACTTTCCCTGACTTCGTTGAGATTTCTCGGTTTTATCGTTTCAGAGTGGACAGCAGCTTTTCTGCCCAAGTTTGGCTTCAGCCTCTGACGGTAAGATGGAAACTCTTTAACTGCTGAACAGCCTTTGAAATTTTCTTTCAGCGTAACCTTAAACAATTGTTGTTTTTTCACAGCGTTATTATTTTAGTTCGATGTTTTGCGCTGGTTTTCATTTTAATTTGGTTTCAAATGGATAACACGCGTTAACAATTTCCATACTAGTTTTCAGTCGTGATTTAAATATCATTTATATAATACTGGACTGTTTGGGAACATGAGAAGCGTGAAATTTACCATTGGACTTTTTTGTATAGTCCTCCCTCTTTGTAAGAGGCCACCTAAACGCGTACGACATGAATGGAAAGCCCGGTATCTGCTCTATGACTTTGTGGGGTAGCTCACTTAAGTCAAATGTTACATCAAATTAAGATACAGGCTGATTTTCACTTGTATTCCGTGTTTCTCCACATCGCCCCTCGTATTGTTTTTTGTTGTTGTTTGTTGTTTGTTTTATGATTATTACCTCTTATCAGTCCACGACTACGTACATGAAATTAAATGTTCCTGGTTTAAATGATAAAAACGCCACATTTAGGGCATGAAGGGGTTGATGGAGCCGGGATGGAACAGCTGTTTTAAATGTGACAGTTTTTTTTCTTTTTTTTTTATTTCTTTAAATATAACATTTGATGATGTTTTAACATTTTTTTTTTTATTAAAACGGTCTGAGTACGTTTATAACCAGGGTAACCTATGAGTAACCCAGGAACAGAGAAAATAGTCAGGGAGCATGTTTACCAGTATATAGGGAATAGAGAACGTAAAGGTTCGTTGTTGGAGTCTATCCCAGGTGTCAAGTGTGTCATTGTGTGTGGGTCAAATAAGTGACAATTGTTGCTCTGGGGAATCTTGAAACTGTACGTGTCATGTCTGTGTGTATTTTGTTTCTTTAAGTGAGAGTAATGACAGAGTTCTAGTTGGCCTTTGAAACTGTCATGAGAACAGGTTCCCACAGAGACAGACACTTGGTCATCTTTGAAACATCATGGGGGAATTTTGAAACTGCAGAAAAAACAGCATTTTGTACACAGAAGTAACAGAAAACAGACAGAGGTCAGAGGGTTCTTTGCTATGATATGAGATCTGAACGATGCTGCAGTGTTTAGTACTGTCACTTCACAGCAAGAAAGTTCCTGAGTTAAATTTAGGCTGGGGCCCTTTCTGTGTGGCGTTTGAACCACTTTAGAGAATAAGAACAGTGAGCTTCCTCCCACAGTGCAAAGACATGTTAACTGGTGATTCTAAATTGGCCAGGGATGCTAGATAGATAAAGTATTTAAGTGCAGAATAAACTGCGCTATAAATGTAAGGGTAAAGTGAAACGTGTAGCTAAAATTCTTTGAGTGTCTTGTAAGACAAGGAACAAGTTAAATATTACACGCAAGTCCATCATCAAGTTAGAATTAGAATTATGTATTCTGAAGTTATTGGCTTTAAACTGAGTCCCTCACAAGTAACGCTCCCTTTGAATGCACAGACACGACTGTTAATATTAAGTTATTATTGCTGATTATACAAGGAAGAACACCACGCCCTAGAGGAGTGACAGTAAAGTGTTGCGTTGTCGTTTAGGTCCAACTTAACAATTGTCGTCATGATTAAAAGCTGTCGCAGAACCACGTAAACATTTATTCGATTCGATTTTCGATTTTCTTAAGATGCGTTTTTATTTGAATTTAATTTTTCATTCAGTTTCTCGCGATAGTTTTCGGGATTCTTTTAAAAGTAATTAAAATGACATTAGGTGGATTTGCACCAGGACCTAAACATGGATCTTATGAGGGTTTTGTAACTTCATTTCATGCTATTATTTTCCCTTCCCTGAACAGTATTTTCCTCTCTCGTATATGCACCGCTATACTATATGCTTCATGTCCACGTACAGGAAATTAATATTTTTTTATTTTCTAAACCGCGAAAGTTTCTTTTTTATTTATTTGTTTTCCAATTGACGATGTTTCTAAAACAAAAACGGAGAAAAATCTTCATCGAAGATAATATAAGCTGGATTCCATCATTAAAACAGGCCTTTGAAAAATTGCCAAATAATAATAAGAAGAAGAGCAAATCCGTTGTATCCTCAGCCTTATGTTATATTATTAAGATAAATAACAACTTGAATTGATTAAAATACATTTGTTATTATTATAAAAGTCCAGCTCACCTCCAGCAGCAAAAACCGAGACAAATACAAAGAGGACACTTTTGATCATTTTGCTGAGAAAAAACGAAGACCGTCGAGCTTGGCCTAGTTCATCTTACGAGTCTTCCAGTCGGTCTGCGTCCAAACAGAAACTAACTGGAGAGTGCTCTCATGACTGCTTGACTGATGCTGACAGTGGCCAATCAGCCTGCTGTGACTGTCACTTTTTTTCTGCGTTAGCTGGAAGATTTGATTGGTCAGGAATGAAAATGAACCAAAACTTTTTAAAAGCGCAAAGTATTCTTCATCTAGACTTTATTTACAGGTTGTCTGAAATCGAAGATTTGAGGGAAAAAACAAAAAAAACCTTTTTTTTCTTTTTTTGTTTTCTTGTTTTCATCTTGTTACAGTCTCTGTTTCTTTTTTTCTTTTTTCCTGCAGAAGCAAATTAAGCTCCTAGCTGTTAGCCAAGATGCACAGAGAGAAGGATAAGGCCCAAGAAAGGGAAGGATGACCCAGGTGGAGGCCGCAAACTAAACGTGTCAATGAGGGATTTTTTTTTAAATTTCTTCTTCTTATATAATAACAATACTAATAATAATAATAATAATAATAATAATAATAATAATAATAATATTTTTAATCTATCTTCAAATAGTAAGAGGTTAGTATCGTTTCAAATGAACTCAGAGACTATGGGCTCAAAATGTGGTCATAAATATTTTGTACTTGTAAAAAAGATTTGTATGTGTAAAAAAGATTTGTATGTGTAAAAAAGATTAAGTAATGTAATGTGATAACATAAAATAAATAAACAATAACAATAAGAATAATAATAATACATAAAATAACATCATTTCCTTTGGGGTTATTGAAGTATTCTGGTTCTGAGAACTATGCCGCAAGGTCTGTAAATGACAGCTGTTGGCTTTATGTTAAACATATAATTGTTTTATTCTGTATTTCTGCATTAAATTCTCTGTACATTCGTGGGTATGTTTGCTTTTTTTATTTGTAATGGAGGAGATCAGGATGTCTGTGTTCGACCTTTACTGTTTTATAATCACGAAGATACCGAGGGTAGCAGAGTAACAACGCAGTCTGTATTCTTATTATGATAACTGCAGCTACCTTTTGTTTACGGGATATTTGAGGAAAAAGTGAGTGCTGAATAAGTTAAAATTATTTGTGCTGGTTAAGTCCAAAAACACCCAATGAGAAGGATGTGCGACATCTGAAGATACGGGTTACGGATAATGAATGAATCTAGGCCCCAAACATTAAAAAACAAAACAAAAACAAAAACACATGTGAAAGTGGTAATAGTCTAATAGTAATTTAAGGAAAATAAATGTAATATTTATATAATCATTAGCATTTAGATTAAAAATAAAACTACATTTACTTTGCATAGAAGTGTAAATTAAATCAATTGTAGTAAATGTTCTGTAGATGAACGTAATAAAACTGATGATGTACCTAAAACAAATTATAAAGGACTACATGAACAGTGTTCTCGCATCTTTATGTGACTTTTGATCGGTTTAAAATGTTTTCTGTTCCTGCAAACCTAAAAATAAATAAATAAAATCATCAATCAAAAAGTAAAATAAAACCAAACGTGAAAATCACCTAATTGTGTGTCTGTTTTATTTTCAGCAGTGTTTTGTAATGAGAAGAAGTAGTTCCTGTTATTTTATTTAAGGCCACTGTGTGATCAGAATCAGAGGTGTGGACTCGAGTCACATGACTTGGACTCGAGTCAGACTCGAGTCATTAATTTTATGACTTTAGACTTGACTTGAAAAAATGTTCTAAGACTTGTGACTTGACTTGGACTTTTACACCAATGACTTGGGACTTGAATTGGACTTGAACCGGTTTACTTGAAAAGACTTGATATTTTACCCCAAATATAAAATTTAACATGCATATTATATAGAGATTGAAAATGTGACGTCATTCACGGGTAGAACCGCAAAGGATTCTGGGAACTCGTGGCAAGCGGTACTAGCGCACGCAGGCTTTCAATTAAAATCAGTTATACAGCGATAAAAAGAAACACAAGAAGCTGTTGTATTATTAACTGCAATAGCCGGTCGCATGACAGCCACGGGAAGCCGACGGGTAAAGAGATCGGTTGTTATCGGATTACGTCGTTGAAGAGAAATTGTTCGAGCCATGTTTCCGAAGTAACAAAGAGGCGACGGATGGCCTGGATTGCAGCCAGTCAAAGACAAAATATAACGTCCTAGAACACTCCAGCTCACAGGTTAGTCTGCGCCAAGCATTTACACAAAGGTCAGTGTTTTTTAGTAGTTAATACGTCATTTTCATAACATAATTGGTGATATAGGTTACAAGCAAGTCTGGCGCTGAACAGAAATTGTCGCGCTATGCTCCTTTGTTTATTGTGCATAAATAGTGAATTGTCCTGACACAATATTGCGTTTCGCTTCTGTTATTATGGTACATTGACAAAAACACATACTTTTATTCACAGGATAAAACAGGTTTTTTGTATCACTAATTGCCCAGTACGATTACAGCATACAGTATTATTGTCACTGCTACATTTCTGTGATGCTACCAGAAATTATTTCCACTACTAATTAATTACCGTTGAGCTCAAAGGTCCTATTAATAAACGGTTAACGAATGTGTATTTATGACGACGATTTGTGAGACTGGTAAACTTATGATACGTACGATGGTCTTTACTTTCTACACGGTGCATTTCAAGGTCCTGCACCCATCCGTCGGTAAACTGTACCTGGGCTTGTTGCAGTGACCTGAAGTTACTAAACTTCATGAGTGTATGCACTCACTCCAAGAACCGTATAATTATAAATATGCATATAAATATGCTAAGATGAGATAGCTGACTTCATCTAACTAGCAAATGTTTTCCAGGCTACGTTGGTGATACAGTTTTTTTTAATGTGTATGATATTTTTGTCATGCGATTTTAAAGCTGG
This sequence comes from Aulonocara stuartgranti, assembly GCF_965226115.1. Lineage (NCBI taxonomy): Eukaryota > Metazoa > Chordata > Actinopteri > Cichliformes > Cichlidae > Aulonocara > Aulonocara stuartgranti. The sequence continues at coordinate 64,452,835 of NC_138941.1, read as the reverse complement.
TCCTACAAGCGCATCCAAGAATAACATGCAGCTTATCTCAGAACTGTCGGTGAAAATTATTCTAGGAGCTAGGTTTAATTGAGCTGCATTTTAAAGAGGTGCAATTTCACAATTTGTGTATATTTTCTAAGTTCACTATTTTGTATGTGTTGAGAAAAACACAGATTTTAAAATTACATGGTCTAATATTTACATTTAGCATAACTGCAACATTATTTTTTCGTTTGTTTTTTTTAAAGACTCGAAAGGACTTGAAATTCAAAATTTCAGACTTGTGACTTGACTCGGACTTTTACACCAGTGACTTGAGACTCGACTCTGACTTGCCTGACATTACTTGAGACTTGACTTGAGACTTGAGGATAAAGACTTGAGACTTACTTGAGACTTGCAAAACAATGACTTGGTCCCACCTCTGATCAGAATAAAGCTGTAAGTATAATGTTTTCAATAAAGCGGACTAAGAAATGTTTTACAAACCCAGAGCAGAGGTGACTCAGCAGGGTTACAGCAAGCTAAAACTCATATTTAGTTACAGAGCAGGGGTGAAAACTGGACATGCTTTTACAGAACAGAACATGTTTCACAGAGACGCTTTAATTAAGTGTCTGAATGTCAAGTATGGTAAATGGCCTGTATTTGTATAGCGCTTTACTAGTCCCTAAGGACCCCAAAGCGCTTTACACATCCAGTCATCCACCCATTCACACACTGGTGATGGCAAGCTGACACTGACAGGGCGCACAATGTAGCGCACTGGGGCGTACTAACACAGGCGAGGCTGCCGGACACTGGCGCCACCGGCCCTCTGACCACCACCAGTAGGTAACTGGTAGACAACTTGCCCAAGGACACAACGACCGAGACTGTCCAAGCCGGGGCTCGAACCGGCAACCTTCCGATTACAAGGCGAACTCCCACGCCCCGTATAGAGACAATATTATTATTTACCAGAACCATAACTGAGCCATAAGGAGCTAAATTAGGCCCAGATTAGTCAAAGATAGAAAGCTATAATAAAGACTGTCGTCTGTGGCTCAGAAGGATGAACAGAAAGTGTGAGTCATAAACAAATGAGTTTAAGCAAATGTTCTTTGTTGGCTTGTCCCACTTGAAAATGAAACTTGTTGGGTCTAAAATGGCCACTCAGATTGTGAGGAAGCAGAGAAAAACAAAATGGAGGTTTGAAGCTGTTTTGTAGTCACAGAAAAAGATGAACAGTAGTTCGTTCTCTTCTATTTCAGGGAAGGCATTGTTTATATTTGAGCAGGACAACACAAAACCACAAACTGCAGCTATTACAACACCATGACTTTCTCTGAGAAGAGTAGAACCAGCAGCTGTTTCCATTATCTACGGCTCATCGCTGTGTTTCAAAAGAAGCTTCATGAGGGGGCAGTGGGGGCAAAGTTATGCTTCACAGCATAAACCACAATATGTGACAGTTTGATCAAGTTAAACAGAAGGTCTTACAAGGTGCACATAACATGTTTAGTTATAACAGACAGCTTCCTGCACTTAGTCTCATTAGTTTTCTTCTAAGATCCAGGAGTCTGCATGATGTGCTTTGTGTTCTAAAGTTAAAGGTAAATAAATCATATGTTTATGATTTAACATATCACATAAATCATATGTTAACCTTGTTTATTTTTATTTGATTAAACCCCAAAAATTCTAACAGACAGCTGGTGCTTAGAATAAAGTTGAATAAATATTAAAAAGAGATGATGTAATCATTTATGTACAGGCTGGACACTGCTTGATCAACCACAGGTGTAGTAATCACTGTTGGCGTGTGGGCCAACCAATGGCGTAGATTTGGCATGGACGGAAGGGACATGTCCCCACCAATATCCAGCGATTATTAAATTGTCCCACCAATAATTTGATCTCTTCGAGTAAAGAAAAACAACCCGATAGAAAGAAAAAAACGATCTGTTAACGTCTCATTCACCCAGCGGTGCAGAAAGAGTTAAATTACGTTCTCTACTTGAGTCCTACCTCATGTGACAAATTATTAAATTGGAATTCAAAAATGAATTTACAAATGCACATTTTATTCTACAATTCATTATTTAAGCACAGATTTTTATTTCGATGCGCGTGGCTCTTGTGGTCCTCTGTAGCACTCGTGCAATTGTTTGTGTTATGTCAGCTGTCCAAAGCAAGCACGCATGCGTTTTCTCTTTCAATCCTGCTTTTCTTAACCCTGAGTACGGACACTGAAGGAGGAATTTCTGTTAACATAATTTGAAGTGGCAAAGCTGAATGAACTGTATAGTTTCTACAGTGGCCCCTGCACTGTGGACAGGATTTATATAAAACATTAATATATAAAACATTGTCATTAAGTCACAGAAGGAGACACAAAGAGCAGGCATATCATGCAGGGAGTAGTTAACCCTGAGAGGAGATGCTGTGAAGGTCAAAGGTCAGATGAAAACCAAGCTCCTCTGCTGCCACCTGCTGGCTCTAATCTTTCTGCGGCAGATGCTTTTATACACCCTGGTGCTACATATGACATATTTAACAGACAAACATAGGACTATGTGAAGTGCAATGTACAAAAATTGCAAAAAAACAAAAACAAAAAAAAAAACAAGACAATGTAAGACTAGACAGAACAGGACGACACAGACACAATGTCAAGACATTTCTTATACTTCACTTCTTATGGAATCAGAACGATGCCACCTTGAAACGAAACCGAAAAAAATATTGAAACCGAAAAAAAATATTGTAACTGAAATAAATGTACTGAAAAATCTTGTATTGAAACCGAAAAAAAAATTGATAGTGAAAAACAATTAATTGAAACTGTAATTTTTTTGTTTTCGCTTACAATTTTTTTTTTTCGGTTTCAATCCATTTTTCGGTTTCAACCTATGTTTTTTCGGTTTCAAACCAATTTTCAGTTTCACTCTGCTGGCACTGTTTTGGCGTCCGGGGGCGCGCTGGGGGGCGGGGATTCCGACCCGCATGTATTTGCATATATTATAATGCTGACCAATGACTGGAGAAAACACTGACGACGCGGCTGCGGTCACGGACAAACTCGCACGTGTCTGTTCGGGAATGGCAGATGCCGAGAGGTCCAGCGTTTACATTACCGACTATTTCAAAGTGTTCTTCAGTAAATTGGACTACCGGACAGGAGGACCTGAGGCCCCACCGCATTATTTTTGGTAAGTTAAATGTGTTTGTAAACTAATCCGTAATTTAGGTCCTTAGCTAGCTACCTAAGGACCTAGCTAGCTAAAATGAGCACTCGGCTGTCGGGGAAACTTGTTTTGTAAAGTTCGTTTAGCTAACCCGTGCAGGTGAATGAATTTACCCTGACTATAAAGAAATCAAGAGAAACGCACCGGGCTGCTCAGTGACTAACCACGGTTACTGTACTTTTATTATAGTAGTATTATACTGTAAGAGCAACAGGCTGGACTCTGCTTCTGCTCCTGTGCAGAGCTGATTATTAAATATGTGCAAACAGCAGTCTGAACCTCGACTGAAACCTGCTCCATCATCTCATCTTTGCAGATGTCCATTTATAAAGCATCAACAACTCAAAGGTAAACATGATATTAGAAAATGTGTTAGTAAGGCCTTTAAAACAAATAAAAAAAAATAAACAGCTGTCGGCAGAACTGTAGGACTGAACAACTTCAGATCCCGAGTGTGTGAGGACAGAAGGATCAGCTGTATTTCAGATTTGAGAGATAAACTTTATATTTCAGTTTGTGATGATTCTGTTCTGTTTGTGATTACAGGAGCTGTCCTCAGATTCAGACCTCAGCACCACCCAGTGACAGCAGACAGATCATCCTATATCTTCAATCTTTGTAGTAACTCCAAAATTAACTGAAGAAAACAGTACAAAGGTTAAAGCACCACATGTGCTGTCAGTGAAAGCTGCAGCTGTTTTATTGATAAATTTAAAGACAAAAAGTCAAAAGGATTAATCACCCCTGTAACTGTGTCACTATACATCAGCATTAACAGTACCTCAGTTTGGTGTTTCAGAAAACTGCTGATCTCAGACCTGCACAACTTCTGTTTTAAACACTGAATGTACTCAGCTACATGAAGAGCACATGATGTTTTCTCTGACACAATTAAATAAAACCTGATTAAAGTCAAAGGTTGTTACTTGTATTTGAACTAAAAACTTGTGATCTGGAATTCTTTCACTGTTTTTTGACAATAGTGTTATTTATCATAAAGTAATTCAGAGTCATTCATACCAGAGTAACCAGTGAGCACAACATATATTTAACTTTCTACAGGACTTAAAGCTATTACTATAGCTTATAGCTATAGCTATTACTTAACTGCACTACTGTATAGTTATGTGTAAATAATCATTCTGTACATATGATTTTTAATCCTACAACTGTTTATAACTTGCATAGTTCACATTTCTGTATAACTGTATATCTCAGATTTCTGTAGTTTTTCATATTTATATCCTGTTCATAGCCTGTACATAGTTTGTACTCACTACAGCCTGTACATACTTATAGAATATTCTTAACATACTTCATACCATGTACATTGTAACATACCATAATAGACCCATTTCTGTAATATACTTAGATATCTATATTATTGCTAATATATATTGTAATATATCTATATCATGGCTAAAGCACTTCTGGATGGATGCAAACTGCATTTCGTTGCCCTGTACCTGTGCATGTGCAATGACAACAAAGTTGAATTCTATTCTATTATATTATGTAAAAGTCCAGACCCTCTGAGGATTATCTGAGTACTTCTAACATTACACAAAGCAAAGGTCTCCATCAGTGTTCATGAAATGCTGGGTTTATCCTTCTTGTGAGGGAGCTGCTGGTGAAGATCACGAGCCCTGCTTGATCCTGGCGACGAGTTTCAGTCTTCCTGGTGTTTCTGAAATGATGCCTCTCACTGTGGGTCAACAGAACTTCTGGCACAGGACAGCTGTAATGAAAGAAATTGAAGAAGTTTTGAAAAAAAAAAATCTTGGAAATGCCCTAAATGTGAGAAGCAGATTTTGTATTTACTTTTCTTTTGCCAATCAAGATAACAAAGTATAATTTTCACCATACAATTACTAACCTTGTCATGTCTGTTTTGGGCTCTGGGCTCGTCCTTCCCAGCGCTCATGAGACTGTTTTGATGCACTGTGGTATGAGGTGCTAACCTGTTGACAGTGTTGGGAAGGTTAATTTTAAAATGTATTCCACCAAAGATTATAGAAGTAATGTATTCTGAATACTTTACAACTACATGAATGTACTATTGCTGTTAGGGGTGGGGGAAAAAATCGATACTGTGTAGTATCGTGATATTTTGTTTGCTAATAATGTATCGATACAGGGACAGCAGAAATCGATATTTTGTTACAAAAAAGGTTTTTGTGCTCTGACTTCAGAGCATGTTGATCCTTTTTCTGAGCAAGAATCCTTACATTCCTTCACTGTCAAAATGTGTTTAACTTTTTTTTGGCAGCAATAAACAGGACAGTTTACTTATTTTAATTTAAGACATGTTTCATTTTAATTAAGTTTAAAACTTTTTTATTTAATGTAAAATTATATTTTGTTTTAATTTACTTTCAAATTCTTCAGTTGCTGAAGGGCCTGCATAGTTTTCATAAATTGCATAGTTCAGAATAGCTATAATTGTACCAGATGGTTGCATTCAGTTAAGTTGGACTAGACTGTAATACAAACCGTTCAGTTTGTCAACAATAAAACTGACTGAAATGAGAGAAAGACTGAGTGTGAGACTTTGATATTAGATAAAATGAATATTGATAAAGTTTACCTTTATGTACAGAATTTGAATATCGCAAAATATTTTTAAAAAATTGCAATAATATCGTATCGTGCGTTGAGTATTGTGATAATATCGTATCGTGAGTTGTATGGTGATTCCCACCTCTAATTGCTGTGTGATTTATTACTATTACTGAAGGCTACTCGCCATACCAATACCAACTAGATGTTAAAATCTTAATATAAATGAGTAACAGTAGGTGGACATTAGGTAAGGCTGCACTTTTTGCAGCGATCTCGTGTAGAAAACTATTCAGCGCGTATATAAAACAGGTCAGCGGCTCCGAACCGTAGTAAAGGGACCTCTGGCTGATACGTCGGGTTCGTGTCGGGCTCGTAGCTGAAAACTAGCTTTACTTTGTTGTCTGGGTCAAGTTTGCTAGGAGAGACAGAGAGAGGCGTTGAAAGGCTGCTTATTGTTTCGGAGGAAAACACGAACACGGTGTAGTCGAGTCTTAACAGCTTACTTACAGTTGGGCTCGTCAGGCACTCTTTTTGGCTTTAGTGGTTATTATTATATTTACATGCTTCCAGCTCCCGTTTCTGCTCCGTGACAGCTCGTACTTTTCCTTTTTCTCCCTCCCTCACTCACAGACACATAACGTGTATGGCAGTCCATTCTCCCTGCAGCACGGACTACGCTGCCCATAAGGCTACATTGTTTAGGGCGATGCCTGTAACACTCTGCTATTGCCTTCATATTAAATAATTTTTGTATAATAATTTTTAGAGGCTCTTATTGCGTGTTTTGTTTGGGTTTCCACCGGCGTGGAATTACCAAAAATAGAGAGACCATAGCCTAACATATGAAACAGGAAAATATCGCCATGTAATCCATTTATTTCAACAAACTAACTGTATTCTCAATATCACCTATTAAACAGTAACTGTAACGGATACATTTACTCATATTTTGTATTTTAAATACGTAACGCCGGTGCATGTATTATGTTACTGCCCAACACTGCCTGTTGAGAGCCTGAGATCCGCTCCTAGAACACCGGCCTCCAACTCCTGAAGAGACACGGGTGTCCCTAAATTTAGCAAATATTAGCTTCAGGCTAGCTTGCTACGACGAATAGGCTAATACCAGCATTTTACCACAACTTCACCAGATGTAGCTATAAAAACTAAACTAATGTCCAGCCCAGTGGGACAGCAAGAAAAGATGACAAAAAATGATTACTTACTTGCGGTTTGGAGGTTCAAGCTGAAATTGAAGCAGCCATTGAAAGACGGGAAGAGAGAAAGATGGCAGCTTGGTCAGCACTAGTGGCCTCTATAATGTATGCAAATACATGCGGGCCGGAAACCCCGCCCCCCCCCCCCAGCGCGCCCCCGGACGCCAAAACAGTGCCAGCAGATTGAAACTGAAAAATGGTTTGAAACCGAAAAATGGATTGAAACCGAAAAATGGATTGAAACCGAAAAATGGTTTGAAACCGAAAAAAAATGGTTTGAAACCGAAAAATGGATTGAAACCGAAAAAAAAAAAATTGTAAGCGAAAACAAAAAAATTACAGTTTCAATTAATTGTTTTTCACTATAAATTTTTTTTTCGGTTTCAATACAAGATTTTTCAGTACATTTATTTCAGTTACAATATTTTTTTTCGGTTTCAATATTTTTTTCGGTTTCGTTTCAAGGTGGCATCGTTCTGATTCCATAACTTCTCTGGTTACAGGTGTGGGGACCTATCTCTCCCCACCACACTCCCTGCTGGTGGCTGATGCTCGCAGCCATCGGTGCATTGGTGGTTCCTGTTGGGTCTGTGTTTCCACAAGCCCCGCTGGTTTTAGAGACTTATTCATCATGAAGAAAACAAGACAGTCGATCGATCGATTACTTGCAAGGGAGACCTCGTCTGTGTCCACCACGAAAATGACCCCAAATCCGGCCTCCTCTCGCTGCCTTTTATTGAGAAACAGTTCACACAAAACACATCACAGCAAAGCAACGCCCACATGGTTCTAAGACAAGGCATTGTATGTATATGTGTGAACTTCTGTATGTAAGTAAGAATGTGTGTGTGTTTGTGTGTGTATGCGTGTGTGTGTGTGTATGTGTGTGTGTGTGTATGACCTAGTGCTGGGCAGGAAGCTTACATCAAAATACCCTCACAAGGATGTGTCTGTAATAAAAGCCCCCCTTCCCATAACCTCGAGAATCTGGGGAGGAGGACAGTGGAATTTCTTTCATCCCACAGTTAAACAATGTAGAGATGGATGGTAAGCATAAAAATGACAACATTTAACAATCCACTCTACCAGTTCCCGATGTCCCTGGATGGGCACTTAGGTATGTACTTGCTCAATCTGGGTGATTGCTTGGTGGGTCCTGACCCTGTGGCTCAGTCAAGCCCCTTCCAGTGGATGTGGGACCCTCAGGCCTCGAGCCCCGGGGCTCGGTCCGCTCCGGCACAACCGGCTGCCGGCAGACCCTGTGGTCAAGTCGTCGCATCCTCCCTGTAGCTTCTGCATCGTAGCTGCTGGCTGACCCCACGTCTGGGGCTCTCCTCAGCTCTTTCCAGGAGGGTGGCACAGCTGCCCCTCCGGTCATCCTCCCTGGGCTCTCATGCTTTGGCGGGCCTCTGGATGTCTGGAGCCTGGATCTCCTTCATGCTTCATGCTTACTTCATGTGATTCAGTATTTATTATCTACTGTTACCTGTTACCTTCTCAACTACTCTTTTCTTATTATTATTCTTCCCCGTCCCCGAATCCTGTCGGTTCTGATTGTAATAACTTAAAATAAAAACAAATAATAAAGATCAAATAAACTATGACAATCATGTGGACCAGTATAGCAAAAGGTCCACTTGGAAACTAGATCTGTCGGGCATTTTTCTTGACCTTAGGGCCTAACAGCAATATTCTGATTGCTACAGGACAGGACGGGCAAAGAAAGAAAGAAATAAAAAAGTACAAATAAATAGAGATGGAAAATGAGTAAGACCAGAAAAAAATAATAAAATAGGATTTGAATAAAATATTTAATTTATGGCAGGAAACATTTCCATCAGCACCATCCACTGCAGCTGGCACAGTACTGCACACCTACCAATGAGAGAGACTTGGCATGTCTGCTTCCAGTTTGAATGACTGCAGTTCATGGACCTGGTTTTCCTGAGACAGGAGGATCTGTTGATGGCCTCCATGATCAGCAGAAGGCAGATCTTTGGGCAGTATTAATTACCCTACGTGCAGCCTTCCTGTATTCAGCTGTGGTCGCTGCTCACCAAACCCAGGCAGTAAGAGAACACACTCTCCACATGGACCAGCTGCAGCTTCTGGTCCATGTTACTCTTCCTCATGTTACTCTTCCTCATGTTACTCTTCCTCAGGATATGGGGGAGTGCACTCGCTGCTGGGCTTTTTTTTTATCAGGGTGATTGTGTTGCGGGTCCACATGAGATAAGTGGTGCTGTGGTTGCCCAAAAACCCAAAGGAGGAGACACATTTAACCTGTTCACCATTTATAATGAGGGGAGTGGACCCATCTGTGTCTCCTGGAGAACATTATGAGCTGTTTTGTTTTAACATTGTTTAGCGTCACATTTTTTGAGCACCAGCTGTTTCACTTTCACAGGGTTTGTTGGAGCACTTCAGTGTCAGAAGGTGGCAGCACAAGATCATAGTTTCATCTTGGGTAGTTACAAGAGCATTTCTAGAGACAAAGCTTGCAAATACACACACACACACACACACACACACACACACACACACACACACACACACACCAGATGTATGGTTCCAAATGTATAATAAATATTCCCAAATTAACACCTAAAATATCACCTGAGCTTAGGTAACCTCTGTAACTAGATGCCAAACTGTGTTGTTTTACAGTTTTTTTACAGCCGCTAGGACACATTTCTCAATACTTAGGTCACTTTTGCAAAACTCTTCACACAATTCTCCTAACTGACCTTCAGCTTGGCAAAGCAGTTCATTTCACATTCAAAATGCACTACAACTACCAAAACACTTTATTCAGGTCTCAAATAAACTCATTCTTCCAGAACACTAGCAAAGGTTGACAGCCGACAAACACACTTTGTCACCCACAAAACAATGACCTAAAAAACACTAACATGTAGCATTACACAGTGTTTTCTTGTGTAAAACAAGGACACATCTCTGTTTATAATTTCAACATATGTTACTGGGATGAATCAGACATCATGCAGAATTCGTTAATATTTGTTTATGTATTTTTTATTTTTTTGCACTAAGTAATCCCAAAATACAAGAATTTGTATACACACCATCCACTGATACACATACAATAGTAATGCTAATCTACTCGGTCTTCTCCATTTGGCCACAGCTTCTCATCCACATCACATCTTATGTCATCTAGGGCAATACACCTAGGAAATAATCTTCTGGCATGCCAGAATTGAAGGAGTTGAAAAATTGAAGGAGTAACACCTGTGTAGATGTTCATCTACAATGAGAATAAGCTGTGGCTGGTTACAGTTTTTTCTGAATGCTTAAACCCTAACTGTGATTCCTGTAGCACAATTGCTAAAATTATTCAGACTTATAGCAAAACCACTCACTGAGTTTGCAAAACTAAAAGCACAAAAACTGCTTTGCACTCAGTTTGCAATTTTGTAACACACACTTTGCAAAACTGTAGGCACAATTCACTGCACAACACTCAATTACCAAATTTCCAACACACTCCTAGCAAAAGTATACACATGTATGGCTATCATTAACACTAATTTGCCAACTGTCTGGCACACTTTCACATGTGAACACTGTTTTAGATAATTAGTCCACTTTGCAATCAGCCTAAGCACTATAAACAGGCCACAGGTAAGCTGTCTATGTGGAGTACAATGGAAGGAGCAGTAAGAGTGAGAAGAGTGAGAATCAGAGGAGGCCGAGGGAGAGGATGTGGAGGTGAAGAAGTTGGAAGTGCATACTGTAGTGCTGTGCATGGGCCTGATGTGTTGCATTTGTTTTGTCTTGTCCAGAGAGTGATGGAACTAGAAGCAGATGCAATGGGACATGAGCTACTTTTTGTAGATGAGGCTGGTTTTACAGTTTTTTCTGAATGCTTAAACCCTAACTGTGATTCCTGTAGCACAATCTCTAAAACTATTCAGACTTATAGCAAAACCACTCACTGAGTTTGCAAAACTAAAAGCACAAAAACTGCTTTGCACTCAGTTTGCAATTTTGTAACACACACTTTGCAAGACTGTAGGCACAATTCACTGCACAACACTCAATTACCAAATTTCCAACACACTCCTAGCAAAAGTATACACATGTATGGCTATCATTAACACTAATTTGCCAACTGTCTGGCACACTTTCACATGTGAAAACTTTTTTAGATAATTAGTTCACTTTGCAATCAGCCTAAGCACTATAATACAGGTAAGCTCTGTGTGCGGAGTACAATGGAGGGAGCAGAAAGAGTGAGAAGTAGAGGAGGCCGAGGAAGAGGACGTGGAGGTGAAGAAGTAGGATGAAGAGGACGACAAGGACAAGGAGGAGCAAGAGGAAGACGAGGAGGGGGGAGAGGAAGACGAGGAGGGGGGAGAGGAAGGGTAGGAAGAGTAAGAAATAGAATTGCTGATGACATCAGAGCTACAATAGTGGACCATGTAATCAACCGTGGAATGACCCTGAGGGTAGCTGGCCAACGGGTCCAGCCTAACTCGAGCCGCTACACAGTAGCAAGTACCATAAGGACATCTTGAAATGAGAATCGGTTAGTACAGTCACTTCGCACAAAGATTTGTAGCACTGCCATATGCCAATGAGAAACACACCAATACCATTGATGTAAAAATACTGAAATTGTTACTTTACAGAATTGCTAGATGACCAGATGCTGGGGGCAGAGGAAGCATGTTCACTGCAGACCAAGTAACCCATATAGTCATTATGGCGATTGCAAATAATCCTATACTTGGAAATGAACACTTGTGTTTGTTTTGATGTGTTTCAAGTACACCAGTACTTGAAGTTTGGATCCCTCTATGCTTATGGATCTATGACAGAAGTATGAGCTCAAACTGACATAGCCTACCTTGTGCACAGAGAAAGCAAAAGCCAGATGTGTTTTGTATTCATACCATCAGTGTGCAGTTGGCGCATTGTGTGCTTAGGAGATGATGGCTTGTGTGTACTGTTTGATACGGAAACACCATTTTTACGAAGGTGTGAAGAGTTAATCTAGCTGTGTTTGCTTTTGCAAGAGAACTACAATGTTTTGATTATTGGGTGACAGGTTTTCTTATTTGTGTGAAGAGTTTTGCAAAATTAGCCAATGGTTACAAAAAATGTGCTTAAGCAATCAGAAAAAACTGTAACCTCAGTAAAACCAGGAGACGTGGCAGGAACATTATTGGACACCGTGCCATCATCAATGTCCCAGGACAACGTGGTGGTAACATAACCATGTGTGCAGCTATAAGCCAAAATGGTGTTATTCACCATCATGCAACCGTAGGCCCATACAACACTGCACACATTATTGCATTCCTGGACACCTTGCATGACATGCTCACTGTTCAGAGACCAGAGCAGACCCGATATGTCATCATATGGGACAATGTTAGTTTCCATAGGGCTGCTTTGGTCCGCAACTGGTTTACAGACCATCCATCCTTCATGGCACTCAACCTCCCTCCATACTCTCCATTCTTTTTTTTTTTTTAATACTTTCTCTTTATTGATTTTCATCTTATTTTACATACAGAACTAAAGAGGGCAAGGGAAACCAACACAGTCACATATGTTCGCATATTCCAAAATACACAACACCTTGTTTTACTTACACATACTACATATTACACAGGTGCATGTTCCATTCAAACAAATTCGCAGTTGTCCCTCTGCATCACAGAGGTATCAGTTTCTAGTCTTTTGACGTATAACGATCCCATCGTTCCCAAAGTCTCTCTCCTTTCTCCTTCTGTAGCTGCAGTGAGAGGGTAATCAGTTCCATATGATGAATTGTGTTAATAATGTCTATGACCAGCTTCCGTGTGGGGGGGCTTGTCTGTAACCAACACTTAGTAATTGCCTTTTTGCATGCAACCATAATTATTTTCAGTAAGTATGAATCTCTGTTATTTATATCCTCAGGTATATTCCCAAGGTACATGGTACTAAAGGAGAAGTCCAGTGTTACTTCCAGCACATCCATCACCATTTGTTTAATCTCTTCCCAAAAGGTCTTCAGTTTAGGGCATGACCAGAAGACATGGACGCAACCTGCAGCGACCTCCCCGCACTCCCTCCAGCATGAAGCGCCTGAACCACTTATTTTGGATTTCTGCTTTGGTGTGATGAAGAATCTAATTAAATTCTTCCATCCAAAATCTCGCCATGTTAAAGAATTGGTGGTAGATAACACATTCTTCCACATCCGCAACCAATCTTCCTCTGAGATAGTTATACCTGCTTCTTTTTCCCAGCGATGACTGACATATCTTGTTGAGGTCTTTTTCATGGCTGTAAAACTTCTGTATATTTTGCCTATAGTACCTCTTATAATGTTCTCACCATAAGCATCCATAAATATTCGGATCACCCCACTAGCATCTGCGTCAAGCATTCTAATTTCGTTCCGGAAGAAGCTCTGAACCTGTAGGTAACGATAAAAATCTTCCCTGCCGATCTCGTAAATCTGACACATGTCCTCAAAATTGATCAGCTCCCCATGCTTAACTATCTTACAGATTGCAGTGATTCCATGCCTGGACCACTCCCTGAATTTATGGTCTAACAATGCTGGAAGGAAGCGTGGGAGATACGCTGGCCATCCCAGCAACCCTATTTCCCTATTAAGACCAAAAATTTTAATCACATCCGCCCATTTTTTCAGGGAAAAACTTACACATAAATTTTGCATCTGATATGCCTGTGGTAAACTCTCAAGGGACCCCAGAACAGACTGTATTGGGAAATCCATCAAGGAAAGCTCAATGTCCTTCCATTTTGCCTCAAACTTAGAGTTACACCAGCACACTAGAGGTCTGATCTGGGCTGCCAGATAGTAATCCTCAAAGCACGGTAGAGCCATGCCCCCCCGCTCACCAGGCAGCTGCATTGTTGCATATTTCACTCTCAGCCTTTTGTTTCCCCATATGAATCTTGAGCAATGCATATCCCACTCCCTAAATTGTTTTGCTGGAACCTCAACTGGAAGTGCTGCAAACAAATATAGCAGCTCATACTCTCCATTCTTGAATCCCATCGAGGAGTTCTTCTCTGCCTGGCGCTGGGAAGTGTATGACCGTCATCCTCATCAACAGGTGGCCCTTTTACAGGCAATGGAGGAGGCATGTGGAGATATTGACCAGGCATCATGTCAGGCCTGGATATGGCATTCAAGGAGATATTTTCACCGGTGCCTTGGACTGGAGGATATCGCATGCGATGTGGACGAAATTTTGTGGCCGGACTCAGAAAGACGACATGATGTAGGCTGATTGTCTTTTTTTTTCCTTTTATTTGTGGAATTCCTATTTTGTGTTCTGACTTTGTCTTGGTATTGATGAGTGTGAATAAACACCAATACTTGACGTTTGGATCCTTGTATGTTTACATGACACTATGACAAAGGTGTGACCTCAAATTGACATCTGTACACAGAGAAAGCAAAAGCCAGATGTGTTTTGTATTCATACCATCAGTGTGCAGTTGGCGCATTGTGTGCTTAGTAGATGATGGCTTGTGTGTACTGTTTGATACGAAAACACCATTTTTACAAAGGTGTGAAGAGTTAATCTAGCTGTGTTCGCTTTTGCAAGAGAACTAAAATGTTTTGATAATTGGGTGACAGGTTTTTTTATTTGTGTGTAGAGTTTTGCAAAATTAGCCAATAGTTACAAAAAATGTGCTTACAGTTTTTCTCAAATGTTAAAACACAAAAGCCAATCCTGTAACCCAAATGACCAGTAGTCTAAACACATTTACTAAATGTAGCCACCATATTCCAGTACCATAAACACATGTCACATGAAGACACAATTCACAAAACACAACCCTCTGTACTCACAAATCTAAACACATTTTTCCTTGCTAAAACACATGTTGCAAAACAACTCTGCTCATATTCTCAAATGAAAGCCCATGTGATGCAAAATGCTTGCCACAGTCACCAATCTGTGAACACAGGGAACACACCTGGCGTCAGTCACTACACACAACGACTCAAAATTGAAGACACCTGCTGCTAATGATGTGACCCCACCTATGAAAGCATAGTTTGGTGAAGATGCCAAACAATCACAATGGATGAAGGCATTCGAGCGTGCGGAAGGAGAAGAGCTGCAGGCCAAAGAGGAAGAGGGGTTGAGATCAGAGGAGGAAGAGGTGAAGGCCTAAGAAGAAGAGGAGTTCGGAGTAGAGGAGGAAGAGAAGGAGGCCAACAAGAGAGAGGAGAAGGTCCAGGTGGGAGAAGAAGACAACCTTGCACCATCATAACAGATGATATGCGAGCAACAGTAATTGATCATGTCATTGTCCATGGCATGACAATGGCTGAAGCGGGACGAAGAGTACATCCAAACCTGAGTAGGTCCACCGTGGCCACCATTATCAAGGCATTTAGACAACACAACAGGTATAGTACGCTATTGCTTTCTTTGTCACACTACAGTTTTACAGGCCTGTGAAAGTGGTCTGTCACTTTACATGTAGTTTTACATATAAATCAGTCAATTGACAACACATGTTTCTTTCTTTAGAGCTGAAAGAATGCCACATAGAGGTGGGAGGGTTGCCATATTCACAGCGGCACAAGAAACCCTCATTGCAGATATGGTCCGTGAGAACAACTGCATTAGACTCCGAGAGATCAGAGACAAAGTCATTGCAGATAATGTACTTTGAGAACATTGATGCTGTCAGCGTGTCCACAATAGACCGAGTTCTCCGGCGCCAACAGATGAGGATGAAACAGGTCTACAGGGTTCCCTTTGAGCGCAACTCTGCGCGACACATAGCACAACGTTACGAGTATGTGCAAGTACGTATACATCCATGTCCACAGTACAGTTAGTGGACATACTGTGTTGCTTAGTGGCCTACATTACTTCTGGACAATACTGTTCTACCTGATTGACCGTTCTGAACACCTGTACGCTTTTCCATGTTCACAGAGGATAATGCAGTTGGACGCGATGGCCAGACTCCATGAGTACCTCTTCCTGGATGAGGCTGGCTTCAACCTCCAGAAACTAAGGCGAAGAGGCCGTAACATCATTGGCCAAAGAGCCATCACTGAGGTTCCTGGCCAACGGGGGGGTAATATTACTCTTTGTGCAGCTATGGGTACGGAGGGGCTTCCCCGGCATGCTGTCCTTGGGTCTTACAACACCCAACGTCTCCTCACCTTCCTAGAGGAGCTAAAAGACATCCTCCTGGACCGTCAACAACACCATCCTAGGCTAGCACATCACATGTATGTGATCATTTGGGACAACGTCCGCTTCCGCAAAACACACCAAATCAGAGAGTGGTTCACCACCAACAGTGACCACTTTTTAAACGTCTGTCTGCCACCCTACTCCCCTTTCCTGAACCCTATAGAGGAGTTCTTCTCATCATGGAGATGGAAGGTGTATGACAGACAGCCATACACAAGAGAGAACCTCGTACGGGCAATGGAGCTGGCCTGTGCTGACATCCCAGTGGAGGCCTTCCAGGGATGGATTCGCCATTCCAGGGCGTTTTTCCCGCGGTGCCTAGCAAGGGACAATATAGCCTGTGATGTGGATGAGGTGATGTGGCCCAATGCAGCTCGGCGACATGATGCCGCACAGTGACTGTGTGTAATACTGTAAAATGACCGTGTAGACAATAAAAACAGACTTCACACCCTGATCATGTTTCCGAGAGTACTGTTGTGTGCGATAGCTTCTGTTTTTGCATTGAGTTGTGTTACAGTAGTGTACGTACATGCAGGATGTTTTTATAGATTTATAGTCTTCATGTGAAACTCACAAATCTAAATGCCTAATCCTCTGCAGGGTTCTATGACGATCCGTTACTGTACAGTTTATAAAAATATGCATTGGCAGTTATGAACCAAAGAACCTTCTCACAAATTGAGCATTGTGTTTTCAATTGTTTTGCTGTAGTGTGTAATGCTGTGTATAGTGTTTACAGTTTTGACAGCTTCGAGCTGCTCTCTTGGTGTGGGAGTTTGAGTTTTGCAGTGGGAAGGTGTGGTTGTGTTTATGTAGCTTTAGAGAAGGGTGTTGTGTTTGGACATTGGGGGACCTGGTGGTAACGTTTGTGACATGTGTTTTAGCATTTGAGAAAAACTGTAAGAAAGCAGCTTTTTTTCATTTTATGGTGAACATGTTGGACAGCTATCATATACACAATGTTTCAATGGTACCTTTGATCCAAGTAAATAAATTATCATTAAAAATCACCCAGATTCCTTTAGTGTAAAAGAAAGAACACAAACTCTCATTTTTGCACATTTGCAAAACTTTTACATGTTTAATCATTCGGACAGTTCCTGTTGGTGCAGAAATGCTTTGAACTTCCTGATTTAAACTTCTGTGTAGTAACGCTGCCACCAGCACATCAGGAACAGCTGTGCAATATAACATAACCTGGACATACACTTTCCTTCAACCTTTCAATAGACTGCCTTTAACTATGATGAAGGGAAACATTTGATGAGGCATAAATTTCAGTAATTATATGTAAAGTATTGATAACTGGAGAATCAAACAGCTGCAGTCTTCTCCAGAACATCCCAAAGATTATCTTTTAAGAATAAAGGTGTGGACTCTGTGCTCTCTCTCCGCAACATTTTAAACTAAAGGTTGGTGCTTAATTATGGATGTTGATTGAACTATTGCTGCGTAACTTTTTTTTCCCTAAATGATTTCACATTAATAAAAGTTAATAAAAGAAAATAAGGAAGTTCATTCTTCCTGACTCAATCCAGAAAAGGAGAAGTAGACTGGAAATCATGGCCTGCAGTGTGTTTATAAATGGATTTACAGTCAGGGCTTCGGATTTTTTAACTGTTCCCAGTATTAGATGTAAATGTACTGAAGGTGCATTCAGTGACCGTGGTCACATTCTTGTGAACAAGCTGCATGCTGACCTGAAATCAAATCTGTGCAAACATTCAGAAACAGACTCCAAAAATCTGCTACATTAATAAAACTGACACTGCTGTGAAAGATGTGAAGTGCTGCAGTTTGATTACTAAAATCATTTATTTTATGTTTCTGTCCACCATAAACCTCTTTGTTGAGAAATTGTTTTCATGCGAACATAAACATTTTTTATATGATATAATTACAGGTTTAGGTTTGCAGGTTTAGGTTTGAGTTTAAAATGTAAATTTAGTCTGAAGTTTATTTTTTAAAATTCACTGAAACCAAAGACTCCGTATTAAAATGTTGTGTGTGGTTTCTGTTATTATGATGTGATCTAATAAATTTGTTAATTAATTAATTAATAATAATTATTAATTTATTATTATTTATTAAGATCTGTACATTTTATAAAATGAGTCAATGTTAATGCTTTAGTTTTCATCAAGAAAGTTTATACATTTCTGCAGCTTCATAGCACGTCATCTGAGTCCTCAGTAGGAAACTTGACTGGATGTTGCTTCTTATGATGACAAGTTTGTTGGTGTATCACAAAACCAACGGCAAAAAGAGCAACAAGAGCAACTACAACAACAACAGGAACAACAACCTGAAGAGTCGGAACTCCGACCCTTTCAGTATCATCCATGCTTTCATCTGCGTCTCCGC
This sequence comes from Aulonocara stuartgranti, assembly GCF_965226115.1. Classification (NCBI taxonomy): domain Eukaryota; kingdom Metazoa; phylum Chordata; class Actinopteri; order Cichliformes; family Cichlidae; genus Aulonocara; species Aulonocara stuartgranti. The sequence continues at coordinate 64,434,244 of NC_138941.1, read as the reverse complement.
TTTCCATGACTCCTTTCTCTGACACGCTTTCATGTGTTTCACCTGCAAAAAAAAAATAGGCAATAAGAAACTGATAGGCACCAAAGCAGCAGTTCACCTGGAAGTTTGTGTGTCTGCAAATGTCGCTATGGAGAGAACGGCTTCAGTTCCTCATCAGAATATTCAAATATTTAACAACTGGCTGCTTCCCAATGACAGAAACATGATTAACACCTGAGTCAGCAGCACACTGTGCAGAGGGAGCTAGGGGAGTTACAAACTCACCAAGACAAGAGGAGAGAATTCTAACTGGATCATAAAGCTGAAGTTTTTAGTTTACATTTGATGATATCAGACCTTTAACACCTGAGTGTGAGCTCCACAAACTCACCTGTGACTGTGAGGTTGATGACGTGACTGATCTCAGTGTGAACTCTTTTACTTCTCACAGGGTTCCTCACAGCTACGTGACACTCATACATCCCAGTGTCATTAAACGCGACGTTCTTCAGGATCAGAGAAACGTCTCCATCCTTCATCTCCGGGTCCCTCAGCTTCACTCGGCCATGAAAAGATGGATGTTGGTAGTTTTCATAGGAGCGTTTGTTCCTGTAGAAGTAGACGTAGCCGTCTGTGTTCAGGTCAGCTCTGCTCCACTTCAGCACTGAGATTATTTCTTCTGTAGAAATCTGACACTGGAGAGTGATGTCATCTCCAAGCTTCACCTGAACATCCTGCTGAAGAGCTGAAGACATCACAATTATAACTTATTATTTCTTGGTTCGGGTTTAGAGTTAACCAGTGAAATGGATCACATGGGACTAAGCAAGGAATTAAAACAAGAATAAAAATGTTCATTTTGCTCACCTGTTAACTCTGAGATTAAAGACAAAAAGAGGAAGAATTTGAAAGAAGCCATTTGGGACGGGAGGATGGAGACCACCGAGCAGCTGCAGAGCTGATTGTACTTACATGAAACAAGTTTCCTGTATAGAGTTAAAGAAATGAGTGTGGCTGAAATGAGAAGTTCCAGAAAGGGAAGGCGGACATAGCGATGTCATCATGCCCTGATTAAAACCATCACACAGAGAGGTTTCTAAATAATCCACAGCACGTTGTTTCTCTCCTCCTCCTGAGTGACTGATTAGAGTGATCAACAAGCTTTTATTTTTTTTTCTCAAATAAAGAACAAAGCTTGAGACTTACTGGAACAAAATGTTGGTTTTCTGAGAATGGATCCTGATCTAAAATATGAACAGTACCCCGAAGCATCAGCAAAAAAAAAAAAGTCATTTTCTTAAAGTCTTTATATGTTATGTGGGTGAGGTGCTGCTCCTTCTGTAGCTGCCAAGTGTGCTGAAAACAAAACTTCTGTTTTAAACCGCCTCAGGTTAAATAACAGAAAGAGAAGGCGCTGACTGACTTCACACAGATATGTGGACACAGAGTTCTCAGTGTCTCTTTACAGGAGGTCATCTTAGTAACTTATGCTGAACCACATTACACGTAGTTTGTGCTGCAGAGAATAATTTGTTTGATTTTATTCTGCTGGCAGTACTTTTTACAGCTCACGGAGCTCAGAACAGCTACATCTGTAGGCTGTTTGTCTCTGAGAGCACCCAGCAGCAAAAAAAGAAGCTAACAAAGTTCAGCTTTATTATTGCACTGTCTTAAAAAAAGGATTTCAGGGTTAGTGCCCTGTCAGCAACACATTACTGGAATCTGGTGGTCTGTGTTTAACAAGAAACAGGTTGAAAGTCACGTATATATAAAAATTTGCTGAAAGGACAAAAAATAAAGAGCTGAGTGACACTAATATACTCTTATTTATTTCAGTGTTTCACAGTTTTTGTAAGTGCACTATCTGCTGAGATTGACTTTGTATTGACATTAAACTCTTTTAAAAACAACAAAATGATTTTGTGAGTTTCAATAAGTAACTAAAGTTGTGTCTGCAATGTACATCCCTTTCAGACCACAGTGTAGCCATCTGCTCATGGCTGCTTCCAGGAGGATAACACACCACTTATTTCAAGCTGCTTTCTTTAACATGATGAGTTCACGGCACTCAGACGACGTCCACAGTCACCAGATCTCAATCCAACAGAGCATCTTTGGGATGTTCTGGAAATGTGCAGCAACTTTGGGTATTATATCAATTTGGACCAATGAGAAATGTTTTCAGCATATTTTTGAACATGAAGAAATGAAGCAGTTCTCAAGGAAAAATGAGATTTCAACTTGATACTAGCAAGGAGTTCTTAATAAAGTGGGCAGTGAGTCTATATTGCATTAACTAAATGAAAAATATGACCACATATTGTGGTGGTTAAGCAGGCAGCTGCAAGTTAATATCTGTTATTGTGAAGTTTACTCCATATCAGTGGTGCAGACAGCCTGTTGCTGCACTTTAGTGTCAGTAGATGGAAGCACCAGAGTACGGTTTAATCACAGGGCAGTTGGATAAGAATGTAATAACTTAAATAAAAATATCAACCTAAACTATAATCTCCTTTCAGGTGACATCACACCTGTTATCCATCAAACTGTGATATTTCTGGTGTAAACATTCCTTGTCAGCACTGACTGCTGACAGAACACCTCCAAATACAAACAGTATCCATCAATACACATAATAAAGTCTCATGAGTTTCCACAGTGGTTTGTAAAAACTCATTGGAGATCTCAATTTCAGAAACACTGAGCATGCCCAGTGTTTTATTTGATGATTTATGAACCATTCTGTAGATGCAGAAGAAGCTCCGTGAAGCTGTTGCTGAGCTTTATTTTATTCAAGATTCAAGACTCTTTATTTGTCACGTGCATGGTTATACAGATATAACACGCAGTGAAATGTGACCTGATATGTTCTTCGACTGTGCACAAAAGAGTCAGAACTTTATATACAGAGAATGAGTATATACAAAGAGGACTTTATGTGCAGCAAATGGCTGAGTTATATAAATAAAGATAAAATAAAACAATCCTGAAATGTACAGCTTGTGTACATTGCGTGGGTGTTAAAGTCAATGTGCTGTAGTGAAGCTGGAAGGATCAGGATGATATGAGAATGTGGTAATGGTGCGGAACCTTCTGCCTGATTGTTGCACAAGCTGGAACAGTTTATTGCTGGGATGAGACGGGTCCTTCAATATCTGAGTTGCTCTAGTCCAGCATCCAGATGTAAATGTCCTGTAGGGAGGGGAGAGCATTCCTGCAGCATCGTTCTGCTGTACGGATCACTCTCTGAAGAGCTTTTTGGTCTTTAACACAGCTGTTTCCATACCAGGACGTGATGTTCTCTGTGAGGATGCTCTCCACAGCGCCTGTATAGAAAGTCCTGAGGATCACTGGAGAGACTCTGAACTTCCTCAGTTGTCGAAGGTGATACAGGCGCTGCCTAGCCTTTTTGGTCTGGACCTGAATGTGGGCAGCCCATGTCAGGTCTGAGGAGATGTGAACACCAAGATACTTGAAGGACTGCACCCTCTCCACTGGAGCTCCATTGATGATAATGGGCTTGTAGTCTCTGTGCTGACGCCTTCTGAAGTCCACCACCAGCTCCTTAGTCTTGCAGACGTTCAGCTGGAGGTGGTTGTCCTGGCACCATGATGCCAGATTCTTCTCTTCCTCCATGTAGGCCGCCTCATCGTTGTTGGAGATGGCGCCTAATGCCACTGTGTCGTCAGCAAGCTTAACAATGGTGTTGGAGCCATGGGTGGCCACAGTCTGAAGTGTAGAGGGAGTAGAGCAGTGGCGAGAGGACACATCCCTGTGGTGCTCCTGTGTTGATGATGATGCTGCTGGAGATGCATCTACCCACCCTCACCACCTGAGTTCTGCCAGTGAGGAAGTCCAACACCCATGCACACAGACGGCTGTTGAGTCCCAGATCCCTGAGCTTTGTGAACAGTCTGCTGGGCACTATTTTTTTTAAACGCTGAACTGTAGTCAAGTCTCACATAGTTACCTTGCTTCTTGTCCACGTAGCTGAGGGTGGTGTGCAGGCATTTAGTCCTGTCCATAAAATTAAATATGATAACTATGACAGAGTCTGTAATGTTTGATAAGCAGGTGACTTTCAGGTCTACTTTTCTGAAGTTTTTTTTTTTAACTTTCTTTACTTATTAACTTTCTGAAAATGATTGTCTGTGTCTCCAGATTCGCTCAGACTTGTTTTGAGACAGATGTCACCATCATCATCATCATCATCATCATCATCTTTATGTAGATGTTCCTTATAACTCCATAGAGAACAGCAGACATGCACAGTAACTAAGATACCTGTGTACAGCTGCTTTTTAATCTGCTTTACTCTGAAAGTCTTGGTAAAGGTTTTTTTTTTTTAAAATAGAAAACAAAAATGTCTTTGGAGAAATTTTTTAGGTTTTACATTTTCCAGCTTTTTTTTTATAATAGAAAATAATAATAATAACTTTCCATTTGAACTTTCTCCCCTCAGAGGTTGTGTGAGGTTTCCTTCATGAGGAGAACAAACAGAATATAAACCAGTGTGTTTACAGTGAATGTGTCAGGTCTGAGCTGCTGTGTGGACCAGTTAGAGAGCAGCAGCTGGATTCCAGTGGTTGGACTGGTGGACGACTTCAGTGAGGAGTAGATGACATTTGGCTCTGGTAGAAACTCTGCACACACAAACACACAGGAGGAGAATATAAGCACAAAGCAGAGCCTCTCTGTTCTCTTTATATACAGCAAAGTGAAAGAAGGAGGACAGTGAACGCGTCACAGTTACAATATAACAGCATCTTTTGTTCAATAAACATTTAGACAGTAGGGGGCGGTTGTCTTTTTGACGGACTACATTTACACAGGAAGGCATTTATTAATGTGTGTTACTGGAAAAGTTTTTGACCTTGTCATCTACGATAATCAATATTAATGTTAAATTAGTCTTGATAACTAATGTAGAAACAGGTATGAGGGCAAAATGTTATGTCTGTTTAAACAATAAAGAAGTAAAAGTGGCAAAAAGCACCCAGCAGCAGCGGCTTACTGAAAGGTTGTGATTACAGTGATTACAAGCTTTTTAGTTCAATCAACCTTTCCTATCTCCACGTCTCCGGTTCACACATGCTCCCAGTTAAAGGTTTACCAGTTTGAATTAAGTTTTTATCTAGTAAAGAGCTGTGATGGACTTTTGTTAGCTTAGGTTAGCTTGATGGTTGGAAACAGGGTGAGCAGCTAGCTTCACTCTGATAGATAAAAGAGCAGCTGTACCTGGGCCTTCTTGCTCTGATGGTTGTTTGTCCATAACTGACATCTTCAGTTTTCACTGCTGAGTAGATCACAGCTGAATCACATTCTGAGAATAAAACACATTCAATTACTGCAGGTACATAAACTGCACTTGTTTAATTCAGTACAATTCACAATTAAATTATTATCTGTCATGATGCACTATGAAGAGATCAAGTGATAATCTTTATTGTAACTGTAGCAGTGTTTCAGTGTTCTTAACACCTCGACTGTGAAACAGCTTTGACAATAGAGAAGTGGGGGTGTTTCTGTGGAAAAGAAAAGTGGACGACCACAAAGCTGCCACCTGCTTTCAGTGCAGACTGACTTTCTTTACCACAGAGCACAAAGTAAACACCTTCCCACGGCATAAACACATGATTGGCCAAACCAGTCCAGACTGTGGTGAGAGGTGTCACCAGCTTCAGACTACAGTTAAACTAGAATCATGTGGTCAACATGTCATCATGTCACAGAAACTAACAAATCATTAACTTTCTAGAAGTCATAAATGAAGTATAGATACTGAGATAGACTCGTTTTAAAATGTTGAAGTCACATAAGTATAAGGAAAGTCAAAGGATAAATATAGAGGAAAACGGTGAATAACACTGGAACAGAATACTGAATATCATTAAGATTCACTTTAAATGAGATGATGGTCTGTGTGGAGAGTTTAGAGAAATGCTTTTCCAGATGATGTCTCCATGTTCCTTCCTGTTCTTAAAAAAAATGAACAGCTCTGTGGTGAAACAGCTGCAGCTGAAGTGTTTCTTTCTATCAGAAACAGGATGCTGGACGACTGCAGAGCTGTTAGCTTCAGTTAACCACAGACCACAAACACACAGTCCAGCTCACAGTGAACAACACTCAGTAAGTACAGAGTTAAAGACACATGAGTTTGCACATTTTAGTTAAGACAAATGAATTAATAATAAAAGTATGAACTGAAATATGTGATTTCAGGTTTTAATTAAATCAAATCACGACTTTGTTTTTTGACTGTAACACTAATCTACATTTTTACACTTCTGATCACATGCTCCATAATGTCCTCATAACCCATCATATCATCAATGATGATATGATGGGTTAAATAAATAAATAACTAAATATGATTCTACATTCATACTAAAGTCAGTCTAGTCATGGTCCAGGTGAGGGCTGGGTTTTTTCACAGTGCTGGCATTCCTCCACTGGGCGGACCATCAATGGTAAGCCCCGTCCCCGTCCCCGTCCCGGGGACCGGGCACTGACAGGCTGCACCTGAGTATAATCTGAACTGCCGGCTTCTTAAGACCAGCGCTCACAAACTTCAAACTTCGTCAGATCATCTGCAACCCTTCGTCAGTCTAGCCACAGTTATTACTTCTTGTCATAGTTTTTTGTGTATTTTTGTGTATTTGACCTTTGTGCTTCTGCTCGCTGGAGACCTCTGGTTGTTGCTGAGTCGCTGCCATAACCTGCCTGGGTTCAATCGCTGGTCAGCTCAGTTTCCCACTCATGCTCACCTGCCTGCCTCCCTGTACACCTTGGACTGGCATCTGTAACTTCCAACTAACACCTGTTCCCCCTCATTTTCAGTGACTCACACCTTTTCCCTCCATCTCCAGGAGTCACTCGCTGGTTGCGTTTCCAGCCCTACAAGTGACAACCAATCACTTTGTCTGACTGGCTGTTGCTGAAAGTTTGATATATTGATATGTTGATGACAGTGATCATCAGAACTTCTCCAGCATCTTGATCTGATAAATATACCAAAATATAATAATAAAATTAATTAAATAGCTGTCAATAAATTGTTTATTTTTACACTGAATCACGACTCTGTCTGAAGTTTATAATATATTAACTGGATATTCTCTTGATGAAATTCCCAGGGTGGCGTTGTCGGGTTTTCTGTTTCATTTTAAAACCTTTTGAGCTCCCAGTTTCAAAGTGTTTGGTCATTGGTTCATTGCTATTTTCCTCATTATTCCCACGCCCCTCAAGCAGGAGAAGAGAGAGGGAGAAACTAATATTATGATATTTTAAATCTTTTCAAAGGTACATTATGTGAGGATATATTTAGAGATATCCTCACATAATGAAAAATATTATGAAAACACTGAACTACCTTCACTTTGTCTGATTGGCTGTTGCTGGCAAGTTGATATGTTGATGACACTGCACATGATGTCAGTGATGACATCATCTTCTCCAACATCTTGATCTGATTAAAATGAACCAAATTAAACAATAATACAAATTAAATATCTAAAACAGAGATTAATTCTAGGAACGTTGTTACTGTGATCATGATGGATATGAACTTTGTTCTAATAAACAAACTCAGACATGAAAAATTATACTATATAATTTTAATTATACTATAAATCAACAAGTCTGAGTCTCACCTTCAGGTTTCCTGTGAACACATTGTCTCACCAGCAGAACCAGTAACACCAGTAGAACCACAACACAGACTGATCCAACACATGACAACACAGAGACAACAAGAGGAGACGTGGAGGTAGGTGGAGGTGGTGATGTAGGTGGAGGTGTGGTGGTGTGTTCCCCTAAAATAAAGCAAACACAGTCATTAAGTTGTCGTCACATTGTGAATGTTGAAAGCTGCAGAAACACAGACAGGTGAGTGTGTCACCTGTGACAGTGATCCAGCTGGATGGAGACTCTCCATGACCGCTGATGTCACACTTGTAGAGGCCTTCATCAGACCTGGAAACATGCTGGATGGTCATGTGACCTGTAGGCTGCTTCCTGATGAGGGAGCCATCTTTATAGAAAGCAGCTGGGAGGTTGGAGGGAGTGGTCTTTGTTTTACAGAGCAGAGTGACGTCATCTCCCTCCATCACAGGGAGGACAGGACTCTGCAGGATCACTGATCCACCTCAACACAGAGACAAACTACAGCATTTCATCCATTTACACACAGCTTCATCAACACTAACTCCACACACTCAGCTTACCAGTGACTGTCAGGTTAACCATGTTACTGATGGTACTGTGATTGGACTCACACCAGTAAACTCCACTGTCCAATGGGAAAACAGTGATGTTACAGGAAGAACCAGACCATCTTCCCCACCCATCTCCACACTGAGTGATCTTATTATTGGTCCTCAGAGTCCATCCAGCAGAGCTGTCGTCCTCCTCACAGCTCAGAGACACAAAGTCTCCTTTAAAGAGCTGAGAGCTGCTGGGACTCACAGTCAGACGAGCTGTGAGGGTTACAATGAAAAACTGTTGAAATTTTATATTTTATAACTTCTGTCTTAGACAGTTGTTAAAAATGCTCTTTGCTTTGTCAATTTTATGTCTGAAACCCAATCAGGTCATATCTGTGAGCATTTCTCAGGTTTAAACTGTGACAGAAGAAGGTTACTGACCTTGGTTTGTTGTGCAGCTCAGCAGTGAGATCAGAACTAAAGAGAAATGAAACTCAGGTTGATTTGAGGTGAACATAAAGAACAACTCCACACAAACAGCTGACAAACTGTTTGTGTGGAGTTATGGAAATATGGTATCTAACCAGATTCTTACTCTGGATGGCATTACCTTGGCCTCCAGTAATGCTGTGAGGAACCTTGGAGTCATTTTTGACCAGGACATGTCCTTCAACGCACATATTAAACAAATATGTAAGACTGCTTTCTTACATTTGCGCAACATCTCTAAAGTTAGAAATATCCTGTCTCAGAGTGACGCTGAAAAACTAGTTCATGCATTTATCACTTCCAGGCTGGACTACTGGACTTCATTATTATCAGGATGTCCAAAAAACTCGCTGAAAAGCCTTCAGTTAATCCAAATCCACCGGTCCGTCGGGCTGAGTGTAAAAGCGAAGCTCTCAATTTACCAGTCGATCTACGCCCCTACCCTCACCTATGGCCACGAGCTGTGGGTAGTGACCAAAAGAATGAGATCGCGGATACAAGCGGCAGAAATGAGCTTCCTCCGAAGGGTGGCTGGCCTCTCCCTTAGAGATAGGGTGAGAAGTTCGGCCATCCGGGAGGGGCTCAGAGTAGAGCAGCTGCTGCTCCACATCGAAAGGAGCCAGCAGAGGTGGTTCGGGCATCTGACAAGGATGGCTCCTGGGCGCCTCCTGGGTGAGGTATTGTGGGCATGTCCCACCGGGAGGAGGCCCCGGGGCAGACCCAGGACACATTGGAGAGATTATATCTCTCGGCTGGCCTGGGAACGCCTTGGTGTTCCCCCGGATAAGCTGGAGGAGGTGGCTGGGCTTCTCTGCTTAGGCTGCTGCCCCCGCGACCCGTCCCCGGATAAAGTGGATGAAGATGATTGGATGGATGGAATTCAAAATCCTGCTCTTCACAAGGTCTTAAATAATCATGCCCCATCTTATCTTAATGACCTTGTAGTACCATATCACCCTATTAGAGCACTTCGCTCTCGCTCTGCAGGCTTACTTGTTGTTCCTAGAGTATTTAAAAGTAGAATGGGAGGGAGAGCCTTCAGTTTTCAGGCCCCTCTTCTGTGGAACCAGCTTCCAGTTTGGATTCGGGAGACAGACACTATCTCTACTTTTAAGATTAGGATTAAAACTTTCCTTTTTGCTAAAGCATATAGTTAGGGCTGGACCAGGTGACCCTGGATCCTCCCTTAGTTATGCTGCAATAGACGTAGGCTGCCGGGGTTAGGGTTATGATGATATTTATATTACAAAATAATTATTAAAACAGGTAATTAGGATGTGGTTAGTTTGTGATATTACCCATTTTTCTGACCTAAATTTATTGCTTTTGTGCTGAAGTTTGATTACCAGGCTGGTGGGTTTCACAATTTCCCAAACACTTTGCACATGACTGGGTGGCATTAGCAGTTTATATCCTGTGTGATTTATGTATTTGTTTTGTTTTGTTTTTTAACAAAAATGTCAAGAAAAACTCTATTTTGATTAGACTGAAGATTTAAGTTCACTGGGCCCATGTGACTTTCGTGTTTTTTAAGTGGGCTACAGCACAGACTCTGGCTGGTTTATCAGAAGAAGTTGCTGATGTTAGGTCAGATAAATCTACAGATTAAATGTAAATTAGTAGAGTAATGAGTTTGTAGAGAAATGTATGAAGTCATCACTAGTTAAAGTTAATCTGATGCAGAACTTGATATTCAATAAATTGAATTGAACTTGGCTTCAGTGCTGAAAATAAACTTGGGCCTGTTTTCAATTCAATGACAATTTTTACATTTTTTACATTTTACATTTTTACTCTTTGTAAACATCAGCCATTCAGCTGCTAGAACAGTAATCAGTGTGATTATATGGGACACCTTTCATCCTGCAGTTAATAGTTTAGATTCAGCCTGATTTGTTTTTCATGTCTTCTCCTCCATCATCAGTTATCAGGAGAGCAGACAGTCAAAGTACAAGAATTCAAACAAACACAGAGATTCTACTTACAGAGCAGACACAGCACAGATGTTTCCTTCATCGTCCTTCTCACTCATTTGAGCTTTTTTTCATTTCTGTCACTGACACCAAGTAAAGCCCGCCCTCTTCCTCTGAGCACCAGCTTTTCTATTGGTTCAAACACAGAGGAGGTAACTCATGTTATGCCTTGTCTAAAGATAGAAGTGAATAGAATTAAATATAAAGAACATCAGTGTACACAAAGTGTAGTTTTTTTTCTTTTCTGGAAATACTTTGAAATAAAGTGCTGTGGCTTAAAGCTGCCACACTAACACACACGACCAGAAGATCATGTTTTAAGATCATCTGATTATATTTCATAACTGTAATGGAACATTTATTATTTATTTATTCTCCCACATCATTTATATATATGGCCACTGGAGGGCAGTGTTTGACCCTAAAGTCTATAACGATACAAGCCAATTGTCAGTGATGCTTCTAGTTTGTTTTGCCTAGTTCTCATTAGCAGTCAGTTTCTTCATTTTTACATGTATTATATTGCATTACTTTTTAATTAAGTAGCAAGGCTACATTAGAGAGCTTTAAGGGGGCTTTTATTGTGAAAGTGTTGCAGGTTGCGGGATGATCAGATAGCAGACATGTAGATGAGGCTGATATAGAGAAATGATTTTAGAATATGTTCATGATCTAATCAGGAGCTCACCTATAGCAATTCATTGTTTTGCTCCAACACACCACAAACCTAACGATGACATCATCATAAAAACTGGAACCACTGATTAGTCCGAGTTTTGAGTTCAAACTCTGCTGAACTAAATGAAAAGAATTAAAAGACAACATGTCATAAAATTGTTTTCAAAACTTTATTGTCAATAAACAGAGTCACAAAAAATAAATAAATAAATTAGTCAATCAATAACATTTGACGTGATTTTGAAATGTAGACTGCAGTAAAAAAGTTGCATTGATGGAAAGAAAAGATCAGAGAAAACATCCAAATCTGCAGTTACACTGAAAAATAACATAACACTGTACATTATAACACTGTACATTATAACACTGTACATTATAACATTCATTCAGTTGAAGATGATCAATAAATCCTAAACACTATCAGGCAGATCACTGATTGTTTATAATCCACAGTAATCCATCGTTTCTTCACCACATACAGTGTTTATGGTGCAGGTTGGTTCAGTCAGTATCAATAATTATACTGTAACAGCTGATCTCTGCATGAGGATTAATTTGTGTTGTTCAAACCTCACAGAACCAGTTTGATGTCACAAACAGCTGAACCTGAAGATGAAACACACTCAGTGACTCTGTTATTGTAACATACAGGACACTGAAGTGACAAATAGGGCAAACCAATGATGAACAAAGTCTGCTCACAATCACAGATTTGTTTAAAACGAGTTCACTCAGAAGCTGAATATTTTATTTTGAAAAACGTTGATCTTGTTTGATGTGTATTTGTTTGATAATGTGACCTCCTGTGTTCTCCACATATGAAGTGAGGCAGAAATGAAAATAACTTTAAGACTTGAAACTTACACTGGGATGAGCAGCTAACCTGATAAAATAAGTCACAGATTTCAATGCTGTAGGTTCATCATGTGAAATTTCATGTAACAGTCTAAACAAGTTTGATGAAAATCAGAGAAATGTGAAATCAAAAATAAATATGGACGCATTTGATGTCCCTCTGATTGAGGTTCAGCATTATTAGTTTCTTTGTCTTAAAATCATCCTTCTTGATTTCAGTGAAACAGAATTTAGGACTGTGATGAGCAAGTAGATTCATAGTTCACCTTCTTAACCTTCTTGTGTTTTCGATAGATCAAAAAAGCAACAACAGCAACAAACAGAAGAACAGCAGCAACTGAAAGACCGACTTTCAGTCCAACAGATCCATCCTCCTTCCCTCCATCCTTCTTCCCTCCATCCTCTGTGTCTCCTCCTGGCTGACCTGCAGGTGAGGAACAGGTGTGAGGTGTCAGCTGTCAGGTAGGTGATGAGTGAAGAACAGAACAGAATCCATTTCCTCTTCAAACTGCTGTCAGACATTATCTACTGCACTCTGATCACATCACTCAGACCAGCTGCTTTCTACAAAGTCTCATCAACAACATCTTTAGAAACAAACATCAACAACCAGGAAGCAGCTTCACCTCTGATCACACACACACTCAACTCTACTCACTCACCTGGAGGATCAACAGCTCTCAGGTTGATGATGCTGATATGCTCATGAAGACATGACACTTGTATGTTCCATTATCAGCAGCTGTCACATTCTTCAGAATCAAAGACACGTCTCCATCCTTCATCTGTCTGTCCTGCAGATCCACCCGGTTCTTAAAATATGGATGCTGGTTGGAGGTATCAATGTGCCCGTCCCGGTACAAAAGGACTTGTCCGGACTCCGGGTCAGTTTTGCTCCACTCTACAGCTGTGATGTTGTTGTTTGGAGCTCGACATGTCAGAGTGACGTTCTTCTGTCCAGACACAGCTGTGATGTTTTTCTGGGCTGAAAGAGGAAACAACACAAATCAGGGAGGTTAAAGGGGTCAATGTTTGTTTGTTTTTGCTGTTGTTTTTTATTAACTTTTTAAATCTTAGATTGTTAATTTAAGAACTCTATCAATGATTTAACTGTAGATACTAAGCCGACGCTTGAATCCACTGAGGTGTTCATTGGTGGGAGTTACACGATGTAACTAATATGCATGAACTTAATAAATTAAAACTTAATAAATTTTATATTGTCCAATAACTCCAGCTGTACTTACCATAACAGCCCAGCGGTCGCAAACTGTTTGCTTTCTCCTGATCAACAACACACCTGAGGCAAATTAGTTTTCAGTTTCAGTTTTATTTGTCATATGCAAGTTAGCATATTTAGTTAGGGTCAACATTGCAATGAAATGTATTTGAGCAGAAGACAGTCACTCAGCAGTAGAAAAAAAAACTACTGTGTGGGTTTTTTTTAAATTCTGTAATAATACTGTTATGTATGTAATGTTAACTGTGTTACTGTTTGTTCCATGACTTTGTATGGATTACTTTTCATAATCCTCATTATTAATGTGAGCGGCTGTTAAGTGTAAACATGTTAACGGCTGGTCTGAACTCACAGACATTTGGTTTCTTGTGTTTTTCACAGTTTACTTACTGAGCTGAGTTCCTGCAGGTTCCACAAACAAAAATACGTCCTGATAATAAGTGAACATAATGTGTGAGAGAAAGCAGCCTCTCATTATGAGACACTGTGAGTCTCTGCATGCTGCCTTTATGGAGCTACAGCTGTTTGTATACACTGAACTAAAAGCTTTGTAGCTGCATACTGACTCCTGAAACTACAACACATCACACAGACACACACATTACACTTCTTTGTCTCTGTCACAGGGCTGGATGTAATGAAATGTTCTTAGAGTGGCATGAAATCAAATGGGCAAAATCAAAGTCATTTCTTTACACATATGCAGCTTTTACATAGTGTAATATGCCTTAAAATGTAACCAATGGTTCTGACTTTTTTGTACAACCATTTAAAACCCAGGAGCAGATCTACAGAGGTGGCATGGAGTGGCATGTGCCACCCTTAATAAACATTGTCATTTACAAAACTACGGTGGCACTCGGTGTGGCAAGAGATTATATCAGGGTGACACATGCCACGTCTGTAGATCTGCTCGTGGCGGTGTACTGACTCCTGAAACTACAACACATCACACTGACACACACATCACACTTCTTTGTCTCTGTGAGATCTGATCACACCGACATGTTAGGTCCATACAGACCCCACCCAGCCTCGTGTCTCCTTCACAAACACGGAAAAACTGAATCAATATGAAAATAATTCTTCAGGAAATGTTGTTAACATGTAAAGCAGACTGATGCTTTTCCTCTCTGTCCCACAGAGTGAATCTCACCTGCAGAGACAAACACAAAGAGGCCGACAAACAGCAAAGTCGAGCAGAGCGACGCAGTCACAGCAGACATTTCCGTGTTCTTGAGCTCCGACGCTTCGATTGTTCTAAATGTCTCAGAATGGTTTTATTGAAATAACTGAACCTGAGTTTAAATCCTGACTACATGAGATTAAATTTCAGGTTTAAATGATCCTGAAAATCTCTGACTGAAATCTAAAGGAGGTCTGAGTGTTTAACAGGTTCAGTTCTTGAATGATCTCCACAGAACAACACAAACATCTCATCATCAACCATCAGCTACATACTAAAGACCATCATCAGCCAAAGGACTTCAAAATGACGTCACTGTATAAACATGTATATTGTACTATGGAGGAGGCAGCACTTAGCTGTAGCCTCCATCAAACCACAGAGAACTTTGTCCACCTTTGATTGTCTTTAAGTTGTGTTGGAGGCACAGAGAGCAAATCTTTGTTCTTCATGGAGAACCAGTGAGACTGTTTGGACTGTCCTATGAAACATCACACAGGAGTCTCTCAGTACATCTGTTTACAGTGAGGACGAAGAAGCAGACACAGAGAAAACATACATGACTGTAATCAGAGTACAGGAGAGTAACTGAGTACACTTCCTGTTTGTGATTTAGTTGATTTTCTTCTTTATCTTGTGTCAGATAAAGTCTGACAGCTTTGATTGATTAAGTGATTTCATTCCAATCTCAGTGATGCAAAAAGTCAAAGTCAAATTTGTTTAAATGGCACATTTAAAACAAGGTGTTTTGACCAAGGTGCTGTACAATTAAGATAATCAAAATAAATATAAACACAAGAAGACATGATAAAAACTTCTTGAATGTTGTATTTTCTGTGTTTTTGAGTCCATCAGGGTCTGCTTGGGTCCAAATCCAGGGACAAAGAGCAGATTCCAGTGATCAGACTGATGCTCTCTGTCTCTACAAATAGTTTAAACGACTGGAGGAAAATAAGCAGCTCTGTGTTATTTATATGCAGCTTTTATTTCTACACACATCACTGAACTGTGTCAAAGTGCCGTTATTGGAACCTGTACTTCCTTCAGAATTTTCATATTAAAATTTTGGACCTTTCCATCATAACTGTCATAACTGGATAACATCTGTGTGGATAACACTACACCCACCAGGACTCTGCGCTGTTTCTCCAAACCCTGGATTACCCCAGAAATTAAAGCCGTCCTCAAACAAAAGAGGAGAGCCTTCAAATCCAGAGACAAGGAGGAGCTGAAAAGAGTGCAGAGAGAGCTGAGAGGTCTGATCGGGGCAGCTACAGGCGGAAGACGGAGAAACGGCTTCAACAAAAGAAGGTTAGCAAAGTCTGGAGAGGCCTCAGAACCATCTCAGGCCACAAAGATCAGAACGCACTGCTCATGGGAGATGTGAGGGGGCAAATGAACTCAATCATTTCTTTAACAGGTTTGATTCTTCCAGGAGGCAGTCTTCAACACCGGCTGCAGACTCACCCACCCCCACTACTGATGCTCCATCTCTCAGATGCTTCACACCTCGTCTACTCACCCTGCTCACTTCTCCCCACTCTAAAAACAGCATCCAATACACAAGGCTCAACCACTCAGGTTAGGAGGGAGCTGAGGAGGATCAGAGCTAGGAAGGCAGTGGATCCAGATAGCATCAGCTCAAGGGTTCTCAGGTCCTGCACAGACCAACTGTGTGGGGTGATGGAGTGCATCTTCAACCTGAACCTGAGGCTGGGGAGAGTCCAGCAGCTCTGGAAAACCTCCTGTGTTGTACCAGTGTCAAAAGACTCCACATCCCAAGGAACTCAACAGCTACAGGCCGGTGGCTCTGACATCCCACCAGATGAAGACCCTGGAGCGGCTGGTCCTGGCTCAGCTTTGGCACCTGGTGAGCTCATCACTGGACCCACATTAGTTTGCCTACCAACCTGGCATTGGAGCAGATGATGCCGTCATTCACCTCCTACATCGTTCCTTCTCTCACCTGGAGACCGCTGGAAGCACTGTGAGAATCATGTTCTTTGATTTCTCCAGTGCCTTCAACACCAATCTTCCCTCGGTCCTGAAGGGCAAGCTGGAGAACTCTGGAGTGGACCATCACCTCACTACATGGATACTGGACTACATCACCGACCGACCACAGTATGTGAGAACTCAGTCAGGGCTGTGTGTCGGACAGAGTCGTCTGCAGTACGGGGGCCCCACAGGGAATGGTTCTGGCTCCGTTCCTCTTCACCATCTACACTGCAGACTTCTCCCACAACTCCACCCAGTGCTTCTTTCAGAAGTTCTTTGATGACTCTGCAATAGTCGGCCTCATCACTGATGGGGACGACAAGGAGTACGAAGAACTGACACAAGACTTTGTGGACTGGTGCCAGCAGAACTGCCTCCAGATCAACACTAATAAAACCAAGGAGCTGGTGGTAGACTTCTGCAGGCACTAAACATCCAAGGTATGGACATTGAGACTGTGGACAGCTACAGGTACCTTGGTGTTCATCTGAACAATAAACTGGACTGGACTCATAACTCAGACGCCCTCTACAGAAAAGAGACTCACGGTGTGGGACAGAGCAGGCTGTATCTGCTGCTGAGGTCTTTGGGAGTGAAGGGCCCACTCCTGAAGACCTTCTATGACTCTGTGGCGGCCTCAGGTGGCAACGTCACCTGGGCCAGCTCTTTTCTAGGATGCCCTCTGGACCCAGTGGAGGTGGTGAGTGACAGGAGAATGGTGGCTAAGCTGTCATCCCTGTTGGACAACATCTCCCACCCCATGCAGGAGACTGACAGCACTGAGCAGCTCCTTCAGTGGCTGCGGCACCCACGGTGTGGGACGGAAAGACTTCGCAGGTCTTTCCTCCCCACTGCTGTCAGACTCCACAACTGTCTTTTGACCCAGCACTTTGTGTTTATTATTATTATTATTATTATTATTATTATTGTTGTTGTTGTTGTTGTTGTTGTTGTTGTTATATCCCGATCTTGTTTTCTAATGTATTCTGATCATGTAGAGGGGTTTAGACTTTTTAGTTCTTAGGGTTTGGAGTTTGTGCTCCCTCTTTGTTTAGTGTCTGCCCGTGTGTTTCCCCCGTCTGTACCGTGTCTTTAAATCCAGTCTATTTATGTCCTGTTTTACTTTGAAGGTCCGTGTCTGATGTCAGTGTGTAGGGCTTTGGAGCGTGATGTCACGGGGGTGGGCGTGGAAAGGATTTTGGCCCGATCCGCCATTTTGGGGGTCTAAGTAAGGAGCGAAAGCATAGCCATGGTTCGTACTTGCTGTGTGGTCGGCTGCAATGTTCGATCTTACGACCGGCACGGGAATAAGTTTGGATTGTCTTTTTATGCTTTCCCAACCTGGAAGCAACATGAAGGAGCTCATGTATCGGATATTACCAAACGAAGGCGTCTAGCCTGGATAGCAGCCGTGAGACGAGCTGATATCAAGTTCTGTTACGTCTCCAGATATCAGTTGGTGTGCTCAAGACATTTTCATTCCGGTAAGTTCTAAATATGTTCACATCACACTTTATAGCTGAATAATATCATCGTTGGTGGTCTCGGAAGTTATAGAAATTGCGATCAAACATAGAATGGAGTGACTTGATTGGTTGATGTAAAGACAATAAATGAAATGAGACAGGAAGGACACAAATTGGCGTTAATAATTTGCCCGATTATCAATGTGTTAATTTGCATCTACTTTACAATTACGGGCATATAATATGATAACGATATTTTAGCAGTTCAATGATAAATGTATAACATTAATTATGGTGGGGGGTGGAAAATGGCTATTTCACTCGATGCACTCCAGCTGACTTACTTTGACGACGTACTCAGAGTTTGGCGGCTTAAAAATAGCCAAATCTTGCACCCAGCCATTTGTAAATTGGATGTGCGCCTCCAGTGACTTGTAATTACGAAACTGGTTCGCTGTGTAAGCGCTTACTCCACAAACAAGATACGTGAAGATATCGGGTTAGGACAGTGGCGGTAAGTCGTCTGGGTCTTTACTCCACTGCTGTATTTCATATGGGTCCAGATTTGCGATACACTCTATTTTTTTCAAGTACCGCTGCTTCGCCTCTGGACGCAATCGGTCTCTATACCGTCCGTTTTCTTTTGAGCTGCTTTTAAGCATGTTTCTTGTCGTCGTCGTTCCAACACAGTGTGTTTGTTTTGATTCGTAGACCCTGAAAATGGAGCTGCGCTCCCACAATGCATTGCGGCGTGACGTCAACTCCAAAGCCCTGTTCCTTGCACCCTCCCAGTGTCGTCATGTTAATTACGTTCAGCCGTGTCTCCCTCCTGTCTGCTATTTCCTCGTTTCCTTCTGTGGCTATTTGTGCTCGTCCCTGGTCCGTCTGTGTTCCTCCATGCTGTGTTACGTCCCTGAGTTTCTCCAACAGTGTCTTCTTGCAGATTCAGGTTTCAGTTCTGTTTTATTAGTTTTCCCAGTTTCGAGTCTTTCTTAGTTCTGTTTCTTGCCACTCTCGCTTTTGGTCTTATGTCACCCTCCTGCAATAAAGCTCACTCACATCTGCGTGCGTTTTGGGTCTTTATCTGTCCTTCACACGGCTTGCCCAGCAAACTGTGACAGTGGGCGGAGACAACTTTCACTTTTATCAAGAATGCTAACGTTAACACGCTGCACTCAAACACACGACTGAGACCGCCAGTGATGAAATGGCCAGAGCAGATAGACTCAAACAAACAGAGACACAGAAACAGTTCGTTTCTTATTTAAAAAAAAGAGAGACAAGAACAACACATAAGGAATGTGTGATGTGTGTGATTCCTTCATCTGGACCGAGATCTCTTAGAAATGTTTCAAGCATATTTTTGAATATATGACATGAAGAACTGAGGCAATTTTGAAGGTGGTCCAACTAGATACTGCCGAGATGTACCTAAAGTGGCCAAAAGGGTCCATAACCATAAACGTGAACACATATTTGTGGTTATATATTTTGAGGCCTTCCGTCTTTGTGAAAACATGTGTGACAGAGTTGGGTTTTTTTTTTTTTTAAAGAAAGAAAGAAAAAACTGAGCACCACTCATCCTGTATGATGTCAGAAAATGAGCAGATTGGACCAGGTTGGTATCTGGATGTGAGACCACCTGGAGGTGTGAACTAACCTGTAAAAAGAATTTAAAGAAGACAATTTGTGAAGTTTCTTCCATATCAGATACGAAAAGGCTGTTGCACCTTCACAAAGCGAAGATTTTAAAGTTTCAGTGGTGCAGACTCAGTTTGAGACCCTGTTGTTGCTCTTTAATGTCAGTAGATGGCAGCACCAGAGCAGAGGTTTAATGCCAGAAAGGTTGTACAACTAAGATTCATTTTTTCGTTTAATAAGTTTCTAAAAAAATGAAACTTAAAAAGCGTAAATAAAAATAAACTACCATCTAAACTACCATCTGCTCACAGGTGACGTCACACCTGTTACTGATCATGCTATTATATTTCTGGTAGCAGGATTCACTTCTGGTGGAAACAACCAGCGCAGACTGCTGACAGGACACCTCCAGATATAAACAATATCAATGAATACACTTATTATAGTCTCATGAATTTAAGTCCATGGAGGTTTGTAGTGTAGCCCACCCTGCATTAAAATTTGTGGGTCAGTGTAGAGAAACACTGAGCATGCGCAGTGGGCCACATATTCTAGAAACAGAAGCACTGTTGAGTCTGCTATCGAGGTTTGAACAGTGTTTATAGTCCAGCTCCACCAGAGGGCGCTTTCACACAATCAGATTTGTCTGTGATGCATTTAGAGAGTTTTCTTTTGAAGACAATTTCATAATTATGCTTAGAAGAAACTCCAACACATTGTACATAAAGGCAGTTTAATAATAAAGTTTCCTCCAGATCACCAAAACTTGATATGGATCTATTAAAATAAGAGTTTGATTTTGTTATGATCTATTCTGAGTCTCTTTATAAAATTGCATCCTGTGTTTTTTCTCTTACTTTTTGGAAAGTTGTTGTTAAGCATTTTAGTCATAAAATAGTGTTAAAAATGATATTTTACAATGAATTATGATCCATCATGTAAATGCACATGAAGGTCTTTCTGGGCTTTCCATCAGACATCTTTGTGAAACCCACAGAATCAAACAAGAAGATCAAGTGAGACCAAAGTTTATTGAACCTGCAGAGAAACCAGATCACTGCTCTGGAGACGACAGCACACTTAGAAAGTGGTGAAGTTACCATAAAAACATCTTCATGGTGCCATTCTTTTTCTGCATCTTTATATAAAATAAAAACCTCTCCATTTGAATGTTCTGCCCCTCAGTGAGGGTAACTTTATGAGGAGAACAAAGATAAAATAAACTAGTGTGTTTTACAGTGGATTTGTGGACCAGTTAGAGAACAGCAGCTAGATTCCAGAGGGTGGACTGGTGGACCACTTCAGTGATTAGACGACATTTTCATACATTTTAACCACAAGATAAAAATAAACTAATTAACATTAAATTAAATTGTACCATTTTAAGACAGTTTACTGGCACCAGAATATTTACTCACTGGAAAAACTCAAAATCTTACCAAGTATATTTGTCTCATTTCTAGTCAAAAATGTCTCTTTACACTTAAAATAAGACACATTAGGCTAAAGAGTAACAATTCAGTGAGATACAGTGGGATGTAAAAGTTTTGGCCACCTTATTAATAGTCATTGTTTTCCTGTATAAATCGTTGGTCGTTTCAATAAGAAATGTCAGTTAAATATATCATATAGGAGACACACACAGTGATATTTGAGAAGAGAAATGAAGTTTATTGGATTTACAGAAAGTGTGCAATAATTGTTTAAACAAAATCAGGCAGATGCATAAATTTGGGCACTGTTGTCATTTTATTGATTCCAAAAACTTTAGAACTAATTATTGGAACTCAAATTGGCTCGGTAAGCTCAGTGACCCCTGACCTACACACACAGGTGAATCCAATAATGAGAAAAAGTATTTAAGGGGTCAATTGTAAATTTCCCTCCTCTTTTAATTTTCTCTGAAGAGTAGCAACATGGGGGTTTCAAAACAACTCTCAAATGACCTGAAGACAAAGATTGTTCACCATCATGGTTCAGGGGAAGGATACAGAAAGCTGTCTCAGAAATTCAAGCTGTCTGTTTCCACAGCAAGAGCCGCTTGCTAAAGCACATTTGGACAAGCCAGCTTCATTCTGCAATAAGGTGCTGTGGACTGATGAAGCTAAAATTGAGTTATTTGGACATAACAAGGGGCGTTATGCATGGAGGAAACAGAACACAGCATTCCAAGAACAACACCTGCTGCCTACAGTAAAATATGGTGGTGGTTCCATCATGCTGTGGGGCTGTGGGGCCAGTGCAGGGACTGGGAATCTTGTCAAAGTTGAGGGACACATGGATTCCACTCAGTATCAGCAGATTCTGGAGACCAATGTCCAGGAATCAGTGACAAAGCTGAAGCTGCGCCGGGGCTGGATCTTTCAACAAGACAATGACCCGAAACCCTACAAACGTCACTGCTGTTTAGTTTTCTGTCTCCATTTATGTTGGAAGTGATAGCAGAGCGGTACGTTTGAATTTGTTTCCAAAATCCCTCATTTAGATGGAAGCTAGCGAGCTAACTTCCTGCTAATTTCTAACTCTGTTAAATGTCATAAATTCCATTTCGTTTTCATGGATGCCTGGATGATAAACTCAACTGTTACACATGGTAGGCTTGATTACTGTAACAGCATCTTTACAGGTCTACCTAAAAAATCAGTCAGACAACTACAGCTCATTCAGAACTCTGCTGCTCGAGTCCTCACTAAGACCAAAAAAGTGGACCACATCAGTCCAGCTCTGAGGTCTTTACACTGGCTGCCTGTCCGTCAGAGGATAGACTTTAAAGTTCTGATGCTGGCCTATAAAGCTCTGAATGGTTTAGGACCAAAATACATCAATGACCCCCTGACCCAGTATGAACCATCCAGATCCCTCAGGTCATCTGGATCAGGTCTTTTATCAGTTCCCAGAGTCAGAACCAGACACGGAGAAGCTGCATTCAGCTTTTATGCTCCTTATATCTGGAACAAACTCCCAGAAAGCCTCAGATCAGCTGAAACACTCAGTTTATTTAAATCCAGGTTGAAGACTCACCTGTTCTCAGCTGCATTTGAATAAAGCACCAAATCCACACTTTTAAGCTTAAATTTCAAAACTTACATTAACTACTGTTCTGATTTTATCTGTTTTGATTTTATATACTGTGTTTGTTTGTTTGTTAATTAGTTAGTTTGTTTGCTTGTTTTAATCAATTTTAAATCATGCTTTTTATTTGTTTTTGTTTCTAATGTCTCTGTAAAGCACTTTGAATCACCTTGTTGTTGAATTGTGCTATACAAATAAACTTGCCTTGCCTTAAATACACAGAGGGAGCAATCAGGGAGTGGGAAAAAGGAGGGAAACACAACTAGGGCAAATCAGGGCTGATGAGACAAAGGAAGCAAAACCTGATACAATGACCTGAGGCACGGACTTCAAAGTAAAACTGAAAACATAACACAGAGACTTGACAAGGGGATAAAGCAGAAGGGGGAGACAGCAACTAAAGAACACAGACAGAAACCAGAACACTAAAAGTCTAACAAAACCCACACAGAGAACCTACACCTAAAATAATCCAAAAACCCATAAGGCACAGAGAGCTACAATATAAAGAAATAAATAAAATCAAAGAACCAAAAACACAAAACACTGGGTCGACAACCCAGGCACCCTAACAGCTCCATGTGCTGAGATTGACTTTGTATTTACATTAAACTCTTTTAAAAACAACAAAATGATTTTGTGAGTTCTTTCAGTAAGTAACCAAAGCTGTGTTTGCGATCAGCTGTTTCCTGTTTGTCTTTTATCCTTTAAAAATTGTGTTTTTGTTTTATTTCTGAAACCGAGACCATCGAGGTCACAAGATATTTTATTTGTACTGAAATGTGTCTTTTTTTTTTTTCATGTATTTGTGTTGTAATCGTAATGGTGAAAAAAGGTGATACTAGTCACATGGCATGGTTGTTGGTGCCAGACCAGCTGTCTGAGTGTTTCAGAAGCTGCTGATCTGCTGTGACTTCTCTCCTGGGTTTACAGAGAAGAGTCTGACAAAGAGGAAATAGAGCAGCTGTTCTCTGAATGAAAAACTCCCGTTGGTGTCAGAGGAGACCAGCCAGACTGCTCCAAGATCATACAAAGCCAACACAGCAACACTTGTTACAATCAAGGTATGCAGAAGAATATTTCTGATTACACAACACATTGAAACTTATAGCAGATAGGTTACTGCAGCAGAAGACTGCACTGGGTGATGCTCTTTCACCCTGAGAAATGCAAACTGAATCTACAATTCGCACAAACTCACTAAAATTGGACATCAGAAGATTGGAATTTTTTTGTTTTTTCAGATGGCGGTATGATCGAATGAGTTTAAATTTCTGCTGCAACATTCAGATTGTAGAGTTAGAATATAAACACCATGAAAGCATGGATTGTTCCTAACCTCTATAAACTGCCTCTGTTTATACAGCAACTTTGGGTTTTATGTCAATTTGGGCTAAAACCTGTGAGAAATGTTTTTAGCATACTTTTGAATCTATGCTAAAAACATGAAGAAGTGAAGCAGTTCTGAAGGAAAAATGGGATTTCAACTTGATACTAGCAAGGAGTTGTTAATAAAGTGGGCAGTGAGTCTATATTACGTTAAGTGAATGAAAAATATGACCACATATTGTGGTGGTTAAGCAGGCGAATATCTGTTATTGTGAAGTTTGCTCCATATCAGACACAAAACAGCTGCTGCACATTCACAAAGTGGGGACATTAAACTTTCAGTGGGTCAGACTCAGAGGTGGAAACCTGTTGTTGCACTTTAATGTCAGTAGATGGCAGCACCAGAGTACGGTTTAATCATGGGGCAGTACAACAAAGACTCAGCTTATCATTACAGGCTAAAAAAAAATATCACCTAAACTATCATCTGCTTTTTTCTAAAATGAAAAATAAAAGTTCTGTCAGAAAGATAATAGTGGACCCTTCTGTGCCTCCTCTTTTTTAAGGACATTAAGTTTTGTTGTTTGGGTGGGTTGGTGTACAGTCATACGTGTACAGGGTGTACAGTAGGGGGCTGAGAACAAAGCCCTGCAGGGATCTGTAATGAGTGGCAGTGAGAGGGAGAAGGTAGGGCCAAGTCTGACTGAATAAGGGCCTATTTGTGAGGCAAACTTTGATCCAGGAGCAGGTGAAAGGAAGGATGTGGTCCACTATGGTTGTAAGGGATTATTGTGTTGAATGCTAAGCTGTAGTCCACTAAGAACATTCTCACATAGCTCTTCCTGTTCTCCAGATGGTTCAGCACTCTGTGAATGGTGATGGTATTGGCATCCGCTTTGGATTGATATGCTCTCTAAGCAAATGGGTCGAGAGAGGGAGGTAGGCTGCCGCTGATGTGCTGAGACACTATCCACTCAAAATACTTTATGACTACAGATGTGAGGTCTATAGGTTAGTATTTGTTGAGGTTGTCTGTGCCAGTCTTTTTGGGAATGGGAAGGATTGCGCAGGCTTTCCGATAAATGGGAATGGTAGCATGAGTCAGAGAGAGATTGAACAGCCTGGTGAGCTGGTTTGCGCAGGCGTAAACCACAGACCCCAGTATTCTGTTGAGGCTAGCAGCTCTCCGCTGCACAATACACATTTGGACACTAGGGAGCAGTTGTTTTTGAGAGACTACATTTATACTTACTGGAAACGTTTTTTGACATTGTTATCTACAATAGCCAATATTAACCATGTTTAACTAGGCTGGAATAATAATGTTCAAACAGATATGATAAACAGATATGAGGGCAATATGCTACCGAGGGAATTTACAGCAGTGATTATTACGGCTGTTTACATTCCCCCACAAGCCGACACTGACCGAGCACTCAGGGAACTGTACAGCGCGATCAGCAGTGAGGAAACCGCACACCCAGAGGCAGCGTTTATCACAGCCGGAGACTTTAATAAGGGAAACCTGAAGAAAGTCTCACCAAAACTCCACCAACACATCCATTTTAACACTTGTGGAGACAGGCTCCTCGACCACTGCTACACCTCTTTCCGGGATGCGTACAAAGCCCTCCCCCGCGCCCCATTCGGCCAATCAGATCACCGCTCCATCCTGCTCCTGCCCGCCTACAGGCAGAAGCTGAAACAGGAAGCTCCAACCCGGAGGGCGGTGCACTGTTGGACGGACCAATCGGAGTCTGCGCTGCGGGACTGTTTTGATCACGCGGACTGGGAAATGTTTCACGTGGCCGCTAGAGACATTGATGAATACACAGACTCAGTCTGTGGATTTATCAGGAAATGCGTGGAAGATGTCGTCCCATCCAGAACAGTTAAATCCTTCCCAAATCAAAAACCCTGGATTAACGGAGATGTTCGCACGGCACTGGCGGCACGGAGCACCGCCTTTGCTTCCGCGAACACATCGGACTACAAACACGCACATTACCAACTCCGGAAGACGATCAAAGCAGCCAAACGTGAGTACAGGGACAGGGTGGAGCAACAGTTTGACAACCCTCGGAGTATGTGGCAGGGACTAAACACGATCGCAGACTTTAGAGGGAAACCCAGCACACCGCAGACCACGGCCTCTCTGTGTGAGGATCTAAACGTATTCTACGCTAGATTCGACACAGCGAACACCATGAGACCGGACAGTGTGCGCACCGTGGATGACGTCAGTGCGCACACTGTGTCTGAGGAGGATGTGCGGAAGTGCTTCAGGAAGGTGAACGCGCGCAAAGCTACTGGTCCGGACGGGATTCCTCAAGTCATGCGTGGCTCAGCTGGCTGGAGTGTTCACGCACATCTTCAACCTTTCCCTCTCTCTGTCTGTAGTCCCAGCCTGCTTCAAAATGGCCACCATCGTCCCCGCACCCAAATCCTCCACCATCTCCTCATTGAACGACTGGCGACCTGTAGCCCTGACCCCCATCGTGAGCAAATGCTTCGAGAAACTGGTCAGGGACTTCATCTGCTCTGCACTACCCGACTCACTGGACCCTCTACAGTTCGCATACCGCCACAACAGGTCCACTGATGATGCCATAGCCCTGACACTACATACTGCCCTGTCACACCTGGAGAAGAGAGACACGTATGTGAGAATGCTGTTTGTAGATTACAGCTCAGCATTCAATACCATCGTTCCCTCGAAGCTGGACAGGAAACTGCAGGATCTAGGACTGAGCAGCTCCCTCTGAAGCTGGATCCTTAGCTTCCTGTCTGACAGATGCCAAGTGGTCAGACTGGGCAGCATCACCTCATCCCCCATCACACTGAACACTGGTGCTCCACAGGGGTGTGTACTGAGCCCTCTCCTGTACTCACTCTACACCTACGACTGCACAGCCACTAACAACTCCAACATCATTGTGAAGTTTGCGGACGACACTACAGTGGTGGGTCTTATCACCAACGGTGATGAGACGGCTTACAGGGAGGAGGTCAGCGCCCTGACCCACTGGTGTCAAGACAACCATCTCACCCTCAACGTCGCAAAGACAAAGGAGTTGATAGTGGACTTCCGGAGGTGCAGAGAAGTACACACCCCCATCACCATAACTTTGATCTCAACCAAACCGATTTACTCCGGAACAAATAAAACACAGAAAAAGGGTAAAAAATTACATTTTTATGTTATCCGAGTGACTTATCATGTTTAACCTGAGTAGCGAAAGAGCGGGGGTCTGAAAACGATGAAGCCGGGAGTCTGCTGCTCTCGCCGGCTGGAGTGACCATTGAATCCCCCGGCTTGCTATCGAGCGGGCCGCCATTGTCGGCAGCTGAAATTTGGCTGGGTCGCGCTATGAATTCTGGGATATGGTGGGCCACGAAGGACACGCCCGACCCATCCTTCAAATTCGGGGAAATGAAGGACGCATTTCTCGGCCGCATTTGAAGGAGTCGACGAATTGGGACAGCCTTTGTCGCCTGGCTGTGACGTAATCGGCCTTCAAGTGCGGCCAGTCCGTGTCGCGATCTACCGTTTACGATGCTGTGTGCTTTGGCTGCTTGCCTGAGTTTATTTTTTGGAGTCTCAGTTTTGTTGTCTTTTTTGAGTTCAAGTTTTGCCTCTGAGTATCTATCTGCACCTTGGGTCCTTTTCCTGCCTGCCCACAGCTGTCACTTAACAGAAGATCGTGACCAGAACATGGACCCAGCAGACATTGAACTGCAAGAGCGCCAGCAGCGCCAGCTGCTTCACCAACTGCTTCGCCTGCACACTACAAGTGGGAGGTCTTCGTTTAACTTCGGGCACGCATTCCTTGCTGGAGCCACAGCGTTGCTCCTCCCAAGGAAAGCGGCGCCCACGCTGCCGTCATATGAACAATTCTGAGCAACTTGTGGTGGTGAGTCGAAATGACTACATTTCCCACACTCCTGAGCCAATAAACATAAAGGACTATAATCTCACCTGAGACACATTTGGGATCTCTTTTCTTGATGATGATTTGGATTGGGAGGCCAGTTTTGGTTTAGCTCCTCACGAGCTAGTTAATGACAATATACATTCCTCGGAGATTTTTAGTCCTAAGACTGTTCATCGTGGTGGAAACAAGCTAAAACCCACTTTTGCCAAGTCTGTTTTTTCTAAACCTGGCCACATGAATTCTGAGACTGTGAAACCTGTTAAATCAAAGACTGAGACTGTTAAGACTGTTAGACGTGGTGGTAGGAAGCTGAAAAACATTTTAGATGAGTCTCTGTTTGCTGAGCCTGCTCCTTCGCCCCCATTGTGTTCCTGCTCCCAGGGCAGCTCGGGCCCAGCATTCCCCCACACCTGTTTCTGTCCTCGCTGGAGGCTCAGGTGAGCCCATCCAGCAGTTTTCTTCAGGCTCCATAGACTCAGAAAACCTAGCTCGGCCATCTGCTCATCCACCACCTCACCCACCATTACTACCATCGTTACAACAGTCAATACAACTTAAACTTCTATCCATAGCTCAAACATTAGCTCACCTATCAGCTCAGTCACCTGCTCAGTTACCATGTCAGTCGTTTATTCAGCCGTCTGTTCCTGCTGGTGGTTCTGGAGAACTGCTCCAGCCATCTTCCGTCTCCACTGGAGGGTCCGAGGGGCCCGTCCAGCCACCTGTTCCTGCTGGAGGGTCCGACGGGCCCATCCTGCCATCTGTTGTTCCTGCTGGGGGTTCCGGTGAACCGCTCCAGCCGTCTCTCGTCTCCGCTGAAGGGTCGGAGGGGTCCGTTCAGCCTTCTGTCTCCGCTGGAGGGTCCAAGAGGCCTGTCCAGCCTTCGTCGCCTGCAGCGCCACCATCTGCAGCTCCCGTGCCGTCGCGTGCAGCGCCACCATCTGCGGCTCCCGTGCCGTCGCATGCAGCGCCACCATCTGCGGCTCCCACGCCATTGCCTTCAGTGCCATCCTCATCCAGTCCAGCAGATTAAGTGATGATTTATAATAAACCACAGCAGCTTTTTGGTGCACCTCGACTCTGTCACACAGCTTTGACAATAGAAAAGTGGGGGTGTTTCTGTGTGTTATGGTCCTTTGGTTTGGATCGGTTTGGATATGTGGTGAGATGAAGATGAAACCAGGAGATGTCCTTACTGAATCATCAGAGCTGAACAGGTGATGGAGAAACAGGTTTACCTTTTAGGTGACATGAATGAGTTGAAGGGAAGTTATGAACTGTTTCAGAGAGACAAATAACACCAGGAACCCTTTCTAAGTAGCTGACAATTCATCTATCCATCCACTCGTTTCCGCTTATCCTTCTCAGGGTCGCGGGGGGGCGCTGGAGCCTATCCCAGCTGTCATAGGGCAAGAGGCAGGGTACACCCTGGACAGGTCGCCAGTCTGTCGCAGGGCCAACACACAGGGACAGACAACCATTCGCACTCACATTCATACCTAGTGACAATTTGGATTGTCCAATTAACCTATCCCCACAAGCTGCATGTCTTTGGGCGGTGGGAGGAAGCCAGAGTACCCGTAGGGAACCCACGCAAACACAGGGAGAACATGCAAACTCCACACAGAAAGACCCCGGCCTGATGTTGGAATTGAACTCAGGATCTTCTTGCTGTGCGGCAACAGTGCTAACCACCGTGCCACCGTGGCACCAATTCAATTTTATTTATATAGCGCCAAATCACAACAAAAGTCGCCTCAAGGCGCTTCATAGATACAGAGAAAAACCCAACAATCATATGACCCCCTGTTAGAGTTTGTATTGTTGATTGTCATTTATGCTTAGAAATATTTACTTATATATGCTTAGAGTTTTGTAATTAGTTGTAGATTGGTAGAGGTTTTGATCCTTGATAGTCTGCAAACTTTGTGTGTATTAGACAGCACTCTGGGAGCATGAGAGGTCGTACCGTGTCTTATTGTTTTATGGTAGGATTAACGTAGTTGCGTCTGTTCTAGTCTAAGTGCTCTTTGTTTAGATGAACTGCAGGACTTCCTCACCGTGTTATCTAGGGTGAACCATCTAGGGTGAGGGGGAGGCTACCCTCTTCCTGACCAAGGATGTTTGACTCTTTGATCAGCAGTACACACACACACACACACACACACACACACACACACACACATACACCCACATACACAGGCAAGGTACTCTTTGTGTGTATGTAGACGTCATATGTTAATGAACCTATGCATATTCATGTAACCTCAATAAAAGGACAGTGGTACGGGAGGACGGACGAGAGCAACTGGGGCCAAGCGAAGGAACGGCGTTTGTCCGGTTCTCTCCCGTGCACGAGTACCATGAAGAACTTTGCCTACTTGTGTCTTGCTTTGCTGTGTAATTATATTGTCTTCAACGTTCCAGCGGATGGGTTCAAGCTACAAACCTATCACCCCCTATGAGCAAGCACTTTGGCGACAGTGGGAAGGAAAAACTCCCTTTTAACAGGAAGAAACCTCCGGCAGAACCAGGCTCAGGGAGGGGCGGCCATCTGCTGCAACCGGTTGGGGTGAGAGAAGGAAGACAGGATAAAAGACATGCTGTGGAAGAGAGACAGAGGTTAATAACAGATATGATTCAATGCAGAGAGGTCTATTAATACATAGTGAGTGAGAAAGGTGACTGGAAAGGAAAAACTCAATGCATCATGGGAATCCCCGGCAGCCTACGTCTATTGCAGCATAACTAAGGGAGGATTCAGGGTCACCTGGTCCAGCCCTAACTATATGCTTTAGCAAAAAGGAAAGTTTTAAAGATAGTGTCTGTCTCCCAAATCAAAACTGGAAGCTGGTTCCACAGAAGAGGGGCCTGAAAACGGCCTGAAGGCTCTGCCTCCCATTCTACTTTTAAATACTTTAGGAACAACAAGTAGGCCTGCAGAGCGAGAGCGAAGTGCTCTAATAGGGTGATATGGTACTACAAGGTCATTAAGATAAGATGGGGGCTGATTATTTAAGACCTCTGAGACAGGATATTTCTAATTTTAGAGATGTTGCGCAAATGGAAGAAAGCAGCCTTACATATTTGTTTAATATGTGTGTTGAAGGACATGTCCTGGTCAAAAATGACTCCAAGGTTCCTCACAGCGTTACTAGAGGCCAAGGTAATGCCATCCAGAGTAAGAATCTGGTTAGATACCATATTTCTAAGATTTTCAGGGCCGAGTACAATAACCTCAGTTTTATCTGAATTGAGAAGCACAAAGTTAGCGGCCATCGAGGTCTTTATGTCTTTAAGACATTCCTGCAGTTTAACTAATTGGTGTGTGTTATCTGACTTCATAGATAGATAGAGCTGGGTGTCATCTGTATAGCAGTGACAATTTATGCTAAGTCTTCTAATGATGCTGCCTAGGGGAAGCATGTATAATGTAAACAGAATTGGTCCTAGCACTGAACCCTGTGGAACACCATAATTGACCTGGTGACTGTGCAGGGGCGGGTCTAGCAAAGTTTTGCCAGGGAGTCAGGTAGGGCATCAACAGGGAGAGGGGGGCACAAACAAATGCTTTTCTTTCGTATTTTCATTTAAAATATCTAGCTTTTATTAAATAATTGTCTGAAGATTACAACCAAAGTTTTTATCTGACGTAAAATGTATAGAAATCATACATATACCAACAGGACAGTGTACATCACTGTCACAACAGCACTTGTTTTCATTCAAAGGCTTTATGGCTTTTCCTATAATACCTGGTGGGACGATTTTTTTTGTCCCAGTCCATCCCTGGGCACAACACGCAGTGAATTAATCTGAGAAGGTGCATTAAAAAATAAATAGCCGCGCCAGCGGTGCACATTGCAAATAGCTCGCATAGACAGATTAGTTGTGCTGCTTCTTAATGACGCTATCTTAGCTAACAACCACAACTATCAGATTCAACTTGTAATTGGCTAAAAATAACTTAGCCTACTGGTGAGAGGGACGTTGTTAGCTCTCCACATTCCAACACTTCAAAAGCTTCAGGAGCTTTCTGCTCAGCACAGCATCAGCACCACGGAGATACACGGATACATCTGTAGACTCGAGACAATTCACAATGCGTTTTTGGGACTTTCAGGTGTATGGACCAATGTTTTCTTTTCTGATCAAACCAGAAATCTTTAATGAGCAGCTGGATTTGTCTCGCATTAACTGGCATTAACTCAGCCAGTTAATCGAAGCAGCTGGAATCCACAGCTGTGTGTGTTCATGGAGCTTGCATTTTCACCTGCTGGACATCACTAACTGACAAGTTTAACTGTCTTCAGAACATTGCCTTATTGACAGTATTTGGCTCTACATATCTGTGTGAGAAGATTTTCTCTCACATGAGTCCTCAGGTAGCCGTCTGAATGCTGGACACTCCCACTGAGTGGGAGACCAGAGATCACATTAACATGTGTATCTCTGTATTAACAAACATGCCATATTGGCTCAGTTTATTTTTCTTATCATTGTTGTGAGGAGACCATAAATAGCATTTGTATTCTCTGTTGCACAGTTCATTTGCTGTTATGGATAAAAAATGGTTTTTTTTGTTTCAAAATAGCTGATAACTATTCGCTGATAGCTGCCAACATCTGCAAACAAATGTAAAAACTCCTGCACCATCGAGAGCATCCTGACGGGAAACATCTGCACCTGGTTTGGGAACAGCACCAAGCACGACAGACGAGATCTGCAAAGAGTGGTGCGCTCAGCCGAACGCATCATTCAATCAGAGCTCCCTGACCTGCTGTCCATCTGCACCAAGCGGTGCAAGACCAAAGCTAGGAAGATTATGATGGATCTCTCCCATCCCAACAAAGGACTCTTCTCACCGTTGAGGTCTGGGAAGCTTCTTCCCCCAGGCTATTCGGGCCCTGAACCAGGTGTAGGACTGGACTCTCCCACACACATCACATCACTATAAGACTGGACTCTCACACACATCACATCACCACACGCACTTTTCTTCATGCACACTTCCTATAATTTATAATCTCTTTCTGCTATTTGCACATTTTTACTGTAAATTTCTAAGTTAAATCTGTAATTTTTTAAATAACCTGTAAATTGTAAATACTGTAAAACCACTGTCATTTAATGGTCGGGCATTGCATTTCACAGCTACAAGCATTTCACCCCCATGTCATACTGTGTATGGTTGTGTGTCTGACAAATAAAATTTGAATTTGAATTTGATAATTCTATAAATTGGTTCTATATAGTGTGTAACTGTTCATATGGAGCGTTATTAAATTTATTGCTAATGCAATCGTATGGCACATTGACTTCTGAGGAAATTTCAGATGGCACTCGTCATCAGAAAGGTTGCTTACCCCTGCCATAGAGTCATCAGTGGGTTCAAAGAAGGCTGTTTGTCTCCGTGTATGCCTGGCTTGTCTACAGCTTGAAAGGGAGGATCGAGAGAGGAAGTTCCAGCTAAAGAAGGAGTTGGAGCTTAGGCGTTTAGAGGAAGGGCTTGTGAAGGCCAGAGAGGTTGAATTGAAAGAGGTGGAGGCGGAGACAGCTGTCAAGTTGCGACAGTTGGAACTCCAGCAGGCTTCCCTTCCTGCGACTGCCTCCATTTGGCAGAAAGAGGCACCATTTAATGTGGCAAAAAACAGTCGTCTGGTTCCAGTGTTTTGCGACACTGAGGTTGACAGTTATTTTGAGTCATTTGAGCGAATAGCTACAGCTTTGGACTGGCCGCAGGATGCGTGGGCCATCCTACTGCAATGAAAGCTGGTAGGCAAGGCTAAGCAAGCTTGTGCCTCATTGTCAG
Source organism: Aulonocara stuartgranti (assembly GCF_965226115.1). Taxonomy (NCBI): domain Eukaryota; kingdom Metazoa; phylum Chordata; class Actinopteri; order Cichliformes; family Cichlidae; genus Aulonocara; species Aulonocara stuartgranti. The sequence continues at coordinate 64,400,387 of NC_138941.1, read as the reverse complement.
AATTATGACAGGCTGAAAAGCGCCATCCTGCTAGCTTATGAGCTGGTCCCAGAAGCTTATAGGCAGCGGATCCGCCACCTGTTGACCATCTTTCAGATCCAGATGACCTGCAGTGTGATAGTGTGTGACACAACTATTCAAACCTGCACCTCTGGCTAACCAGCATTCCTGTTGCCATGACCTAGCAAAGAAGCGTCTGAAAAGTGTTTCAGTAAGGCCTTCTAGCTATCCGCTGGGTTCTCCTTATGTTATGGCTCAAAAAACATTTGGCTGTCACTTGAGACGCTATTTTGAGAGAATTGAGCCAACCCCATTCAGTGTTTTGGACCCATCGAAAGGGTCTTGGCAGATTCGGCAGGCTATGCCTACCCGTTATTATGGTGCATGGTAAGTGATATATTTTAAGAATTGTATAGGACATCCTGTGCCAAACCACTGGTTTGTATTTATGGGAGGGGCTGTTACGGCCCTAGCTGGGCCTCCTGAAACTGCCCTTGTGTGGGTGTGGTGTTTTCTCTCCGCCTCCTCCTCTCTTGCTCCACCCCTGTCTCTTTCTCACTCTTCTTTCTCCCCAGGACACAGCTGCTGTTCTCATTTACCACCTGAGTGCAGTCAGCAATCTCCTCTCTGAGGTCATATAAGCTGGGGATGAACTGGATGTGAGAGGGTGGTTTTCTCTGGTGTCGCTGCTTTGTATTCTAGGAAATAATAATGGATTGCATTTATATAATGCTTTTCTAGGCACTCAAAGCGCTTTACAATTCCACTATTCATTCACTACAGGCAAGCTACAGCTGCCCTGGGGCAGGCTGACAGAAGCGAGGCTGCCATATCGCGCCATCAGCCCCTCACCAGTAGGTGAAGTGTCTTGCCCAAGGACACAACGACCGAGACTGTCCAAGCTGGGACTTGAACCGGCAACCTTCCGAATACAAGACGAACTGCCAACTCTTGAGCCACAATCGCCCCAGTGTGTTGTTGTCCTGCCTGTGGTGTGGAGTTGTGGAAGCAGTGTGCAGTGTAGCTGCTACATGATGTGGGTAGTGTAGGCTTGTGGGCCTCAGCAGCAGTAAAGCTGCTGCTAGTGACAGGGTGAGCTTATAGGCCCTTGGAAGAGCCTCCTCGTGGTGTGGAGTTTTTTGTTCGGTTGTTGTGTTCTTTGTTTTTGCAACCTTTTTCTTTTTCTATTGTTACTGGTAAAACAGTGTTGCCGGCTCTTTATGTTCTCTATAATATCTCTATAAATCTAATCTCTATAAAGGTTCTCTATAATAAAAACTATTTTATTTACTAAACACCTCTCTGTTCTCCTTTCATTCTGTTCTGGACCCATTTGTTACCAGTCCCACACACACCCCTAGACCTACATCGTGGGGTCATAACACTGTGGAAAAAAAAGGTGGATGACCACAAAGCTGCCACCTGCTTTCAGGGCAGACTGACTGTCTTTACCACAGAGCACAAAGCAATTATTTTCTCACAACATAGAAACTATTATTGGCCAAACCAGTTCAGACTGTGGTGAGAGGTGTCACCAGCTTCAGACTACAGTGAAACTAGAATCATGTGGTCAACATGTTGTCATGGCACAGAAAAAAACAAATTAACTTTCTAGAAGTGATGAATGAATTATAGCTGCTGAGATAGACTGGATTTAAAATGTTGAAGTCACATAAATATAAGAAAAAGTCAAAGGAAAACACTGAATAATACTGGAACAGAAGTTCTGAATATAATTAAGATTCACTTTAAATGAGATGATGGTCTGTGAGCAGAGTTTAGACAAATGCTTTTCCAGATGATGTCTCCATGTTCCTTCCTGTTTTTTAAAAAAAATGAACAGCTCTGTGTTGAAACACCTGCAGCTGAAGTGTTTTCTTTCTTTCAGAAACAGGATGCTGAATGACTACAGAGCTGTTAGCTTCAACCACAGACCACAAACACACAGTCCAGCTCACAGTGAACAACACTGAGTTTAGTATACAGGTGGAAGTTCATTTTTATAAATGCTATAAATTAGTTTCTATAAAATGTTTCTATTACCGCATAAATAATTACAAATGAAAAAAAAAAAACTTACAGGCCACAGAAACCTGTGATATAAAGAAATTCCCACAATATAAATTTACACATAACTGCACCACAAGCCATTCAGACCATGTACAACAGTTCCAAGAGCTTCGTCCAAATAATGTGCAATAAATCAAACTCATTCATTTATCGTGTTGCACCCTTTTCATAATTTTCACGGACAGAATATCAAGGCATAGGCAGGTGGTGGAGAGCTTCCACTTTGAAACAATCTCATCTGGGCTTTTTATGGATGATGAGGTTTTTTTGACATCTTCGGGGGGTAACTGGCACTGGAGCACTTTGCAGCCAAATGTTCAAGGACAGGAATGAGAATTAGCAACTCCATGTCTGAGGGCATGGTACTCAGACAAGGGGGATGAGTTTCTGCCTACATGTTTAAGTATCTTGTTCATGAGAGAAGGGAAAAACTAATATTATGAGATTTTATTATAAAACTTGCTTTCCAAAGATGTCTTTATATATTTTCATATCCTGACATAATAAAAATGTTTTTGAAAACATTGCAGTACTGTACATTCTCTTTGTCTGATTGGTTTTGTTGTAGAATGTGGTGGAGTAATCCTGTGACTCTTCCACAGGAGGAGAGAGTGATAGAGGAAGAGTGATGAAGATGGAACCAGGAGGAGAAGTGTGGGTGGAGGTGTGGATGTAGGTGGAGGTGTGGTGGTGTGTTCCCCTAAAATAAAGCAAACACAGTCATTAAGTTGTCGTCACATTGTGAATGTTGAAAGCTGCAGAAACACAGACAGGTGAGTGTGTCACCTGTGACAGTGATCCAGCTGGATGGAGACTCTCCATGACCGCTGATGTCACACTTGTAGAGGCCTTCATCAGACCTGGAAACATGCTGGATGGTCATGTGACCTGTAGGCTGCTTCCTGATGAGGGAGCCATCTTTATAGAAAGCAGCTGGGAGGTTGGAGGGAGTGGTCTTTGTTTTACAGAGCAGAGTGACGTCATCTCCCTCCATCACAGGGAGGACAGGACTCTGCAGGATCACTGATCCACCTCAACACAGAGACAAACTACAGCATTTCATCCATTTACACACAGCTTCATCAACACTAACTCCACACACTCAGCTTACCAGTGACTGTCAGGTTAACCATGTTACTGATGGGACCCTCTCTGGACTCACACCAGTAAACCCCATTGTCCCATGGGAGGATGCCACTGATGCTCTCTCGGCTCTCACCAGATGAAAAGGTTTGCTCCTTGTTCCCTCAGGTCGGGGAACGGGTCCCAACTCTGTGCCTATAAGCTTAATGACAGTTCAGAGTTCCTGGAATTCCTGGGTTTTGTGCTTGAGGGTAATTTACCTGGGGACTCTGTCATCTTATTAGGAGACTTCAGTTTAGGCACTTACAGTTAGACCTGGAGGGGTGCCACTGAACGGCCTGTCAGATCTGAACCAGAGTGGTGTTCTGTTTCTGGACTGCTCTGCAAACCCCAGTCTGTCCATAATGAACACCCATTAACTTCACACGGTGTTCATTATTATATTCAGTAATGGGGTTGATTATCAATTTTGTAATCATATGATATTGTATGGCCGTAGTTTTGGGGGTGCTGAGCTGTTAATAGATCACTATCTGGTGATCAGTTGGATCCGGTGGCAGGGGAGGATGCTGGACAGACCTGGGGCACCTAAATGTATAGTCATTGTGTGCTGAAAATGCCTGGCTGAGGCCCCAATTCACAAGATCTTAAACTCCCAACTCCGGCAGAGCTTTAACAGTGGTCTGAGGGAGACTGGGGACATTGAATCCAATGGACCATGTTCATCACCTCCATTTCTGAAACTGCTGCACTGAGCTGCAGCTGCAAGATGGTTTGTGAATGTCATGACGGCAATTGCCAAACCAGATGGTGGACACTGGAGGTGAGGGGAAACATCAGGCTGAAGCAGGAGTCGTGCCGGGCTTGGTTAGCTTGTGATATTCTGGAAGCAACTGATAGGTACCAGCAGACATGGAACGGAGCTCAGGTAATGGCTGAAGCAAAAACTCAGGTGTGCGTGGAGTTCGGAGAGGCCGTGCAAAAAGACTTTCAGACTCCCTTGAAGAGATTCTGGTAAACCTTCAGACAACTCAGGAAGGGGAAAGCGGTGCTCTACCTGCACTGTGAATAGTGTGGCTGAAGTAATGCTGACTTCGACTGAGGACATTGTTGGGTAAAGGAATAATTTAAGGACCTCTAAAATCTCACTGGTATGTCTTCTGTAGAGGAAACAGACTCTGGGGACGAGAGGGACGACTTGTCCATCATTGGAGGTGAAGTCACTGAGGCAGTTAAACAACTCCTTGGTGGCAGAGCCCCTGGGGTGGATGAGGTTCGCCCTGAGTTCCTGAAGGTTCATAATGTTGTATGGCTGTCTTGGTTGACACGCCTCTACAATGTTGCATGGAGATCAGGAGTGGTACCACTGGATTAGCAGACCCAGGTTGTGGTTCCCTGCTTCAAGAAGTGGAACTGGAAGGTGTGTTCCAACTACAGGGGATCAGACTCCTCATGCATCCCTGGAGAAGTCTATGAAAGGGTGCTGGAAAAGCATGTCTGCCTTATTATAATTTAATAATAGTAATAATAAATATATATATACTACCATTGTCTGAGAGATTTCCAGCCTTCTATTTTTCTTTTGCTGCTGCTTTCAGTATTAAGATTATTCTTCTTTGCAGTTTTTCATCTGCTGTAACTCTTGCTTACTCATTCTGCCTGCAGGATTCTGCTCGGTCATGTACCACAGGCCAAACATAGTGAAGCAGGGACGAGGAGACAGAGCAAAGTCTGCCTGCATGAGAAGAATGGTGTTTGCATAAACATGCCAGATTTTTGATATAATGGGAACAACGTACTGAACTCAGAGGAGTAAAATGAACTAAAGAGTTTATCCTATAACGTTGGTATTGATTTGATACCAATACATATTTCTCCACTGGCAACATTTTAAGTACACATATAGTTTTCTATTGCACTGAAGAAGCTGTGGTTACTATATTAATAAATACATAAAAACATGTTAAGTATGTGGAGTTCTTATTAAAATGGCCTGAATGCATTTATATCCAAGTAAAGATTAACTTAATGTAAATGCGTTTTAAAAATATCAAACAGACATGAGGCTGTAATAATTCTTTTTAAAACAAGATCATCTCATTTATTACAGAGTAGAGTGAACATGTAACATTTAAGAAACACAATCAGGAGTAAGAAGTACTTACACTCTGCACTCTGCTGATCAACACCTGAAGCTAAAGCCTTTTTCAGTTTCTCCCACATTCAGAAGGGGTCAGTGCAGCCGATGGACCCACATATTTGACTGAGCAGATGTCTTTGTAACAATATCATTGTCAGGGGTCGTGTGCGGAGGCGAGGAAGGGATGACCCACACGCAGGACTCTTGGTGCAGAATGAGGTTTATTGAATATGTAGACAAAAGATGATAGGATGGATGGATGGCTGGCTGACTGACTGGACTGAGCTGAACTGAACACACGACAGGAACAACATCATCAATGACACGACAGTGAACGAGTAGAAACAGAGGGCTTAAATACACAGACTGATGAGGATGATAATGAGAGACCGGTGAGTACACAGCTGAACATAATCTGGCTAATGACACAAGATGAGCTGACACAGGAAAAGCAGGAAGTGAGAACATGGAAGTGGCAAAATAAACTGAACATGAACAAAACTGAAAACACTGGGTCACCGACCCCTCCAATGGCCGGCACCCGACGGCCAAAAGAGAAAAAAAAACAGAACAGGGCGGGCGGAGAGGGCCCAGGACGGAGGGACGGAGTCCACACCGAGACAGCACCGGCGGGAGACGCGTGGTCCGTGGCCGAGATGAGACGAGACGGTTCAGGCGGGCAGCCGTGTGGCCCGTGGCCGAGACAAGACGGTTCAGGCGGGCAGCCGTGTGGCCCGTGGCCGAGACGGTTCAGGCGGGCAGCCATGTGGCCCGTGGCCGAGACGAGACGGTTCAGGCGGGCGGCCGTGTGGCCTGTGGCCGAGACGAGACGGTTCAGGCGGGCGGCCGCAAGGAAGGCGGCGGCGGCCACTGAGCAGGTCCGGTGGGCAGCCGCAAGGAAGGCGCCGGCAATGACGTCCAGAACATGGCTGGCGCGACGACGTGGCAGCCGCAAGACCAGGTGAAGCAGAAGCTGAGGCTGAGGCCGGACCAGGCGAAGCAGAAGCTGAGGCCGGACCAGGCGAGGGTGCGGAAACCCCTGGCTGACAAGCAGGAGAGCTCACAGCTGGCTCTGGGTGCTGTGGCTGCAGGTCCGGGAACTGAACAGGATGGTGGACGGGCGACTGGGAGACAGGGGGCGACTGGACTACAGACTGGACAGGAGCCGGGAGGACAGGAGGAGACTGAACTACAGGGGACTGGAGGGCAGGAGACTGGACAACAGGTGAGGGAACCGACTGGAGTGAAAGCTGAACAGCAGGTGAGGGAACTGGCTGGAGTGGAGATGCTAAGGGAGGAACAGAGGCAAGCGAGGCTGACGACGGAGCTGAGGTTGGTGTGGCTGATGGCTGAGCTACAGACTGGGCTAGTAAAGCTGGTGCCTGAGCAGGGGACACCTCAACTAGCCTAACCAGGGATAAAGCTAGTGCGTGAAAGGCTGGATCAGGTGGTGGATGAAGTGGTGGACTGATTAGCTCTTCCAAGCCTCTAGGGGGGTCAGGCTGGGTTCTGGCTGCCCTCAGCCTGGGCGCTGGGACAGGCACGGAAGGTGGCTGGACACCAGTCACCCCCACCCGTGAAACAGGAGCGGGTGTGGAGGTAGACTGGGTCGCAGCTGCCCTCCTCCTGGGAGCTGGCACTGGTGTGGGTGTAGGCTGGGCCCTAGTCATCTGAGGAGGTGAAACGGCTGAAGAGGAAGGCCGAATCTGGGCCGCTGCGCTGGTAGGAAAAGGCTGAGTGATGGGTGTGGAAACGGTGACTGGGTGTGTGATACTGGAAGGTTTCTCTGGGATTATTCTGGTCCTCCTGCCACCACTATTTACAGTCTTTAATTGAACGGTCGTCGAGGGTGTTGAAGTGCGGATATTGTCCTTAATAAATCCCAGCTCAGAGGGAGCAGAGCTGAAAAATTCTTCCCAGTCTACATCCTCCATCTGAAAACAGTCCATGTTATGGTGGCGTGTGCGCCGCCTTCCCCGGGAAGAGGCAGCGGGTGGGGTACACAGCCGAGCCTCTGGCACGGGAACCTCCATTGAGCCGAGGTAAGAGGCGGAGCCGCCGTGCCATGGCGAGGTTGAAGGTCCGGTGAGTAAAACGACTGGCGGGTGTTGAGAAATCAGTTTTACCCCGGTTCTTTTTTATTCCTCGAGCATCCAGAGATGGCACCGGACTCAGTAGTCATTTTTACAAAACTTTATTCATCTTCATTCTTCTTCATTTAAGCATGCACTTCTAGAAGGGAAGACGAGGCCGGTGTCCCTCTCCAAAATCTTCACCCCTTTGTTAGTTACAGCCAGCTTTATAGAAGTGACCCCATCATAAACCCCCCTACGGTGTGCTGCAAACTCTGTCTGTGTCTATGTGCATGAGCACATGAATGCCTACATGTGCGCGTTCCCACGTGTCTATGTGAGTGCTCGTGTGTGACTGTGTACGCATACCTGTGTGTATGTGTGAGTGCACATGAGTGAGTGTGCGTGTGGATGTGTGTGCGTGACAGTTAAAACACTGTGGGTGAAGATATCTCCCTAGAGGTCATAAAACCCCCACCTTACATCCTCTGGGGAATTTCCACTCAGTGGGGGAGAAGCCTTCTAAAATCTACTCCTAACTTCACAAGAGAGTGAGGCCTTTATTACTTTACAAACAGTGTCTCTACAATAATTCTGCATTCTATGATAACACATTTCTAAACTCTAAAATAAGCTAAACACTCCTACACGGGTGAGCGAGGAGCGGAGCAGCGGGAGAGCGAGCGGCCGAAGCTTGGCCTGTGACACCCACTCTCCGCGGCGAATGCTCCAATGCAGGTGAGGCAGCAGGTGGAGGACCGCGGCGTCTCCGAGGCCCGCCCAGAGCCAGACAAGTCCCCTCAAAAACGTGCTCCCTCTCTGAGAAGAGCCGCTGTTTCCACCTGAGCTTCTCCGCCCAAATGGAGAGCGCTGCGTCCTGCCGCTCGTAAAGGTCCGAGTCCGCTGGGTCAAAAGCGTGTCTTCTTGGCACGGGTCGTGTCATTCTGTCAGGGGTCGTGTGCGGAGGCGAGGAAGGGATGACCCACACGCAGGACTCTTGGTGCAGAATGAGGTTTATTGAATATGTAGACAAAAGATGATAGAATGGATGGCTGAACTTAACGGACTGGTAGGCTGACTGGACTGGACTGAACACACGACAGGAACAACATCATCAATGACACGACAGTGAACGAGTAGAAACAGAGGGCTTAAATACACAGACTGATGAGGATGATAATGAGAGACCGGTGAGTACACAGCTGAACATAATCTGGCTAATGACACAAGGCGAGCTGACACAGGAAAAGCAGGAAGTGAGAACATGGAAGTGGCAAAATAAACTGAACATGAACAAAACTGAAAACACTGGGTCACCGACCCAGGAACCCTGACAATCATATTATCAACATAACTCTCATCACATGAGTATTGTATTTTCTTGGCCGTAATATTATTTCTACAATCAATTAATGAAAATGTGTTTGTGTGTTCTCTGTAATGAAAAAAAAACATGCATCAGTGAGCCACAACCAAATCGGAACAAGATAAATTTATCGTCTCTCACTTTTGGTCAAACTCACAGAACCACACAGGAAAAAGAACAAGCTTTCAGTCCTCCTGCAGAGAAACCGCACCTCTGCTGCGTGAACAACAACCAACACACAAAAAATAAAAGAGTAAAGTTACTGAGAACATAAGAAAATGTTAGCATATATACGTTCCCACTTTGCAGGAAAATAAATGTGAAAAGCTCCAATTCAAATGCAATCTGATTTTTAAAAACAATTAAACAAACAAACAAACAAAAAACAAAAACATTATACACACTTTGTAACAAGCGGGTGCAACTTTTGGTCTGAGGTACTGGCTTGATCAGCAGCTGGATGCTGGTGGACTACTTCAGTGAAGAGTAGAAGACGTCTGGCTCTGGTTTAAAGTCTGAACAAACACACAGTTCAAACAACACAAAACATGATTAGAAGCTTTGTAGTTTTACTTTCTCTTCCTTTGATTGGCGCGCTCACTTGGTTTTGGCTCTCTCTGCCATAGAGTATCACTTCCTGTGACATTTCAAATCACAAAAGTGATTGCCCATATTTAAACAGGTGTAAATTACTTTTTGGCCAAATAAAATATCATTATAGAACCATTGTTATACATGTTGCAATTTCTGTTGCCCTCCCTACAGTGTCTCTCTTAAAAATAAAATTTTAATGTCAATGAGACCTTTGTGGCTGGATAAATAATAAATATAAACATGACACTTTGCCAAAAACTAATTGTGACTTGTCACAGGAATGTTTTTTATAGCTCAAGATTACTTGATATCATTCATTTGACATATATTTCACATATTATAGGCAAACAAGGATTGGATTAGTTATATTGTAGGTAAAATAATTCAGTCTATAAAATTCTATATTTGAATTGAAAACTGACAGATTTGAGGATTTTCATAATACATTGAACCTCATAATCTGTTGCTCATAGGCTTAAAAAAGTGCACCTATTAAGTGCAGCAGTTTTCTCTCTAATTGTTTTGTCTCTCTCACAGAAAGATCAGAAGCTTGAGTGAAAATATCATTAGCATAAAAACTGAAAGAAGTTAACTTGGCTCTGTAAAAGTTAAAGAGCAGCTGTACCTCTGGACCTCTTTGTCCTGATGACTGGTTCTCCATTACAGATGCCTTCAGTTCTCACTGCTGAGTAGATTTCAGCTCGATTATTCTCTGTAGAATTAAACACATAAATTAAAACAGATAGAACTACAGTAGTGCAATAATATTATATTAGAGCTGCTGTAAATGATTTTTAGGTCTGTATTTATTCTTGAGCAGGAAGGAGACGTGAAGGAGAGCAAAGTTATAACGTACGAAGAGATAAAGCCAAACCAATAGTTAAAATGAAAAGAGTCACTGTAGTCATTCTGTGCTTTTTGTGCATTTTTTTTCTCTCCTTGAAGGCCCACATATCAACCAATCAACATTCAGAAGTCACATGTAGCATCCACTTCCAGCAGCGCATAGTCAGGATCAATTCAAGTGGAACTATATGGGAGTGTGTCTCAAACAGGTAAAAAGAAGAAGAAGAAAAAGCGTATGACAGAAACACATTTGTGGGACTAGAAATATCACTTAAAGAAATAATTTAACATTCAGTGATAAATTTTCTTAATAACAGCAATATCTCACTGTTTTTTGTTTGTTTTTTTTGCGGGGGGGGGGGGGGGGGGGGATTTTGCCCCACATCTCAACTGTGAAACATAGAACTGGTGAGGAAATAGAGGTTTTAAATAAGACTGTATACAATTTTTAGTTTTTTGTTTTTTTTTTAGTTCTCAGAGTATCAAATTAACATAAAACTGTTTTCTGTTGGTAGATTGGACACAGTTTGTCACTTTTTTTTTAATTAGCAGCTTTGTTTATTTATTCATCATAAACAAATTGTGCGCTAACAACAGAGGTGTTAGTGTCTTTTAACCACAGACCACACAGTCCAGCACACGGTGAACACAGTGTTGTTCACTTTTATCATCATGATTACGATGATCAAGTTGTTTAATTTAATACAAAGGAAACTATTTAAATAAAAACTGTATAGTATGAAATCCCCAAAAGTTGATTTGTTCATCTGGATGCAGCTTTTTCACTGGGAGAATTTCTCATTCATCCAAATGACTTCTTCAGTCTCAGCTGACTGCAGATTTCCCCCAACATTATAAATGGTACATTTGCATAGCATTGTATATTGTATAGCATTAAAAGTTCATACTTGGACATCATGGAGACTTAACACTTAATGCACTTCACACTTCTGCCATACATGTGTCAAATTTTCAAACATTACAGCTTTATTAACGTCACAGCCCAGAGCATCAATGTGATCACCATCTTAGATTTCTAACACATGAGCACTGAACAAACCAATCATCAACTTCTGAGGCTTAAAAGGCAGAAAAAATGGGTCCATGTGTCAAATGTGAGGCACCTTAAGCTGCTAGCTATCAGCTAGAATTCAACTTAGCTTACTGAATTTCCTGAACCGGACCTGCTGTTGGAGCCTTTTGGAGAGGTTTTAATGTTTAATTGTCTCAGCAACACAATATGGCTGCTGAGCTGTGCCATTAATTATACTAAGAGACATAACATAGATGTTACTTAGTTGTCCAAAAATAAATAAATAATTAAAATAAAGTACCTCTCTTTCCTTTGACTGGCTGTTGTTGACAGTTTGATATTCTGATGTCACTGTACTTTATGTCATCTTCTGCAGCTTCTTCTTGAGCTCCTTAAATGTATCAAATCATCAGCAAATTAATTTTTCTAATTAGGTTTTAAGAAAACTGAAAACGTTATTCGATTTGTAGTGTTAAAGAGTTAGCTGCACAGGTAAGGAATGAAAATCTAATCATGAGGACTGAAAGTCAATTTCTAAATTATCCTGCAAAATAAAAAACAAACTCAAAAAGTGTTGCAGAGTCTCACCTTCAGGTTTCCTGTGAACACATCGTCTCACCAGCAGAACCAGTAACACCAGTAGAACCACAACACAGACTGATCCAACACATGACAACACAGAGAGAACAGGAGGAAGAGTGATGGAGGTGGAACCAGGAGGACAGGTGGATGTAGGTGGAGGTGTGGTGGTGTGTTTCTCTAAAACAAAGCAAACACAGTCATTAAGTTGTCGTCACATTGTGAATGTTGAAAGCTGCAGAAACACAGACAGGTGAGTGTGTCACCTGTGACAGTGATCCAGCTGGATGGAGACTCTCCATGACCGCTGATGTCACACTTGTAGAGGCCTTCATCAGACCTGGAAACATGCTGGATGGTCATGTGACCTGTAGGCTGCTTCCTGATGAGGGAGCCATCTTTATAGAAAGCAGCTGGGAGGTTGGAGGGAGTGGTCTTTGTTTTACAGAGCAGAGTGACGTCATCTCCCTCCATCACAGGGAGGACAGGACTCTGCAGGATCACTGATCCACCTCAACACAGAGACAAACTACAGCATTTCATCCATTTACACACAGCTTCATCAACACTAACTCCACACACTCAGCTTACCAGTGACTGTCAGGTTAACCATGTTACTGATGGGACCCTCTCTGGACTCACACCAGTAAACTCCACTGTCCTGAGGGAAAACAGTGATGTCACAGGAAGAACCAGACCATCTTCCCCACCCATCTCCACACTGAGTGATCTTATTATCGGTCCTCAGAGTCCATCCAGCAGAGCTGTCGTCCTCCTCACAGCTCAGAGACACAAAGTCTCCTTTAAAGAGCTGAGAGCTGCTGGGACTCACAGTCAGACGAGCTGTGAGGGTTACAATGAAAGACTGTTGATATTTTATATTTTATAACTTCTGTCTTAGACAGTCATTAAAAATGCTCTTTGCTTTGTCAATTTTATTTCTGAAACTCAATCAGGTCATATCAGTGAGCATTTATCAGGTTTAAACTGTGACAGAAGAAGGTTACTGACCTTGGTTTGTTGTGCAGCTCAGCAGTGAGATCAGAACTAAAGAGAAATGACACTCAGGTTGATTTGAGGTGAACATAAAGAACAACTCCACACAAACAGCTGACAAACTGTTTGTATGGAGTTACGGAAATATGGTATCTAACCAGATTCTTACTCTGGATGGCATTACCTTGGCCTCCAGTAATGCTGTGAGGAACCTTGGAGTCATTTTTGACCAGGACATGTCCTTCAACGCTCATATTAAACAAATATGTAAGACTGCTTTCTTCCATTTGCGCAACATCTCTAAAGTTAGAAATATCCTGTCTCGGAGTGATGCTGAAAAACTAGTTCATGCATTTATCACTTCCAGGCTGGACTACTGGACTTCATTATTATCAGGATGTCCAAAAAACTCGCTGAAAAGCCTTCAGTTAATCCAAATCCACCGGTCCGTCGGGCTGAGTGTAAAAGCGAAGCTCTCAATTTACCAGTCGATCTACGCCCCTACCCTCACCTATGGCCACGAGCTGTGGGTAGTGACCAAAAGAATGAGATCGCGGATACAAGCAGCAGAAATGAGCTTCCTCCGAAGGGTGGCTGGCCTCTCCCTTAGAGATAGGGTGAGAAGTTCGGCCATCCGGGAGGGGCTCAGAGTAGAGCAGCTGCTGCTCCACATCGAAAGGAGCCAGCAGAGGTGGTTCGGGCATCTGACAAGGATGGCTCCTGGGTGAGGTGTTTCAGCCATGTCCCACCGGGAGGAGGCCCCGGGGCAGATTATATCTCTCGGCTGGCCTGGGAACGCCTTGGTGTTCCCCCGGATAAGCTGGAGGAGGTGGCTGGGCTTCTCTGCTTAGGCTGCTGCCCCCGCGACCCGTCCCCGGATAAAGCGGATGAAGATGATTGGATGGATGGAATTCAAAATCCTGCTCTTCACAAGGTCTTAAATAATCATGCCCCATCTTATCTTAATGACCTTGTAGTACCATATCACCCTATTAGAGCACTTCGCTCTCGCTCTGCAGGCCTACTTGTTGTTCCTAGAGTATTTAAAAGTAGAATGGGAGGCAGAGCCTTCAGTTTTCAGGCCCCTCTTCTGTGGAACCAGCTTCCAGTTTGGATTCGGGAGACAGACACTATCTCTACTTTTAAGATTAGCCTTAAAACTTTCCTTTTTGCTAAAGCATATAGTTAGGGCTGGACCAGGTGACCCTGAATCCTCCCTTAGTTATGCTGCAATAGATGTAGGCTGCCGGGGTTAGGGTTATGATGATATTTATATTACAAAATAATTATTAAAACAGGTAATTAGGATGTGGTTAGTTTGTGATATTACCCATTTTTCTGACCTAAATTTACTGCTTTTGTGCTTAAGTTTGATTACCAGGCTGGTGGGTTTCACAATTTCCCAAACACTTTGCACATGACTGGGTGGCATTAGCAGTTTATATCCTGTGTGATTTATGTATTTGTTTTGTTTTGTTTTTTAACAAAAATGTCAAGAAAAACTCTATTTTGATTAGACTGAAGATTTAAGCTCACAGGGCCCATGTGACTTTCGTGTTTTTTAAGTGGGCTACAGCACAGACTCTGGCTGGTTTATCAGAAGAAGTTGCTGATGTTAGGTCAGATAAATCTACAGATTAAATGTAAATTAGTAGAGTAATGAGTTTGTAGAGAAATGTATGAAGTCATCACTAGTTAAAGTTAATCTGATGCAGAACTTGATATTCAATAAATTGAATTGAACTTGGCTTCAGTGCTGAAAATAAACTTGGGCCTGTTTTCAATTCAATGACAATTTTTACATTTTTTACATTTTACATTTTTACTCTTTGTAAACATCAGCCATTCAGCTGCTAGAACAGTAATCAGTGTGATTATATGGGACACCTTTCATCCTGCAGTTAATAGTTTAGATTCAGCCTGATTTGTTTTTCATGTCTTCTCCTCCATCATCAGTTATCAGGAGAGCAGACAGTCAAAGTACAAGAATTCAAACAAACACAGAGATTCTACTTACAGAGCAGACACAGCACAGATGTTTCCTTCATCGTCCTTCTCACTCATTTGAGCTTTTTCTCATTTCTGTCACTGACACCAAGTAAAGCCCGCCCTCTTCCTCTGAGCACCAGCTTTCTATTGGTTCAAACACAGAGGAGGTAACTCATGTTATGCCTTGTCTAAAGATAGAAGTGAATAGAATTAAACATAAAGAACATCAGTGTACACAAAGTGTAGTTTTTTTTCTTTTCTGGAAATACTTTGAAATAAAGTGCTGTGGCTTAAAGTTGCCACACCAACACACACGACCAGAAGATCATGTTTTAAGATCATCTGATTATATTTCATAACTGTAATGGAACATTTATTATTTATTTATTCTCCCACATCATTTATAATTATGGCCACTGGAGGGCAGTGTTTGACCCTAAAGTCTATAACGATACAAGCAAATTGTCAGTGATGCTTCTAGTTTGTTTTGCCTAGTTCTCATTAGCAGTCAGTTCCTTCATTTTTACATGTATTATATTGCATTACTTTATAATTAAGTAGCAAGGCTACATTAGAGAGCTTTAAGGGGGCTTTTATTGTGAAAGTGTTGCAGGTTGCACGATGATCCGATAGCAGACATGTAGATGAGGCTGATATAGAGAAATGATTTTAGAATATGTTCATGATCTAATCAGGAGCTCACCTATAGCAATTCATTGTTTTGCTCCAACACACCACAAACCTAACGATGACATCATCATAAAAACTGGAACCACTGATTAGTCCGAGTTTTGAGTTCAAACTCTGCTGAACTAAATGAAAAGAATTAAAAGACAACATGCCATAAAATTGTTTTCAAAACTTTATTGTCAATAAACAGAGTCACAAAAAATAAATAAATTGATTAATCAATCAATAACATTTGACCTTATTTTGAAATGTAGACTGCAGTAAAAAAGTTGCATTGATGGAAAGAAAAGATAAAAAAAATCAGAGAAAACATCTAAATCTGCAGTTACACTGAAGAAACACATAACACTGTACATTATAACACTGTACAATATAACATTCATTCAGTTGAAGATGATCAATAAATCCTAAACACTATCAGGCAGATCACTGATTGTTTATAATCCACAGTAATCCATCGTTTCTTCACCACATGCAGTGTTTATGGTGCAGGTTGGTTCAGTCAGTATCAATAATTATACTGTAACAGCTGATCTCTGCATGAGGATTAATTTGTGTTGTTCAAACCTCACAGAACCAGTTTGATCTCACAAACAGCTGAACCTGAAGATGAAACACACTCAGTGACTCTGTTATTGTAACATACAGGACAACGAAGTGATAAATATTGAGGGCAAACCAATGATGAACAAAGTCTGCTGACAATCACAGATTTGTTTAAAATGAGTTCACTCAGAAGCTGAATATTTTATTTTGAAAAACGTTGATCTTATTTGATGTGTATTTGTTTGATAATGTGACCTCCTGTGTGCTCCACATATGAAGTGAGGCAGAAATGAAAATAACTTTAAGACTTGAAACTTACACTGGGATGAGCAGCTAACCTGATAAAATAAGTCACAGATTTCAATGCTGTAGGTTCATCATGTGAAATTTCATGTAACAGTCTAAACAAGTCTGATGAAAATCAGAGAAATGTGAAATCAAAAATAAATATGGACGCGTTTGATGTCCCTCTGATTGAGGTTCAGCATTATTAGTTTCTTTGTCTTAAAATCATCCTTCTTGATTTCAGTGAAACAGAATTTAGGACTGTGATGAGCAAGTAGATTCATAGTTCACCTTCTTAACCTTCTTTTTTCGGTAGATCAAAAAAGCAACAACAACAACAAACAGAAGAACAGCAGCAACTGGAAGACCGATGATGAGTCCAACAGATCCATCCTCTGTGTCTCCTCCTGGCTGACCTGCAGGTGAGGAACAGGTGTGAGGTGTCAGCTGTCAGGTAGGTGATGAGTGAAGAACAGAACAGAATCCATTTCCTCTTCAAACTGCTGTCAGACATTATCTACTGCACTCTGATCACATCACTCAGACCAGCTGCTTTCTACAAAGTCTCATCAACAACATCTTTAGAAACAAACATCAACAAGCAGGAAGCAGCTTCACCTCTGATCACACACACACTCAACTCTACTCACTCACCTGGAGGATCAACACTCAGGTAGATGATGAAGATGAGTTCATTGTTTGGTCCGCTCATGAAGACATGACACTCGTATGTTCCAGTGTCATTAATCGTCACATTCTTCAGAATCAAAGACACGTCTCCACCCTTCATCTGTCTGTCCTGCAGATCCACCCGGTTCTTAAAATATGGATGCTGGTTGGAGGTATCAATGTGCCCGTCCCGGTACAAAAGGACTTGTCCGGACTCCGGGTCAGTTTTGCTCCACTCTACAGCTGTGATGTTGTTGTTTGGAGCTCGACATGTCAGAGTGACGTTCTTCTGTCCAGACACAGCTGTGATGTTTTTCTGGGCTGAAAGAGGAAACAACACAAATCAGGGAGGTTAAAGGGGTCAATGTTTGTTTGTTTTTGCTGTTGTTTTTTATTAACTTTTTAAATCTTAGATTGTTAATTTAAGAACTCTATCAATGATTTAACTGTAGATACTAAGCCGACGCTTGAATCCACTGAGGTGTTCATTGGTGGGAGTTACACGATGTAACTAATATGCATGAACTTAATAAATTAAAACTTAATAAATTTTATATTGTCCAATAACTCCAGCTGTACTTACCATAACAGCCCAGCGGTCGCAAACTGTTTGCTTTCTCCTGATCAACAACACACCTGAGGCAAATTAGTTTTCAGTTTCAGTTTTATTTGTCATATGCAAGTTAGCATATTTAGTTAGGGTCAACATTGCAATGAAATGTATTTGAGCAGAAGACAGTCACTCAGCAGTAGAAAAAAAAACTACTGTGATGTGCTGGCAAATTACGTGTGTCTACCTTATAAAACCTTCATATAAACACACCATAACAAAAAGAAAAAAACTCAAAAGGTGACCTCTGGCAGCAGACATAAGGTACTAACCCAAATATGACTCTTACACCAAGAAAAACACATCCTGATAATAAGTGAACATAATGTGTGAGAGAAAGCAGCCTCTCATTATGAGACACTGTGAGTCTCTGCATGCTGCCTTTATGTAGCTACAGCTGTTTGTATACACTGAACTAAAAGCTTTGTAGCTGCATACTGACTCCTGAAACTACAACACATCACACAGACACACACATTACACTTCTTTGTCTCTGTCACAGGGCTGGATGTAATGAAATGTTCTTAGAGTGGCATGAAATCAAATGGGCAAAATCAAAGTCGTTTCTTTACACATATGCAGCTTTTACATAGTGTAATATGCCTTAAAATGTAACCAGTGGTTCTGACTTTTTTGTACAACAATTTAAAACCCAGGAGCAGATCTACAGAGGTGGCATGGAGTGGCATGTGCCACCCTTAATAAACATTGTCATTTACAAAACTATGGTGGCACTCGGTGTGGCAAGAGATTATATCAGGGTGACACATGCCACGTCTGTAGATCTGCTCGTGGCGGTGTACTGACTCCTGAAACTACAACACATCACACTGACACACACATCACACTTCTTTGTCTCTGTGAGATCTGATCACACCGACATGTTAGGTCCACACAGACCCCACCCAGCCTCGTGTCTCCTTCACAAACACGGAAAAACTGAATCAATATGAAAATAAATCTTCAGGAAATGTTGTTAACATGTAAACAGACTGATGCTTTTCCTCTCTGTCCCACAGAGTGAATCTCACCTGCAGAGACAAACACGAAGAGGCCGACAAACAGCAAAGTCGAGCAGAGCGACGCAGTCACAGCAGACATTTCCGTGTTCTTGAGCTCCGACGCTTCGATCTTTCTAAATGTCTCAGGATGGTTTTATTGAAATAACTGAACCTGAGTTTAAATCCTGACTACATGAGATTAAATTTAAGGTTTAAATGATCCTGAAAGTCTCTGACTGAGAACAGATCTGACTTTTTAGACACTCGCTCAAACTCAATACGTCCAAGTCATCGTCTCTGAAGGAAGTCAGGTCAGAGTCACGTGTGTTTACGCTGCGCTGTAGGGTGACCATGAATAAGTGCGTCATAACTAAAGCGGTGAAATCTGAAGCAGGTCTGAGTGTTTAACAGGTTCAGTTCTTGAACGATCTCCACAGAACAACACAAACATCTCATCATCAACCATCAGCTACATACTAAAGACCCTCATCAGCCAAAGGACTTCAACATGACGTCACTGTATAAACATGTATATTGTATTATGGAGGAGGCAGCATTTAGCTGTAGCCTCCATCAAACCACAGAGAACTTTGTCCACCTTTGATTGTCTTTAAGTTGTGTTGGAGCCACAGAGAGCAAATCTTTGTTCTTTATGGAGAACCAGTGAGACTGTTTGGACTTTCCTATGAAACATTATGGCTGACATATGTCATTTAACAAAACACAAGTGACAAAGTCTCATCAACAACATCTTTAGAAACAAACATCAACAACCAGGAAGCAGCTTCACCTCTGATCACACACACACTCAACTCTACTCACTCACCTGGAGGATCAACAGTCAGGTAGATGATGCTGACGTGCTTCAAATTGTCTCCCTCTCTCTGCACGACAAGACACTCGTATGTTCCAGCATCATTAATCGTCACATCCTTCAGAATCAAAGACACGTCTCCATCCCTCATCTGTCTGTCCTGCAGATCCACCCGGTTCTTAAAAGATGGATGCTGCTCTTCATGAACAAACTGATCATCTCGGTACAAAAGGACATGTTGTTCTTCCTTCAGGTCAGCTATGCTCCACTCTACAGCTCTGATGTTGTTGTTTGGTGCTCGACATGGCAGAGTGACATCCTGTCCAGCTGTGGTGTTTATGTCTGAAACAGAGGAAACAAAATGGAAAGTTGACGTCTGACTCAGCTGTGATGTTTTTCTGGTCTGAAAGAGGAAACAACACAGAGCAGAAAGATTAAAGGTCAAAGTTCAACTGTTCACTTCTAAAGCAGCCAATTGGAGTGAGGAGCTACAGGGAAAGAGATCATTGAGCTCGCACATACTTCAGTTTAATTCAGTTTTATTTATATAGCACCAAGTCATAACTTCCTATTAAAAAAAACCCCACTTGAACAGTCGTGCAGGGCGGGGCCTAACAGACACAATGGCTCAGAGGACATAAATATTGAAGTTAAGACAAATTGATAGTTTAGATGTAAATTAGTAGATAATGAGTCATATAGAATTCATGCAGGTTATTGAGAATGTGTTGAAAGCTGATGTTGTGATTTGTTGCTATAGAAATAAAACTGAATCGAATCCAAATAAAATGAAGTTATTATACTGTAAGTTATTCAACACAATTTCCTCATCTGATTGAAAATACATGTTTGCAAGTTAAACTCTGACTTGATGCTTTCTCTTTTCAGATTAGCCAAAGTATCCAGAGTTGTTTGCAGTGAGGATGCAACACTGTTAACAAGATACCATGTTGGCACATGAAGATGATAAGAGTGGAGGAATTATATCCTTAAACTTAGTTACACTGTTTTCAAAAAGACATCTACTGTGGTTAAATCTATTCCCACTGTTGTGTATGTATTATTTTAAATTAAAATGTTATTTGGAAATAAATGTTAATAATACGGACATTTTTCGTATCTACGTGGATGCTAAAAACACACATCACACTTCTTTGTCTCTGTGAGATCTGATCACACCGACATGTTAGGTCCACACAGACTCCACCCAGCCTCGTGTCTCCTTCACAAACACGGAAAAACTGAATCAATATGAAAATAAAGGAAATGTTGTTAACATGTAAACAGACTGATGCTTTTCCTCTCTGTCCCACAGAGTGAATCTCACCTGCAGAGACAAACACGAAGAGGCCGACAAACAGCAAAGTCGAGCAGAGCGACGCAGTCTCAGCAGACATTTCCGTGTTCTTGAACTCTGACGCTTCGATTGTTCTAAATGTCTCAGGATGGTTTTATTGAAATAACTGAACCTGAGTTTAAATCCTGACTACATGAGATTAAATTTAAGGTTTAAATGATCCTGAAAGTCTCTGACTGAGAACAGATCTGACTTTTTAGACACTCGTTCAAACTCAATACGTCCAAGTCATCGTCTCTGAAGGAAGTCAGGTCAGAGTCACGTGTGTTTACGCTGCGCTGTAGGGTGACCATAAATAAGTGCGTCATAACTAAAGCGGTGAAATCTGAAGCAGGTCTGAGTGTTTAACAGGTTCAGTTCTTGAATGATCTCCACAGAACAACACAAACATCTCATCATCAACCATCAGCTACATACTAAAGACCATCATCAGCCAAAGGACTTCAAAATGACGTCACTGTATAAACATGTATATTGTACTATGGAGGAGGCAGCATTTAGCTGTAGCCTCCATCAAACCACAGAGAACTTTGTCCACCTTTGATTGTCTGGAGCCACAGAGAGCAAATCTTTGTTCTTTATGGAGAACCAGTGAGACTGTTTGGACTTTCCTATGAAATATTAGCGCTAAAAAAACACAATTTACCAAACACACGTGACAAATTCTCATCAACATCTTTAGAAACAAACATCAACAACCAGGAAGCAGCTTCTCCTCTGATCACACGAACACTCAACTCTACTCACTCACCTGGAGGATCAACAGTCAGGTAGATGATGCTGATGAGCTTTCATGACTGTTTCATCCAATCGGACCGACTCTCATATGTTCCAATGTCATTATTTGTCACATTCTTCAGAATCAGAGACGCGTCTCCATCCTTCATCAGTCTGAGCTGCAGATCCACCCGGTACCTAAAAGATGGATGCTGATTGGCTGGTTCAAATCGGCCATCCCGATACAAAAGGACCTTTTCTGGCTTCAGGTCAGCTCTGCTCCACTCTACAAAAAAATCAAATCATAAAAAATGTAAAAGTTTAAAATCCCAAAGTAAAGGTGTGTCTGTATCAAACAGCTGCAGACTAAACTAACCTGTTTCCCTGTCAGCTGTTTTATATCAGACATCTGTGACCTGCGTCAACACTTTCACGCCCACCTTTGTTTGTCCTGTTTGAGCAGCTGCAAGTCCAGTCATGTGACAAACAAATACCTCAAATAAAAAAGGAAAAGAAAGAAGTATAAGAATGAGAACCTTTTTCCACTAACACTGGTAGATATAAAGAGAAATTCCCACTCCACACTGTCTGTGAAATTACAGAAACTTGGTAAAATTATTACAAGCTCATGAACACTTACTGTTGTTCTGAAGGATCTCTGAAACCCTCAAAAACTCTTCTGATCGTCAGGATGGAAAAATTAAAATTATCCAGTGAAAGATATTTTTTAAACTGTGTTACGTCCTGTTGTTGTTATTTGTGAGGTCAAGAGGAACTTCCTTAAAATTTTATCCTCACAATCCAAAAAGTTTAAAAAATTAAAAATCTGAAAGTAAAGAGACCTCCGTATCGAACAGACACCAACGAGGAAATGCACCTGTGTTTCCTTGTTAACCTGTTTTACAAGACAAATCTGTGTCAGCAGCATCACCATAACATCCAACTTCTCCTTCTTCTTATTGGCTGTTAGCTCATGTGTTTGACGAATCACAGTGAAAGCTCTTTCAGTGATCTTAGTTTGATCCAAACAAAAGAACTGGAAACGACAGCCATACACAGTCCAGCAGCTGCTGTCAGCACATATTAATGATGATGATGATTTTTACTGTCAGGGCTCACAGACACTCAGCAGTGAAGGTTTTAGTTGATATGGCTTTCAAAAGTCAAAGCTTTGTGTTCAGCAGAAGTGTGTGGGTGGCAAAGATGCCTGTTTGTGTCTCTGTCAGTATTCTGGACAAACTGGCTCAGCAGTGAGTGTCAGCACATGTTGCTCAGTACAGTTTTGTTTCTTGTCTTATCTGTTGTTTCTATTCATGAACTGTCTGATTAAGTCATTTCATTCCAATCTCAGTGATGCAAAAAGTCAAAGTCAAAGTTGTTTAAATGGCACATTTAAAACAAGGTGTTTTGACCAAGGTGCTGTACAATTAAGATAATCAAAAGAAATATAAACATAAGAAGACATGATAAAAACTTCTTGAATGTTGTAGTTTCTGTGTTTTCGAGTCCATCAGGGTCTGCTTGGTCCAAATCCAGGGACAAAGAGCAGATTCCAGTGATCAGACTGATGCTCTCTGTCTCTACAAATAGTTTAAACAACTGGAGGAAAATAAGCAGCTCTGTGTTATTTATATGCAGCTTTTATTTCTACACACATCACTGAACTGTGTCAAAGTGCCATTATTGGAACCTGTACTTCCTTCAGAATTTTCATATTAGAATTTTGGACCTTTCCATCATAACTGTCATAACTGGATAACATCTGTGTGGATAACACTGCACCCACCAGGACTGTGCGCTGTTTCTCCAAACCCTGGATTACCCCAGAAATTAAAGCCGTCCTCAAACAAAAGAGGAGAGCCTTCAAATCCAGAGACAAGGAGGAGCTGAAAAGAGTGCAGAGAGAGCAGAGAGGTCTGATCGGGGCAGCTACAGGCGGAAGACGGAGAAACGGCTTCAACAAAAGAAGGTTAGCAAAGTCTGGAGAGGCCTCAGAACCATCTCAGGCCACAGAGATCAGAACTCACTGCTCATGGGAGATGTGAGGGGGCAAATGAACTCAATCATTTCTTTAACAGGTTTGATTCTTCCAGGAGGCAGTCTTCAACATCAGCTGCAGACTCACCCGCACCCACTGCTGCCCCACCTCAGACACTTCACACCACCTCTAATCACCCTGCTCACTCCTCCCCACCCCTAACACCAGAATCCAATACACACTCAACACAAGGCTCCAGCCTGACTCTCTCAACCACTCAGGTTAGGAGGGAGCTGAGGAGGATTAAAGCCAAGAAGGCAGCAGATCCAGATGGCATCAGCTCAAGGGTCGTCGGGTCCTTGTCAGAGATATACAGTTAACAAACAGTCAGGTGAATAAAAAACACTGAGACACTTGGAGACTGTTTAAACGTGTTGCACGGGTGAGAGCTCAGAGCGCAATCACCACGAACTGCAGTAGTCATTTATTATTTATAGCAAGCAGCAGTTTCGTCTAATTTTGCATATGTGTGTGTGTGTGTGTGTCTAAGTTCGTTTAAATGTCACAGGGTGAACTTCCTGTTTCTAGAGACAGAGCGAGTAGTACATTTTGTTCTTTTCCTATTAAGAGTAAAATATGAACATATACTTTAATGCAACATAAAACTCATAAAAGCGTTTCCTCTTTAACAGTCCTGCACAGACCAACTGTGTGGGGTGATGGAGCGCATCTTCAACCTGAACCTGAGGCTGGGGAGAGTCCAGCAGCTCTGGAAAACCTCCTGTGTTGTACCAGTGCCAAAGACTTCACATCCCAAGGACCTCAACTGCTACAGGCCGGTGGCTTGACATCCCACCTGATGAAGACCCTGGAGCGGCTGGTACTGGCTCAACTTCGGCACCTGGTGAGCTCATCACTGGGCCCACTTCAGTTTGCCTACCAGCCTGGCATTGGAGCAGATGATGCCGTCATTCACCTCATACATCGTTCCTTCTCTCATCTGGAGATCGCTGGGAGCACTGTGAGAATCATGTTCTTTGATTTCTCCAGTGAAAACTGGACTGGACTCATAACTCAGACGCTCTCTAAAGAAAAGAGACTCATGGTGTGGGGCAGAGCAGGCTGTACCTGCTGCTGAGGTCTTTTGGAGTGAAGGGCCCACTCCTGAAGACCTTCTATGACTCTGTGGTGGCCTCAGTCATCTTTTATGGTGTAGTCTGCTGGGGCAACAGCATCTCCTGGGCCACCACTGTTCTAGGATGCCCTCTGGACCCAGTGGAGGTGGTGAGTGACAGGAGAATGGTGGCTAAGCTGTCATCCCTGTTGGACAACATTTCCCACCCCATGCAGGAGACTCTGACAGCACTGAGCAGCTCCTTCAGTGGCTGCGGCACCCACGGTGTGGGACGGAAAGACTTCGCAGGTCTTTCCTCCCCACTGTTGTCAGACTCCTGAACAAAGACTTCACAACTGACCAAACACACACATCCACAATAACACCAAGTGTAATTTTTTTTCTGTTAACATAGTATTTTATTCTATTGTATATAGTATCTTATTCTTATTATCTTATCCCAGTCCGTTGTTTTTCTTCATTTTTGCTGTAACTTGTACTGTCCACTTTCTGCTGTGACACAACAAATTTCCCACATGTGGGACTAATAAAGCTTATCTTATTTTACATGTCAAACCACAAAAGAGTTCAATGTGAAGATTCATTTTTACCGGTTCTCAGGAGGATGTGTGGATTAAGGAAATGGAAAAAAGACCATTCTGACCAGATGGAGACTAGCACAAAATTATAATAAATAAACAATACAAGGCGAGTGGTTATCTGATGCTATTATTATCATTATTATTATATCATAATCTTGTTTTCTAATGTATTCTGATTATGTACAGGGGTTTAGACTTGTTAGTTCGTAGGGTTTGGATTCTGTGCTCCTTCTTTTTAGTGTCTGCCCGTGTGTTTCCTCTGTTCTCCGTCTGTACCGTGTCTTTAAATCCAGTCTATGTATGTCCTGTTTTATTTTGAAGGTCCGTATCTGATGTCAGTGTGTTCCGTGCACCCTCCCTGGTGATTCAAATTCAGGTTTCGGTTTTGTTTTGTTAGTTTTCCCAGTTTAGACTCTTTCTTGGTTTTGTTTCTTGCCACTCTCGCTTTTGGTCGTATGTCACCCTCCTGCAATAAAGCTCACTCACATCTCAGCCAGTGCCTGCGTTTTGGGTCCTTATCTCTCCTAAACACACCTTGTCCCGCAAACCGTCACAGTGGGTGGAGCCAACTTTCACTTTTATCGGGAATACCTTGAATTGAAGATTGTATAACAAAGACTAATTTCCTCGCTTAATAGGCTTCTAAAAAATGAAACTTAAAAAGCGTAAATAAAAATAACCTAAATAAACCTAAACTATCATCTGCTGACAGGTGACGTCACACTTGTTACTGATCATGCTATAATATTTTTGATACCAGTATTCACTTCTGGTGGAAACAACTGCTGCAGCGCTGACTGCTGACAGGACACCTCCTGAGCATGCGCAGTGGGCCACATATTCTAGAACCAGAAGCACTGTTGAGTCTGCTATCGAGGCTTGAACAGTGTTTATAGTCCAGCTCCACCAGAGGGCGCTTTCACACAATCAGATTTGTCTGTGATGCATTTACAGAGTTTTCTTTGAAGACAATTTCATAATTATGCTTAGAAGAAACTCCAACACATTGTACATAAAGTCAGTTTATTAATAAAGTTTCCTCCAGATCACCAAAACTTCATATGGATCTATTAAAATAAGAGTTTGACTTTGTTATGATCTATTCTGAGTCTCTTTATAAATTTGCATCCTGTGTTTTTTCCTCTTACTTTATGGAAAGTTGTTGTTAAGCATTTTAGTCATAAAATAGAAAAATTATTAATTAAAAATTATATTTTATAATGAGTTATGGTCCATCGTGTAAATGCACATGAAGGTCTTTCTGGGCTTTAAACTATTTTAGAGTTTAGCCCTGTCCATAAAATGAGTTACCATAAAATCTGTAATGTTTGATAAGCAGATGACTCTCAGCTTTACTTGTCTGGAGTTATTTAACCATCAGTTTTTGGAAGTGGTCATTTGTTTCCAGATTCCCTCAGACTGGATAAAGATAGATGTCAAAGATGTTTTCTTTATAACCCCTGAAAGATGATCAGCTATCTTATCTCATCATATCTTTATGACCCCTGAGAGATCATCAGATATCAAACTGCACAGTAACTAAGTTCCATATCTGCTTTTGATCTGTGGCTGAGATTTAGTTTGTTATTTGCACTGAAGAGGACTGAAGTGTGTTTGTGTTCACCACAACAACTCACGTTTTCCATCAGACATCTTTGTGAAATCCACAGAAGCACACGAGAAGATCAAGTGAGACCAAAGTTTATTGAACCTGCAGAGAAACCAGATCACTGCTGTGGAGACGACAGCACACTTAGAAAGTGGTGAAGTTACCATAAAAACATCTTCATGGTGCCATTCTTTTTCTGCATCTTTATATAAAATAAAAACCTCTCCATTTGAATGTTCTGCCCCTCAGTGAGGGTAACTTTATGAGGAGAACAAAGATAAAATAAACTAGTGTGTTTTACAGTGGATTTGTGGACCAGTTAGAGAACAGCAGCTAGATTCCAGAGGGTGGACTGGTGGACCACTTCAGTGATTAGATGACATTTGGCTCTGCCAAAACAACAGCAAAAAAAAAAAAAATCCACACACAGGAGGAGAATACGAGCACAAAGCCAAGCTTCATTCTTCTCTTTATAAACAGCATAGAATGAGGACATGTCAGCGAACGCATCACAGTTAAAATAATTTAACGTTCTGCTTTTGATCATGTGACGTATTTAACTTTTTTACATATTTTCTGCTGATGTGTCAGATCACACAGCATCTGCATAGACATGCAGTGTTATTTTCATACATTTTAACCACAAGATAAATTTTTAGACAAACCATTGTAAGACAGTTTACTGGCACCAGAATATTTACTCACTGCAAAAACTCAAAATCTTACTACGGTAAGTATATTTGTCTCATTTCTAGTCAAAAATATCTCTTTACACTTAAAATAAGACACATTAGGCTAAAGAGTAACAATTCAGTGAGATACAGTGGGATGCAAAAGTTTTGGCCACCTTATTAATATTAATTGTTTTCCTGTATAAATCGTTGGTCGTTTCAATAAAAAATGTCAGTTAAATATATCATATAGGAGACACACACAGTGATATTTGAGAAGAGAAATGAAGTTTATTGGATTTACAGAAAGTGTGCAATAATTGTTTAAACAAAATCAGGTAGATGCATAAATGTGGGCACTGTTGTCATTTTATTGATTCCAAAAACTTTAGAACTAATTATTGGAACTCAAATTGGCTTGGTAAGCTCAGTGACCCCTGACCCTACACACACAGGTGAATCCAATAATGAGAAAAAGTATTTAAGGGGTTAATTGTAAATTTCCCTCCTCTTTTAATTTTCTCTGAAGAGTAGCAACATGGGGGTTTCAAAACAACTGTCAAATGACCTGAAGACAAAGATTGTTCACCATCATGGTTCAGGGGAAGGATTCAGAAAGCTGTCTCAGAAATTCAAGCTGTCTGTTTCCACAGTTTGGAACATATTGAGAAAATTGAAGACCACAGGCTCAGTTCAAGTTAAGGCTCGAAGTGGCAGACCAAGAAAAATCTCAGATAGAGAGAAGCGATGAATGGTGAGAACTGTCAGAGTTAACCCACAGACCAGCACCAAAGACCTACAACATCATCTTGCAGCAGATGGAGTCACTGTGCATCGTTCAACCATTCGCACTTTACACAAGGAGATGCTGTATGTGAGAGTGATGCAGAGGAAGCCTTTTCTCCGCCTACAGCACAAACAGAGCCGCTTGAGGTTTGCTGAAGCACATTTGGACAAGCCGGCTTCATTCTGGAATAAGGTGCTGGGGACTGATGAAACTAAGATTGAGGTATTTGGGCATAACAAGGGGCATTATGCATGGAGGAAACAGAACACAGCATTCAAAGAAAAACACCTGCTACCTACAGTAAAATATATGGTGGTGGTTCCATCATGCTGTGGGGCCAGTGCAGGGACTGGGAATCTTGTCAAAGCTGAGGGACACATGAATTCCACTCAGTATCTGAGTCATCTCAGTCCCCAGACCTGAATATTATTGAAAATCTGTGGTGTGAGTTAAAGAGAGCTGTCCGTGCTCGGAAGCCATCAAACCTGAATGAACTAGAGATGTTTTGTAAAGAGGAATGGTCCAAAATACCTTCAACCACAATCCAGACTCTCATTGGAAGCTACAGGAAGCGTTTAGAGGCTGTAATTTCTGCAAAAGGCGGATCTACTAAATATTGATTTCATTTCTTTTTTTGTCATGCCCAAATTTATGCACCTGCCTGCTTTTGTTTAAACAATTATTGCACACTTTCTGTGAATCCAATAAACTTCATTTCACTTCTCAAATATCACTGTGTGTGTCTCCTATATGATATATTTCACTGACATTTTTTATTGTAACAACCAACGATTTATACAGGAAAATAATGACTGATATTGATAACAAGGCTGTCAAAACTTTTGAATCCCACTGTATATTAAATTGTTTTAAGACAGTGAATCTAGTGAATTTCAACCTAAAATATCTTGTATTAAGTGAAAAAATCTGCCATGGAAACAAGTGAAAATTCTCTAGTTTCTCTCTAGTTTCAACATTCACTGTCTTGAAACAAGTTTCTGTATCTTACAGAAATGTCTGTTATGGTCCATTTGTCTTAAGGCCGAGTATAATATAATTGTATGAACATCACAATGAAAATCATCCTCTAATCCCTAACATATAACATGCTGATACTGTTTTCTTGAAAAATGCAAAGTATGTTTATCTGGAATAATTTCAACAATTAGGGCCGGAGTGTAAGAGTGAGTTATTAATTCCCTTCTCTCTCTCTTTTTTTTTTTTAACGACATTTGGATGCTAGGGGGCAGTTATTTTTGAGTGACTCCATTTATACAGGAAGGCATTCTCAGGTGTGTCACTGGAAAAGTTTGTTGACCTTGTTATCTATAGCACTTATGTGAGAAATAATCATGCGAGTTAGGCTGGAGTACTAATGCTGAATTATTAATGTGGGGAAGATGTCAGTTTAAACAGTAAAAAGAAGCAGTGGCAAAGTGATTACATGCTTCGCAGTTCAATCAGCCCCAGTTGCAACTTTTTTGATTCACAGGCTTCCAGATAAAGGTTTATAAGTGTGAAGTGAGCTTTTATCTGGTAAAGAGCATGAGTCATAGCGTGTGTTTTTTTTTCAGCTTAGGTTACCATGATGGCTGGAAAAAAGGGTGAGCCGCTTGTCTCTGTCCATAGTCAAAGATAAGGAGCTGAACCTGGGCCTTCTTGTTCTGATGGTTGTTTGTCCATAACCGACGTCTTCAGTTCTCACTGCTGAGTAGATCACAGCTGAATCACACTCTGAGAATAAAACATATTAGATTGCTGCATTATTTGTTTACCATGATGCACTGTGAAGAGATTAAGTGATCATTTTTATAAACCACAGCAGCTTTTCAGTGTTCTTAACACCTCAACTGTGACACAGCTTTGACAATAGAGAAGTGGAGGTGTTTCTGTAGAAAAGAAAACTGGACGACCACAAAGCTGCCACCTGCTTTCAGTGCAGATTGACTCTCTTTACTATAGAGCACATAGCAAACACTTGTCGCAGCCTGAACACTATTTTAAAAATTAAATCTACTTTGGCTGAATTTCTGTGTGCAGGATTTAGAGAAATTCTTTTCCAGATCATGTCTCCATGTCCTTGGAGATGTGTTTTTAAAATGAACAGCTCTGTGTTGAAACACCTGCAGCTGAAGTGTTTTCTTTCTATCAGAAACAGGATGCTGGACGACTGCAGAGCTGTTAGCTTCAGTTAACCACAGACCACAAACACACAGTCCAGCTCACAGTGAACAACACTCAGTAAGCACAGAGTGAAAGACTAAGTTTGCACATTTTAGGTAAGGCGAATTCATAACAAAAGTATATGTGTATTGCTATGAAAACATCTTCTCCTACCTTTGCCTTTCAAAATTTTTTAGACATTTCTTCTTTCCCTTTTTTTATTATACAGGTAGAAAATATTTTCAAAATCCAAAATATCGCAATACTGCGATATTTTCACAGACCTTCAGTCAGTGAATTGCCACCATACTGTGGTGGAGGTATTTGTGTGTCCCAGTGATCCCACAGACTGTGTTGTCAAGGACTGTTAGGGCTTCCTAAGACTGACTGGACCAGAGTGTGTGTTCAGACAAAGAGTGACCCTCTATAAGAAGCAATAAACCAAAGGACCAGTTTACCCTCTCTGGGACTGGGTTACTAGGACCCACCCTGGAGCCAAGCCTGGGGAGGATGCTTAATGGAGCACCTGGTGGCTGGGCCATAGGCCATGAGGGCCAGCTTCAAGATATGTGGAATTTTTCTGTCAGTCCTCCACCCACAGGAGCTGCCATATGGGCCAGGTCTAATGTGTGGTGCAGTGAAGTGTGGATGTATACTCAGCTATTAAGTCTTGCAACTGGGACATGTAACTTCACCTCTTGGAATATTGTTCAATGCTACAACCAATTCAGTCCATGTAAAACAGTTGGAATAGCTCTGTGACAAAGAGCCCAAGGTCTTGGGCCCTTTGTCACAGATGCTCTTCATAACTGAGGGCTTCATCAGGTGATGTACTCATGCTCGCTCAGGAGCAGTTCACAGCCAAGAGGGGAATAAGAATTAACACCTCTAAGTCTGAGGCCATGGTCCTCAGGTAAGGAGGATGAGTTCAGCCCCAAATGGAAGAATTTAAGTCTTGCTTACGAGTGGAGGGAGAGGAAGAACTACTTTTATGATATTTGGAAATTTCCTCCCAAAGATGTCTTAAAATATTTACAAATATCCTGACGTAAAAAAGTTTGAAACATTGCATTACCTTCACTTTTTCTGATTGGTTGTTGCAGACACTTGGATATGTTGATGACACTGCACGTGATGTCAGTGATGATGTCATCTTCTCCATTACCTTGATCCGATAAAAATTAAACAATAATATAAGTTCTGTAAACAGAGATTACATGTAAGAAAGTTGTTACTGTGATCATCATGAATGTGAAATTTATTCTAATAAACAAACTCAGACATGAAACATCAGGAAGTCTGAGTCTCACCTTCAGGTTTCCTGTGAACACATCGTCTCACCAGCAGAACCAGTAAAACCAGTAGAGCCACAACACAGACTGATCCAACAGATGACAACACAGAGAGAACAGGAGGAGAGAGTGATGGAGGAAGAGTGATGGAGGTGGAACCAGGAGGACAGGTGGATGTAGGTGGAGGTGTGGATGTAGGTGGAGGTGTGGATGTAGGTGGAGGTGTGGTGGTGTGTTTCTCTAAAATAAAGCAAACACAGTCATTAAGTTGTCGTCACATTGTGAATGTTGAAAGCTGCAGAAACACAGACAGGTGAGTGTGTCACCTGTGACAGTGATCCAGCTGGATGGAGACTCTCCATGACCGCTGATGTCACACTTGTAGAGGCCTTCATCAGACCTGGAAACATGCTGGATGGTCATGTGACCTGTAGGCTGCTTCCTGATGAGGGAGCCATCTTTATAGAAAGCAGCTGGGAGGTTGGAGGGAGTGGTCTTTGTTTTACAGAGCAGAGTGACGTCATCTCCCTCCATCACAGGGAGGACAGGACTCTGCAGGATCACTGATTTATCTGAGCACAGAGACAAACTACAGCATTTCATCCATTTACACACAGCTTCATCAACACTAACTCCACACACTCAGCTTACCAGTGACTGTCAGGTTAACCATGTTACTGATGGGACCCTCTCTGGACTCACACCAGTAAACTCCATTGTCCCATGGGAAAACATTGATGTCACAGGAGGAACCAACTGCCTCCCCCCACCCATCTTCACATTGACTCATCTGTTGTTTGCTTGTGTTTCTCCTCAGAGTCCATCCAGCAGAGCTGTCGTCCTCCTCACAGCTCAGAGACACAAAGTCTCCTTTAAAGAACTGAGAGCTGCTGGGACTCACAGTCAGACGAGCTGTGAGGGTTACAATGAAAAACCAATGATCTGTTTATTTTATGAAATCTGACACAATTGTTAGCATGTTTTGCTTAATCAGTTGTTTCATCAGTTTTATATCTGAGATCCATTCTGGAAACATTAACTTAAGTTAAAAGCAATACGAATAAACCAAAATATTTTAAGTTTGAAATACATAAAACCATTAATAACAGAGGATTACCAGCAGGTAAAATAAGTAAAAATAAGTACAATCATTTCTTCAGTAAATTTATTTCCAAAGATGCTACTGACACCAGGTGTGGGTGACAACCGATCCACACACGCAAAGAAATCAAACCGTAGAAATCCATAAATTGTGCGTAATAATGAGAAATGACAGAGGAAAGGGAGAGAGAGAGGTAGAAAGGCATGGGCAGTCATGAAACCAGCTGAAATCTATAAATAATTAGAAAGCAATCCTGCCAGTTAGTGCAAATTAATATCAGCTGGTTCACTTCCATATGTGTCTCATTATCAAAATGTCACACAAGAAACATCTCATGATGATTAAAACCAATGAATAGTTCTTATGCAGTGTTTGTTTTTTTACTGTACAGCTGTGGCCAAAAGCTTGAGTTAGAATAGCAGACTGGATGCTTGACATCATTGTTCTTCCTGTTAAACATGGTTACCTGGAAGGAAACACATGTAGCCATCATTGTGTTACATAAAAATGCCTTCACAGGCAAGGATGTTGTTGCTACTAAGACTGCACCTAAATCAACCATTTATCAGATCATCAAGAACTTCAAGGAAAGAGGTTCAATTATTGTGAAGACGGCTTCAGGGCGCTCAAGAAAGTCCAGCAAACACCAGGACCGCCTCCTAAAGATGATTCAGCTGCGCTATCGGAGTGCCACCAGTGCAGAGCTTGCTCAGGAATGGCAGCAGGCAGGTGTGAGCGCATCTGCACACACAGTGAGGTGAAGACCTTTGGAAGATGGCCAGGTGTCAAGAAGGGCAGCAAAGAAGCCACTTCTCTCCAAAAAAACATCAGGGAAGAACTGGTATTCTGCAAAAAGTACAGCAAGTGGACTGCTGAGGACTGGGGTGAAGTCATATTCTCTGATCAAGCCCCTTTCCGATTGTTTGGGGCATCTGGAAAAAGGCCTGTCCGGAAAAGAAAAGGTGAACACTACCATCAGTCCTGTGTCAGGCCAACAGTAAAGCATCCTGAGACCATTCATGTGTGGGGCTGCTTCTCATCCAAGGGAGTGGGCTGCACTCACAATTTTGCCCAAAAACACAGCCATGAATAAAGAATGGTACCAAAACATCCTCCAACAGCAACTTCTTCCAACAATCCAAGAACAGTTTGATGAAGAACAATGCATTTTCCAGCACGCTGGAGCACCGTGCCATAAGGCCAAAGGGATACCTAAGTAGCTCAGGGAACAAATCATTTTGGGTCCATGGCCAGGGAACTCCCCAGACCTCAGTCCAATTGAGAACTTGTGGTCAATCCTCAAGAGGCAGGTGGACAAACAAAAACCCACTAATTCTGACAAACTCCAAGATTGATTATGACAGACTGGGTTGCTATCAGTCAGGATTTGGCCCAGAAGTTGAGAGCATGCCCAGTTGAATTGCAGAGGTCCTGAAAATGAAGGGCCAACACTGCAAATATTGATTCTTTGCATAAACGTGATGTAATTCTCAATAAAAGCATTTGAAACTTTGAAGTGCTTGTAATTCTATTTCAATAATCACTGAAACAACTGACACAAAGATCTAAAAACACTGAAGCAGCACGCTTTGTGAAAACTAATATTTGTGTCATTCTCCAAACTTTTGGCCACGACTGTACTCAGCACTCAGAGAGCCCCCTCTGTGTGACTCAGTGTTTTGATGTTTTATTATTAGTTTTACTGGTCTGTAGTTTCTTCTTGGTTACTAGTGTTTGGTTTCTGTATTGCTTGTTCTTAGGTTTTGGTCTCTATGCTCCTCATCTTACTCTGTCTGTACTCTGTCTCTGAGTTCTGTCAGTGTATTTCCTGTTTTACTTTGAAGGTCCATATCTGATGTTAGTGCATCCAGTTTATATCCTCCCTGTCTCATCATATTTGTTAAGTTCAGCTGTGTCTCTTCTGTGTGCAGTTTCTTCGTTTCCCTATGTGTTTATTTATAGTGTGTGTTTCCTCCGCATGTCTTCCTGTGTTTCTCCATGCATGTCATCCCATGAGTTTAGGTTTCAGTTTAATTTGTTAGATTCTCCCCAGTTTACATTTATCTTAGTTTCGGTCCTCCAACCTCTGCTCAGCCTGTTTTCTCACCATTTTGTAAATAAAGCTCACTCTCATCATCTGCGTTTGGGCACTTTTCCCTTCAACCCTACAAGACTGTCATCGCAGCTGTGACAGGCGCACTCATGTAATTGAAGGAAGGACGAATGGAAAAATGACATTCTTGATAAAAATCTGTTGCCATCTACCAGAGTGATGAAGATGAAGCGAGGGTCAACAGAGTCAAGCAAGACAATGATTGCAAAAACACACAAAAGGAAACTCAGCTGGTTTCACAAAAACGACATAAAGCTGCTAGAATGGTCCAGCCAATCACCTGAATCCAACTGAAAAATTATGGAAAGAATCCCAAAAGGTTGATTTTGTTCATCTGGACATAATGTTTTCAGTGGGGGAAACTTTTTGTAACTCGTTCAAGTGATTTCTTCAGTCTCAGCTGACTGCAGGTTTATAAACACTATATTTGCATAATGAGTGAAACTAGCACCACTGAAGGAACAATGGGCTGGGAGGTGTTGAAATCTCCCAATTCTTTGAATCTTTGGGCTGAAGGAAGGACAATACTCGGTGTATAAATGCTCAATCAACAATCATTTATTTCCATACAATTCAACACTTAAGAGCATTTGAACCATCATGATGGGGAGAGCTGCCTGCAGAGGGTCACAGCAAGTCTCAAAATGGTGACGGGTTGCTCAGCTTTTTATAGTCTCTAGTGGCCCCCACCTAGTCATAAAAGTCTAAACATTCACATTCTTTCTCTCTTACTAAATTATGACCTCGGCTCCCTGTCTTCTCTGCTCCCTGCAAAGGTGGGGGTATGGAATGTTGTCTATCTCCCTAGACACCAAGTCTCCTGCTTACAACCTTCTCTTGATGATTCAGCAGTAAAGCATGTCAAGAAAACAGTATAAGACATTCACAGCCGATCAAGGATACAGAATGATGCACACTTATCTAATGAACTACAAAATGATTATGTTCTTCTAACTCAAAAGTATAATGAGGACTAAACTACATACTGATCACACACTCTATATTAAAGGGTATAATATAATCTACAGCAGTATCATAATTCAACTACTTTGATTACATATATATGGTAACATATAATAACAGAATAATCTCAACAGAGGTCAGTTCCTTGATCATTAATATGCAAATTCTCATGACCATTGATCAACAACCACTGATCAATGGCCATGAGTACCATTGACAGAGAGTTGGGGAATGGCTGCAATCACAGCATTGTAAGATGGCGACAGATGTCCCCTTAGGCCCCCTCCTCGATTCAGAGATGGTCTTTCCCTTTTCACGTAAATGGCCTCCTTTACTCTGCCTTCAAACCAGCGTTCCTCCCTGTCCAGGATGTGTACAGAGGATGGCCCGTAGGTGTGAATAGACTGCAGAGTCCTGGCTTGACGAGGTAGCTCTTCTGTGTTGTGCCATCCGCTTCACTAGAGGTTGTTTGGTTTCCCCGATGTATAAATTTTGGCACATAACAGCGAACACTATGTTCCTTTGTTTGTGTCGGGGGACCCGATCCTTGGGGTGGACCAATTTTCGTGCAGCATGTTTAGGGTTTGCAAGCCACAGAGTGTTTAGAGATAGGATGTTAGTTACAAAGAGTTGAATTTAGGATGAGAGGTATTGTTTTTATATTTTTTATATGCAGTTTCTTAAGTACAGGTGTTGTAAAGGCTGATTAGAAAGGTGAAGGAAAACTGAATAATATCAGTTATTATGGTGAACACAGGGTAAGTTTTAAGAGGGTCAAACTGACGAGTGGATTACTTGAATTTTTGAATAAGGTTAGAAATTGTAGAAACAGCGAAAAGTTTCCGATTTTAAAGTATGCAAGTGAACGGGTCTGAGGGAAGTGGTGAAGGCAAAGTGTAGCAGGTGTTAGTGGTTAGATGTTGGTGAAACTTGTCAACTTTAGTGTTTAAAATTTACATTAATATATCAAATGATAAATAGAACAGGATTACAGATGAGACAACAGAAGAAGGTTACTGACCTTGGTTTGTTGTGCAGCTCAGCAGTGAGATCAGAACTAAAGAGAAATGACACTCAGGTTGATTTGAGGTGAACATAAAGAACAACTGCACACAAACAGCTGACAAACACACAAACTCACTGGAAAAAAATACTGGAAAAATGTGTAAAACTAAAAAAAAAAAAAAAGAAAACAGAACCATGTTCTGCTGCTTGTCCACTTTAGACTCTATCACAGCTGTTATTACATTATTACATTACAGACATTCACACCTGCAGCCACTTTAGAATCATCAGTTAGTCTAACTTGTCTTTGGACTGTGAGAGGAAACCTACACAGACACTAACCACTGCACATCTGTCACACCTGTACTTTTTAATATCATTTACATATCTTTAAATTATGTTTTTATTAACATGTCTTGAGGTTTATCTTACAGTTATTGACAAGTAATGATGTAATTTTGTACTGTTCTCACAGTTTATATCTTGAAAGCAGCTTTTTATGTGCATTGACTTTAATGTGAGTATAAACTATCAACTACTTTTAAAAGTCATGTGTCCACTGTGCAGCTGTGTTGATATAATGAGTGAATGATTTGATCTTTTCACTGCCTGCTGTGTTTCCTCGACTCCTGAGCAAAGATAAAGAGTCAGTTCAGACCTGCAGTTGGTCCTCGTGGTGTTTGAACTTGAATTCAGCCTGATTTGTTTTTCATGTCTTCTCCTCCATCATCAGTTATCAGGAGAGCAGACAGTCAAAGTACAAGAATTCAAACAAACACAGAGATTCTACTTACAGAGCAGACACAGCACAGATGTTTCCTTCATCGTCCTTCTCACTCATTTGAGCTTTTTTTCATTTCTGTCACTGACACCAAGTAAAGCCCGCCCTCTTCCTCTGAGCACCAGCTTTTCTACTGGTTCAAAAACATTGAGTGGGAGACTGACTTTCTTGTCTAAAGATAGAAGTGAATACAATTATTTAAATATACTGTTCACCAGTGAAAAACCTGAAGTGTGTTTTTTTTAAATAATTTGAATTAAAACACTGACTTAGATCTGACAAACAAACACACAACACCAAGAGATGATGAGTTTATCATTAAAAGCTAAAAACATCCAGAAGAAACAAGTGTTTTATAATAATGAAACTACGCTTAATAACTGCAACGTTACATTAATCCTCCCGCAAGGGTTGTTTATGGCCACTAGAGGGCGATGCTTGACTTTAAATACTTCATGAATACAATTAGATCATTAATTATTTTACAGTTTGTTATAATAAGCGAATAAATCACACGCTCAGCACGCTTGCTGTTCTTAATGAAATGGCCTTATTTTCTTTAAATCTTAATAAAGATTACATTCATTTGTTCATGTGACTGTATGTTTGTTGTGTGTCTGTTCAGCACAATAGTAAAAGAAACTATGGAGATCTCTACACTGTGTAGTTTAGAGATGAGAGAACAAAATATTGTTGTTGTCTTATTTAAAGAACAAAGAAGTTAAATAGACCAAAACTCATCACAGTTATATTAATGCTGTTTTGTCATCATAGAAATACTGATGGTAGTGATTCATACACATGCACATTATTGTAGTGCTCCAGCACTTAAAGACCTTACCCCTAATGATGACATCATCAGGTGGAGTGATAGTCGAACTCGGACCTG
Source organism: Aulonocara stuartgranti (assembly GCF_965226115.1). Lineage (NCBI taxonomy): Eukaryota > Metazoa > Chordata > Actinopteri > Cichliformes > Cichlidae > Aulonocara > Aulonocara stuartgranti. The sequence continues at coordinate 64,361,861 of NC_138941.1, read as the reverse complement.
CATGATTCCCACCCCCTGGTGGTGACATTGCGTCATTGCGCCAAGGACCAACCTGCTGCAATTGTTAATGGACACACAGGTTCACCAGTTGCTTCTTCATAAAGACGTCCAGAATCCACAGACATTAAAGTTCATGTTTGGAAAAGTGACACAAGGAGGGAGAAACAATAAGGAACTCTGTTAAACCTGACAACAACAGCACCACAGCTTAGCAAGAAGGGAATGAATGCAGGAAGGTTCACAATTCATTACTCAAGCCAAGTTAAAAGGAGATTTTGCATGAAGTAATAAGTGCATTTCTGCCAGAGGTTTCTTCCTGTTAAAAGGGAGTTTTTCCTTCCCACTGTCGCCAAAGTGCTGCTCATAGGGGGTCATATGATTGTTGGGTTTTTCTCTGTATGTATTATTGTAGGCTCTACTGTACAATATAAAGCGCCTTGAGCTGACTGTTGTTGTGATTCGGTGCTATATAAATAAAATTGAGAGAGAGATATTTGTATGACCTTCATCTGAAACCAAACAAAACAACCTCAAAACAACAACAAAGCATATGTTATTATATTGTTATTGTTAGCACTCACAGACACTCAGCAGTGAAGATTTAAACCAGTTTCAATTGTATTAACATTACATTACAATGAGCGCCTGTCTCTGAGTGTGGATTTCCATGGAGATTATGCTAGTTTGCTTCATAATAATCAGTTCTCACATGTAAATTGTGCGATCATTTTCAAAATTAAACATTTTGTGTTCAGTTTTTCAGTCACTACAGATCTGATGATTTGTCACCTCTGATTACAGATTATTCCAACAATCTATTAGATTTTTATTGATTTAGTCAAACTGGATCATTCCACTCACAGCTTTCCAGGGACACACTGATTGTTTCATACATGACCACTAGAGGGAGAAAATTGTCTTTAAGTACTTCTTGAATACAAGCAGGTCATCAGTGATGCTTCCATAGTTTATTACAGTAAATGAGAGGCTGAGGTTGAGCTTCCTATTAAAAGTGATGTATTTCATTCATCTGTCAATAAATAGTACCTTCACTTTAACATGTACTATGAATGTGGGTGTTGAAGAGTGTCAAGAGTGTCCAACGATGCACAAAGGAATCCACACACTATGACATGCAAGGTAATGAGGGAAGCTACGAATTGGCATGCAAACAATACATCTGAAACTAATTAAACATGAGGCAACAGGAAGGAAGCAAAACAGAATACATGGGCATAAGGCTCATTTATGTTGGAAGTGATAGCAGAGCTGTATGTTTGAATTGTTTCTGAAACCACTCAGTCAGATAATAGTAAATCATGTTTAGGTGGAGACGAGTGAGCTAACTCCCTGCTAACTTCTAACTCTGTTAATTTTTTTTAAAATCTGTTTTCATAGATGCCTGGATGTTAAACTCCATTGTTACACCTGGCAAAGCAGCAAAACTGATCATTTTATTAAAGATGAAAGAATTTAGACAGTTTTTAACTCGCAAAGATGCTGCAGTGTTCGTTTGACTTTTGGGACCTGAAGCAGAGTTTGGACCCTTAAACAGCTAATGACATCAGACTTACACCAGGTCTGTGTGGTTTACTGAAGATACATAAACAGGTCATCAATTTATACAGGTGTCTGTATGATCAACTCCGTCACATCTCTAAGTTTCTGCCTGGATCCTCAACCTGTTGGTGGGCAGCTCTGAACACCACACGTTGGATTTTGTTGAGAAGATGAGAGAAGTCATTATGAAGGCAGATGAAACCGTGGTCTCGTGCGATGTTACATCCGTCTTCACTTGCATCCCAGTCACTGAAGCGTTGGAGGTAGTTTGTAAGAGATGTAGGTACAGCAGCTCTCAACAGACAAACATTGTGGAGTGATCATTTAACCAAATGATCTACAACATGTAATGCGTTAATATTGAGGTATTAAATCATGTTATTTGTACTTCACAGTGAAACAGAGTCCTGAGGTCAAGTTTTTTTTGTTCTTTGTGCTTTACCAACAGAACCACACAAGCAGAAGAAGACCCAGTGAGACAAAGGTTATTGATCCTGCACAGACACCAGATCGCTGCTGTGGTGAGAACAGGAGGTTTCACACCTCCTTGTCCACCTCAGTGAGCTGACTCTTGCTTCTTTTAAATCTCCAAAGTGCCGCAAAACCAAGAACAGCGAAACCGACAGCAGCAGCAGCAACAACGGCAAGAAAGACTTTCAGGGTGGTTGAAGTTTCCACCTCGAATGTGTCATCCACATCTCTCTGTGCCTCTTCTTCTTTCACACCATCCAGCTCCCACATGTGTTCATGTGTTTCACCTGCAGAGAAAACAGCAGCTGTCAGAGCAAAGTCCTTCACACAGCAGCACAGCAGCAAACTAACAGGTGTGAGTTCTGCAAGTGAACAGCTTCAGTTTCTGAGCAGTTTCAGCTTAGACACAGAAAACATCTAAACATCAAGGCGGCTGTGAGTGAAGCGTTTTAGCTCAGCATCTATTGGATGTTCATGTGTTAAATCACAAGTGCAGGAAACTCTAGCAGGGCTGTAAACATGGGCAGTGCTGCAGTTTCTCAGAGGTGACAAACTCACCTGTGACTGTGAGGTTGATGAAGTGACTGATCTCAGTGTGAACTCTTTTACTTCTCACAGGGTTCCTCACAGCTATGTGACACTCATACATCCCAGCATCATTAAACGTAACGTTCTTCAGAATCAGAGAAACGTCTCCATCCTTCATCTCCGGGTCCTTCAGTTTCACTCGGCCATGAAAAGATGGATGTTGGTAGTTTTCATAGGAGTGTTTGTTCCTGTAGAAGTAGACGTAGCCGTCTGTGTTCAGGTCAGCTCTGCTCCACTTCAACACTGAGATTATTTCATCTGTGGAAATCTGACACTGGAGAGTGACGTCATCTCCAAGCTTCACCTGAACATCCTGCTGAAGAGCTGAAGCAAAAAGAAGAAGTGATATTTTTAATATTTAACACACCTCAGTGACCTGAACTCACAGGAACATTTAACATAAATCACGTGGTCTCAGGTGAGAAAACACCAGAAACATTTTTAGTGAGTCAAACAAACATGCTTCTTTTAATCCGCCCACAGTGTTCAGTAAGGTATGTCAGAACACTCATGATTCAGTGACTTGATAGGAATGCCCTAGGTTTTTTCTGTATAACATCATCATCTGTGGAGGAATTTTGGGCAACTCTTTACAATGTTACTCCACTTCATTGAATTGTTTACACAACAACTCTGCAACTACAGCGTCAGATTTTTCTGTTTTCCAGCCTCTCTGCTGTAGATTTGCTCTGGAAACACAAAAACACTTTTTTCTGATGTTAAAGTGATATTTGACTCTTGGAAACAAAAGTCTGGTCCTTCAGATCAGGTAAACATTTGTAAACATGATCAAATTCCCTGAAGATGTTCGTGACATATCGAGTTTCGAGTTTCCTTCACCAGCTTTCCGAGTTAGATTTAAAACACCTGGAATGGTCTCCACCCAGATAATGAACCAGTGTTGCTCTCTGACACCAGACCCGAGCAGATGTGATCACAGCTGTATCCAGCTGTCAGATGGACACTTGAACACATGTCTCCTTTGAATTATCTCCTGGCCGTCAGACAGTGACTTCAGACTGATGTCAATGACTTTCACATAACAGTCAGTGATTAAACCTTCATGGAAATGCTTTTCATTTCTTATGTCATATATTTTTAATTTCTAGGTAAACGCATGTTTAGGGCCAACATGTTAAATATGATTTGTTTGAACAGATATGGTTACAAACTGTCTCCACCTCCCTTCGTGTGAGGTTTGACTTTCCTGTATTTGAGAAGTTATTCGACTAATGTTGTAAAACCTTTTGGTTTTAGCTCTGCCTGATGTGTTAGCATGAAACAGTCCAACTCATCACATGATGCTCAGTAATGAGCCCCTTCTTCTCAAGTGGTCTCACAGTAGAGTCATACTTCAGGCAGGATTTCATTTAAAAAAATCCCCCTCAAAGGGCCTGTGGAGGGAAAGCTGAGATGACTTTTCTGTCTGAGCATTTCATCTTTGACTTGACCTTTTCTGTTGCTCTTAAAGGTCAGTGGTCGTACACATCGGTTTTCTGCATCCCGTGATGTTAGCTTCAGGTGCTGAGGGGCTTCTATTGAACTCTAACTGTAATGAAGTTTTTTGTGTTGTTTTAAACAGGGAATATGATTCTGTCGGTTAGTGGTTATTTTTTTACTTTTACTTTACTTTTATGTTGGATGATCAGGAGGTAGAGCAGGTCACCTACCCATTGGAAGGTTAGTAGTTTGATCTCTTAATAACTCCAAGTTTCCCTCCTGTGCAGTCTTCAGAGTGTGAATGTTAGACAGAAAGCGCTTAAGCATAGAAAACAGTGCTTGTATGAAAGGACGTGAATGGCTCAGGTAGGGTATAAAAGCACTATACCCACTGAGCAAAGTGATTTTTTTCATTTCATTTCATTTCGTCATATTTGGACGTATGGTTTCGATCCACTGAAGTTGTTTTGTAACACCAGGCAACACCTTTTTTTGTCTACTGCACTTTTAGGGTTGACGTCTGTAGGACCACCATGTTCGGGTTATTTATAGTCCAAATGTGGTCGTGGTGGACGACTTTTCAACGTCAAACTTCAAACTCATTTTAGACATGGTTTTTATGATGCTTATACACGTATAGGCTCTGTAGTCCCATGTTTCCAGAGAGTGGAGATCATGTTTTCTGTACAGAAACAGTTATGTGTGAAGGAGAGCAGCGTGACCACTGGACCATCTCCGAGATGCACACCTCACTAAAATAAAAACCATATATAAATACAAATGCTCTTTTAAACTTATTAAACACATTGTACTCCCTGTAAAAGGAATTCAGTATGTTTTTCTAAATCCTTTAATCAGTATTCTTTTATATTTAAATACACTTTAATAAATTACCGTTTTAATTAAGATTAATCCAAATAAATAAAACAGTTAAAGAAAAGTGTAAAATAAGAAAGAAAAAACCTGAATAAATCAATAGGCTAACACATAATAAATTGTGTTTGTTTATAAATTATCATATTTATCATGTTGATAACGATGTTGCTATTTATAAATAAAAAAATATTTGATCTATTAATCATTCAAATTCCCTGCACCTGGCTCCCCCCAAAAAAATTACCCAGTGTGAAGTCAAAATTTTGAGCGTCATATTGACGTCCAGGTTAGGTCACAGTTCATATCAAATTCAGACGTTGTGTAGATATTCAGAATTGGTCATCTAAGGTCCTATGTTTCAGTCTGTTCAGTCACTTAATGTATATAATATATAATGTTGTTCTTCTCTCCCTTTTTGCACAGTCGAGGAGCGTGTCAGGTTACATTTCACTGCGTGTTGTACTTGTATAACTATGCATGTGACGAATAAAGAATCTTGAATCTTGTTTCTCACTTATCCAGAAGGGCTGAATTTGAGGCTTTTTCCTGATCAAATATCTCCACTCCTTTAAAAAAAAATCCTCAAAACAGAGACTGTTAACAACAGCTACCGTCTCATTATTAGCTGTTGTAATCTCCATCAAGGTGATTAAACAGTGATTTGAAGACAGAAAATGTTATATTTTAGACTATTTGACTGCAACATTTGCTGCTCCAAACAAACCCCTCAAATTATCTTTTAACGTGTTAAACAAATTACTCAGAATGATACAGATTAAACATTACTTACAATTAGAAATAATCTGTTTTCTGGGGTGTCATGGCGGATTGAGTGGACGCGTTTGGTGGTAGCTCCCTATCAGGAATTTAAAACACCGAAAACTCGTCAACAGACAATTCAATTGAGCAAAACGAATATAATTGGTGAGGAATAAGGCAAAAGGAGGCCAAAATGCCAAGGGGACATGATAAAGCCGCAAAAATAAATACCAATAACGCAACAGGACAAGACTGCACGAGCCCCGATGGCATAATTAGAGATTCGGCTGGCGAATTACTAAAAGCCATCGAATCATTGAAATCAGAAATGAAACAAGATAATGAAAGGCTGAGAGAAGGCATTAACACGCTACAGCGGGAATTGGGCGGTAAGCTCGACAAGATAAAGGAGGACATAAAAACTCTGTCGAAGAGAGTGGGGGAAGCCGAGGATCGAGTGGGAAATATAGAAGATGTGACAATGGAGTTAATTGAAGCGCTCCTCCAAAGCTTGAAAACACAGAAATTTATTCAGAACAAGCTGGTGGACCTGGAGTCAAGATCCCGCAGAAATAATATACGCCTGGTTGGAGTGGAGGAAGGCTCCGAGGGGAGATCTGTCCAAGACTTTGTCTCGGAGCTGCTACAGCACGAGATACCTATACCGGCCGGGCTAGAACTTAAGATCCAGCGGGCCCATCGTATCTCTGTACAGAAACCGCGCCCTGGAGAATTCCCACGTCCGATTCTTATTAATTTCCAGGAATTCACAACGAAAGAACTCATACTTCGAGAAGTTTGGAAAAAGAAGCAAATCCAGGTGAATGGCAAGACGATCTACTTTGATCATGACTATGCATCAGATATTGTTCAAAAGCGCAAACAATACAGAGAAGTTAAGCGGATACTAAAGGAAGCGGGAGTGCGCTTCCAAACTCCCTACACGAGCATTCGGATCCACTGGCAGGACGGAGTCAGAAACTACGGTAACGTACGAGAGGCGGCTATGGAGATGCAGAGGAGGGGATACGATGTCCAGATCCCGGCGGCATCTGAGGAGGACGATGCGCTAAGCAGAAGGTGTCGAGAGTGGAAACGGGCCTCAATCTCCCATCGAGAGCAAATTTCTTCCCCGAGGCAGAGAGTTAAAAAAAAATTGGAGGAATTTCAGAGAAATGCTGATTAGTTCGGGGGATATCTTCCCCCTGTTACTGATCAGAAAATTATAGGCCTCTTAAATTCAAAGTTCTGGAGGAGCAACACCGGATGGAGGTAAATACGTTGGACTATAATTTGGGAACTACTTCTTCAGTTCTCAAATATTTCATAGGGCCCTCCTTTACGGAGGTTTTTTACCCTAGATCTACCAACGGGGTCATGGTGGGAGACAGTTTCTTCCTACTAATTGGGAGTCGCAAGTTTGTGTTTAATTTTTGTTTAATGTCTAGTAATATTGTTTTATTTTATTTTCTTAAACTAGAGGGGATGATCATTGCACACTGTACGAATTATGAGTGGTGTAGGTAAAATAAAAATTATTTCAATCAACATCAATGGTCTGGGGAATCCAGTTAAAAGGAGTAGATTGCTATCTAAATTGAAACGACACAAGGCACAGATTATATTCATTCAAGAAACTCATATGTCAAAAGAAGAACATGAAAAATTTAAAAAGCTTGGCTATGTAAATTCTTTTTATAGCTCATGTAAGAATAGCAGACGAAGAGGAGTTATAATTTTATTAGCTAACACGGTAAATTTCGAAAAGTTAGAGGAAATCTGTGACAAGGAGGGTAGATATGTTGCTGTCAAAGGGAGGATTAATAATGAAGTGGTGTCCCTGATAAATGTGTATGCCCCTCCAGAGGACAACTCAAAATTCTATCAAAAACTATCTGAAAAAATTATAAGCTTTAGTGAAGGGACCTTGATATGTGGGGGCGACTGGAACTGTATATTAAATCATACTAAAGATACTACAAGCAAAAAAAGACGCAAAGATAATAAATCTAAATCTCTTAACTCATTAATAAAGGAAGCGGATCTCTGTGATGTATGGAGAGAATTACACCCTCTGGAGAAGGATTATACCCATTTCTCAGCAGCCCATAAGGTTCACTCTAGGATAGATTTTTTTTTGATAAATAGAAGTGATAAACATAGAGTCACAGAATGCAATATCGGTATAGCCGACTTGTCGGATCACAACGCCATTCATTTGACCATTCACCTACATAATCAGAAAAAGAAATTATTATGGAAATTGAACATTGGTATTCTCAATAATGAATCTGAGGTAAAAGAGATCAAAAAAGAAATACAAACCTGTATTGCCCACAATAAGGATGATCAGATAGACCCAACAATAATTTGGGATACTGTGAAAGTAGTAACTCGGGGGTATTTGATATCAAGGACCAGCTACCTCAAAAAAATGAAGAAGCTTACACAGTCCAAATTAGAACAACAATTAAGGGATTTGGAAAAAAAAAAGCATACAGATTTGAGTCCTGATTTGGCCGAAAAAATCAAAAACGTAAGAAAACAACTAAGTGATTTGACTATGGAGGAAATAGAAAAGAAACTGAGATTCACAAAACAAACATTCTATGAGTCTGGCTCCAAAGCAACTAAAGTATTGGCTAAACGGTTAAAATTAATGCAAATAACTAATGCAGTCAACAAGATTAGAGATCCAAATACCAAGGAATTACTATATGAACCAACACAGATAAAAAACACCTTTCAAGAATATTATAAAACATTGTATAGTCAACCGGATCAGAAAAATGGACCAGAAATTGTAGAGTTTTTGGATCAGTTAGACCTCCCTTCAATAGGGACAACTCAAAATGAACTATTAACCAAACCAATTACAAAGGAAGAACTGGATAAGGCAATAAGGAGATTGAAGACGAATAAAAGTCCAGGGAGTGATGGGTACCCCAATGAGTGGTATAAGACTTTCAAAGAGGTTTTGGCCCCTATTTTGATAGATTCTTTTAATTGGACAATAAAACACGCTAAAATTCCACCTTCCTGGAAAGAGGCCATCATCTCAGTCTTACCGAAAGAAGGTAAAAACAAGGAAAACTGTGATTCTTATCGCCCAATCTCCATCTTAAATGTTGATTATAAACTATTTACATCTATAATCACAAGACGCCTAGAGCTGTTCCTTCCTGACCTGGTGGATGAAGACCAGACAGGGTTCATTAAGGGGCGACAGACACAAGACAATATACGACGCACATTGCATATAATTAATGAAGTTAATAGAGAAAAAATCCCAACAGCCTTAGTGAGTTTAGATGCTGAAAAGGCTTTTGATAGAGTCTCTTGGATATTTCTTTTTGCTGTTTTGAAGAGAATGGGCTTTGACAGTATCTTCATCAAGTGTATACAATCCCTGTATCATAGGCCAATGGCTAGAGTTAAAATAAATGGGGACTTGACAGACAGCTTTGAGCTCTTTAGAGGAACTAGGCAAGGTTGCTGCTTGAGTCCAGCTCTTTTTGCTTTGTATATTGAGCCTTTGGCTCAGTATATACGGCAAAGTACAGACTTAAAAGGGGTTTTTGTTTCTAAACTTGAACAACGAATAGGTCTTTTTGCAGATGATATAATTATATATCTACAGGATCCTGATACGACCTTTCCTTGGCTGTTTAAAGCATTAAAATATTTTGGTAAAAACGCAGGATATAAACTAAACATCGTAAAGACTCAAGTACTCTGTCTGAATTATTTCCCCAAAGAATTATTACAAAATGAACTTAAACTAAAATGGGATTCAAATAAGATCAAATACTTAGGTGTCTATTTAACTAGTGATACAAGTACTTTATACGAGGCAAACTATGTGAAGTTTAGTAACACAATCCAAAAAGATCTGATTAAATGGGCTCCGCTTGTCAAGGACCTTAGCTCAAGAATAGAGGTAATAAAAATGAATGTGCTTCCCCGGTTATTGTACCTATTCACCTCATTACCAGTCCAAATAACAGATGCACAGTTTGGTAAATGGGATAAATTAGTTAGTAGATTTATTTGGAAAGGGACAAAGCCAAGAATAAGATTTAAAATACTCCAATCAGGAAAAGAAAAAGGAGGACTTGCCCTCCCGAATTTCAAGGAATATTTCTATGCAGCCCAGCTGAGATATACTGTTTACTGGTGTTCATCAGAATATACTTCAAAATGGAAGCATATAGAGTTAAATTATTGCCTATCATGTCATCCACAAGCAAGATTGGGAGAAGAAACTACCCAGCCCACGAACAAAAATCTCATCACTGAATTTACTATTAAACTCTGGTGGACAATAATGAAGAAATATAGAATTACAGAAGATTGTAAATTGCTGATTTGGCCTGCATACTCTCGAAAATTCCAAAGTGGACAATGGGATAGCACATTTTTAAGATGGGTCAATAAAGGAATTACAGCAATGTGTACATTAATAGATGGGACAACATTTAAATCTTTTGAGAATCTACAGAAACAATTCGGATTGGATAAATCAGATTTATTTAGGTACTTTCAATTAAGACACTTTTACAATACAGAAATTAGAAAGAAGCTCTCGAGAGAAAGAAATCGTATAATAGGAACAATAACAGGTGCATATAAAAATCTTCCATCAGGAATTCTGTCGAAATTATATGATGGCCTACAAAATTCGAATAGGAATGAAACATTATATATTAAACAAAAGTGGGAATCGGAACTACAAATTGAGTTGTCAGAGGATGATTGGCGATCCTTATGTCTCACACAGCATAACTCCACTAGCTCTAGACGATGGAGAGAATATGGCTGGAAAAATGTGATTAGGTTTTTTATTACTCCGTATATCAAAAGCAAGCAGTTGAAAACACCCCAACAATGCTGGAGATTATGTGGAGACTGGAACGCCAATCACTCACATGTGTTTTGGAAGTGTAAATATATTAAATCATATTGGGAAAGAATCGCGGCAACAATGACGAAGGTGCTGGGGTATGAAGTACTGTGTGAGGCACGAGTAATGTATTTTGGAATATGGGAAAATGTAAAAAAGGAGGACTGGTATTTGTTTAAGATTATGTTGTTGTCAAGCAAAAAGGTGATAACAAAGAATTGGCTGAAAAGCGATCCTTTAAAACTGGAAGACTGGATGGACGTAATCGAGGACATATATACAATGGAAAAAATGACTTACACTCTGAGACTGAAATCTGACAAACACCGAAAACAGTGGACAAAATGGATAATTTATAAGTCTCAGTCAGCCTTATAGGGCGGGACCTCTCGTGGTTTTTTTTTTTTTTTTTTTTTTTTTTTTTTTTTGTGTGTTTGTTGTTGTGTTATTATTATTATTGTCTTGTCTGTATGTAATACAAAGGAAAAAGTACAAAATAAAGAGTAAAAAAAAAAAAAAAGAAATAATCTGTTTTCTGGTTTAACTCACCGGCAGATGCTGAAATCAAACACAGGGACAGGAGCATGCTGAGAGAAGCCATCCATGACAGCAGGGTAGAAACTGAGAGAGGAGAGGAAAGTGGTGATTTAAAGGAAACAGAGCAGCTTTACCAAAAAGCACAAGATGAGAAGTTCACACCTCTTTCACTCACGAGTGCACATTTAATAAGTACACTAGTATAAAGGTGTCAAGTCCCTGCTTGACTATTTGAATATTGAAATAGATTTGCATCTGTGGTCCAATGAGGAGAAGTTTGTCAAAGTTAATGAACAACTGACTCAGAGATTGAAGTCTGACCTGGTTCATGGTTTTCTCTGTAAAATGTCAACGTGAAATAACAAATTTTACCTTGAAGTTAAATTGATAAGAAAAAAATCTCTTGACACAGTCAGTTAAGTCTGTCTCTGAATCATATAAAGGTCTGACTTGTGTGTTTGTTCTTTGTATTTTGTATTTATGTTTGAAATGTTTCACAGTTAGTTTCTAAAACACAATAAAACTTAAAAGAAATGAAACTGACAATGAGTCAAGGTGTCAGAGTCTTCTATGTGTAGACAGAAACCACAGACAGCTCTGGGAAGCCTCTGTGTTTCACTGCATGTTGTAAGAGTCATTTATTCCCTTCTTTGGTAGTTTGTGTTGTTACACATTTGGAAACGTCAAGAGCTGTTACTTCCTCAGTTACACACAGGGACACATGTAAGGACCAAATAGGGAAGTCAAATCGAGGTGGGTGAGGATGTTTCTCCTGTGGATGGTGCATCGAATGTAAAGGCAGTTTGCATCTGCACACATTACAGAGGAAACTGGGACAGCTGCTCTGATGGAGAAGCACGAGATGGAGAAACAGGACCAACGACTGAGTGTGTAGGTTTTTTTTTTTAGACTGAAATAACTGCATCATCAGCCACAGTGCACCTGGAAAGGAAGACTCAGCAACCTGCAGTTTCTAACACCCTTCACTCCGTGGCAAAGGAATACGATCCATTTACAGAGTCTGTTAAAGGAAGGGATCATTTTCACTTTTAGGACGCTGTAAGGAAAGATGCAGGTAATATGCAGTTAAGTCAAAATATTTGTGATTTTCTTCATGGGCTTCATGTGCATGAAAAACAGCCAGCACCATCAGTTCTCTCTTAGGGATTAATGCAAACTATGCAGCCAAAAGTCGAGGCGGAAGCACCTGAAGGCATTTTCAATATAAAGCAAAAACAGAAGGAGATCACAGCAGCTGTCATTCGTCATCTTTGCCTGTGTGAGTCGTGCTGATGGAAACTCACTTGAGTACAAAGTTTTTATACTGGCTTTTGAGCGTGGAGGGAAGCAGAGTCAGACTTAAATTAGGTTAAAATAATCTCATTTTGGTGGATTGTGTGAACGCATCATTTTAAATCAGCAGACCCGGGATGATGATGGGCATCATACAGTTTTCTGTGAAGTGGAAGCCATACTGAATGGCAACAACGATTATTCCTGTCTTTAAAAAGGCTGAATGGCTGCTGAAAAGCTCTAATACACACAACAGGTAATGAGGGAAAAGGAAACAGGTGGGAGCACAGTTGATAATAATCTCAGGATAAGGAGACATGGCATGTAGAATTAAACTCAAGCATGCAAGACACCAGAAAGTGAGAATAGAACAGGAATAAGAGAAACTTAGAAGCAGAACAACACATAAGGGAACAAACAAACTGAACTAAAAAAAAAAATAAAAAAAAATAAGCCACATCTCAAAGTCCAAAAAGAATGAAGGAGTCCACAACAGAAACGCCAAATGCTGTGTCAAAGGCCCAGGAACTGTGACGGCATGATTATTAAAGTATTAAATGCAGAGAAGGGAAAAAAATGATCAAAAGAGGAAAAGATGTGGCTGTGAAGACAGACTTCAGAATCCAGCAGGAATAAATATTAACAAAAAGCTGACTGATGCACATCTGTGACTGTGTTGAATACTGGCCTGTAGCTGGAATATAAACAATATTTACTCAGACTTCCTGAGTAAATAACTAATTTACATATTTGATAGACCAAGCCAACTTTATTAGTAAAGTTCTTTAAAACAGCAAGTGCTGACCAAAGTTAACAACAGAATAAAAATACAAAATCATTTATGTGAAAAGACTTTAAAACAATTTAAAAATCAGCTGTCACTCTGTGGCCACTGAAAAGGGGCATGTTTTAAGAAGTGATTTATAATGTGATGGTTTTCTGATAAATCACGGGGTGAGAAACAGGAAATACCAACTGTTTCTTCTTCTCACTGTGTGAAGTTTCCCCGATACTTTCATGACACATGTTGGGGACAGCCGATGAGATGCACTGGGAAATGTGACATATGTAATATAATGTTCCTTGATTTATTTTTTTTGCACACCATGTGTCAAAAAAAGCTTATTTTTTTAAAGCATTTTAATGATAAATATATGTTACACACAGGTGTGTTAATAACAATAACATGTTATAATTAGGCATAGTGCATAGTACACAAAGTACATAACATTTCTTATTTCTTGTCTTTTTTTAATTTTCCTTTGTTTGCTCTGTTTTATGAGTATATTTGTATGTATATTTAAAGACAGACAAAATCACCAATGCAAACGTTCACAGATCTTTCAAGCCAAATATAAATACATTCATTGTCACAGAGCAGCTTCCACCACATCTGGCAACCAGCATCAGTGTGAATGACTTTTTAATATTTTCAAACAATAACTTAGTGTTGATATGAAAACAACAGTTACCTGAAAATTCAACAGCTCTTATAACCGAACTAACAATTTTGAGCAGCATTAAACAAAAATATTAAAGGTTTGACTTTCATCAATGTTACAAACTTATCTATTCCTATTTACTTCCCAGGGTGGGATCATTCAGTACACATTTGTTTGCATCGTTTAATTCATGTTTAGTTTAGTTCACAGTGAGCTTCAACAATCCCTCTAAATATTATAACATCAGGTTGTATCGTGACATAATAATAAAACAACTGTTTTCATTTCATTGTGAAGATGCGGGACAATTATCATGGTTAAAATATACAGTCTCAATGACCTTTCTCCCACAAAAACGCTATGATGAACAGATTCAACTTTTGGAGATATATTATATCAGTCAAGAACTCACTGAAGAGCCCGTATTAAAGCAGTTTGTAACGCTGGGTGCTTTTTCTCGGTTTATGATGATGATCTAATAATTTGTTAAAAGTTGTATAAAAATAAATGTGTTCATGCTGTAACAGCGTGCTTTAGTTTTCAGCAACAGAACTGATGCATTTCTGTAGCAGCTTCATTACACTTCAGCTGAGTCCTCAGTAGGAAGTTTGACTAGACGTTGCTTCTTATGTTGACAAGTTCGTCGGTGTACCACAAAACCAATGGCAACAACAACAACAGCAAGAACAACAACAACAACAGGAATAATGGCCTGCTGAGTCAGAGCACTGACCCTTTCAGCATCATGCATGTTTCCATCTCCTTTTTCCATCACTTGTTTCTCCGACACGCTTTCATGTCTTTCAGCTGCAGAGAAAGCAGAAGTCACAGATGGAGAGGATTCTAACTGGATCATAAAGCTGGAGTTTTTAGTTTACATTTGATGAGCTCCACAAACTCACCTGTAACTGTGAGGTTAATGAAGTGACTGATCTCTGTGTGAACTCTTTTACTTCTCCCAGATTTCCTCACTGCTATGTGACACTCATACATCCCAGTGTCATTAAATGTAACATTCATCAGGATCAGAGAAACATCTCCATCCTTCATCTCCGGGTCCCTCAGCTTCACTCGGCCATGAAAAGATGGATGTTGGTAATTTTCATAGGAGCGTTTGTTCCTGTAAAAGTAGACATAGCCGTCTGTGTTCAGGTCAGCTCTGCTCCACTTCAGCACTGAGATTATTTCTTCTGTTGAAATCTGACACTGGAGAGTGACGTCATCTCCAACTCTCCCCTGAACATCCTGCTGAAGAGCTGAATACATGAAAATAATGTGTTTTTCCCTTGTTTTTATCATTTCATTTCAAAACACTTTTTATTAATTATTAATCCCGAAGGTAATTAATTAATAAGGCTTACCAGCTGCTCCCATTCACACCACAATAAAACATTCACTCAGACAGAATGAGGCAATCAAACAAAAATAAATTACATTGCATATTTCATATTTTATCCATATTTATATTTAACATAGAGAAACACAATCACAGTCTCCAAAAGCTAATCTGTAGAGACCTTTTACAAAGATGCCAAACTCAACAGGAAGGAAAAGTCCTGGAGTGTCCAGTGTCCACTCATGCTCCACATATTCAATTCAATTCAATTTTATTCATATAACACCAAATCACAACAACAGTCGCCTCAAGGCGCTTTATATTGTACAGTAGATCGTACAAGAGCCCAACAATCATATGACCCCCTATGAGCAGCACTTTGGCAACAGTGGGAAGGAAAAACTCCCTTTTAACAGGAAGAAACCTCTGGCAGAAATGCACTTATTACTTCATGCAAAATCTCTTTTAACTTGGCTTGAGTAATGAATTGTGAACCTTCCTGCATTCATTCCCTTCTTGCTAAGCTGTGGTGCTGTTGTTGTCAGGCTTAACAGAGTTCCTTATTGTTTCTCCCTCCTTGTGTCACTTTTCCAAACATGAACTTTAATGTCTGTGGATTCTGGACGTCTTTATGAAGAAGCAACTGGTGAACCTGTGTGTCCATTAACAATTGCAGCAGGTTGGTCGGCCATGAAAAGATGGATGTGCACATTTGCACAGGAACGCACACGGCTGGAGATCGCTATTCCCCCACACTCATGGAGAAAAACATGGCTAGTGCTCCTCGGACTCGTGATACGGCAGGAGCGTCGTAAAAGCATGTGACGTCATCACCGCAGCAAACAGTAAGAACAAAGTGGAACTTATCGGCAGAAATTAACACTGCACTTATAGCGATGCAATTGAAATATAAGGAGACTTTCGGACACAGGGTCAACATTGCAATGAAATGTGTTTGACGAGCAGCTGTCACTCAGCAGCATGGTACAGTAGGAGAAAATATAATAAAATAAAATAATAAAAAAATAAAGAGAAAAATAGAAAAGACCAAAATATTAGAGAGACGTAGTAAAAGAGAAAAGATGACTAAATATATATGTATCTATAAATATATGTAGATATATGTAGTGATTAAAGAAAGTAAATCTTGAAAAGGAATATGATGGGGGGGGGGGGGGGGGGGGATCCTGGGCCATCTGACCTCAGGAAATCACATAATCACATGATAGGGTGGGGCCAGGTTTCACAATGAGCTCCCCCGAAACCCTGGCTGATTGTGACCCACACCCGTTTTCACACCTTGGCTCATGTGATTAGTTAGAGGATCATCAGGGGGTCCTTTTTCCCTGTTTGGGGGGAAACGCCCACTGGGTTTAAATCTGGGACTCTCCACCAATTGACCCTTAGAACTGAAGAAGCTTCTCGGATGAGAGGTGAAACGTCTTCAAACAACTCAAAGAAGTCCAGACGCTTTTCTTTCCAAGCTCCTTAATTGACTCTCCATTTACATTTACAAATTGGAGTCTATTACATAGATATGATAGCACAGTACCTGTAATATCTACAGCGTGCACTAATCGCGCTAATAGAATACTATGGTCAGCAGTACTGAACGCTGCACTAAGGACCATATCCCACATGGACGACAGGTCGGGGGGAGATATAATCACACCCACCCAAGACTGGGTGCCAAGCCCCAAGTTCAATAGAAGAAGAAGTGTTGAGTGCGAGAGAAACTCACCTGAGAGACCAAATCATGGCGAAGCTTGAAACCTCGATCCTCAGTAGCCGGTTACCAAGACTACGTGAAACACCCTCAGAAAATCTAGTAGATGATGTGAATGCAGCACTACAGACGATACAGCCACGATTACCAAGACTAACAAGCTAAAAAATACTATGGCAGCAGTGATCAATGAGATGCTCGGCTAAAAGTTGAACAGCCACAAGGAGCGGTACCTCCATGGGGAGACTAGAGACCAAGGTCAAGGTAGCATGAAGGGAGGTTAGCCAACCATTGGAGCTGCAGAAAGGTGCGATGAAGAAGGTGCCTAAGAAGTACAGGAAGCTGTCCATACCTGAGGCCTTGGAAACTGCTAAGCAACAACTCAGGAGAATAAACCAGCTGTTCTCCACAGAACCAGCCATGGTGGACTCTCAGTGGCAGGGGAACAGCACCACCAAGGCTGGAGATAGAGCAATACTGGAAGAACATGTGGGAGAAGGATGCAACCCATAACGGCAATGCTCAGTGGCTAGAGGATCTGAGGGAAGACCACAGCAACCTCCCTGGTGGCCAAGCTACAAGACCTGGGGCTTCCATACAGCACCTGCATGTGGATCAATAGCTTCCTCTCGGGCCGTAGACAGAGAGTCAGAGTTGGCCATCACACATCCTCAGCCCTGAGTCTCAGCACTGGCTCACCCCAGGGCTGTGTGCTCAGTCCACTGCTCTACTCTCTCTACACACACGACTGCACTCCTCGCCACCACAGCAACATCTTTGTGAAATTTGCAGATGACACCACAGTGGTGGGGCTCATTTCCAAGGGAGACGAGTCTACGTACAGAGACGAGGTGGAGCAGCTGACGTCATGGTGTAAGGCCAATAACCTCCTCCTCAACACTTCAAAAACCAAAGAACTCATAATAGACTTCAGAAGGAAAAAGGCAGAGATCCAACCACTATTCATAAATGGGGACTGTGTAGAAAGGGTGGCAAGCTTCCGCTTCCTGGGAGTCAATATAGAGGAGAACCTTTCCTGGAGTGTGAACACCTCCGAGCTGCTGAAAAAGGCCCAACAGAGACTGTACTTCCTGAGAATTCTCAGGAGGAATAACATCACACAGAGACTGCTGGTGTCCTTCTACAGAGCCACCATTGAGAGTGTTCTAACTTACTGCATATGCATCTGGTACACTAGCTGCACAGGGGCTCAGAGGAAAGCACTCCAAGGGATCATTAACACCGCCCAAAAGATCACTGGCTGCCCTCTCCCCACACTGGAAGTTCTACACAACGCCCACTGTTTTAAAAAGGCCCAAAACATCATAAAAGACACCTCACATCCTGGCCACTCCCTGTTCGAACTGTTGCCCTCAGGCAGACGGTACAGGGCAATCAGAGCAAGGACTAATAGACTCAAACACAGCTGTTATCCAACTGCAATAACACATCTGAATACTACAAAAAAATGTCCATCACGCCACTCTTGTGTTAATCTATGCACGGTCTGAAGCATGTGTGTGGGAATGTATGTGAATGTTTTACTGTTATATCTTATTAGTATTTTAAGTATTCTATCTATTTTATTTATTGAATTTTATTGTTTTATTTATATTTTGATATTGCTAGGGATGATGCAATGATCGGGGACCATTCTTAATTTCGTTGTTCTCATGACAATGACAATAAAGTTTCTGATTCTGATTCTGATTCTAAACAGGGACCAGTAACCATCACAGTGGCAGACATCCAAGAAAGCGTCTCCAGTATGAAGAGCTGGACAGCACCAGGATTGGCAAGAATACCAGAGGCACATACACCAGCTATTGGTAGACCGAGCCATTGCCCGAGACTGTAAAACCAGGCTGACCAACGTGTGCACTTTGTGGATTGATTACAAGAAGGCCACATGAAACATACATGGAACCACATAACCAAGTGTCCAGCACAGTATACAGAAACATCTGTGCTGAATACAGCCTGGAAGTCCCAAGGTCAAAATGGGAGACTGCCCCCTAGGGTGGTGGAGAATGACCGAGCTAAGATCCTGTGGGACTTCGGCCATAGTGATCGATGTAGCGGTTCCCAATGACAGCAACATCAGGAAGAAGGAACACAAGAAGCTCATGAAATACCGAGGGCTCAGAGAAGAGCTCGAGAGGATGTGGAGGGTGAAGGTAACAGTGGTCCCTGTGGTAATCGGAGCTACCCAAGCTAGGCGAGTGGCTCCAGCAGTTCCCAGAAGAACATCGGAGATCTCTGTCCAGAAGAGCGCAGTCCTAGGAACAGCTAAGATATTGCGCAGAACTCTCAAGCTCCCAGGCTTGCCAGAGATAGATAGATACATACATACATACATACATACATACATACATAGCACATTAAAACTAGTTGAAAATGGTTAACTTTAAAAATGACATTTAGATATAGATAGATAGATAGATAGATAGATAGATAGATAGATAGATAGATAGATAGATAGATAGATAGATAGATAGATAGATAGATAGATAGATAGATAGATAGATAGATAGATAGATAGATAGATAGATAGATAGATAGATAGATAGATAGATAGATAGATAGAGAACTTGTAGAAGTAAAAATATAAACACGTTACTCACCTGTTAATGCAGAAATTAGAAAACAAAACAGAAGGATTTTAAAATATCCCATGTTTAACAGGAGCATGAATACCACAGAGCAGCAGAGTCCAGAGTGAAACAGAAAGAGACTTCCTGGTAAATGATACTTACTGTAAACCCGTGGGTGGAGGATTTAAAGGAAATGAGTCAGTGACCTTCTGTTTAAAAACACACCAAATTAAATGTAAGAAATAAAAACAACCAATGACAACTTCATGGAGATATATATATATGTATAATAGAGAGATATATTCTCTGCTTAAAGAATCAGGTTTCATGTGCATCTGTTGAGTTTCACGTTACTGACACCAGCAAAAAAGCCAAGGGCTAAAGTTTCAGCAGCACAAGCTGCGTGTCACTTTGCATGTTGTTTGTGCTGCAGAGAATACCTGAGAGTACCTGTCATCCATGTCTACAGATTCTTCAGGGTTAGACCCAAAGTCACTGAACAGCCTGTACCAAGATCAGTTTAAAGTCTAAATCTCAGAGCTGACATTAAAATCATGTCATCTTTCTTCCATATTTGTATATTTATTGAACAACCCAGCAGCAGAAATGAAGCT
Organism: Aulonocara stuartgranti; assembly: GCF_965226115.1. Lineage (NCBI taxonomy): Eukaryota > Metazoa > Chordata > Actinopteri > Cichliformes > Cichlidae > Aulonocara > Aulonocara stuartgranti. The sequence goes on along the minus strand of NC_138941.1, from coordinate 64,341,722 downwards.
GACAACAAATGCAAAAACATTTAAATTAAGTCATGAAGAAATCTGAGAGGGTTTTAAATATGTTTAACTTTGTTTTGAAGCTCTCTGGCATGTATTGACACACACAGCTATTGGTGAGCAGCCCAGAGGAATATTTGTATCAACTCACTTTCAGTTTCCCTAACAAGATCAAAGTCATGACTCACGCTGCGTTCACTGAATCAGAGGAGTGTAGGAGGGCTCAGAGGGCGTAACCACACACAGGCGTCATGCTGACTGAGGAACCAGGAACAAACAGCTTCACTGAAACTCTGCAGAGCAGGTTTTTATGTTAACAATCACAACACAACTTATTGACTTATTGAAATATGAAACTGTTTTAAATATGACCAAATGATTTTGTGACTTCTTTCAATAAATAACCAAAAGCTGTGCCTGCAATAAGCTGATGGTTTCCTGTTTGTCTTTTATCCTTTAAAATGTTATCTTGGTTTATTTGTGACTCTGTCGAACGTCGAGGTAACAGGAAGATGTTTTATATGCATTGAAATGAGTTTTACACTTGTGTTCACTGCAGACTGTCAGGATCTGCTTCACAGCGTATTGTTTATATTCTGTGTTTGAATGGAGGGATTCAGAGACCTGTATGATCTCCTCTTGCAGCTCCTCACTCTGATTGGCTGCTGTAGTAGTGAACCGTTTACCTTTGACCTCTTTAACCTCGCTGCTCTGAGTTGTTTCCTCTTTTAGAAAAATAAAAGAGCCGAGCGTCGACAGGCGGTGCCTTTGACTGGATGTTACCTCGCTGTGAACACACATGGTTCATATTTCAAGATAGGAACCAACCAAATATTTGTTTTTTCAGACTGTAGAATCAGAATTTCGTGTGAACAACAAGAAAATGGATCCAGCCTGCCTTAGTACCAGCTGAGCATCACAGCCTACCTGAGTGTTCTTGCTGACCATGTCCGTCTCTTTCAGACCACATCTGCTGATGGCTGCTTCCAGCAGGATAACACACCACTTATTTTAAACTTTTTCTTTAACACGATCAGTTCACTGTGATCAGACAGCCTCTGCAGTCACCACATAAAACACAAACCTTTAGGATGTTCTGGAAATCTTCAGTAACTTTGGGTATCATGTCAGTTTGGCCCAAAATATCTGAGAAATGTTTCCAGCACTTTTTTTTAAATCTATGACACGAAGAAGTGTATTCACCTTGCCCCTCCTTTATCTCTGTGATCCTCTTCATATCACCACTGTTTTCCGCTCTCTCAGATCTTAATCTGCCACTCATCTTGTTGCTCCTTCTGCTCCCCTTATCACTGTGGGGCACAGAGCTTTCAGTCGCTCTGCTCCTCGGCTCTGAAACTCAATTCCTTCAGTCCCTTCCCTTTGTTAAGTCACAACTCAAAACCTACTTGTTTAAACTGGCTTCCTCACTTTAATACTGATTTTACTTGATGTCAAATCTTGTTTATTTTTTTGTGTGTTTTGTTTTTATTTGTTGTTTTTTTGTATTTTAATTTATTAGAATCTATTTTAATCTACTGTTTTATTGACATCTTTGTCTCTTTTTAAGGTGACCTTGGGTTTTAGAAAGGTACCCTAAAATAAAATGTATTATTATTAGTAGTAGTATTTTTATTAGTATTAGAAGTGAAGCAGTTCCAAAGGCAAAAGGGGAGTTTAACTTGACACTAGACAGGTGTTCCTAACAACGTGTGTGTATAACACCATAACTAAATCAACAATATGGCCACATATTCTAGGGGTTGAGCAGGCGACCCATAGCTTATATATGTTAGTGTGACGTTTGCTTCATATCAGAAACAAAACAGCTGCTGCTCATTCACAAAGTGGATTTTTAAAATTTTGAGTGCTGCAGAATCAGTTTGAGGGCCTGTTGTTGCAGGTTAATGTCAGTAGATGGCACCACTGGAGCATGGTTTAATCTTGGAACAGCAGCCAAAAAAAAACTCACTTTCTCATTAAATCAGCTTCTTATAAAAAAAAATCATCACTGAAAATAAATATCAGATGATAGTGCAGGTGATACTTATTTAAAATTATTATTAAGCAGATTTAATGAGAAAGTGAGTAACACCTCTTATTCATCATGCTGTAATGTTTCTGGAAGCAGCGGTCACCTCAGTGAAAACAATCTCCCCACTGCTGACAGAACACCTGCAGACATAAACAATATCAATAAATACACTGATTATAGTCTCATGAATTTAAGTACATGGAGGTTTGTAAAAGCTCCTCAGAGCCCTCAAATGTTTTGTTTTTGTTTGCTTTGTTTGTTTGTTTGCTTTGTTTGTTTGTTTTGTATGGCCACCTGAATTAAAACCTGCGGGTAAGTGAAGACAAACACTGAGTGATCCACATATTACAGACAGAAGAACTGTTGAGTCTGTTACCGAGGTCTCCAAACGAATGTTTAAGGTCCAGTGTCAAACAGCCTTCCACCAGAGGGCACAAGCAGATGTGTCTGTGATGCATTCACTGAGCTTTCTTTTGAAGACAGTTTCATCATATGGTTAGAAGAAACTCCAACACACTGTATATACAGGGAGTTTATTAATGGAGTTTCTTTCATATCCCCAAATTTTAATGTATCTATTAAAAAAAAAGAGTTTGACTTTGTTACAATCTATTCTCCTTATAGAGTTGCCACGTTTTTCTTCCTTCATTGAAACGTGCTGTTGAACATTTTAGTTATAAAATAAGTTTAAAAATCATGTTTTATAATGAACTACGATCCATCGTGTAGATATAGAAGAAGCTGAGTCCAGCTGTGCCTGAGATTGATTTTGTCCATCAAATCTGTTAAAATCAAATGTGTAATGTCTGATAAGCAGATGACTCTCAGGTCTATTGTCAACAGACATGAAACTTCACAGTAACTAAGACTCTTGTGTGAAAGTGTTCCTGCTGCTTTAAGTCTGTGACTCACATGAACTTTGTTATCTGCTCTGAAGAGGACTGAAGTGTGTTTGGGTTCACTACAGCAACTCAACGTTTTCCATCAGACATCTTTGTGAAACCCACAGAAGCACACGAGAAGATCAAGTGAGACCCAAGTTTATTGAACCTGCAGAGAAACCAGATCACTGCTGTGGAGACGACAGCACACTTAGAAATAACATAAATAACAGCAAAGTTACTGAAGACATGAAAACATGGATTACATCTACATTTTAGTTAAATACCATTTATTATTGTTTATGTGTAAATGATGTCTTGGTCATGCTTTTATTCTGAAAGGTATGGTGAAGAAAATGTTATCTTTTTAATATAAAAAGTTTAAGAAAGTAAATTTTTCAGCTTCTTTATAAAAGAAAACAATAACAAAAACTCTCCATTTAACTTTCTGCCCTCAGAGGTTGTGTGAGGTTTCCTTCATGAGGAGAACAAACAGAATATAAACCAGTGTGTTTACAGTGAATGTGTCAGGTCTGAGCTGCTGTGTGGACCAGTTAGAGAGCAGCAGCTGGATCCCAGTGGTTGGACTGGTGGACGACTTCAGTGAGGAGTCGATGACATTTGGCTCTGGTAGAAACTCTGCACACACAAACACACAGGAGGAGAATATAAGCACAAAGCAGAGCCTCTCTGTTCTCTTTGTATACAGCAAAGCATCAGGACATGTCAGTGAACGCATCACAGTTACAATAATGTAACTTATTGAACTTTGACACATTTTGTGCAGGTGTGTCAGATCACACAGCATCTGCAGACACACAATCTTGTTTTGATACATTTTAACTGCAGGATGAAAAATAAACTGATTAAATAACATCAAACTGCTCCATCTTAACAGGTTACTGGCACCAGAATATTTAGTGGAACTGGTGCTTGTGTCCCAGTCAGTGTGTACATCCTGAGATGCTGCAGCCACAAACCTGTTCACTGTTCCCAGCTCACACTTAAAGACGACTGAATGTTTGCTGTGAGGACTCCTCGATCCTGGGACGACCTGCCTGAAGAAATCTGGCTCGCCTCATCAGTGTCGTCTTTTAAATCCTTGTTAAAGTCTTGTTCATATCATAAGGCTTTTTTTTTAAATTGTATTTTATGTTTTCAAATTTAAATAGTATTTGGATAGATACTGCCCCCTTGTGGTCATCCTACAAACAAAGTAGCATGCAGAAGCTGCATGTTGCATATAATGATGTGATGAGAATCCTTTGCAGGATACACTTTTAAGAAAGTTAATGTTCAATTTTAGAGAACGACTGGATGGTTCGAGTAACAGTATAATTTTAGCACTTACAGATCCGACAGTGAGTGGTTCCCGTTACTCATCCAGTCTGAGAAAGCACTGGTTGAAGTGTTTGTGTATTTATTGATTTCTTTTAAGTAATTGTGTTTTATGTATTCCTGCCCGTGTACTGCCCTGTATGACCCTGCACATTGTGCTGGCTCTGGATCCAATGTGTAACTGACGCCACCAACATTAACAGAACACTTACATTAGAGCCTCTTACTGTGTGTTTTATTTGGATTTGCAGCAATCAGAATAAGAGAAACTGTATTAGCCCCAGATGAATATTGAGTTAAAAAAAATTAATAGATAAAGGGGCCGCGAGTCATACTTGAACCTGGGCCGGCCGCTCCCAGCCGTGCAATATGACTACATGCTCATCCAACTGAGCTAAACCTGTGCCTGTCTGCATTAAAGCACCAAAATTGGAGAAGGCATAGCCTAACATATGAAACCAGAAATGTCCGCTGTGTATTCTATTTATTTCAACACAGTAACTGTAGAATAGAATACAGTTACTCATATTTGTATTTTAAATGTGGAACGCCGGTACATGTATTCTGTTACTGTTGTTGGTTTAGTTCTTTGTTGCACTGCAGCATGTGACAGTAATTAAAAGCTGCACTTTAGTGCCTAAAAGCCCACATGGACACACGATGTCATGTGCACCTATCAGGCGATCAGTCCACAGAGAGACAGATGTTACGTGTAGTTTTAGATATCTGACATTTAAATCGTGCGTAAATGATCAGTATTCAGGTTCAGATGTACTTAATTGTAAAATAGTTTTACATCAGATTGCTTCATATTTGTTTGTGGCACCTGAGAGTCCTCAAAAGTTACACACAAATCATTGCACACATTTCTAAATCTTTGTTTACGCTTATGAATAATATCATACTCGTTTGCAATTCTTCTGAGGTAAATTCTCTCCATGCTTTCTCATTGTTTTCTCTCAGCCTTTCAGCTCCACTTTTCTGGGTGAGCGCACAGCAAAGGTAGAGAAGGGGCCGGTCACATTAAGACAGTTGATTATGCAATACAGTGTCAGAAATGAAAATCAACAAATGGGCTGCTGCCATTGCTTGCACGGCTGGTGCCCAGTGAAAATAACTGGTTTGTTAGATTACCACATAACAAAAAACCCCTCAATCCTTCGGAAATAGATTCATTTCTTTGTACTAAAAGAAGATCAGTTGTACCTTTCAGCCTCTCTTCTCTTTGGTGATATTCATCCGTATCAGCTGACATCTTCTGTTCTCACTGCTGAGCAGACTGCAGCTCATCACTCTCTGCACAAGAAAAGCCACAAAAAATCAATCAGGTTGGAAAAAACAACCAAAAAGAAGAGTTTCATTAATAATGAGGTCTTTATTTCCTGTGTAGAATTACAAAAATATTTCTTGGAAAATAACTGGCAGAAGGTCTCAGCAGCGCTGTGGGCCACTGTGGATATTGTGGACAAACTCACGACCATATTTGTTGTTAGCGCCACAAGAATTAGGAAACACACACTTTGCCAAAAACTACAAAACAGAGCTATATATTTGCTGTATATATTGTCTCATGCTATTTGCACACCATCAAGTAAGATCCCAGAATCAGGTCTGAAGAACAGTCAGGAGATCAGGGGTCAGTTATGACTATACATGTGTGATATGCATGAGTAAGCAATAGTGTCCTCCAAAGATCAAATGACATCCACCTCTGATTCATTAAGTTCAACACAGCGTAATTAGACACATTCAAACACACGGAAACACATAAAGACTCATGCATCATCATCGACTGGAAGCTTGGTGATTTGATTACAGAAAGTATCCTTGGACAAGATAGTGAATGTAAGTTTCATCAGCGTGTGAACTCTAGAAGGAAAGCACTTAGATGGAGACAATTTATTGATTCATATATAAACAAGGAGGTCCAGGCTCCAAGATCAAGTTTAGGCCCACCGATCAACAGAAACACAGTCCAACATCAGAACACAGAAACAAAAAGGTGGAAAAGAAACATTGAAGTATGAAGGACTGATCCTGGCTAACTCCTGGTCTCACTACACAACTGAAGTACAGATTATTTCATGAGCTTTTCCTCTTTTGAACAATAATGTAGTGAAAGATGAGCGTGCTGATGGAGGAGGCTGTTGGACTGACGGAGCACAGAGCTGCTGGATGGTTAACACAGCAGAATGTCACACAAACTATGAAATCATTAACTTCATAAAGTTTAAATATAAAAGGAATAGAATGCCTTTATTGCCACTATACAGAAGTACAATGAGATACAGAGCATCTCCTACTCAGTGCAAACATGTAGAGGCGGGGTGGGGGCTGCACAGTTTCTGCAGCACTATAGTGGATGGATGATGGTAGAGGCTCCTATGGACCCAGCAGGGTGACAACAACACCCCATCAAAGGGACAAAGACACTGAGCAGCATGCAAAGAAGCCCACTCACTATAAACATCATGTAACTAATAAAAACTACAATGGGATCATTGATGGAGCTGGACTGTTGTCAGAGTGCAGCTTAGAGGAGATTCTGAGTAAGGTTTCCTTTGACATGTGAACATTTAATAATGTTTTCTATCCAAATTCAAACTGTTTAACTTATGAATGTTATAAAGTAAATAAACATCTTGTAAATAAGCACAGTTACAATATTATATGATGTATTATTTGTCCCCTTAGGGAAATTTGTTGTGGACTCAAGTACTGCCACAAATTCACAGAGTCAATAAACATTAAAGAAATAAGAAAGAAATAGATGCTTTTTTTTAAAAAAATTTTTTATTATCTATAATTACAAAGATACTTGTTAGTATATACTCATATTGCAAATAACTCTAAAAACTGTTATTTAAAAGCTTGATTGCTGTTGTAAAAAAGGAATTATTAAAGTAATTCAGATGCATTTTGGGACTCTGTATCTTCAAGAAAGAAAAAAGCTCAAACTGACAGAACTCTGTACCTGTGTGATTACAGACCAATCATAAATGGACTGGAGGGAGAGGTCCTGAGTCCTCCCAGTTGCACAAGACGTGGCGGCTTAAATTTTGCCTGCTCAGAGAGATCACATACCACGGTCATACCTTATGATGCTCCACAGCCTTCTGCTAGGGCTGATCGATATAATGATATATATCAGATGACGATATATAAACATCTATTGTTTCATATTACACGCTATCGTTTGTTTTGTGGTGCAGCAAAATAAACTGTTTGCTGCAATATTTTTTCATGGTTTTGATGGTCACTGTAGTGGCTATTTTAATTTCTTACATTTCTCTCTTTCTCTTATATTTAAAATAACCACACTACGGACAAGCCACTGTTATTACATGTTGTCAGTAGCAACAACGACGGTAAGCCCAGCTTGTGGCTCCGCTCTCCGCTTGTTTATTTTCCACATAAACCTTTCACAATAAAGCTGAATATCCTGTTGAGACTGTTTAAAATAAACTAAATGAATGATGACAAACAGAAAGACCAGTCAAAGCAAATCCAGGAACTTATTTCTAAAATTTGTGATATATATCGTTGTCGGGATGATAAATGTCTTATGTCAGGATATGAGATTTTGGTCATATCGCACAGCCCTACCTTCTGCTTTTATTCCACTATATTGAAATGCAATGTTTGCATGTGTGCTCCATGCCGTTTATTTAAAAGCTTTTGTTACTTAGTATTCTGCTGATAAATTGTATAATTATAACTTAGCTACCCAGCAATATATATATATATATATATATATATATATATATATATATATATATATATATATGTAACTGAAATCATCAACAGCTATGACTGTTGTAAAGACCCATCTTTTAGCACATCCTAGCACACCCACTCACTTCACCAGATGCACCTTGTTTAGTCCTCTCACCTTTTATTGGGTGTGGTGCTTGTCCTTAATTGGACACACATGGACTGTGTCTTTCCTTCTTTCCTTTATTGATTTGAGAATGAACGGAGAACCCTGTGAATGATTAGATGACTGCTTATTCTCATTCTAAACGGATGAGCCCATGATGCTGATTACTTAAACCCTGAGCCGTCCTTCCTTCATAACAATGAAATTAAAAAGAGATCCACATATCACTAAGTGACAAATTATGGTCGACTAGTAGGATGTTTATCTCAGCTACCACAGGGCAAGAGGTGTGCCAGGGCCATCCTCTATGCCTTTGCATGCTGGGGCAGCAGGTTGAGGGTCGCAGATGCAATAAACTGATCCACAAGGCCAGTAATGTTGTGGGGATGGAGCTAGACTCTATGGGTGGTCTCGGAGAGGCAGATGTCCACGATAAGGGCAATGCTGGACAATACTTCCCACCCACTCCATGACGTGCTGGCCAGTCACAGAAGCACCTTCAGTGCGAGACTGAGATTACCCATAATGCACCACTGAATAACACAGAAATCGTTTCTCCCTGAGGCTCTATCTCTGTACAACTCCTCCATCTAATACACAGCACACGCTCTACAGAGAAAATAACCAAGTTTTACAGTTTACAGTCAATCATATATATTTAACCTCTGTAATATTCTGAATATTTATTATTTAGCTATTTGTATATATTAGAGCTTTTTTTATTTTGTAACTTTGTAATATATTGTATTATTGAATTTAGTTCAGTCTGTTATTGTTACTGTTTTTGAGCAGCTGTAATAATTTCCTTAGAGATTAATAAAATATTCTGATTCTGATCTTCCATAACAATCGAGTTCCACCTAGTGTGCATGGGTTCGTTGTGGCAAAGTGGCCATGCTTCCCGTGACAAACACCACAACAACCATGGACGCTGAGGCGACGATATAACTGCTGCTCAGTCTGTGGCTTTAAGGAAGACTTGGGGACCACAGTGCTCGTTTCAGGGTCTCAGCTTTGATTTTGCGTGACAAGACAAACGTGACTCGTCAAGTGCTGCCGCTGACTAGTCGTAGGTGCCATGCAATCTGTTGATGTCACAGAACAGAACCCTGGCAGAATAGGTACTAAAAAAAACTGGGTACCAAGTACTATGACCTAATGGAAACCCCTGAAAACCATGGCAAGCTGACCCGAGTAGGCGCTAAAGGGGCAAAGGAAAACAGTGGGGAAAGGACAATGAGTGAATTAACAAGCTACTAGATAAAAGACAAAAAACTCACAAAACACATGTTTTTATATGTGAATAAACAGAAATGTGTTAAAACATGAATGTAAATAAAATATAAATATCAATTATAACTTAAGAGTTTACTATAATAAGGTACACGCCTGGCACATCATACACAGTAACCTGCCTAGACAACTTATGTTGATGTCTTCTAATGTAGCAGAAGATGTATTCATGCACAAGGCAGAGAAATTTTTGCCTCTGTCACAGAGTGGACAGCAGAGCTGTTGTTTTTGTTTGTTTGTTTAACTATTATTAAGTGTGCAGTATATTCAGCAAAAATGTAGCATTTAAGCTAGCTTGATTTAGACTTCTGTGGGAAATTATTTCCTAACTCACGTTGTAACCATTAGTAGTTCACATTATCCAGGAAGTGCAAGTCAGGTTATGTCAAAGGTTTATAGTGTTGTTTCAGGTGTTGTGCCACAAAGTGATTTCCAATGTTTCTCTGTTTTTCTTATGTCTAATATATTGGCTTATAGTGGTATGTTTTGGTAAATAAACTGTAATGAACAGGATTTGTGAAGGGGTTATATATAAAGACATGACTTGTTTTTGAAGTGTCTTTATAACAGCACAATTGTTACAGTCCTTTTGATCACTTAAAATATGCTTACAGAACTGTGATGTTATATTTCTTAGCTAGATCTCTCTGGAAAGCCATATTTTTTTATGTCCATCAGACTTCAATCATATAACATAGCCAGCCTTATCATGAAATTACATGAAATTACCACAGTGTAAAAAAATCAGATAGGTAAAAAACACTTAACTTTTGAAATATCCATTCTTTTAGATAAATATATAGTCATACATATTAGGATATGACTGATTAGCATGCAGTGTTAAAAACAAATACAAGTAAGGCAGGTGAGGCTTGCACTCAAAACTAGTCTTTGAATATCTGACTTAGAAATAAATATACAACGATTTCACTACAGTGTAATACACAAACTACTGCAGAACAATTTTTATTATTACTATTACCAAATTATCAAAAAGGGCAGTTTTGTCAAGTCCATTGCCACATTCAAGTCCCTTTTTAAGCACCTCCCATAATCGCACACAGTCCCATCGCATTAAAAAGACCGTTCAAAATACTCTAATCTCAGGATCAGCAGAACAAGATACGAGATGGGTCCTGGGAACTCCTGCAGGATCGATGCGGTGCTCTTTACCGGCTTGATCGTGTTGGTATCTGCAGGTGGGATTTGACTTTCATCAAATGTATTTTGAAAACTGCAGCAGCGGTGTAAATACAAGACACTAGCATTATTAGCATTAGCATTAACGCCTGGGAGTTAGTTTAACTTAGCTTGGCGACGAGATCGAAGAAGCGTTTGCACAAGACTGGGGGTGGGGAGTTGAGATCAAGACAATGTTTGGCTACAACATCGCTTTCCACACCCGTCATTGTGTCTGTAGTAGACATATACTGACCACCCGATCTACTCCTGTTCCTGAGAAGGCCTACTAGCTCCTCATGTCAAAGATGGACGCTGAATCGACACCGGTTAGCCCATTTGACAATCAAGCGATACGTCAAAGTAGAGGAATGGGTATTTGTATCTATGTGCAGAATGACCGGTCAAATAATAGCATAGAGTGGGCGGCATCTGCTCTCCAAAACGAAGAGCAGTGGCCGGCCAAATGCCAAGCTAACTAACAGCTAGCTAGCCGGTGTTAGCTAGCACCACTAGCTAACAGTGGTGATTGTTACTGCTGTCTGGATGATAACGTTAGCATAGCTCTTAAAAGAATAACTTTTTGTCACTGTACATATACAACGAAATTGTGGGTGCTGCACACCAACTGTGCCGGAATATAAATAGTAGACATCAAGACTAAATAACAAAGAGGAGAAATCTGTACAATCAGACTATCATCAGTTAACTGCGGTCTCACCCTGGTTTCATATCATAAAAATGAGATTTTAATCAGGAAAACCTGAAGTCTGTACTTTTAAAATTATGTCAACACGTGTAGTCTCGGACTATGGGCGAAACCACACTTGAAACTATTAGAACTATTAAAACTTGTCCTGTGGAAGCACACCCACAACTACAGGACTGCTTTAGAGCCTGGCTGAATACGCAGTCATTTTTGTCCTACATCAAGTGCTGTGCTCATAGCACCACTTATTGATATTAAAGTTTATCAACATATTTTAGTCCACGACGATTTACCTCGACGTACCTCCACTACGCTTGTTATTATTATCGTCTACAATCCTTTGCCATTCAGTGCAGGGTGACATTTGAGACAGTAGGTGGCGCCATTGTCCCTTTTAACCGAGAACCTGCACCTTTACAGTTCTGTCACACAAAGTGGACATGAATGACTACTGATGGCTAAGGCTTACGTTTACACCATTGAGCCCTACACTACAAAATGTGATTGATTTAACACTTTGAAGCCGGATTTAATAAATGTTTGTGCCTGTACAAAATATGATGTGGCAGGGTTGATTGGTTGCTGCTGCAGTGAGCAACAAAGAGTTGAATTGAAACTGGGTGTTAAAAACAATAGTGTCAGAATTAGTGATGGGAAGTTCTTGTGATGGAAACGGTAACTGTGAAACTGAAAAAATCTACTAAAAAGCACCTAAAGGAGGTTACTTTTGTACTGCCACTGGCTGCAAAGACTTCTATCCTAATAAGCATATACTGCTCGCTTTCTGTCTTTTAGCAATAAAACTTGAGTTACACTTCTGTGGGAAATTTAGGGCTGGGTATCATCAATGATTTCTAGATTTGATTCGATTCTATCTGAATTGGGGAAATTTTGCCTCAGACAGTCAGAAATATTAGAAATTTGATCATTTATTAGTACTGACACTTGTGAGACTTCATCAGAGGTGTGAGCATCGCAGCAGATGCCTTTGTGTCAAAGTAACTGAGAATAAAACAGAAAAACCTGAAGGAGATTTTCTTGCCCTGCTTTTTATAGCAGATTTGCACTTTGTGCCGAATCGGTTTACCTGCTCTCATTTACCGTTTTAGCTGTTTGGTAGTTGTTGAAATAGTTTTGTGAGCTGCTTTAACCTGAGATTCTGACGTTTCGAGCAAAATACGTTTATATTTAAAAATGGATTCATGGTTTTAATGAATCGATATCGCTGTATTCAAGCTAGAATCGACTTTAATCGGAAAATTGATTATCAAAACCCACCCTTAAGGAAATTACCTCCTAACTCACGTTGTAACCCTCCGTTAGTAGTTTACATTATTCACGAAGTCCAAGTCGGGTAATGTCGAAGGTTTATGGTGTTGGTAAATAGACTGTAACGATCAGGATTCATGGAGGGGTTATATATAAAAACGGCCTGTTTTTGAAGTGTTTATAACCGCGTAATTGTACCCATATTACAATGACTGCAGTTCTTTTGGCCACTTAAAATACTCTTACAGAACTGTGACGTTATATTTCTTAGGCAGATCTCTCTGGAAATCCCAATTTTATGTCCATAAGACTCCAATCATAACAACCCAAATGATCACACTGAATATAAAACGAACGAACTGCATTTCTTGCAGCATAAGCTCTCTGCAGGCCGCTCCTCTCTCCGTCTCTCCTGACTGTAGAACTACACAGCCTTACATGACGTGACACCATTTTGTCCGCATTAGGGCGAGCAGTAACGACGGGAAATACCACAGCGAGAGCCCAGCACGGCCATACATATGGGGCTTCATCTGCTCTGTAACCAGGCCTGAAACAATCTCCTCAATTTATGTCTGTGTTTTACTTACCCCAACACGCCGAGGCTGTAGAAGTTACAGGCTTTTGTGCCCGATGGCAAACGTCGGGCAGACAACATGTTGTGCTGGATGTTGAATAAACAGTTTCCTCGACGCTGAGTCCCGAGTTCTAAAAATAGTTATAACTTCAAAGTTAAATCATTGTCGTCTTCGAGTACTGGATATCCCAAATCTTTTTTTCTACATTATCCGTTAACGACCGAGATAAAACCAAACGTTCTTCGTCCCCTCGAGCGGACTAAAGGGAGGGAACGAAGCAGCAGTAGGCGTTTCACAAGAGTACAAAGCTCCTCCTTTTCTTCAGCGTCGCTACACAAACGAGCCAGTATGCTAAATAAAGGCCGCTCACCAGTGTGCGGAGGAAACCACATGTAGCGGCGTTTCCGTCTGACTTCACTAAAAGTTAGTTTGACACCGAAGCCTTTGGGACTCCTCTGGGAGTGACTCCGCCTTTGGGAGGACTACCGGGGAGGCACAGCCAGTGTTAGCGAAACAGTGAATAATTGACAGCAGGCTTATCCAATAACAAGCGCGGACGTGAAGCATGACAAAAGGAAAAAAACAAAAACAGCCGGCTCCACTCTCCCACATTGATTTACGTGCACTGAATGTGTCTAATGAAACATGTTTGCTGTAACATCTCCGTGGCTCTGCTGGACTTTACTGTCTGTCTCCCTCGTGAGGTTTACCTGGGCAGGTGAGTTTTATTTTAAAATCCTATCGATCTATTTCTTACCCGCTGTTAGATGTTGGAGCTGCTTTAAGCTGTGCTCACACTGTGCGATTTTTTCAGTCGCGCGATTCAGCTCCTGCTCAAACTGCACGATTGACTCGCAGGGGTTAGAAGTAGGTAGGTCACGATGCAGGGTCTCACACTATACGACCGGATGCTCTGATGCGACCCGAGTGCTCACACTGTGCCTCCATAACATGAAGGTTATAACAGAAATTCGGTCGCTCGCTCTCTCTGTCTCTCACTCACACAGACACACACACCACCACCATCAACTTTGCTAAATTGCTAATGAAAAACATGATCAGGCAGCTGTGATTGAGCAGCAGTGTAGATCCAACTATTTTCACGGTTATTGTGGTCATGATAATTTTGTGAGGCCACATCGAAAAGGCTCGGATGAGCTTTCCAAAGTTCTACAAGTGCCTCCATCGCTTGTGTTTGCGCGAACGCAGTGTGACACCCTCACGACGGCCGGTTGGTGCAAATGGTGCATTATCGCCACCAACTGGTGTGCAGGTGGTGTGCAGGTGGTGTGCTGCCTAGCATTTTGTTGTTTTAAGTCCTGCTGATGTGACATCAAGCGGAGGGGTTTCTTTTTCCATAGAAATGCTTCATTTTGTTTGTTTCAAGTTCTGAAGGGGTTTGTCGAATCTTGTTTTTATAAATAGAGACATTTAGTTACGTAAATGTGCCAATTAGAAGTGTGTCGAGGTTTTGTGTCTTTTTAATCATCTGTGTAGAGTTTTAGAGGAGAGGAGAGCTGTGTTACCAGGTCCATGAACTGATGAGTTTTGTTAATCGAGTTACTTTTGGGGAAAGTTTTGTTAAGTTACACATTAAACAGAGTTCATTGTAAATAAATTGCTCACGTCTGCAACAGGGGCGGAGCGTGGGGGAGGCTTACTGGGCTTAAGCCCGGGTTGTTTTGTCAGAAGCCCGGGGTATTTTGGAGTGTAATTTTTTCATAGTTAGATGCCTGGCTGACAACTGTATAAAACAAAAAGTACACACAATATTCGAAGCACATAGTGCACACTGTGGGAATTTACGACTGTGCGTGAATCCCCCCTGATATTGGTATGATCCGAGCTCAGGCACTAAGCGACTGAGCGAGGGGGCGGGGCAGCTGCTGCCTGTGAGTGCACTGTTGGAGAAACAGAGCCAGCCATACTAAGGAGAGCTTAAGTTTGAGCAGGTACCAAAGCAAATCATTCGTACCGTACAAATAATGTAAATATGACTGTGAATCACGAAAGATTGATATCAAACTGATCACTTGACCAATATTACGTTACTTGCTCTTCAAGTGAATCAACAAATGGCGAAATGAAAAGCCGAACAAATGCTATTTTTTAGAGTCTTAGCTTACGTGTGTTTATTTCATATTCTCAGTTCTTACCCTCCCCGACTAAATCGGTTTCAGTTATGTACTGAAATATAAGAATGGACATTAGAGGCTTCTTTCAAAGAAAAAACTCAGGTAAATGTTATTTTATATATTATGCTTTGTATGTTGTTCAGTATATTTCTATGCAAAACAAGAGGGATTTCAGTACACAGCATTATATCCACAGTTTAAACCAGATATTTACATACACTTTAGGGAGAAAACATAAAACATTTTTACTGTACAACATCAATTTAGAGTAAACTTTTGTTTTAGATAAATATTGAAATATCTTTTGAATTAGTTAAATGTCAGAATAAAGAGAGACAGAGCTGTCTATTTTTTATCACTTTGATCAAATTTAGGAGTACATGTACACTAAGTTTGTTAATTAACAGAGCCTGTTTCTGTGACATGGGAACATCAAGAGATGTCAACCAAAACACCAGGAAAAGAACTGTGGAGCTCCATAAGTGTGGCTCAAGTTTGAATACAATTTGGTGCCATTTAAAATTAAGAAATACAGACAGTTTCTCACTTTACTCTTAAAGTTAACAAATATGTTTTTTATATTTATCAATCTAAAAAAAATAAACATTTAGTCTGATTTGATGTTACAATTTAAAAAGTGTTTGTGTTTTCTGAAGAGTTTGTAAATATCTGTATATTTGATGATTGTCAGCACAAAGAGAGAGAGAGGAACAGAGAGGGAGAGAGAGGAACAGAGAGGGAGAGAGAGGAGCAGAGAGGGAGAGAGAGGGAGATGGAGAATGAGGACAGAACAGAGATGGAACAAGAGCAGGTGAGACACACATGTTAGTCAAATGGTTATTTACCAAAAGTATCACCGTATCACAGGTCCTCATGTATCTCGTACCTAGTGTTTCTTTTTAGGTTTGTTATTTTTCAAATTCTATATTTATTAAGTTATGCAGGCTTGTTTGCACAACAAGGCTAAATAATTATATAAACTTTTCTCAATCTAAATATTGTACATTGGTAGAATTAAAAAATAAGTGTAGTGCAGGTCTATGATGATTTTTAGTGCTACTATCATCTAGTTCTGATTCTGGTTCTGTCTTGGTTAAATCCTAAGTAGTCCTGATTTTGAACTGTTGTAG
Source organism: Aulonocara stuartgranti (assembly GCF_965226115.1). NCBI lineage: Eukaryota > Metazoa > Chordata > Actinopteri > Cichliformes > Cichlidae > Aulonocara > Aulonocara stuartgranti. Next base: position 64,325,301 of record NC_138941.1, on the reverse strand, counting down.
TCCTGTTTTAATTCTGGATCAGTTCTGGGTCTGGTTGAATTGGGGTTTAGTCCTCATGTCTTGATACAGCCCTGATTTTGTTCTGCCTTGCTGCTTAAAAACTAGTTTAAGGTGTCCTGCACATGTGATATATATTTTTCCCTATATGAAGTCATTCTTTTTTGAACAAAACTCAAAACAGAGCCTATTAATCTTTCAGTCATTTTTACCCCCCCCCTCCCAAAAAAAACCAAAATCCCACATGCATACTACCCTTTTGGGCTAAGCCCCGGGTGTTTCAAATGTCTGGCTCCGCCTCTGGTCTGCAAACCTGAAATTTCTCTGTAGTCTGCTTCGCTACAACTTTCCCTACAACTCCTTGACATTCGAGTCGGACTACCTCAACATGTTTGTTTGATTCATTTCTTAATGTGAGAACAATCAGGACACAGTTTGTTTCACAGATGCAGGTTCATATTGTGTGTGTGTGATGAACATTTAGCCTAATGTGTTTAACCCAGTGTGTACAACTCTTTGCTGATTGGCTGGTGTAGAAGTGAACAGATCAAACTTTCATCTGTAACCTCTCTGCTCTGTGTTTCCTTTTCAGACCACAAAAACGTCACAGCTGAGTCTGGACACGACGTCATTCTGACATGTCGAGCTCCAAACAACAACATAGTAGTAAAATGGAGCAGAGCTGATCTGGAGTCAGAATATGTTCTTTTGTACCGGGACGATCTGTCTGTTCCAGACGACCAGCATCCATCTTTTATGAACCGGGTGGATCTGCAGGACAGAAAGATGAAGGATGGAGACATGTCTTTGATTCTGAAGGATGTGACAGTTAATGATACTGGAACATACGAGTGTCGTGTCTTTGTGAGAAAAACACGCTCATGGAAATCCATCAGCAGCATCAACCTTCATGTTGTTGTTCCTCCAGGTGAGTGAGTAGAGTTGAGTGTGTGTGTGATCAGAGGTGAAGCTGCTTCCTGCTTGTTGATGTTTGTTTCTAAAGATGTTGTTGATGAGACTTTGTAGAAAGCAGCTGGTCTGAGTGATGTGATCAGAGTGCAGTAGATAATGTCTGACAGCAGTTTGAAGAGGAAATGGATTCTGTTCTGTTCTTCACTCATCACCTACCTGACAGCTGACACCTCACACCTGTTTCTCACCTGCAGGTCAACAAGGAGAACCAGAGAAGGATGGAGGGAAGGAGGATGGATCTGTTGGACTGATTGTTGGTCCGTCTGTTTTTGCGTTGCTTGTTGTTGCTTTTGTTGTTGGTTTTTTGATGTAGAGAAAACATCAACAACAAAAGATACAGGATTCCTACCAGCCTCCAGCTGAACAGCAACCTGTTTGAAATGTGTCAGAGCTTCTTCTTTTCCTCGCCTGATCTGTGAGTCTCTCTTTTGCTCCTGCAGCTTCTCAGAGGTGATTCTGAGCATTCAGGGTAAAGATGGTTGAGAATTTTCTTTGGTGTAAAGCATCAACAAACAGTCCAGCAGATATTTTCAGATTTCATGTTTAAACATCTATTACAGAGTTTTAAGAAGTAGAAAACTGTCTCAAAGTTAAAGCTGTACCTTTAGCTTTTCACTGACTGCTCATCCACTTTCATGAACACCAGCTGAAGTCTTCATAAGAAGTTTATCAGACTAAACTTGTCTTTATACTGTGAGCTGTAGCTGCTACTTCCTGCTCTCGACCTCCTGCTGAGCTAATATCAAACTACCTGCTGCTTCACTTTAAACAGATAAAACACTCATGTTTATATCACAGAAGCTTCTAATGTTTATTATATTCAGCTTTAAGCACTGAACGCACTTCTTAACTTTGTTATTCTACACTGTATGTAATATATTTATTTCTATAAGTAGGAATCATGTTCAGTTTTCTTTCTGCTTTAATAGAAACTTTCTGACTTGTCCAATCAGTTCGTGCTGATTTCAGGGACTTTCTGATTAAAATGTTTTTCTGTAAAAGTGCCTTCAGATGGTTGTTGTTTCCTGTGCTTCATGAATAGACTCAATTTTTCTTTTAAATCAACAACAATCAAATGACGATAACCTTCCACCAGGGGGCAGACGTGTCTGTAACGGATTTACTGTCAGTTTTCTTATGGAAATTACTACATCCGTATGCTTAGAAGACACTCGAACACATTGCACAGTAAGAGTTTATTGGTGCTGTTATTTTCTTTTACCTGGAAAAATGTTTCTATTTAAAAATATGAATTAATGTGACAAATCCATCTGTAGATATAATGACTTTATGTTAATGTTCAGGTATTAAATCATGTTCATTGCATCTCCCAAAGTAAAAGCTTACAGGCAAACATCACATTCATCATCAGTGATTCATTCCTTTCTAAACTGTAAATGAACACAATAAAATACATTTTTCTTCATGTGGTCGTCTGCTCTGAATCACTTTATAAATCTGCATCATGCTTTCATTTCACTCTCATCACTCTTACTGCATGAAAACGTGCTGTGAGCACTTTAGTTTTGACTCTCAGCTCTACCAGCCTGAAGTCATTTACTTCACTGATGAACTTTCTGAAAACAGTCGTCTGTCTGCAGATTCTCTCAGACTGGATGAAGACAGATGTCACAGATGTTCTCTTTATTGCTCCTGACAGATCATCAGACACCAAACTGCACAGTAACTAAGACTCATGTGTGAAAGTGTTCCTGTTGCGTTTAAATCTGTGGCTCACATTAAGTTCATTATCTGCTCTGAAGAGGACTGAAGTGTGTTTGGGTTCACCACAACAACTCAACGTTTCCATCAGACGTCTTTATGAAACCCACAGAACCACACGAGAACCTGCAGAGAAACCAGATCACTGCTGTGGAGACGACAGCACACTTAGAAATAACCGGAAATTTACTGAAGACATGAAAACACGGATTACATCTACATTTTAGTTACATACCATTTGTTATTGTCTTAATTTGTCAGGTCTGAGCTGCTGTGTAGACCAGTTAGAGAGCAGCAGCTGGATCCCAGTGGTTGGACTGGTGGACGACTTCAGTGAGGAGTAGATGACATTTGGCTCTGGTAGAAACTCTGCACACACAAACACACAGGAGGAGAATATAAGCACAAAGCAGAGCCTCTCTGTTCTCTATATACAGCAAAGCATGAGGACATGTCAGTGAACGCATCACAGTTACAATAATGTAACTTATTGAACTTTGACACATTTTGTGCAGGTGTGTCAGATCACAGCATCTGCAGACACACGATCTTGTTTTGATACATTTTAACTGCAGGATGAAAAATAAACTGATTAAATAACATCAAATTGCTCCATCTTAACAGGTTACTGGCACCAGAATATTTAGTGGAACTGGTGCTTGTGTCCCAGTCAGTGTGTACATCCTGAGATGCTGCAGCCACAAACCTGTTCACTGTTCCCAGCTCACACTTAAAGACGACTGAATGTTTGCTGTGAGGACTCCTCGATCCTGGGACGACCTGCCTGAAGAAATCTGGCTCGCCTCATCAGTGTCGTCTTTTAAATCCTTGTTAAAGACTAATATATAAACTTTAACTCATCTTATTCATCCAGCTGTTGGAAGTTATTCACTACACTTGAGTCTGTGTGGCTGTAGTTTGATTCATAATTTACTCTTTGCTCTTTCACTCATCGTCTCTGGGAAGCACTCGTAACGATGGTTTGAAAAGTGACACAAACTTAAACATACAATAAAGTTTGATTGTGAGCAACAGATTTATGGTGTTTGTACTAAAAGAAGAGCAGCTGTACCTCTCAGCTCTGACTGTTTTTCCTTCTCTTTGACTGACGTCTTCAGTTCTCACTGCTGAGCCGACTGCAGCTGCATCTGCACAATAAAACACACACACAGGACGTCAGTGCACGATTGACTTTACCCAGAATCCTCTGCAGGAGAAAATGGAAGGTACTCATGTTTAGCTGGACAGAGAAAAGTTACAGGAAGTCGTGATGTCGCTCTGATGTTGTTCAGTTTGTCTTGTACAACATTTTTCTGAAGTCTCATATAAAGACGTCATTTCTCTGTTTTCTTAACAAAGTGGATTTTCTACAACAGTTTCAATGATAAGAAACAAAATGAATGACATTAGTTATGGAGCCTTTGGTAAATATTCAGAGAACAAGATGGAAAAACAATCAGTTACAGGAGCAAACATCATGCTGGCTTGAACACATATTTGTTGTTGAAGCTTCTCAGTATTTGAAACATGAAGTGGTCGCATCTCGCAAGCAGCTTCATTTTATAAATATGAAAAGTGAAAACAAAAAAATGCCAAATTGAACAAAAATACAACTAAACGGATTCCTGAGTGATATTACAGCCAGTGTTCAAGAAGAATCTCTGCAAAAATGTCATTCTTTAATTATTTGTGAAAACAGGAAGCCGCTGAGTGCCGAAATGACAGTTTTTGTGCACCTTAGCATATGCTACTTCCGGTGGGGAAACTCCTGTAGAGTGCTTTGTTTATATTCGCTCCTTGTTTACGGTCGGGTTTTCCAAAACAAGTCAACCAAATGGATGAATCAAGCGGCGATTTACATTTCTCTAGATGTCTTGGGCATTTACTGAATATATCTGTAGATGATGTTCATCGTCTTGTCAATATTTTTTTTCCCCGCGCCTCAGAGCAAAAGAGAGAAAGCATTCAAATGTTATATTTCTCAGTATTTGTATAGTGGTCCCTCGTTTATCGCAGGTGTCCAACAAGAAGTCAAACTTTTTGTGCGATGATTAACATCTCCCTCTGCGTTTTGGGTGCTACCGCAGGTGCCTTTGACGGTGCAAAACATTTTGTCGACATTGATTTTGTTGGGGAGAAAACTTACTGCTAGTGATCGATGTAGCGATTCTGTCCTGTACAGGCGAGCTGGCACAGAGGAAGTCGACAATGATCTACAGCCGATCAGGACCCAGAACACAAGGCTCTGTAGAAGGACAAAAAAAACATGCAAATTTACACACAACAAAAAGAAAAATTCTGCAAAACAGCAAGGCCGCGAAAGGTTATAGCGAGGGACCACTGTAATTTTGAAGGCAAATGGTAAATGGCCTGTATTTATATAGCGCTTTACTAGTCCCTAAGGACCCCAAAGCGCTTTACATATCCACTCAAGCTACATTGTAGCCACAGCCACCCTGGGGCGCACTGACAGAGGCGAGGCTGCCGGACACTGGCGCCACCGGGCCCTCTGACCACCACCAGTAGGCAACGGGTGAAGTGTCTTGCCCAAGGACACAACGACCGAGACTGTCCAAGCCGGAGCTCGAACCGGCAACCTTCTGATTACAAGGCGAACTCCCAACTCTTGAGCCACGATCGCCCAAAATAGGTAAGTCACAAAATACCCTTGGTAAATACTAATATACTAAATACTAATATATAGAGACCCTTACCAGCATCATTTATTTACTTCTTTTTATATCCTGTGGCTTTTTTTTCACGGTTTGTTGATATGATGTGTAGGTGTGTACTTGACTAGCTGATATCAACATAACGGGGAGACATCTGGCTTTGACTATTCTTCACCTGTAGTTTGAATGCTGAACATTTGCCTGTTTAAATCATAAGAACTGTCACTATACAGAGATACTTCTGAATGTGGACGATGTCTCTTCTCATTTTGTAATGCAGTTCTGCTTGTGTTGAGTGATGTAAACAACCGATCAATCCACACTCTTCAAATGTTAAAATTGGGTTTTTTTTAATGACACAGTAATGGTGTTCCCACCTTCTGCTCTTTGTAACTTAATGCAATCTTTCCGTTTTTGTATTTTGGACATGATTTTGTAGTCGATCTTCGCAGTAGCGATTGACCGCAAAGTAAAGCTACCGGAAATGTACAAACCCACATCCGGTCTCAAACCAGGAAGTTAGCATTTTCTCGTGCACAGGGTCATTTCACTTTTTCTACTTTCAACAGAGCATTTTATTTGCTGCACCATGGGACCTTTTCCTAGAGACAAAACACGTACAAACTCCAAAACCCATTTCTAGCATGAACTGAACTTCCAAAACAGAGCTACTAGATCACTTAAATTACACAATTGAAAGCATGAAATCATACACAAACAATATGTGTATTGTTTGTGTATTTATACACAAGCATTCATATATAGTCAAATAATTCAAAAAATAATAATGTTCATTTACCTGTTATTACCATACACCAAATCAGGTCGTTGGTACTTGCTGGCTTGTGTAGCCACTAGGTAACAAAAGCTCAACACTGCGCCCAGCATCCTGGAGCACTTCTGTTGTCTTTTGTACGTGTTTTGAGTTTTTATGTGCTTCTGAGTTTTTACGTGTTTTGGAGTTTGTACGTGCTTCAGGGTTCGTACGTAATTTGAAGTTTATATGTGTATGTATGTATGTGCTTTGTCTGTAGGGGCCACCGTAAATAGACTTATATTTATTCACTCCACATAAAATGTAATAAATAAATCATATAATACAAAAATCAACTATTCACATTTCAACTTTTAACTATTTAAATTTTCAGCTTTTTCCTTTTACAAATTTAAAGTGAAACAACACAAAACACTGGAAAACCAACACAATTAAATATAAATTATAATATGAAAACCAAAAGAACATATTCTCTGTCATATGGACCTGCATGAATAAGAGCCATTTCGTTCGCGACCGACCCATCACTGGTGCATGGGCGGGGATTTCAGGTTCGCCAGTCCTGCAGTCTAAATGTGACAAATGCAGTTTCCGTCACCCAAAATATTTAAGCATGTACTTATTTACATCATAAACATACCTTGTGCCTTTATCAAGGGGGCTGCTAATAAAAAAATAAACTTCCATAAGCTCCATTACAGCAGCCGCACCAACCTCTCCCGATTGGCGCCAAAAAGCCGACAACAGTCATACAGGAAGTCCTTCAATAGCGTCAGGATTCAAAACGGAAGTGGGGTAACTCGGTTCAGTCCCATTCTGGGTCTCTTCCAATGTAAGCGAGACAGTGAATGATTGACAGCAGCCTTATCAAATCCAAGGCCAAGATAACAAAACGCAAACCGATGTGCTGTACTGTCAACACACCGGTGCACCGGCTCTTCCAACATAAACCCGTTCGTGTAGTCTGACTGTGCTTCATGAAACATGTTTGCTGTAACATCTCCGTGGCTCTGCTGGACTTTACTGTCTGTCTCCGTCGTGGGCTTTACCTGTGCGGGTGAGTTTGATTTTAAAATCCTAGCGATTTATTTCTTACACGCTGTGATGCGCTGTTAGAAGTTAGAGCTGCTTTAGTTTGGGCTGCTAACAGTGAGGACGCAGGTCTCCTGTCAACAAAAGTCTTCTGTCATGTGAGAAAGTGGATGTTAGTTTTTAGATGTACTCACACACGTTTACATAACAGTTTGTATAATGAAGCTGTGAAGAGTTTACTGTATAAGAAACAGTTTATAACCGCATTACTCATCCTCACCTGTAGAGGCAGCAGCTGGTGCTTTCATTCACTTTAAAGCGGTGTCAGACAAACATGGACAAACTGCTCTAAAGGTTTATTATTATTATTATTATTATTATTATTATTATTATTATTATTATTATTGATTCGTCCTTCCGACACTGCTGATAATAGAAAATCTACATTTACTTTAGCCATCACTCCTTAAATCCCCTCAACTCTGTACTATTAACATGACTCACTGATGCCCCTCTGAGTGTAGATGGAGTTTTGATTCATCATTTATGTTCATCATTTAAACCTTTAACCTCTCTACTCTGTGTCGTTTCCTCTTTCAGTCCAGGAAATAATTACAGCTGAGTCTGGTCAGAAGAATGTCCCTCTGACATGTCGAGCTTCAAACGACAACAACATCTTAGCTGTAAAGTGGAGCAGAGTTGACCAGAAGGAGGGATATGTCTTTTTGTACCAGGATGGGCACGTTATTCCAGATTATCAGGATTCATCTTTTAAGAACCGGGTGGATCTGCAGGGAAGACATAAGAAGGATGGAGACGTGTCTTTGATTCTGAAGGATGTCACAACTGCAGATGCTGGAACATACAAGTGTCATGTTGCCCAGAAATCAGGGGAACCTATGAGCCTCATCACCACCATAAACCTGAGTGTTGTTGATCCTCCAGGTGAGTGAGTAGAGTTGAGTGTGTGTGTGATCAGAGGTGAAGCTGCTTCCTGGTTGTTGATGTTTGTTTCTAAAGATGTTGTTGATGAGACTTTGTAGAAAGCAGCTGGTCTGAGTGATGTGATCAGAGTGCAGTAGATAATGTCTGACAGCAGTTTGAAGAGGAAATGGATTCTGTTCTGTTCTTCACTCATCACCTACCTGACAGCTGACACCTCACACCTGTTTCTCACCTGCAGGTCAGCCAGGAGGACACACAGAGGATGGAGGGAAGGAGGATGGAGGGAAGCAGGATAAAGTCAACAGTCATTATGGGCTGGTAGCTTCTGGGTTGTTACTTCTTGTCCTCCTTGTTGCTCTCGTGATCGCTTCAAAATTGCCAAACAGAAATTCATCCAATCATCTTCCTTCTGATGAACCAGCTCACATCTGTTCTGAAATCAGAGTGTCAGCAGGATGAAAACAGCAGCCTGGTACAACATCAAGTCTTACATGGTACTTATGCAGCCTTTTTACTGTTTGGACCCTCAAAGCACTTTGTTGCTACACCACTCAAGATGGCGGCGCACACTGTTGCAGCAGCTTGCAGCTCTCCGTCTCAGTACTTTTTTCTTTTCTTTAGTTGCTTAGTTTGTACATCCTTCTCATTTCTTTTTGTACTATCGGTTTCTATCGGTAAACACGGAGCTCTCTATGCTACTGAACACCATCAACAGCAGCGGGACGGTGTTCACGTAACTGCAGGTGATTTTAATAAGGCCAGCATGAAGACTACTCCCAAAGATCCATCAGCATGTGAAATGTCCCACCAGGGGAGAGATCACTCTACATCATGTTTACTCCAACATGGAGCCATACCCCTCTCCCACTACGACCAGTCGGACCACCTCTCCCTCCTGCTCTCCCCAGCCTACTCCCCCCTCAGACGCAGTGCCAGGCCCACCACAAAGACTGTTACAGCCTGGCCTGAAAGCTACAGGACTGCTTCACACAGACAGACTGGGACATATTTGAACACCAGGAGCTAAAACCTTTCACAGCACTGGACTATATCAAGTTCTGTATTGCAAATGTGACTGTGGACAAAAGCATTCGGGTTTTCCCAACATGTTCAGCCTGCTTCCTCAGGGATGCTACAGGTGCATCAGTACAAAAACCCACAGACTCAAACAGTTTCTTCCCTAAAGCCATAACCACCCTGAACTCACACATGCACCAGTAACAGTTACACCACTGTGCAATCCCAAATTCTATTTATTTACTGTTGTTACACCAGATTGTATATTTGTACATTTTATATATTTGTTCCTGTTAATACTGTTTATATCTTAAAAGAACCCCCCCCACACACACACGCGCGCGCACACACACACACACACACACACACACACACACACACACATGTTCGCACTGGGTCGGAGATGCTCTGTATCTCATTGTACAGCAACTGTATAGTGACAATGAATGAATCTATTCTCTTCTTATTCTCACATTTCTACTTGTTTCTTTTACCTGACATTCTCACACTCAGGGTTTGGTATGTTGTCCTTTAAAACTATAGAAGCCAGGAATCAAAGCACTGCTGCCTGCACCACCCGAGCAAAGCTGGCCACGGGACAAGTTTAAACAAAAAAACAAACAAAAAAACCCCACCCACAGATGAGGCAGCATGTGAAAGTCATGTCCTTAAGAAATGGGAAGAAATTCAGCAAACTCCTGAAACAGGACCTGGGAGATGTATCTGGACCTTCAGCTGATCTTTATCCTTCATCTTGGTTCTTGGTGCAGCACCTTAGTTCATCCTGAACATAAAACTAAAGCAAAGTGTTCTCGCCTCATTGTGAAACTCTACAGAGGCACTGTTAGATTTTCATGGTAGTCAAAGGAGCTTGCAAAGAAAAGCGTCTGGACTTCTTTAAGTTGCTTGAAGACGTTTCACCTCTCATCCGAGAAGCTTCTTCAGTTCTAAGGTCAAATGGTGGAGAGTCCCAGATCTTTCCAAGCTCCTTGACTACGATGACCTGGATGACTGAGAAGCTTCACAGACATTTTCATTGTAAGTCAACATGACCACAGCATTAGATCCAGATCAGGTCTTTGCTTCACAGACAGTCATCTGATCGTATCGAGGATATTTGGTTGTTTGGAGGTATTTCAGCTGAACGTCACTGACAACTTAGGACCACTGAGGTGTTTCAGAGTTCATCTACATTAGGACTCACTGTTCACCTGCACTCTCTGTTCCTCTACACTAGTATCAACACAAATCATCATGTTTTAGTTACTGAGACTTTTGGAAAGAGTGTGAACATTTCTACGATTGTAGCCTTTTTCAGGATATAGCTTTTTAATAACTGTTGTTAATAAAGGGTAAATATTTATTTTGCTGTTGGGATTAAAATGATTGTCTTCCAGATGTTTTGATGTAACATTTCAGATGTTTTGTGATTAAAATCTTTGGGAGCTGTAAAATTAAACATTTTCATGTGTGTTTGATGTTTATAGATGTGACTGCATGTTAACTGTAGTTTGATGCTTGTGTTGATTTGCTGACTTTGTTCTTTTAAATGTCAGGATAAATTTCTCCTCAGATCATCAAATATTTACACTGAAGGAGGAACTTTACATTTTTCACACTCCTGTGTTTGTTAAAGTGGAAACTGTAAGTGGTATATTTTTTTACCCTCTGTGTAAGACTGTTTAAAAAAGAGGAACATCAACTGTTAGTCAGCTTTAGAAAGTTCATATCTAGAAAGCACAACTGAAATCCTTTGGGTTTTGAAATCAGAGCTGAAAAGTTTTCACTTTATTACACAGCAGTCATAAAAATAAGTTTACACATTCAGTGTATGAACATGAAACATGAAAATCTTATTTTTAGGCCTCACCCTGCCTGGTCCTGACTAACGTTGGAAGAAGTTGAGTGGGAGACTGTGGAGAACACCAGGAGTGCACAACATGTAAAAAGTATTTACAGAAGATATTTTGTGACGTTTCCTCCATACTGGATACAAAACAGCTGCTGCATCGTCAGAGAGTCTTACAAACTCTCCCTGGTGCTCACTCAGAGTTGGAGCTTCGCCGTCAGTAGATGGCAGCACAGGCCATGATTGAACCTTAGGGTAACAGTCTGATTAACCTGGTGCTACTTACTTTTCCTAAATCAGCTAAACGAACTTCTGCTTTCAAGTAACTTCACACTTGGCACCATGTGTCATAATATTTAAAATGGGGAACAGTGGTCAGGTTTGATAATAAATGAATAAAAATGTCCTTCATAGACTGATCCACTGTTCGTGGACACCTCCAAATATGAACATTAGACTGTTTATTATGAGTTTTGACTTCATGGAGGATTTACATTTACATTTGAGTTGGCAGAGGACATTATGGGCTGGTAGTTTTCGTTTTGTTACTTGTTTTTGTGTTCGTTGTTGTTCTTGCGATCACACAAAAACTGCCAAAGAAGAATTCTTCTGATGAGCCAGCTGACAGCTGCTGAAACTGCTGAGTGTCAGGATGATGAAATCAGCAGCCTCACAGAACCTAAAGTCTTACTTAGGTAGCTCTTTTCTACTTCATTTTAACCCTCAAAACACTTTAAGCCTCATCAATCCTTATTCTCACATGTTACTTTTTAACCCTCAGTGGTTTTTAACCCAAGAGTCACACCCTCACACTCAGATGGACACATGAGGGTGAACGTGGGCTTCAGTATCTGACACTGGCTGATTACAGAAGCCAGGAATCCAATCACTACCATCAATATCTCCTGAGCCACAGCTTCCCACAGGCCAAGTGTCAGGCCTAACAAATCAGCGGCAATGAACATGTGAAAGTCATGTCCTTAAGAAATAGGGGAAAAAAAATCAGCAAAGTCCTGACCCAGGACCTGAAAGATACATGTGGACCTTCAGCTGATCATCTGCTGTTCACTGAAGCCTCAGAAATGGTCATGAAACACAGTGTGTGTGTTTATCCAGTGTCGTCTGTGTGTTTACTCTGCATTTCCTGATTGCTTCAGGTCTGTTTGGGATTCAGGAGATTAATCCAGATTTCACTGGTTGTTTTAAATGATTGTTTAATCAGTAACCTGTCACATGTGAGGCAAATACATTAACCACTACAGCGCTGTTTTAAGATGATCAACACAAGTGAAACAGCAGAAGTCCCCGCTAGAGGTCAAAAGGTCAGATTCAAAGACTATAAGGTCGTGTCCAAATTCATGGGCTGCATCCTCCTGAGGACCCGGCCTTCGCGGTCTACGTGGGCCGGGTCCTCAGAAGGTCGGGTAGGCCGGAAGTAAACGGCTGGGGAAATTGGACGGTCTAGCCTTCAGATCTGCGTCACCGCTGTCTCGGTGGGGTTTAATAAACTCGGCCGTCTGCTCCTTTCTATCTAAAATATAACAGGACACTGGCGTAAATTCTCGACCGTCTCACACTTTTGTTTAATCAGTTTTCTGTTTGACGTTTATTCAGCTGTGTGAAAACCAAGGAGGAACCCACCCGGGGCATTAATAAAGTTTTATTTTATCTAATCTAATCTAATAACTTTAATCTCAGCCAAACCGATTGACTCACGAACAAACAAAACACTGAAAAAAGCCCAACAATAACATTTTTAGGTTGTCTAAGTGAATTATATATTACGTTTAACCCGAGTAGCGAAAGTCCGCGGTGATCTGAAAATGATGTGCCGGGAGTTGTGCCATTCTCGGCGGCTTCAGTGACCCTCGAGCTCCCGCCTTGCTATCGAGCTGGTGGGTAGCAGACGCCTCCGAAAACGTCGAATCACTTTTGCAAATATGCGATATCCTGATAAACCGAGCAGATATTTGATGTTTACACAGCTAAATTCTCGCCTGAAAATATGTTAAAAGTTTATTTTGTGACCCAGAAAGATTAGTAAGAGTAATTTTAAAACTTAGTAGCAGCTGCCATTATTGGAAACTGGAGTTTGGCTGGGCCGCGCTATGAATTCTGGGATATGGTGGGCCACGAAGGACACACCCGACCCATCCTTCAAATTCGGGGAAAAGGAGGACGCATTTGTCGGCTGCATTCGGAGGAGTCTACGAACTTCATTTCTGTTCTATTTTCACCAAATCACAAGAACAGTGACCTCAAAGCATTTTGTATTCTACTGCAATAGTTTACATTGATACAGAGGAAATCCTAACAATCACGGCGTCCTGTGAACAAGCACTTTGCAACAGTGAGAAGGGAAAAGTTGAAGGATGGAGACCTCACTTTGATTCTGAAGAACGTCACCATCAGCGATAACGGCACGTACAAGTGTCGGATTGTGTTCAGGAACAAAAACAGCACAGAGAGACTGTTCAGTGACATTAAGTGCTTCATCAACCTCACAGTGACAGCCTCGGGTGAGTTAGGATCGTCCTACTACTGCTGTTACTGCAAAAACTGACACAAAATGCAGAAAATCCTCTTGATTTTCTCATAGTTATGTAATTATAGAACTTAATATTCTTGATTAATAAACTGCAGCAATATTGATCTGACTCAAAGTTCTCATCACCAAATCTGTTCTGAAACTCTTCTGATGACTTCATCTGAGCACACTTACTAAAGACGAAACTTTCACTTTAGACCACACAGATGTCAAAGTGAGTCTAAAGATGTCACTCTTCAGTGTCAGGGACCCACAGCTGCAGATATCACAGCATTAGAGTGGAGCAGACCCGAGCTCAAGTCAGACCAAAGCTGTCACTCAGATGAGAAGCAGACGACATCAGCCTCAGTCATGTGACTTTGAAGTTCACCAGTGTCTTCAAAATTATCAGTTAACAAATAACAGCTTATGATTGTTTTTCTCAACTGAGGATTACTATTTTAATAAAATAACCCACTTTGTTTTTATTTAACTGTCTGAGTAAATGTTGTTAGTAGAGTCTCTAACTCGACTATTTTTCCATTTTATTCCACTTCAGTTCAACTTTATTCAAAAACCCCCTGCAAACAACAACAGTCATATGGAGGCACTTTGCTTTTACAGTAAAGATGATGACACATGATCAGAAACTGGGTTTAATTTTTGTTTAATATTTTTTCTAATAGAATGATATTCAAAACTTCTTAACTTCCAAATAACTCCTTTTGTAAAAGATATGAAGACTTTCAGGTGATGTTCTTGGAGGTCACAAGTTCACTTTGGACCATTTTTTCAGATACAAAAAAACCTGAAAATGTTTGAGGGGCTGATAGTTCATGTTTTGTACCAAAAAAAAAAAAGAACTTAAAAAAGTTTAAGAAACTCACTGAGTAATATTTTTGGACAAATCAATCAGTGTTTAAAGTTCTTAAATGTATCCCAAAGAACATGTTGAAGTCTTTACAAAGATGCTGAACAACAAATCCAGGATATCTTTGTCCGTCTCTGCCCTGAATGCTCCGTGTGACCTCTGAGACGTTGGATCAGCAGCAGATCACTCAGATCAGCTGGAAAACTGAGAGATTGTTCAAACAGGTCACAGTTTAACAGGAGGCCGGCATGAATCCTGTTGTCGTCTAAATTTTCTGAAGGTAAAAAAACCAAACCAAAACAACAACAGCGACAAGAAGAAGCGCAGCAGAAAGTGAAAGACCAACAATCAGTCCAACAGATCCATCCTCTGAGTGTCCTCCTGTCTGACCTGCAGGTGAGAAACAGGTGTGAGGTGTCAGCTGTCAGGTCTCCACTGAGATGAGCTCTCTTCCTGCAGTTTGCTCCCGTCTTGAAGACACACTCATGTGTTCCATTATCAGCAATCTTCACATCCTTCAGAATCAGTGACACGTCTCCATCCTTCACCTGTCCTGCAGACCCACCCGGTTCTGGATCTGACTGCTCATCCAGGTACAAAAGCACATATTCAGACTCCGGATCAGTTCTGCTCCATTTTACAGCTATGGTGTTGTTGCTTGGCGCTCGACATGGCAGAGAGACGCTCTTTTGTCCACATTTAGCTGTGATTTTTTTCTGGTCTGAAAGTGAAAACAACACAGAGCAGAGAGGTTAAAGGTCAAAGTACAACTGTTCACTTCTGTAGCAGAGTGATTGAGTGAGTGAGTGACTGACTAGCACTCTGGGATTTGTCACTGACTGCTGTAAAAAGATCTAAAGGAAGCTAAAGTTAAGAAACTTTGTCATTATGCTGTATTCATAAACTGCCTTTACACTTTATGCATCATTTGTATGACATTTAAGAGAAAAATGATGTTTTCTCTTTTTTTATTCCATTTCATATAACCAAAAGTTCTGCTACACTACTTTATCAGGTCTTTGGAGGCTGTTTGTAGACAATTTAGAAGTAGAGCTGAGCTGCTTCATTAACTGACTAAACTGTGAATTACAATTCATTATTTTACCTAATCAAATTCTTATGTTTCTTCTTTTTTGGACACTTTTGTATAATATATACGTGCATTATGCCCATGGTGGTGTTTTTCTGTACTGCTGTATAAGTCATTTGAAAACTCCCTCCCTGGACATATAAAATGTAAAGAGTTTATCTATTCCAGTTCACTGAGTGACTCAGTAGAAACAGGTCAGAAACAGCTATCAGAAAATTAAACTACAGAAATAAATATTTCTGATATGAGGGGAGGGGGCGGGAGTGATTACACAGAAAGCCCACAGTGGTTGTGTTGTTGTGTTTAGGCTTTTATTTTGATGCTTTACTCATGAGGAATTCTGATTGGTTCAAGTGAACCAACCAGGAGTGAGTCAGGAGAACCAGACTCCCTCCCTCTCTTCCTTTCTCAAAAGTCTGTGTTTGTGTTTCCACCAATGCGCAGAATGTAGAATAATGTAGAGTAATCATCAATACATGATCCTAAAACAGGACACCTACAGTGTACTTGTTTATCGTATATTGAATTTGCATGCAGACTAACATGTTTGACTTCTGTTTCTTATTTACTTGCTCTCAGACTGTTAAACATCACCAAGGCCAGAGGTAAAAGAGTAACAACTGGGACAATAATCTAATAATCATCTACTCGATTATTATCCACCACATCCCGGAGCTGTGTTAGTAATAAGTCTGTTAAATTACAGTCTGCATTTTTGCTGGCTTTCTTTCCGGGCTTCAAATAGCCTAAGCATTAATAATATAGTAGCTCTGCTGTAGTAAGAAATGACAGAATTCCTAAAGTCATTCTCGAGACAGACACAGAGCAAACAACCGATCAACAGATTTGAAAGACTTATAAATAAACGTTTTCAAATATTTTGCATTTTTCAGTGAATACTAGTCAATAACACATTGATGTAGTTTTTATACCAAAGTAAAGCTTATGCAGTAAAATCTTTGTAAATATGTTTATAAGTAAAATAAAGATCAGTGTAAACAGAAAGCCACACCTGCCTTCTTGACATATTAAAGAGATTCTGCTGTTGTTAATTAGCTTTATTATTACTGTTATCATTGTTGCATTTATGATTTTCTACTTTCCATTTTGTCTCCATTGTGGTTCAGTAATCCCACAGTGACTCAGGCTGAAAGTAATCTTCATTAAAAATAACTTTCAGCTATGCAGAGGACGAGAGGCCCTCAGCTGATATCACTGTTAGTGATATGATCATCTGTTAGTGATATGATCATCTGACGGCAGAAAGGTTCAGTGAACTATGCGGATTAGTGTGTTTGCTTTAGAAATACATCACTCACTTAACAGCTTAAAGATGAAACTAATCCGATCCATTGTTTGTGTGACATGAGATCTTTCATAAAGTTAACAAGAGATTTAAAGAACATTAAAACAGGTTCCAGGTTGCATCTAAGCACATGATGCTGTGTATCATATGAGACCAGACATGTTTGTTACTGTGAGACATCTGAGTGGATTTGTGCTTTTCCACAAACACATTTGAGTTATGTTTTTGCCTTTAACCTGCAATTTTTTATTACAATGAACCACGATAATGAAAAAACATGACCCCCTAAGAGCAAATGCTTTGTTGACAGTGGGAAGGAAAGGACTTTTGGAGCTGTGTGACCTCTTATTTGTTCTGTGCAAAAAGCAGCTTCCTCATTCAGACTGTGGTTGGGGAGACGTAACAGAAAGGGAATCATCCCCACAGTACAAGTCAGACGGAGTATGAAAAACGTAATTTTCCTCCTTTACTGTGTGAATATTTGATGATTAGTCCTGAATGTTCTTCCTGCAGAACAGACTACACCACCCGTGAGGCTACATTCTTAAAGGGCTATGCCTGTAACACTGCTCACATTGCCTTAATACTAAATAATTTTTTGAATAATAATTTTTAAAGATATTTCTTCGTGTCATCATGAGGACTGCAAGCAGAAGTGGCATGAGACGTGAGATTAAGAATGAGGCATTAGAGCCTAGATTAGTATAGTTCAAGAATCACAATAACACATCTGAGTCAGGGGAAAGATGAAGTAAGCATACACGAGCGTTAGCTGACAAATCTGTGAGGGAGAAATGTGGAGTTCTAAGTCGTAAGTCAGCCAGAGATAGTCAGCCAGAGATTGATTGACTGACTGACTGACTGACTGACTTACTTACTTACTTACTAAGTAAGTACTTACTTACTAAGTACTTACTTACTTACTTACTAAGTACTTACTTACTAAGTACTGTACTGTATTTATTCTTATTGTATCCTAATTTTTGCCTCATAACTTTTGCACTGTCCACTTCCTGCTGTGACAAAACAAATTTCCCACGTGTGGGACTAATTAAGGTTATCTTATCTTATCTTACTTACTTACTTAGTAAGTAAGTACTTAGTAAGTAAGTAAGTACTTACTTACTAAGTAAGTACTTACTTAGTAAGTAAGTACTTACTTAGTAAGTAAGTACTTACTTACTAAGTAAGTAAGTAAGATAAGATAAGATAACCTTAATTAGTCCCACACGTGGGAGTACTTACTTAGTAAGTACTTACTTAGTAAGTAAGTACTTACTTAGTAAGTAAGTACTTACTTACTAAGTAAGTACTTACTTACTTACTAAGTAAGTAAGTAAGTACTTACTTACTTAGTACATTACATTCTTAATGTAATGTACTAACTTACTTACTAAGTACTTACTTAGTAAGTAAGTACTTACTTAGTAAGTAAGTACTTACTTAGTAAGTAAGTACTTACTTAGTAAGTAAGTACTTACTTACTTAGTACATTACATTCTTAATGTAATGTACTAACTTACTTACTAAGTACTTACTTAGTAAGTAAGTACTTAACTATGAGTTAAAGATGGCATTTTGTTCTAATGCTCTAAAAGATTAACTGTGCAGATGATCAACTTGTTTCTCTCTGTATATCACAAACAGTACACAATGTTATTAGGCCAGCAGGTCCAGCAGGATACCTCACAGATCAGACAAGTTGGAATTTTACACACAGATGAGTCACAACATTATGACCATGACAGGTGAAGAGAATAACACTGATTATCCCTTCTATATGGCACCTTCAGTGGGCCAGATATATTAGAGAGTAAGTGAACAATTTGTTCTGAAAGTTGATGTTAGAAGGTGGAAAATTGTAGTTGTAGTATTAGATGTAGTATGGAGTATGAAAAATGTGAAAGTTACATGAGCTGAGGAGAAAACTGTCCTGACATTTAAAAGAACAAAGTCAACAAATCAGCAAATACATCAAACTACAGTTAACATGCAGTCACATCTATAAACAGCACAACACACACAGCAGATCACAAACATACCTTTGATATTTGGTGACCTGGTACCATGGGATGATTTGCACTGGCATTCTAAACATAGTTTCTCATACTCTATCACTGAAGGAATGACTGTATTTAAAGCACCTGATTATTGAACACCATAGACTCTTTAAGGAACTATACCCATCAAACAATTTAATTCCAAAACATAATTTTATAGTGGTATCCAAGGTGCATTCGAAAGATTGGTCCTCTCATTCATATCTGGACCATGAGCTTTGAAGCCAAACACGAATTTTTCAAAGACTGTGTTAAGAACTTTAAGAATTTGACTGTATCACTTGCAAGGAAACATCAGTTTGCATTAGCTTATCATTGGGAATGTATGAGTTTAAAAGCAGTTGAGTCTGGTCCAGTTAAAATGCATTCACTTGAAACAAGAATACTCAGAAATGACATCTCCATATCTTCACGTTGATTTACAGAACACTGTCAAACTCACAAACTGGGTAAAGTGTAGTGGAGTTGAATATCGTGTTGGGCTTTTTGTTTACACAGGCACTTATGAAAACATGACGGTTTTCAGCAAGATAACTTTGATCATTTTGCATGATGGTAAAGCTGTTTTTGTTATGGTTGAGCATGAAACGTGTTTCCATGATCATTTTCATGCTTTTTAGGTAAATTAAGATTTCTAAGAAGATACTGGTTCTAGAAAGGGAGAAATTAAGACATTTCAAATGTTTTGATGCCCAAATGTCATATGGGTGTGATTCATAATTGTATGTTGTGTCAGAGAGTTGCATTATTTAATTTGTTGGCTTAATGGAGACCTTTTAATGGAGTTTTCTTTTTCTTTTCCCCAATGTTAGGCCTATCTGACCACACAATGTCTCAACTGTTTAGCTGCCATAATTGTTGCTGTTTTAATGTTGAATGTTACACTATTACAGTGCTGTTACACAGAATGTATGTTAGTCCATGCAGCATTGAATTTTGAATATGATATTTTTGATAAATAAAATTCATACATTCATAATAATCAGTATGGTGTTTTTGTAGTAATTTTCACCTAAAACCTTTTTTCATTTGATGAGTAACACTATAAAAGAGTTAATATCAAAATGAACTCTAGCTATGAGTTACATTTGACTCTTTATGGTAGTAGAAATTTGACTCCATGAGAGTTTAGTTTTAACTCCTATAAAGAGTTACTCTAACTCTACACTAGAGTTCATTCGATGGTCACGCATGTACACTCAAATGTAATTAATCTGAACTCCCAGAGATTATCATTATTATTCCAAAGACCAGAATTTGCTGTGTACTTATTCAAAAGGGGGAAAAAGGAAAGGACATATATTTCTGATATGGGAGCATCTTTGTTTTTGCTGCTGAGCAGGTCTGTGTTTTTGTTAGCAGGGAAATGAAAATGCGCAGGAAAATCTGACATTCATGGCAAACTTCACCGACGATACTTGGGAAGGAATAAACACGCATCAGCCTTCGGCCATTTTGGATGAACGCTCACACCCCCTAGAGAGCGCCAACTTTATTAACAGCCACACAGGTGTAAATCACACATCAAACATAAATAAACCCTTTGGCTGTTTCCATAATTGAAAGCATTTTCTTTCTTCATGTCAACACCCCCACTTGCTCTGATATTATGATGCTCTTAATAGGGCTGAACGATTATGGAAAATAATCTAATTGCGATTTTTTGCCCCAATATTGCGATTGCGATGCGATATGCGATTATTTTTTAAGGTCTTTGTCTTCTGTATTATTAAACAAAGACAAGCAATACATCATATAGTATGGCCAATACTATATTACATTAATTTTAAACTGTTCTTTCCTGGAAGACAGACCTCTGTTATGATGACATGAGGTGATGCATGAATTGATGACTGACATTTTTATTTAACTTCTTCAATCACAACAGTATATTTGAACATACACAATAGTTTATTTTTAGCTTACAAACATCTGAGCATAAAGTGCTGACAAGGAACCCTGGTGTAAACATTAAAATGAAAGTCAGTACAATGTGCAGATTGCAGAAATATACATAAACAAAATCAGTGGCTTTACCACACTCAGTTTTTCGACATCTGTGAACTACTAGACAGTCATTCAATTAAAAAATTATATTAAATAAATAAAACTAATAAATAAAAAATACACACATCTTACTGATCTCTGCAGTCAGTAACATTACACATAAAGTGCAAACATAATAGCAATTGTATAAACACACACACAAACACGCCTTTAAAGTTTAAAGGCGTGAAATTGGACGGTCTAGTTCTGATTAGCGTCACCGCTGTCTCGGTGGAGTTTAATAAACTCGGCCGTCTGCTTCTTGCTATCTAAAATATAACCAGACACTGGTGTAAATTCTCGACTGTCTCATACTTCTGTTTAATAAGTTTTCTGTTTGACGTTTAGTCAGCTGTGTGAAAACCAAGGAGGAACCCACCCGGGGGATTAATAAAGTTTTATTTTATCTAATCTAATAACTTTAATCTCAGCCAAACCGATTTACTCACGAACAAACAAAACACTGAAAAAAGCCCAACAATAACATTTTTAGGTTGTCTAAGTGACTTATATATTACGTTTAACCCGAGCAGCGAAACTCCGCGGTGATCTGAAAATGATGTGCCGGGAGTTGTGCCGTTCTCGGCCGCATCAGTAACCCTCGAGCTCCCGGCTAGCTGTCGAGCTGGTGGGTAGCAGACGCCTCTGAAAACGTCGAAGCACTTTTGCAAATATGGGATATCTTGATAAACCGAGCAGATATTTGATGTTTACACAACTACTTTCTCGCCTGAAAATATGTTAAAAGTTTATTTTGTGACCCAGAAAGATTAGTATGAGTAATTTTAAAACTTAGTAGCGGCCGCCATTGCTGGAAACTGGAGTTTGGCTGGGCCGCGCTATGAATTCTGGGATATGGTAGTAATTTGGACAGCCTTCGGCGCGTCGCTGTGACGTAATCGGTCTACAAATGCGGCCTCAGGAGGATGCAGCCCATGAATTTGGACATGTCCAGAGTATAATCGCAGCCTTTGCGGTTAGAAAATTGCACTTGATCATGTCGCGATATTATCGCAAATGCGATATATCGTTCAGCCCTAGCTCTTAAGTTAAAAAACAAACAAACAAAAAAAACCCCCACATATAGGGTTTCTTTACCTGGTACTGTATACATGTTCGTATACCACGTTAATGCCCAAACATAAACTTCTCCAACCTGAACAACTTAACTTTTGTTGCAGGTTTTGTCATTACATCTGCAACCATCTCTTCTGTTGAACAATAATCCAGAGTTATTTTTTCTGCACTCACAGTTGACCTCACAAAGTGGTACTTTATGTCAACATCTCTGTCTTGTCACAGGATTCTTCACCAACACAATTGCACCCTGATTATCTTCATAAAACTTTGGCAGTGCATAGTTTTGCCCATCGATACCTTGTGACAGTTGCATTAGGTACAAACACTCTTGTAGGGTTGCAGCTAAAGCCATGTACTCAGCTTCACAGGTAGATAATGCAGCAGTAGGTTGCCCGTTGGTCCATGAAATTAAAGGTCCATCTACAGACAAGCTTATGCAATAACCAGTTGTACTCCGTCTGTCTGTTACATCAGCTGCCCAATCAGCATGGCTGTATGCCCACAACCTCAGTTCTTTGTTGTCACATTTCCTGTAACACAGTTCTTTCTTGTCCCTTTCAAATATCTCAATACATGTTTTACTGTAGTCCACTGGTCTTTAGTTAGCTCAGTAAAATACTGTGAAAGTTTACCGACTATAAACATAAATTCATTCATAGCTCACAGTGACACAGACAGCTGTAACATCACATAAACAGTGATTCATTCACTAAAATTCGCCACAAGCATCAAGTGCTCTGGACTGCGATACTCAAAACCGGAAGCATGCACATATGGGTGGAACGGTCTTACTCTGACTGAAAGCGGCGGAGCTAGGTTACATCTATGAAAATCGTAAATGGCAGCAGACGGGGCTGGCCCGATAAGTAGCAGCATCTTCGGACAGACTCAAATCTTTTGATCCAGAGAGCAGCGCACACTATGGAAGCCGGAACATCTGTCTTAATCTGTGGGGTCATGTTTGCCTTTCTCCTCTCATTTACGTCTGCAGGTAAGAATTAACTGTTTAATTGCAGTAACCTTTAACCTCCTAAGACCCGAACTCTTCCACGACATGCATTTTTAATTTCTCTTTGATATTTGGGCATATTGGGACCCGATGAATGTAAAAACAAAGAATTACCAGATTTATTTATTTATTTTTACTGTTAAGAAAAATGAAAGCCACGTATGAGGATATTCGTTTAAAATTTTGATAGAACAGTAGCAATACAATGTCCTCGTAAGCTGTGCGCGATTGCACGCGCACTGCTTGCACGTGAGCACACTTAGAGGGAACAGTGCTGTAAGTGGATATCAGGCCCATGTAGAGCAAAATTGAGTATTTTGGTCTAAATAACCCAAAATGTGATGTCCACATATGTGGACGCCAGGTCCTAGGAGGTTAAAAAAAGTTAGCAGCCTTGTGGATTTATCACCAGTCAGTGTAACTGTATTATTGTGCGGATGTATTTAAGTAAACTGTCTTTGCGGTTATTGTAAACATTTACAACAAAACAGAGTTTAAAAACCTGACATGAGTGCGGTGTCACATGTAGCAGAGTATTTGACTAGAAGGAAGACAGAAAGGACAGAAAGGCCTGCTTCAGCCTGCGGGGCTTTTAACATCATCATGCAGACTGACCCCTCCACTCATACCCCTCCGTGACGTCTTACCCGAGTCACTGTGTTTTCCACGTTCACACTGCATTTCTGGATGAAGTTGTCCGATCAGCGATCAGAAATCCAATCCTTTCACGTGGATTGGATACAAGAATTACCCATCCACGTGAAAGGATTGGTAATTCCCGGTGTGGAGATTTAGCCTGGCCGCACAGCAGATCGACATGTCCGCTCCTGCTTCAGCTCTCTCCGCCGCCTTCGTCGTTGCTGGTCCGGCTGACAATCCACGATGAGCTCGGTGGTTTAAAGATTTCCTCCAGAGTGTTATAGACTGTCTAAAAGAAATCACTGTGGTGGATTTAATACGGTTAATGTGATCCTGGTTAGGTCTAGGTCGTGTAGTCCACCACAGAGAGCGAAGTCACCATATTTGGTATTTGCAGATTTCCTGTAGTCGTATCCAGGCCTCAAACACAAGCTCCTTATTCCTCTCTGTCTCCGCTCCATGTTCACTCCAAACAGCTGCTTTGACAAACACACACAGCTGCTTTGTGACCGATTAAAGACGAAAACAAACATTTTATCGTCGAATAATCCGGAGACGGAGGAAACTTCCCACCGCGCTCATCGACGTCCAGAAACAACCGCGACAAAACAAAAAGGTCCAAATCCAGAATTAAGCCGAGTTTATCTCCAGGTGCTCCTTCAACGTCGTCCGGCCACCACAGATGGACTTTCTGAGTTATATTACCGTCTTTATACCGATAATGTGCTGAAGCTCGCGTCAAACGACGAGAGCGGAGAGCTTCTCTGCGGAGGGATCAGGATGCGTTCTAAGTCACGTGATACACCGACGCGCGATCTGGTGTCGTGTTTAACCGTCAGTTTTTGTGGGGTAGTTATTCATGTATAAATGTATTTGTTTACAATATTTACATACAGTTGTGTATGTGGTAACATCAGTATATTTATAGCATGTTAACAGTAAAATATGTGAGATTTGTCTGAACATTTGCACAGAGCTGTTGAACTGAATGCATTTATCCAGTTTTAACTTCAGCTCAACTGTAAAAACACCGATAAAACTTTAATTCTCTAATTATGTAATATCCGGTCAAACGGCATTAAAACAACAGAATATATAAACAGAACGTGGGTAAATATGTGTCTTTACCCACGTGGATTAAGCAAATCCACGAATAGAGAACAGCTGGATGGGATAAGCAGAAAAAAATGAATGGTTAAATGGATGGAAGGGAAAAAAATTCAGCTAACATAATTTTATTGATGCACATTGTTGAACATAAGAACATATTTATTACAGAGGATCTATTTGAATTTCAGACAGAATAAAAAAACTGTAAATAACTCTTCAAAAGTGTGTTTGCAAAAAGCTGATGACTTTTTTGTGAAATACATGAAAAATCTAACATGAAGCTGTTTTGTTTACACTTTGTGTTTCACACTTTGATGTTAAAGCAGACTTTTAGGAGTTTGTTTACAGCCTGTTTTTACTCTGCTGTATTGTGACAGATTCTACCAGGTGTGATAGGTTCATAGTTCTCTGATACTTTGACCTTTAACCTCTCTGCTTTGTTTTGTTTCCTCTTTCAGACCAGAAAAACATCACAGCTGAGTCTGGACAAAACGTCACTCTGACGTGTCGAGCTGCAAGCACCAACAATGATCTTGCAGAGTGGAGCCGAGCTGACCTGGGAGATGAATATGTCTTTTTGTACCGGGATGGGCACATTGTTCCAGATCACCAGCATCACTCGTTTAAGAACCGTGTGGACCTGCAGGAGACACTGATGAAGGATGGAGACGTGTCTGTGATTCTGAAGGATGTCACGACTGCTGATAGTGGAACATACATGTGTTGCATCATTGTGGCAGGAGCAACCTCATGTGAACCCATCTGCAACATCAGCCTGAGTGTTGTTGATCCTCCAGGTGAGTGAGTAGAGTTGAGTGTGTGTGTGATCAGAGGTGAAGCTGCTTCCTGGTTGTTGATGTTTGTTTCTAAAGATGTTGTTGATGAGACTTTGTAGAAAGCAGCTGGTCTGAGTGATGTGATCAGAGTGCAGTAGATAATGTCTGACAGCAGTTTGAAGAGGAAATGGATTCTGTTCTGTTCTTCACTCATCACCTACCTGACAGCTGACACCTCACACCTGTTTCTCACCTGCAGGTCAGACAGGAGGAGACAAACAGGATGGAAGGAAAGAGGATGGAGGGAAGGAGGAAGATGAAGGGAAGCAGGATAAAGTCAACAGACATTATGGGCTGGTAGCTTCTGGGTTGTTACTTCTTGTCCTCCTTGTTGCTCTCGTGATCGCTTCAAAATTGCCAAACAGAAATTCATCCAATCATCTTCCTTCTGATGAACCAGCTGACATCTGTTCTGAAATCAGAGTGTCAGCAGGATGAAAACAGCAGCCTGGTACAACATCAAGTCTTACATGGTACTTATGGAGCCTTTTTACTGTTTGTGCCCTCAAAGCACTTTGTTACTACACCACTCAAGATGGCGGCGCACACTGTTGCAGCAGCTTGCAGCTCTCCGTCTCAGTACTCTTTTCTTTAGTTGCTTAGTTTGTACATCCTTCTCATTTCTTTTTGCACTATCGGTTTCTATCGGTAAACACGGAGCTCTCTATGCTACTGAACACCATCAACAGCAGCGGGACGGTGTTCACGTAACTGCAGGTGATTTTAATAAGGCCAGCATGAAGACTACTCCCAAAGATCCATCAGCATGTGAAATGTCCCACCAGGGGAGAGATCACTCTACATCATGTTTACTCCAACATGGAGCCATACCCCTCTCCCACTACGACCAGTCGGACCACCTCTCCCTCCTGCTCTCCCCAGCCTACTCCCCCCTCAGACGCAGTGCCAGGCCCACCACAAAGACTGTTACAGCCTGGCCTGAAAGCTACAGGACTGCTTCACACAGACAGACTGGGACATATTTGAACACCAGGAGCTAAAACCTTTCACAGCACTGGACTATATCAAGTTCTGTATTGCAAATGTGACTGTGGACAAAAGCATTCGGGTTTTCCCAACATGTTCAGCCTGCTTCCTCAGGGATGCTACAGGTGCATCAGTACAAAAACCCACAGACTCAAACAGTTTCTTCCCTAAAGCCATAACCACCCTGAACTCACACATGCACCAATAACAGTTACACCACTGTGCAATCCCAAATTCTATGTGCAATAACCCGAACTGTATATACAAAACACTATTTATCTACTGTTGTTACACCAGATTGTATATTTGTACATTTTATATATTTGTTCCTGTTAATACTGTTTATATCTTAAAAGAACCCCCCCACACACACACACACACACACATATGTTTGCACTGGGTCGGAGATGCTCTGTATCTCATTGTACAGCAACTGTATAGTGACAATGAATGAATCTATTCTCTTCTTATTCTCACATTTCTACTTGTTTTTTTTACCTGACATTCTCACACTCAGGGTTTGGTATGTTGTCCTTTAAAACTATAGAAGCCAGGAATCAAAGCACTGCTGCCTGCACCACCCGAGCAAAGCTGGCCACAGGACAAGTTTAAACAAAAAAAAACAAACAAAAAAAACCCACCCACAGATGAGGCAGCATGTGAAAGTCATGTCCTTAAGAAATGGGAAGAAATTCAGCAAACTCCTGAAACAGGACCTGGGAGATGTATCTGGACCTTCAGCTGATCTTTATCCTTCATCTTGGTTCTTGGTGCAGCACCTTAGTTCATCCTGAACATAAAACTAAAGCAAAGTGTTCTCGCCTCATTGTGAAACTCTACAGAGGCACTGTTAGATTTTCATGGTAGTCAAAGGAGCTTGCAAAGAAAAGCGTCTGGACTTCTTTAATAAGTTGCTTGAAGACGTTTCACCTCTCATCCGAGAAGCTTCTTCAGTTCTAAGGTCAAATGGTGGAGAGTCCCAGATCTTTCCAAGCTCCTTGACTACGATGACCTGGATGACTGAGAAGCTTCACAGACATTTTCATTGTAAGTCAACATGACCACAGCATTAGATCCAGATCAGGTCTTTGCTTCACAGACAGTCATCTGATCGTATCGAGGATATTTGGTTGTTTGGAGGTATTTCAGCTGAACGTCACTGACAACTTAGGACCACTGAGGTGTTTCAGAGTTCATCTACATTAGGACTCACTGTTCACCTGCACTCTCTGTTCCTCTACACTAGTATCAACACAAATCATCATGTTTTAGTTACTGAGACTTTTGGAAAGAGTGTGAACATTTCTACGATTGTAGCCTTTTTCAGGATATAGCTTTTTAATAACTGTTGTTAATAAAGGGTAAATATTTATTTTGCTGTTGGGATTAAAATGATTGTCTTCCAGATGTTTTGTGATTAAATTCTTTGGGAGCTGTAAAATTAAACATTTTCATGTGTGTTTGATGTTTACAGATGTGACTGCATGTTAACTGTAGTTTGATGCTTGTGTTGATTTGCTGACTTTGTTCTTTTAAATGTCAGGATAAATTTCTCCTCAGATCATCAAATATTTACACTGAAGGAGGAACTTTACATTTTTCACACTCCTGTGTTTGTTAAAGTGGAAACTGTAAGTGGTATATTTTTTTACCCTCTGTGTAAGACTGTTTACAAAGAAGAACATCAACTGTTAGTCAGCTTTAGAAAGTTCATATCTAGAAAGCATAACTGAAATCCTTTGGGTTTTGAAATCAGAGCTGAAAAGTTTTCACTTTATTACACAGCAGTCATAAAAATAAGTTTACACATTCAGTGTAAGGCAGCACGGTGGTTAGCACTGTTGCCGCACAGCAAGAAGGTTCTGAGTTCAATTCCACCATCAGGCCGGGGTCTTTCTGTGTGGAGTTTGCATGTTCTCCCCGTGTTTGCGTGGGTTCCCTCCGGGTACTCCGACTTCCTCCCACCGTCCAAAGACATGCAGCTTGTGGGGATAGGTTAATTGGATAATGCAAATTGTCACTAGGTGTGAATGTGCGAATGAGTGTGAATGGTTGTCTGTCCCTGTGTGTTGGCCCTGCGACAGACTGGCGACCTGTCCAGGCTGTACCCTGCCTCTTGCCCTATGACAGCTGGGATAGGCTCCAGCGCCCCCCGCGACCCTGAAAAGGAGAAGCGGAAGCGAATGGATGGATGGATGGACGGACATTCAGTGTATGACAACATGAAAATCTTATTTTTAGGCCTCACCCTGCCTGGTCCTGACTAATGTTGGAAGTAAAACAGGTTTGACCAGGTTGGAAGTTGAGTGGGAGACTGTGGGGAACACCAGGAGTGCACAACATGTGAAAAGTATTTACAGAAGATATTTTGTGAAGTTTATTTCTGTCCGTGTGACGTTTCCTCCATACTGGATACAAAACAGCTGCTGCATCGTCACAGAGTCAACTTTTTTGTCTGACTGCTTTGTGTGTGAGGTTGTTTTTTCAAGAGTGAACTGTGCAAGTGAAAGGAACTCTTAATGCTTCAGCATACTGAGACATTCTGGACATTTCATGCTCCCAACTTTGTGGGAATAGCTTGGTGGGACATCACGTGTTTCACAGGTTTGAGATTCACTCATACTAAATGTCCTGCTGTCACACGTGTGCTCGTTTAACCGGAACGTCACCTATACAAGCTTTGTTTGAGTCATAAAAAATATTCAAGCTGTTTGCACATGAGTTACCTTTCCCGGAAAGGTAACGCCTCGATACAGACGTTCTGTGTCAGATCACTACATCTTGTCTTGTTGTGATCGCTGACGTCTCGCTTGTGGTTTCAAATTCCTAAATGGAATAGAATAGAATAGAATAGAATAAACAGGACATTCCTAAGTGGAATGGTGTCTTTGAGTCTGCAACCATAAAATCAGAAATCGATATTCTAAAAGATGCTTATGTTTATGTTATTTGACATGTCGCCAGGAACCTTTGAGATATTTTCATGTTTTATAAAACTAAAGTGATAAACAACATGAGCATTGCCTCAAGAATATTTTTATGTATTTCCTATTATTACCAGGCCGTTACAGCACGAAACACCCTAAACCTAACCTAACTGTGGTTATGGGGAAAAAAGCAGAGACAGTGCTTGAACCACAATCTTATCCTGTAAAATCAGCCTATTAATATAGGCTGATTTACATTTTACTAAACATGTCGTGGGTTATTGTTTTAGGCGGAGGTGAATTTTCAAATTGCACTCAAAGGCAGCACGTCGTTAAAAATAACTCCGCTCAACACGGTTTAGACAGAAGCTCATGAAACATGTTTTCTGTAGCATCTCCGTGGCTCTGCTGGACTTTACTGTCTGTCTCCCTCGTTGGGTTTACCTGTGCAGGTGAGTTTGATTTTAAAATCTTACCGATTTATTTCTTACCCGCTGTTAGATGTTAGAGCGGCTTTAGTTTGGGCTGCTAACAGAGAGGACACTCTTTCCCTGGCAGCAAGTAATTCCAGAAAGTGAATATTAGTTTTTGGATGTAGGGGAGACCAGTTGTAACATTTTTGACATTTCTGTCTGTAGCTTGGAGCTCTTTTAAGGTAGTGGATTCAAAATGTAATGCAAAGTATTTACATGTCTCTGCTATTAAATTGTTAAATTAAACAGCTATTTTCTTTGCAGCACAATTACTCATTGCATGGTAACACAAAGAGCGAAATGTTACTATTAACCCCATAGTCTGAGTTAGTTGTAACATATCCTGGGGTGAAATGTAACACAATGAAATAAGCTTACTGACAAAATCTTAACATGTAATCTTGGTTTACTCAACACATGAATGCACTTAGAGCCATTTATGTAGCTCTGTGTGTGTGTGTGTGTGTGTGTGAGACAGAATGCTGAAATCTAGCTTTTCTTCACCCCCCAAAATAGACAAATTATGGAATTTTCAACAACTGAATATTTCATTAATTTTGGGTAGTCCTCCTGGCTCAGTGGGCATTGTAAGCTACAACTCTTGCACCAACTTTTGAACATAAAAATGAAGCTGAATAAATGTAGTTGTGCACCAGCATCACAATTCCACTGCGATGTCCATGAGAAGAATTACTTCTTTTATGGCTTACCTTGGTGTGGTTTGCAAAGTGCTTCAGAAAGATGAGGAAATCTGTTTCTTGCACCCATCCTGATTTATTTCCACTACCAGTACTTCCTACTGGTCCATCTCTGACACAGAGGTCTGCATAATGTATGTGTGGGAACACAAACAGTGGAGGAATTGTGTTGCCAATGGCATTAACCGCATATACAAAAGCGACCAGTGAACCTCTCTCTGCTGATGTCGTTGCCCCAACTCGTTTAATATAAGTTAAAGTAATATTGTGGTAAGTTGTAACATCTGCATTATTGTTACAACTAACCCAGACTGTTGCTGTTACAACTGACCCAGACTCCTATAGCCATGAACTAGCTAACATTACAGCCAACGGCTAAAACATTAGCACTAAAGACCTACACAGAATATATCCCCATAGACATACAAATAACATAATTTAAGTTTGATGAGTTTAACTGTAAAGCAGATAATTTTTCACATGTGATAGAAGAACTGAATTGGGCATTTACAGGATGAATCACATCATTTGACATTTACCCTGATTGGAGAAATTGGAAGTGTTACAACTGACCCAAGTTACAACTATCCCCAGTCTCCCCTACTCACACACATTTACAGTTTGTATGATTAAGTTGTGACAAGAAGAGTCTGCTGTAAGCAAAAATGTTTATAACTGTATTACTCAAAGCTCATCATCACCATCAGTTCTGCCTTTCACAGCAGGCATCGCAGTGTCCTGTTGCTTCACTTTGAAGCGGCGTGACTTAAACATGTTTGCACTCCTGCATCAAAAACAGTTTTGTTGTATCGCGCAAGCTGTAAAGATGTATTATTCCTAATTCATCTTCTCCACAGTTCTGATAATGGGAAACCTACATTTACTTCATGTGCACCGTTCCTTAAACTGTGCACTGATATGCGCTCGGTTGTCTCTGAGTTAATGTGCGCTGAGCACAAAGAGGAAGTATCTATTTAATATTATTTTTAACACCAAGTGATCAGATCTTTTATGTGTCAGTCAGGTAAAGCAACGTGTTCATATAATTTGGAAACGTTAATGTTAATACAGCTGTTCCCTGTGTTACTACAGGAATGCAGTTTACATGCACACAAGTGCATTCAATTGAGCAAGATCGAATAGTAGCAGATGATACTGCACACATATCAGATACACAGGCAGGTATTTAGAGAAATATTTTATCGCCAAGGAAAAAATCAAAACAAAAAGTCACAAGTCTTAAATTAAAAACTACCAAATAAATGAAATGATTGACAAACAAGATTAAAGACAGAATAAATAAGATACCGTCCACGGGATGGAGGGTGGACAAAGGTCCTTCTCTTTATGTGTCTCCTTTATTTTCTTGTTATTGGATTTTTCCTCCTGTATGAAAGAGCTTGTTAGTTTTTCATTTTTTTATGTTTTGGGCTACTTTTAGGTAAATTCACTACATGGTGACAATCTCAAATCTTTCTTTAAATCACACATGTACACACGGCAGACAACATTTAACCAGACCTCCTCTCCAAGTTTCTATACTGCAGCTTGGCCTCTTATGATAAAGGAAAAAAACCAGCAAATTATTGATTACAGGGTCGGAAATATGTTTTGCTACACAGATGCAGGCTACTAAAAACAAAATGACACAAATGAAATGCAGTTTTACAGCAACTGGAGATACTTTATACTCTGTGTGATACAGTGGTGTGTGTGTGGTGGCAAATGCAAAGGCCTGTTTAAAAAAATAAAAAAGACAGGTGTTACATTTGGTAAATGCAGTAAGTATACACATGTTTCATATAAATATAGTCTAACTTTATATCTTTAGTGCACATAATTAAACATAAATCATCAATTTTGATTGTATGTGCTGTATAGCTTATATAATAAAGATGTAGCCCAATAAGTACAAAACAGTATAAAACCTTTTTGAATTTTCCTTTTTTCTCTTTTTGCCTTGCTTGGTAACACTCTTTTCAGTATAACCGTATGTGTGTGAATTTACTTATGTTTTTGTATTACCACAACAAAAAAACTTAAAATTCTAGTAGTTATAGTTTTTTTGTGTAAAAATCCCAGACATGTTTAGTAAATTATTTTCATAACTAGAAAGGCAAATAGAAATTGTAATAAAAAAAAAAAAAAAATATATATATATATATATATATATATATATATATATATATATATATATATATATATATATATATATATATATATATATATCATTAAGACTGACAAAGTGGAGTTGTGGTGTAATGTCGGTATTACACCACAACTCCACTTTGTCAGTCTTAATGACCTGTCAGCAAGCTACAGGCAGGAAGCATGACAGCTTGCCCACATTACTGTATACTGTATGACTGAATGTTGCAATCAGTGGGTGTGGCATAACTCTAACTACTGAACATGAATCTTTGTGAGTCAATGAAAAGCTGAGGATGGAATTTTCCACTCTTTCCAAGCGCAGCACTGCTTCTGCATCAAGTATTTACTGCACACAGATAATCTCAAAGGTGAAATCACAACGTTTCTCTCTTCAAGAATGTTTGATCCTATTTGAAGTGCCAAGAAGCGACCAGTGCTGTAATTGACTAATGCATGGGTTTTATAAGCTGATGGAAGTGTTTTCTATTCACATTGAATTGAATTCTATGTGAATCTGAAGGTATCCTGTAACCTGACCTGTCAGATTAATGCAGGGCTGACAACTAAATGACTCTTGGGTCAGACTCTATGCAGATAATTTACTTTGTTTGTAAAATGATAAATTCTTTCTCTCAATCTTGTAATCAAACTAAATGCAGAAAGGTTTTGGCTTAAAGTTCAGCTTCACCTCTCCCACTGTTTATTTTTCTTTTTATTTATTTATTCATTTTACAGTGTTCTTCTGTGACTCAAAGAAAAAAACAACAGCTCCAGCTGTTTCAGTCTGTTGTGCTATGACTCAGTGCTTATGAGTCAAAGGCAGTGCAACTCTCTCTGACACTCTGTTATTGCACATTTGTGTCTCTCCTACTTTTGAATTGTTTAACCTTGAATTTGACACCTAGTCCTGCTGTCATGAAACCTGGTCTGTTGGTTGGATGTCATGTGATGTCTGTAGGACTCATAGACATAGTTTGGCTCTGTAACTTGATCAAACTGAGCTGTGGATCAAAGTCAGTCACATTTAAATATTCTTCTGTGTTTCCTTGGTTCAAAGTCTCTGAGAGTCTCACAGTTTGCTCTTTCTTAGTTTGACCTACTGTTGAAATATGTCCCACATCTGCCTTTGATGGACTCAGAAACAACCACTTTATTGCTCTGTTTATGAGCACGATGATAGGATTGTGTGTCAGAGGTGGGAATTCAGATATTTCTATGAGCCTTTTTGTGGGGATTCAAACTGATTCAGCATGCAGTGTACTGATAATAATCCAGATATTTACCTCCAAAAAAAAGCATGTCTACACATGTCTTATTGTTTGTGTTTTATAGATTTGAAGTGACTGCGCTTATGTTTAGAAAAGAGCTGAACTTTTGTAATTCACACACACTCACTATTCAGCTCCAACATTTTAAAACCACCGTAGGCTGAATTGTTCTTAAATAGTTTATATGTGATGTTAGTTTTTCTTTAACTCATATCACATAAAAACAGGGTTAAAATAATACAAAGTTTTAATGTTTTACAGTTATGTAAAGTAAAAAATAAACATTTTTGAAACTACTTGTATCAAGTTATTTTAAGTGGTTCCACTAAACTGTGCAAAGAGACTCTAAAGAATCAAACTGGGTTTTACTCAGAAATGTTGAATCAGCTCAGCAAAGCCTGAGTTAACCTGACCACTTTCTTTTGCTCTGTGAGTGTTTTTAAATTTCAGATTCATAATGAATTAATATTAATTAATAAAATAAACTATGAAATCCCATGAACTGCAAAAAGCTTCAGTAGAATTTACTTTTATTTATTTGCTCTGAGATTATCTTGGCACTGAAGCAACAGACAACACAAAGAAGAGACAGTAAATATGATATCAGCACAAACGTTGCATCAAATTTGAAATTTAAATCATTCAAGTTTTACTAAGATATGTGGAACTGATTTGCCTGACTTATCCTTCACCTCCTCTATTCTCCATTTTTCCTCTCAAAAAAGTCGTTGTCATAATATTTATTTCACTTAAGTACTTTTAACGGCAACAGCAGCTAAATTTGCCTCTTGTAACTGAAATGATTTACCTGTGGTTTCAAATTTCATGTGATCTTGTGATATGTGAAGCAACTAACCACTCTTACTATATTGTATCACGTCACCTCAACAATAATAATTTTCACAACTGTTAAGTTGTTGAATTTCATCCAGATCATACACGATTTAACTACGTTCACCAGAGTTTTACAATTATTTTGTTCAAATTACACATTAGACTTCTGTAAATGTAACAATCAGTTTCACTTCCTGTTTAAATTTTTCAGTATCTCTGACATCAAATGAGCAAAAAATAGTCTTAAATATAACAACATCCAACCTGACAGACTGTTACCAAACTACACCCTCCACTTTATTTAGTTCATTGTCAAAATTGCTTCTTCTTCTGCAACAAGTCAGACAGCTTCTTACTCAAATTGTGCACTTTACTAATTCATGGTGTCTCCTTACTGATTTCTCATCTTCAGAGATGATTAAAATAATGTTTAACAGGCAATAGTGTAGTTCTATATTCTGCTTATGTATACAAACACAGTTATACAACATCCAGACTTTTATCATGAGCTGTGCTCGGTTATAGGGGACGATGACACATAAAACAAGCACACACAGACAGTCATCATGGCTGTGTGTGCTTTCTCAGAGCGAGTTCCACCTACAGTGAAATGTGACACTGGAGTTTGCATGTGAGTCACATGACAGTGTTAAAGACATTCTTTAAGGCTTCTTTAGTTTGGTATGAGTGAAATAAATAGCATATTTTCTACATGGAAGTGAAAGGGGGTGTTTGTCTTAAAATAAACCTTTGCTATTGATTTCAAGTCCCAGAACTGAGTTCAGCTGAGCCCCACAGGAAAGTACTTACACTCCACCCCCATAATTCAGTTTTTGTGCAACATGGAGGCAGTTTTAGAGGGAAGCTGACAGCAAACGAATCAAATGCAAACATGCACTATGCTGCTGTTGTAGCTGTCATGTGTGACAATGTGGTTTTAGTACCACGTAGATGAATCATATAGATAGATTGAGTCTGCATATGTTGAGACTAACACTAAATAATAGTAAAACTGTGTTACTTCAACTGTTTTATGTGTGAGCTAAAGAAAAATTACTCTTTGTTCTGTGTACAAGGCAGCGTCCTGCTGTTTCTGTGGTGTGGGGGAGGTGTTGAAACCAGCGCTGAACACAAGTTTGAGTGAAACACAGTTTTAACTTTTAGTCACAAAGGGTTTTACTTCCATATTTAAGAAATATTTTCCGTTCTATATTTTCTGTTCAGATTGCATATCAAATTACTGATATGCAATCTAAAGTCATGTTGATGACTCTTTTTTTTCTCTGTATTAACTACAGAAATTCCACAGAAAATTTTCAGTTTCATCTTTCTGAGTGTCCTATTGTGAGACAGCAGAGGAGGGGGAGGTGAAGCTGAATGGCAAACCACAACCTCCAATTTCTTCTCTGCTTACAGTCACAGGCTCATTAGGAGCTCTGGAGGTTACATTTTAATTTAATTTAATTTATTATATATCAAAGAAGGCCAGTATTAAGGATTATTATCAGCCTTTACTTGAAGAAATAATCCTGTGCTGCAGGGCTCGCTGTTGCCAGTGCTGCAAACCCTTGGCCTTCTCTCAGTAAGCTTCATGATGTAATCACCTGAAATGGTTTCCCAAACCTTTGACTGTAGTGTAAATCTACTTGTCTGTATCTGGAATGCAGTTCTGCAGCTTTTGAGCCGTCAGTATCAACTGTTTGTAAAAGGGTCTCTTTGATTTTCTTTAGCTTGTAAAAATACAGCAGAAACTAAAACATAAAACATCAAAGTAGCAGAAACAAAAACACAAACAACATATTTAATTGCTAAAAATAGGACAAAATAAATAATCACGCAATAAAATGATTAAAAAGGCAAGTTTTTCTTTATTTAAAGTGTTTTAATATTTTTTATTTACTTTTTCACAGAACTAAAAATGAAAAACTAAACTACTATACTACATTCTTAAAGATTTTGTTTAAAAATGTGCTAACCCCGGTGGCACAGTGGTTAGCACTGTTGCTGCACAGTACTAACCACTGTGCCACCAGGTGATCGATATATGCATTTTTTTTTTCTGCCCATTCTGTTGGTTTTTGTTTTTTTGCCCTTTTCCCCCGTCCCTCTTCTCAGCTCTTTCTCTTTCTTTCCCCCAGTCAAGTCTGTCCCGTATTCAGCAAGTGAAAATAAAATAAACAATAAAAGGTGAATCAAATGGACCATTACGGCAAGGCTGGGATGGTCAATTTGGTAAAGTAAATCCGTTGGGCATCTTTCTTTGCCTTTAGACAATCATTCTGATGGCAAAAGAGCCAAACAGGACAGGCAAAAAAAGACGTTTTGTGTCATGCTGCTTGCCACCATGTTGGTTTAAAGACCTCCTACCGTACAAAATAGTGACACAGTATTCACAGAGGCTGCAAATTTGTGGACATTAAATCAACTTTTAAAATTTAGCCTCTGCACACTAGAACAGTAGATTTGAAATAAAACAATAAAGGTACAATTTAATTGCAGACTCAGCTGCAACTGAAGGATTTGAACAAAACTTCTGTATTACCTTCAATCATAAATAAAGTCTGAATACTTTGCCGAATACTTTGCAGGCAGTGAGTCTTTTTACTGCATCTGTCTTCAGTTACAATATATTTGTCCAGGGATTCACTTTTATAAAGCCAGGAAACGCCATGTAGGATGTGGTTCAATTGGGGTAGACTAACACAATTGGATTCTTGTTGGACCAAAGACTGCTTCTTCAAGACCACTGAGGGTACCACACATGACAGTTTCCCTACTAAGAATAGCAACTACAGCCTCTGAGCTACCTACAGTCTGGTAACCTAGACAATGAGGAGAATGTGCTGGACAGGTGGAGAGAACGTTTTGTATTTCTATTGCACCAAAGTAACTAGTGCACTTTCCTTTTTACAGAATGTAACAAAAATGTGACTTGGCCCCTTATAATACTGGAAAAAAATCATCTGCATATCTATACTGATATGGACTGGGTAATGTGTAAGGAACAAATGGATGCCACATTGTTTAATAGAAATGAAAATGATCTACCTACAGAGGGCTGAATTCAACGCTACCCTGAAAATCAAAGGGGTTTGGGTGATTAGTACCAATTCTTTCATCTGCCTGCATATTCTCGCCTACTAAGGTCAGGCATTATTGTACAAGAGGAGGAAACCAGGATCAACGGAACCAGCGTAGGGCCTGACAATGTGTTCAAGGATTTCATCCTGATTCCTAATGGCAGCCTGTAGAGGTCTCTAGAGGTACATAAGCTTTAAAATGAGAAGTACTACATATTATTCTAGATATTAGATACATGCAAGTTAATATATGAAATACCTTTGAAAACATCCATGTTTATAAAAGTACCATGCTGCAGCACCAACAACATTCAGGGAAAGCAAAACACCAAATAAGGCCCAAGCAGCAGAGCATGCTCCTACAGGGACACAGTAATGAAGAACATGAGAATGAGATGATTGTTCTTTCCCACTTTTATGACATTTAATTTTTTATTACAAACTTAATTCATAAGACTGAGACAATAAGGAAACATAATCCACCCAACATAAGTCAAGCACGTGGCTCACAAAGAATGAGATTTCCACACTGGATCAGTGGGTGGCTGTGTTCATAATGAGGGTTTACAATGACTTTTGGCTTTTTTTAAAAAAAAGAGAAAAAAAAAAAAAAGCACTGTTGCCGCACAGCAAGAAGGTCCTGAGTTCAATTCCACCATCAGGTCAGGGTCTTTCTGCGTTTGCATGTTCTCTCCCGTGTTTGTGTGGGTTCCCTCCGGGTACTCTGGCTTCTGGCGTGAATGGTTGTCTGTCCCTGTGTGTTGGCCCTGCGACCTGTCCAGGGTGTACCCTGCCTCTCGCCCTATGACAGCTGGGATAGACTCCAGCGCCCCCGCGACCCTGATAAGCGGAATTGAATGGATGGATATTTAGTTTTTCTTCATGCAAATCTTCAGATGTCCTTTTTAGAGGATAAACACACATATCAGTCTAAGATGTGACAGAAATGTCAATCAGGAGTCGTATCAGTGAACACAGTCCTGACTAACCTGCTCACTGTGTATGTTAACAATGATCAGATGAATGTTTATTTTTTGTTGTTAGTTTAAACCCGATTTGTTTTTTATTTTATTCCGAATTCACAGAAGATGAAGCATCTGAACTGAAGTTAAAAAGATAATTCCTTAGAGAGACATAAGCTGCATGAAGGAGTGGAAGCTGAATGTGATATTTTGTGGCCTCTGTGTGATTCATTACCAGAGACTGTTTGACTGTTAAGCAGTGACTCAGTGAGTCTGTTTAAATTTGGTTCACAGTTTTTCAAAGACTTCCTGTGTGTAAGGAAGCAGAAAGTGGAGCTTTGCTGAAGGGTTTCTGGGATAAATACAATAAAAATGTGTTGATTTGAATCTGCTGACTCACAGATTAAAGAATCAAACCAAATGTATTTAACTGTGTGACTAAGAATTAGAAATCAAATATCCGGGCTGTCCTGTTTAAACAGCACAGAAAACAAAATGGAGAAATTCATGTAGAGTTCAACAGGAACTGTTGACTCTCTGTTGCTGACTCACTCAAGCAAATTCCTGAGTGTCACATTTACTCCTGTGGCATCAGAGTACTAAAACACCACGTGACATTGGTGCTAATCTGAGCAGGGATCACATTTCTTGGCACCAAATGAACATTACGTCAACTCTGTATCCATGAATATTACAACATGCCTGCTGCTGGTTGCTCCTCTCTGTGTTGTGAATCTGTGTTTAGTCTTCAGTGACAGTTGTGCAAGTTTCAGCAGTTTGAGAGATGATGATTAAAGATAAAGTTTCATACAGGAGTATCTGTAATTTGAAGCTTGAAGTTCCTCTTTACCAAGAAACCCTGTTTATGAAGAGAAAACAAGGCAAACTTTTCACTTTGTCTAATGCAGCAGCTGCTGTGTGGAAACTTTACACAGTAACGTAGGAAGTAAGTAGGAAGTCCAGAGTCTGAGCTGTTTAGATTAGGGAGTCCCACACCACCGTGCTTCCTAGACAGTATTAATGTTGAATATTTTATTCTAGGCCTTTTACCGTTCCAAACAAATCTAGAGATGAGCCTGTCACAGTTGTTGAATTTTTCCACTGGGATCTTCACTGGCAGGGATTGGAAAAGGTACAATAGCTGTGGGAGGATACTCATTTTTATTGTTGTGATTCTTGCACTAAAAAAGTCTAGTGGAAGAGTTGACCATCGGTTTAGATCATGTTTAATATGAGTACTCAATCCAGCTGTCGCAGATTAGTAAATAGATTTGATACACATCACAGCACCGTCATTAAAGCCGAACCTTTCAAGCACGGCGTACAGGAAGCTCCAAAGCTCCAATCTGCACTGTGGAAAACCTTCTCTGCATCCAGGCCTATTAGGGCTGCACTGTCCTTTTTTGTTTGTATCCAATTAATTAATCATTAATTAGATCTGTCACAATTGCCCCATATTGTTTAGCAATTATAGATGTGTATATTTAGTAATCCACAGTGAGTACCGATATGAGTCTGTAATTGATACAATATTCAGTGACTTTTCCCTCTTTAAGGATTACTGAGATAATCATGATCGCCTCTCTCCACATGGCACAATGATCAGAAATATCTGCCCCTCCAATTTTGCATTCAGTTACTCTATATAGATCCCATCTGTTCATTAAGACATAGTCAATTCTTGAGTAAGTGTTGTGAGTCTTTGAGTAGTGTGTATCCTCCTTATCCAGCAGATGATGTTCCCTCCATACATCTACCATTCCCTGCTCCTTCATAAAGGTATTAACCATTCTCACCAGGCTGTTTTTGCTTCTATTCATGCTTGT
The DNA here is from genome assembly GCF_965226115.1 of Aulonocara stuartgranti. NCBI lineage: Eukaryota > Metazoa > Chordata > Actinopteri > Cichliformes > Cichlidae > Aulonocara > Aulonocara stuartgranti. Next base: position 64,284,540 of record NC_138941.1, on the reverse strand, counting down.
TGTATCAATCCTATGGTCGTATACTACAAAGTCTCCTGCACACAACACTGTCCCTTCAGATTCTGACATGACTGTTGTAAGTAGTCATATTTTGTTGATTGCTCTCAGGGGGAATATAGAGATTGATTAGCGTCACCACCTCCCCTTCTAGTTTACCTCTTACAATAATGTCCTGAATTTCTTTAGAACATTCAAAATTAACTGAGTTTTTTATAATTTTGCTACCCTTTGCTGCCTTTCTCATTTTAAGTACACTTTACATCTCTTAATTGAGTTATTCATCCCATTGACATCAGAGACCACTGTCCTCTGGTTGATGATGGGTGAACCTCAAACCTGAGCCACAGTTCCCTCACTGCTCTTTTCAAGCAGCAACCATCACAGTTCTGCCACAGTTTGACCAGTCTGTCTCCATAATGGTACACAGTTTGCATCACGCCAGCAGAATCTGGCTCATCATTGTGTTCACACAATTTTAACACATTGCTAGTGTTATAGACTCACTCTGTGTTTACTAATTAGAGCCAAAAATAATAATTTGTGCTTATATTCTCCTCCTGTGTGTTTGTGTGTGCAGAGTTTCTACCAGAGCCAAATGTCATCTACTCCTCACTGAAGTCGTCCACCAGTCCAACCACTTTCGGTAGCTAGCTTTGTCTGCTAGCTGCACGGTGGTTTCTAGGATTAGCAGGTTTCTAATAAACCTCACCCTGCAGCTGGATAAAGTTGTCAAATCAGCGATCAGCAGCTCCAGTCCTTTCAGTTTACTTGCGATCTAATGTTGGTCAGGAATATGGTGTGTGGGGAGTGGTTGTTTTCTTTAGCCTAGCCAACAACTCATCGGTTCCCCCCCCCACTTCCGCTGTTTCCGCGCGTGCACTGCCGGTGTTTACCGATGCTTCTCGACGTCCAGCCGAAAATTACGTGAACTGAATTAAATCGCCTACAACCCAGGGTCATCAGACACAAACACACTACACCTCACGGACGGGTCTTAACCAATCAGATCAACATACGTCATCTGACGATCAGTTTTGTGTATGAACTTTAATAACACCAGAGCACAGAGTCGCTCTCTCACGCCTACCGCGTTGCATCAGCATTACAAAGACTCCTCGGGAGGATTTTAATCCCTTCACACAATGACTAAAACAGTGGTTCCAGTGTGGATTTTCCTGCTGTGCGCTTATCTCTTCTCACACGCAACCGCGGAAAACAAAGGTAATTGGTTGTTTTTCATATTTCTAAGACACACTTTCACGAAAGTCTTTACAGACAGGAAACTGTATAACACTTTCCTCTCTGTGTTGTTTTCAAACATTCTCATACCCAGAGTGCATACTAAACACACACACACACACACACACACACACACACACACACACACACACACACACAAATACTTCTTTTATCCTGAAATATGTATTTTTCACTTTAGTTTTACTGCAGAGTTTAGGGATCTATTTTGGAGCTGAGTGTCATTCATCTGTATTTTCTGCACTTAGTATAAGAGATTGTGCTCAGCAGCAGGTCTGATGGTCAGTTTTAAAGGATTTAACGACTATAAACCAGACACCAGTGGTCTCTCTCTGATACTCCGATTATCTGCTGTAAAAGTGAACACTTGAACTTTGACCCATTTAACCTCTCTGCTGTGTGGTGTTTCCTCTTTCAGACCAGAAAGTCATCTCAGCTGACTCGGGACACAATGTCACTCTGCCATGTCAAGCTCCAGACAAGGACATCCCCATCCTAGTTGTAGAGTGGAGCAGAGCTGACCTGAAAGATGAATATGTCCTTACTTACCGGGATGGGCAGTTTGATCCTGATGAGCAGCATCCATCTTTTAAGAACCGGGTGGATCTGCAGGACAGATGGATGAAGGATAGAGACGTGTCTTTGATTGTGACAAATGTCACAGCTGTAGACGCTGGAACATACGAGTGTCGTGTCGTCCAGAGAAGAACAAACCGCAGGAAGAGAGCTCATCTGAAGACTGACCCCATCAGCATCATCTACCTGAGTGTTGTTGATCCTCCAGGTGAGTGAGTAGAGTTGAGTGTGTGTGTGATCAGAGGTGAAGCTGCTTCCTGCTTGTTGATGTTTGTTTCTAAAGATGTTGTTGATGAGACTTTGTAGAAAGCAGCTGGTCTGAGTGATGTGATCAGAGTGCAGTAGATAATGTCTGACAGCAGTTTGATTCTGTTCTGTTCTTCACTCATCACCTACCTGACAGCTGACACCTCACACCTGTTTCTCACCTGCAGGTCAGCCAGGAGGACACACAGAGGATGGAGGGAAGAAGGATGGAGGGAAGGAGGATGGAGGGAAGGAGGATGAAATTGGTAGAAGATATCATGCTGGACTGGTAGCTTTTGGTTTGTTACTTGCTGTGATCATTGTTGTGGTCGCTGTCGTGATCTCTAAAAAAAGGAAGAATGATCCTTCCTGATGAAGAAGCAATGAAGGAGATGATCTGAAAGAAAATAGGATGACAGGAGAGAGAGAGATAATACATTAAACTAGTTAAAAACGTTTAACTATAAAAATGACATATTTATACGTATAGATAGATAGTTGTATGAGGGCAACATCACGAGGAGAACAAACAGAATATAAACCAGTGTGTTTCACACTGAATGTGTTCAGGTCGGAGCTGCTGTGTGGACCATTATAGCTTTATATCAGAACCTGTTTTGGTTGGAGATTTATGTAACGCAAACTGTCAGAGAAACTCTTGAATCTATGTTGGTTCCTCTTGATGTCAGTGCTGACTTTGATCCTGTGGATCACTGCAGACGCTTAGAGACATTGATAGAGACTCTGAGAGTTTCTAACTGGATTAAATTGCACAGATGGAGGATTCTTTGTACGTGTTGATGAATCTTCATCCAGGAGCTACAAACTGAACTGTGGTGTTCCACAGAGGTTAAATCTGGGACCAGTGCTTTTAACATTTACAGGCTGTAACTTTGTGATGTCATCAGGAGGCACAGAATCAGTACACATTAGTACACTGATGATACACAACTTTATGTTGTTGTGTCTCCTGATGACACAGAGCCAGTCAGATCTCTCGGCATCTTACATATTAATTCCTGGATGGCAGCAAACTTCCTCCAACTCACTCAGGACAAAAGTGAGGTTTAATCAGCAGCTCTGAAGCTCAGAGAGAAACTTCATAACAAACTTCAGACTCTTCCACTAAACCTGTGTGAGCAGGTTAAAAGCCTTCAGGTCTTATTTGATCCAGAACTCACATTTGAAATTCACATTTAAAACTTTTGTCAAAAATATTCTAAAACTAAATTTTCACAGAATATTGCAACAGTGCAACAGTTTCTCTCTCAAGCCAATACAGAGACCTTGACTCCAGTTTTCATCTCCTGAAGGACTGATTACTGAAATGCTTGTTTTTCTAGTTTTTCAAAGAAATCTTTGTCACTGATGTCAGTGCAGTTTATGCTTCAGTGGGAAATCTCTGCTGATTACTGTGATTGAAATTTTCACCAGGTGTTGGTAACAACATCCAATCCACACATGCAAAGCAATCAAACCATAGATGTCCATAAATTATCTGTAATGATAAGAAATGTCAAAAGTATTGAGCATGTTTACTGAAAATGTTTTTAATCCTTTGAACATCCTTTGAGCCTTTGTTGGTGATGATTGTTTTAACGTTCCTCCTGCACGGAGAAACTTGTCTCAGGTGTGACTTTGGTCCATTCTTGGCTCTTTGACTGCATTTCTCGCTGTTTTCTTGGAAATAATTGTACCGGCTCCACGTCTTTCTGTATCTCTTTGCAAGTGCTCCAGATGTGGCCTCAGAATTTCATCTTCTTTTGTTTTTGTGGCCCACATTGGCTGTGATATAGACATCAGTGTGTACGATGATGTTATGACTGATGGATGAGAAACAGGACTTCTGTATTTAAAGTGTGTACTGTGCATATTTGTAGGCTGAGCGCTGACCTCATCCACAGAGCACTGAGGTGTGAGTCAGTAACTGAGAGTCACGGCTGTCTGCACTCTGAGAGGATGATGACTGTACAATTACTTTTTCTGTGGGTTCATTGGTGCTGAAGTTCAGTACAAACTAACCACCTTTGAGATGAAGTTGCATCATGGAGCTCACAAATCTGCAGCAGCTGTGTGATAATGTCACGTCAACATGAACCAAAACATCAGAGGAATGTTTGCAGCACTTTGTTGAATCTGCTGTGAAGAATTAAAGCAACTCTGAAAGTAAAAAAAAAAAAAAAGACCAAATTCAGTACTAGGAAGGTGTACCTAATAATGTGGCCAGTGAGTGTATATGATTGTAATGAAATAAAACTTGTGAACTTGTTTGTATATTTTTGTGGTGTTCAGTGTGTGACAGAGATTTTCTTGTAAAGAGCTGAGCACTCCTGATCCTGTGTGAAGTGGAAACATTAAACCTTGAGTGCTGCAGACTCAGAGGTGGGCAGCCTGTTGTTGCACTTTAATGTCAGTAGATGGCAGCACAGACCACTTCATCTTGGTTGCATCAAATGACAAACTCACTTCCTCAGAGTAAAACCTGAAAAAAATAATGCCTTTAAAATGAATATCACCTAAACTATCATCTGCTTTGAGTTGACGTCACACCTGTTACCCATCACACCGTGATATTTCTGGTAGCAGTGGTCACTTCTGGTGAAAACAACCCACCTGCAGCCCTGACTGCTGACAGAGCTGCAACAAGCATCAGTAAATGTATTACAGTCTCATGAATTTGGTGGTTGGTAAAAGCTGCTCAGAGACACATGTTGTTTTATATGTGAGCGACATCCTGATTTCAAATCTGTGGGTCAGTGAAGAGAATCACTAATGGACATGCGCAGTGGAGGGTGCTCTAACATAAACGTGTGACTGTGTGTTGAAAACAATTTCACTCAGAAAGTAAAATCCGACACATTGCAGATGAAGGCTGTTTATTAATGGAGTAAAGGATCTCCATCATATTACAAAACACACTTGTACCTGTGAAAAATAGTGAAAAATATAAATTTATAAGATATTAATCTGTGTGACAAACCATCCATAAATGTGTGTTAATATTCAGATTTTAAATAATGTTTATTTTTATGTTCATTGTCTCTCACAGTGACACAGACAGCTGTGACATCAAACATCACATAAACAGTGATTCATTCCTCTGTGAACTTTAAATAAACACAATAAAGAGATTGTATTTGACTCCTTTCACTTTAGTCTGACTTTATGAAAACTTGCTGCTGAGCACTTTAGTTATAAAGCAGAGGTTAAAATGGTGATAAAAAGTCAGTAATAATGAAATAAGAGCCATCCTGTAGATGCAGACTGAGTTTAGTCCAAGGATATAAAATGTGTTACCATCAACCTTGTAACTGTCTGATAATCAGACGTCTCTGATTAGTTATTGACTTATTTGAGTGATTTCCTTTCTGACAACGATCGTCCGAGTCTCCAGGATGTCTCAGGGAGCTGCTGTGTGGACCAGTTAGAGAGCAGCAGCTGGATCCCAGTGGTTGGACTGGTGGACGACTTCAGTGAGGAGTCGATGACATTTGGCTCTGGTAGAAACTCTGCACACACAAACACACAGGAGGAGAATATAAGCACAAAGCAGAGCCTCTCTGTTCTCTTTATATACAGCAAAGCATCAGGACATGTCAGTGAACGCATCACAGTTACAATAATGTAACTTATTGAACTTTGACACATTTTGTGCAGGTGTGTCAGATCACAGCATCTGCAGAGACACACAATCTTGTTTTGATACATTTTAACTGCAGGATGAAAAATAAACTGATTAAATAACATCAAATTGCTCCATCTTAACAGGTTACTGGCACCAGAATATTTAGTGGAACTGGTGCTTGTGTCCCAGTCAGTGTGTACATCCTGAGATGCTGCAGCCACAAACCTGTTCACTGTTCCCAGCTCACACTTAAAGACGACTGAATGTTTGCTGTGAGGACTCCTCGATCCTGGGACGACCTGCCTGAAGAAATCTGGCTCGCCTCATCAGTGTCGTCTTTTAAATCCTTGTTAAAGACTAATATATAAACTTTAACTCATCTTATTCATCCAGCTGTTGGAAGTTATTCACTACACTTGAGTCTGTGTGGCTGTAGTTTGATTCATAATTTACTCTTTGCTCTTTCACTCATCGTCTCTGGGAAGCACTCGTAACGATGGTTTGAAAAGTGACACAAACTTAAAAATACAATAAAGTTTGATTGTGAGCAACAGATTTATGGTGTTTGTACTAAAAGAAGAGCAGCTGTACCTCTCAGCTCTGACTGTTTTTCCTTCTCTTTGACTGACGTCTTCAGTTCTCACTGCTGAGCCGACTGCAGCTGCATCTGCACAATAAAACACACACACAGGACGTCAGTGCACGATTGACTTTACCCAGAATCCTCTGCAGGAGAAAATGGAAGGTACTCATGTTTAGCTGGACAGAGAAAAGTTACAGGAAGTCGTGATGTCGCTCTGATGTTGTTCAGTTTGTCCTGTACAACATTTTTCTGAAGTCTCATATAAAGACGTCGCTTCTCTGTTTTCTTAACAAAGTGGATTTTCTACAACAGTTTCAATGATAAGAAACAAAATGAATGACATTAGTTATGGAGCCTTTGGTAACATATTCAGAGAACAAGATGGAAAAACAATCAGTTACAGGAGCAAACATCATGCTGGCTTGAACACATATTTGTTATTGAAGCTTCTCAGTATTTGAAACATGAAGATTTGTTAGTGTTTTTTAATGAGTTCATCTTTTAAACCATTTTAGCCTCGATTGTCCTGTTAAACACTATTTAAACTTCTGTCTCTATAATGCAACAGAGTCAAGTTTAGCCTTTCTGCTAACTTCAGGCTAAAAACACTGATGACCTCCAACGCTGCCCCTCAGCCTCCTGGTAGAGGCTCCTATGGACCCAGCAGGGTGACAACAACACCCCATCAAAGGGACAAAGACACTGAGCAGCATGCAAAGAAGCCCACTCACTATAAACATCATGTAAGAAATAAGAACTACAATGGGATCATTGATGGAGCTGGACTGTTGTCAGAGTGCAGCTTAGAGGAGATTCTGAGTTTAGCAAAACCTCCTCATGGCTTAAAAAGTCTAACAAGTGTTAAGATTTCCTGTGAATATTACTGTGAACACTGACACGCTCACCTGTTTTCAGTGCAGCTCACTTTGTTATTGTTACTCATATAGAATTAAATAAAGTCTTCCAATAAAAAGTGTAAATATAGACTTTAATTAGCCAGTTTGTTATGCTGCACCGAACAAACGCACTACTCTCACATCTGGTGTGACGGGACACGAGCTCCAGCTCAACCTCTGACTTTACTGATGAACGAGTGAAAGTGAATTCCTTTGTTTAGTTTATTATTAGAATATGTTTGTTTGTTAGAAAGTGTTATAGATGCTATGTTATGTCCTACAGAGCAAATATTTCATATTCAGCCTTCATGAAGCAACCAGTTAAGTATTAAATCTTCTATAGCAATAATTCATCTTTGACGTTACATTATTTATATCATTTCAATGTATTCTTCATTTCACACATTTACATTGTTCTAAATATAATGTTTAAATAATTTTCATATTATTGAAGTCAGGATTATAACAGAAGGGTCACAATCATGGCTGCAGCAAATATGAAGACGAGGCTCAATCAAATACAAACAATATTTAAAGTGAGTTACTGACTCTTAAACTTGTAACTTTATTCAGTAAAAACTGTTTATTCTACCAGTGTTGTAATAAAATAAGTCGTACCATCAATAAATAAACAGCTGCTGAGGACTCGTTGGTGTAGCGAAGGACTAATGTCCTAAAGAGTAATATAGTACACACTCCTTCCTGAGACGACTGACATTTCCAACACTTGCACTGTTGACTCTGTGTTGCACACTGCTCAAAATAAAGGGAACTCAAAAATAAGAATCCCAGATCTGAATGAATGAAATATTCTCATTAAATACTTTAGATAGTTGAATGAGTGGAAATCCAATGTACCAACCCATGGAGGTCTGGATTTGGAGTCACACTCAAAGAGGAAAAACACTCTACAGTAATGTCCTTACAACAAGTCAAAGTGAAGCTCGGCAGTGTGTGTGGCCTCCACGTGTCTGTATGACCTACAACACCTGGACATGCTCCTGATGAGGTGGTGGATGGTCTCCTGATGGACCTCCTCTCAGACGTGGACTGAAGCATCTGCCAACTCCTGGACAGTCTGTGGTGCAGATGGTGGACGGAGCGAGACATGACGTCCCAGATGTGCTGGGTTGAATCAGGTCTGGGGAACAGCTGGACCAGTCCACAGCATCAATGCCTTCGTCCTGCAGGAAATGCTGACACACTGCAGCCACATGAGGTTCAGCATTGTCTTGCATTAGGAGGAAACCAGAGCTGCCCGCACCAACATATGATCTCACAGGGGGGTCTGAGGATTTCATCTCAGTACCTAATGGCAGTCAGGCTACCTCTGATGAACACATGGAGGGCTGTGCAGGCTGTCCACCCCATACCATAACTGACCCACTGCCAAACCATCATGCTGGAGGATGTTGGAGGCAGCAGAAGGTTCTCCACGCTGTGTCCAGACTCTGTCACGTCTGTCACATGTGCTCAGTGTGATTCTGCTTTCATTGCCAGTGGCAAAGTTGCCATCTCGGTGTTCTCTGGCAAATGCCAAACGTCCTGCACGGTGCTGGGCTGTAAACACAACCTCCACCTGTGGACGTCGGGCCCTCATGCCACCCTCATGGAGTCTGTTTCTGACCATTTGAGCAGACATGTGTACATTTGTGGCCTGCTGGAGGTCATTTTGCTCTGGCAGTGCTCTTCCTGTTCCTCCTTCCACAAAGGTGGAGGTAGCGGTCCTGCTGCTGGGTTGTTGCCCTCCTACGGCCTTCTGATGTTCCGGCCTGTCTCCTGGTAGCGCCTCCATGCTCTGGACACTACACTGACACACAGCAAACCTTCCTGCCACAGCTCACATTGATGTGATCCTGGATGAGCTGCACTACCTGAGCCACTTGTGTGGATTGTAGACTTCGTCTCAATCTATCACTAGAGTGAAATCACAGCCAGCATTGAAAAGTGACCAAAACATGAGCCAGAAAGCATCAGCACAGAGAAGGTCTGTGGTCACCACCTGCAGAAACACTCCTTTATTGGGATGTCTTGCTAATAATTCCCACCTGTTGTCTAATCCAACAGTGTGTGGCATTGATTGTCAATCAGTGTTGCTTCCTAAGTGGACAGTTTGATTTCACAGAAGTGTGATTGGCTTGGAGTTACATTGTGTTGTGTAAGTTTTCCCTTTGTTTTTGGAGCAGTGCATTTATTCTGTGTACTATTGTATTTATGTATTATCATCCTTTTCTATCCTTACTAGGGCTGTGTGATATGACCAAAATCTCATATCCCGATATAAAACATCTATCGTCCGATAACGATATAAATCACAAAAATGTAACATTTTCTGTAAATTCTGTGAATCTCGGGCAGCTCGACTTGCTTGAAGTGTTTCCAGCTGCACGTCGTGTACCTGGAGTCGAGTGTTTTAACCGATGAAACGATACATTTTTAGACATAAGTTGTAGCTGTTTTGCTTCTCATCCATAAACACTGCATACTCTTTCATATGATTCAGTTTATTTTGAAAAGTCTCAACAGGATCTTGAGCTTTATTGTGAAAAGTTTATGTGGAACATAAACAAGCGGACACACGATGGTTTTACCGTCATTGTTGTTCATGACAACGCATAAAAACAGGCGCTTGTGCGTCCGTAGTGTGGTTATATTGAATATAAGAGAAAGAGAGAACTTTAATTAACATAGCCACTACAGTGACCGTCAAAACCATGAAAAAATATTGACGTAAACAGTTTATTTTACGACACCACGAAACAAACGATAGCGTAAACTGAAACGATATATCTGGTTATATCGAACAGCCCTCATCCTTACTCTCTCTATTCAAGCACAATACTGTTGAACTTATTCTCAGTTTATCTTCTGTATAGTTGTAAACATGTATATTTGAATTTGTTATATTTTCATGTCATTTTACAGTGTTTTTCACCTTTGAAGGACGATGTTTTGTCCCACTGTTACCCGAGTGTGTATTGTTTGGTTGACAATAAAACTCGACTAAAACAACAGAGTACTGGTACAGTACTAGGCTTGCTAGTACTACATTACTGTATATTGCTCGCTCACACACACACACACACACACACACACACACACACACACACACACACACACACACACACTTCATCAGCAGCAGACAGTCTCTTTGATGTTGATACATTTATCCATAACTGTGTGAAAACAGCACATGTGGAGGTGCAGGGAGGGAAACCCCGGGTTAACTGAGTGAGTTTTATCAACTCATATCAGCTTCATATGACAGAATATCCTGATTACCAATGTTAGCGTCAACTAATCTGAATAACAGAAATATACCCTGGGTATAATAAACTTTCTCTGTAGTGCAGGAGATTCTACTTACAGAGCAGACACAGCACAGATGTTTCCTTCATCGTCCTTCTCACTCATTTCAGCTTTTTCTCATTTCTGTCTCTGACACCGAGTAAAGTCGCCCTCTTCCTCCTTCCTGTTGGTACAAAGAGAGTCGAGGTCAGATACATTAGAAATATATACAACTATTAACACACTGTAACGGTTACTCTCTTCTAACACGTGGTATGAACGCCCTGTTACTTAAAGTTGCTACAAAAACACACAGTTTTTTTAAAGAATATTTCCAAGATGGACGTCTGATCGACATCACGGATGTTACACCAGTGTCCATTTGATGAACCTCTTCAGCATCACCTGCGTACCCCTGTTAGACTTTCTAACAAGAAAAACTTTGTGTTTATGAATCATTTTCTCAAAGAATAAAACATTGGAAATATTAAGAGTTGGAGAAAAAAGAAGAAAATGCAGCAGTCCTCCAACAATTTCTTATCCTACTAGTGAAAAAAGTTCCATCCCTGGATTTATAATGCTGATGTCAGGAACAGAGAAGTGATATTTGTACAAAGCCAACATATATAGATGAACATATATATGAAAAGCTTAAACATGTTGTTTACTTCTTTAAATAACAGGCTGCGGTTTCTGCTTTGCATACATGAAGAAGACATGGTGCTGCTTTCTCTTCACATTCACATTAGATGTTTAAACTAAAATGAACCCATCCACTCTCATCCACTTCAGTCTGTCTCAGGGACACATGACGCTGTTACGACTCATCGAGCGATGCCACCGACCAGCCAATCGGTGACATCACAGTTTAGTACCTGCTCAGATCGCTTGGAAACCCGGCCGAGCAGGTACTAAAGAAATACCTGGTACCAGGTACTGATGACCATTCACACTCACATTCACACCTCTGGGCGATTCAGAATCACCAGTGAACTTAACCCCACTGACTGCATCTCTGTGGACTGTGGGAGGAACCTGAAGAGAACCCACACAAACACAAGGAGAACATGCAAACCCCCCACAGAGACTCCCCGACCAGGTGGTGGATGCAAAGCCTGGGTGTCACCATGTGGCCCTCTTAAAAATAGATTTAGGTACTTTAAATATACACAACATGTAAACTATAAAAATAATAAATGAAAGTTATAATGCTACTTATGTCAGCTGTAACTCTCATCTGGACTCTAATTTTGCAGTTTTGATTTTATTATTAAGTGTCAGTGCACTTATGTTAACGACAGTGAATCCTTAAGCTGTCATCATCGATTTTCACCTGTCAGCCTCATTCTGTCCTTTCTGAAAGTCTTCAACAACTCAATTATGATGTGACTGGAAACACAATGAAGACAAAATATTAGGTATAAAAAAACTGACTGGAATATTAATTCTGTTTTATCAACATATATAAACACATTTATGGATCTGACTGTTGACTAGCATGCAATGTAAAAAAAAAAAAACTTAAAAAACTAAAAAAAAAACCCCCAAATGAACAGTTATAAGTAATAATAATAATAATAATACCAAACATACATTTTTATACAAAGTAGAGCCGATCATTGCATTTATGAATTTATGAATGATCAGTTTTTTCTAAACTTCTAAAGAAGTAATTTCTAATGTTTCTATTTATTTCTATGTGTATTGTCTTTACTTATATTGGTAAGTAGAGTTTAATGAACGTGATTTATGACGAGTTATATATAAAATTTAGAAATGAGCTGTTTAGCAAAGTATCTTAAATACTACGTTATTTGACACATTTCACATATTATACACCAACAAGTCATTTACAGCAGTGTTGGCCAATCATTTTTATGCAAATACCGGAAACCAGTTCGGGGCACAACCGTATTTGGCGCCGTTCCGAGCGAACGTCGTCACAGCGGGGACACCGGACAAGATGGGTACCGGAGTTCTTACGTCGCTCTTGGGGATTCTTTTCCTCCGTTATAGCGCGTTTGCGTCAACAGGTGAGATGTTACTCTTAGATTGCTGCTGAATTAATTTGCCGTTAGAGCCACCGAGACTCGCCGGACATCGTTTTTCAGCTGAAACCTCACATAACAGAAAACATCCACTTCGCTCAAAGTACGGCTAGCGATAGCGAAGCGACACATAACGTTAACATGGCGGTGCAAACCAGAGTAGCCGGTGTTCCAGATCAACTGGCGTTTAGATCAACTGGCGTTGGTCGAACAGATGTGTGGCAGTCTTGCGTTTCAGTAGCTCCTACCGACAAACCAGCAAAAAAACGCCAAATGTGTCATCTGTGACACTTGTGAGGTTGTCTCAAACACACTCCGTCAGTCTTGATGCTGTTGAACAACAAAATGTTTAAAATGTGGCGAGTTTACCTGGTGATATCCTCATGCGCGACGCGATCGCGAAAACAGCAAACAATTAACACCACGCCGATGTTGTTCACAGGACAGCAAGAGTAAACGATCGGGAGACTCTTGTCGTCGTTATCGTTCCCCTCGCACGGTTAATTTCTCCGAATTCAGCGTTTTTGCTCCACAACTAAAGCGAGCAGTTTACTTTGTGCACTAACATGGAGTCGAGTCAACCAGCGCCACCTCTGGCCAAGTGCCACAGCCTACAGCCAGATCAACCTGTGACACACATCTGCAGCACGTTTGATTTCGTTTCTTGCACAACACATTTGTACCTTTCAATTGTGTCTGTCTGTGAATCATGCAAATAAACCTTTGAAATGAATGAAATGATATCATATATTCCTTATTGGCCTACATTTGTACAAAATCCCAAATTATATACACAAAGTCATAGAAATCACCACTCCAATTGGTCATCATGATTTTGATATTCTCTTTTCCCATAACAATGAAATACACCTTGGACAAATATGACACATCGATATTTCATTAGTGTCGTCACATCACATCCTGTAAGCATCATCTGCCTGTGTCCTTTCCCTGGAAATTAATATTTCCAGCCAATATAGGCAATCCATCAACATGGCTGGAGAGTTGGTAGTTATATATAAAGTCAGTGACTCAGGTGTGTCGCTTGGTTTGTCATCTGTTTGTGAGACTGGAGGAGACGCAATCTTGTGTTTTAAATCTTAGTTAGGAAGATTCCTGTTTTAAAACAAGCACGTATTGTGAGAAATGCAAGAAGTACATCTGCAGAAAGTACACAGTTACATTCTGTCCATCATGTGGACAAAATTGAAAATGTTGAGCATTGAAAAACTGAGAACGTTGGGCAAGTTCAAAAGAAATGTGTTTGTAAGAACGAAAAACCAAATTGTTCCTAAAATAGTTATGGAAAGTCTAACTGTTGTATGTCTGTGTTCTACATGTTTATCTGATGGGAAATAAAGTTGCTATTGTTTCATTGCAGTTTTTGAACAATTCTGAGTGGATTTACACAGTACGGATCTAAATGACCCGCAACAAAATCAATGTCATTTTTTTGTTCTTCAACATAATACAAGGGTTCATTTCCAAAACTTGCCTATGATCTTCAATTTGTAGCAGATCCACTATCACACAGCAGCTAGAGCAGTTTCAAATGGAGCTCAGTCCACTGCTACCACCTGTGGCCAAATACCATAGCCCACTACTAGATTAACTTGTGACACATCTTCACCTGCTGCTATGATGACATTGAGTAGAGGCTGAGTGGCTGCACTTACCCCTGGTACATTCAAATCTACCCACAAACATGTTGAAAGATGCAATGGCAGCAACGTGGATTGTCAACACTAAAAACAATCAGTAAGCAAAGACAACAGGGATCACTTTTTACTGTTTATTTAGCACCCACAACATTTGTAGTCGCCTTCTGCACAGGGAAAGTCCACACACACTGTGTGGTACCACTTTCCACAGAAGGTGCATTCAGTCTGCAAGATTGAATGAGATTGTCAGAGTCATTGTCTGACTGTTTATTACTGATCACCTGCTGTACATTCACAGTAACTGCCATCTCCTTACAAATGTTCATTAGATTGACCACACTTATACAGACTGTATATAACAACCAACTCTAAAATGTTTTTTCTCAGAGAAAAGACACAGACAGACTACGCTAACGACATGTGATGTTACAACACTGGTGAAATATCAGTGTCATTCCATTCTTTTCAAAGGTTCATTTGCATGACGCACAAACAGACACAACTGAAAGGTACAAATGTGTTGTGCAAGAAACGAAATCAAACGTGGTGCAGATGTGTGTCACAGGTTGATCTGGCTGTAGGCTGTGGCACTTGGCCAGAGGTGGCGCTGGTTGACTCGACTCCATGTTAGTGCACAAAGTAAACTGCTCGCTGTAGTTGTGAAGCAAAAACGCTGAAACCGGAGAAATAAACCGTGCGAGGGGAACGATAACGACGACAAGAGTCTCCCGATCGTTTACTCTTGCTGTCCTGTGAACAACATCGGCGTGGTGTTAATTGTTTGCTGTTTTCGCGATCGCGTCGCGCATGAGGATATCACCAGGTAAACTCGCCACATTTTAAACATTTTGTTGTTCAACAGCATCAAGACTGACGGAGTGTGTTTGAGATAACCTCACAAGTGTCACAGGTGACACATTTGCCGTTTTTTTTGCTGGTTTGTCGGTAGGAGCTACTGAAAGGCAAGACTGCCACACATCTGTTCGACCAACGCCAGTTGATCTAAACGCCAGTTGATCTGGAACACCGGCAAAAGCGGACTGGTCCCGGATTACTTTCACATTTATAACAGGGGATTTTAGTCCGGGAAAACTGAAGTCGGTACTAATATAATTCTATTAACACGGGCAGTGCCCTACAACGGGAGAAATTTACGGATAAAAAATAACTCGAAAGATACTTTTCGACACCGTGTCGCGCTATGCTAGCCATCAGCAGCAAAGGAGGAGAAGCGCTACCGCCGCGAGGCTTAATGTTCGCGGCGGGTCGGCTGGCTTCACCCCTGGCTGCACAAATCACGGTTCACTTGACCGCGTTATGTCAGGAAAGCCACGAAAGAAGTACTAAAACTCGAGGAGACGCACAGCTGTAGCACTGTTTGCTTATATTGTGTGTGGTTGATTTAAACATCAGAGCCTGGTAAGGTAACAGCCATTTTTTTTCTCTTGCATCAAGTACCTGCTGAGAACATCACTGTAGTGAAGTTTATCTGAGTCGTCCCCATCCAGAATCCCTGGCAAGGTCGGGGCAGATCTAGAAGGGTGGCATGTGCCACCCCGAGTGCCACCCTAGTTTTGCACATGACAATGTTGTTTACTAAAGTAAGATAGCACTTTGAGTCTAGCTACAGTTATCAGTGAATATAAGTTCTAAAGCTGAATCTATTGCTTAGTGTTACCCAATGTTCCCTCTAATGTTTCATGTGTCTGAGCGAACACACAAACTCCCTGAGCGATCCCTTGGACCACTGTGAGCAACAGCAGACGTGTGCACTGTGGTCACGCCAGCATCAAATCCGTCCAAGTTACTTGGTTTATTAAAATAATCAAATTACAACATTTACATTTATGTTAGACTACTTTTAATTAACTGCTTTAGAATTAATTTAAAAAAAAAATCTCGTTCATGAGCTGTGTAGTATGTTAACACTATTGAAAGTAAAAATAACTTGAACTCCAATTTTGAAAACACAACTTTATTTATTTATTTTTTTTATAAAGCTCTGACTTGTAGTATGAGTCTGTGGTCTGGGGGAGAGTCCTGTAACTCTGTCTGCAAAATACAGTAAATAATGACCGATGTTGGGCAATTAATAATATAGTTACTTCTTCAAAAAAGTTACTGAGTTTTGCAAGCAACGAAGTTTTTTGCAGCTGTTTACCTAAAAATGCAGCCAAGGCGTTTTTAAATAAACACTTCAAACTATTTACAGAACAATCAGCTGTTCTACATCAAATTTGATGCCACACAAATTATTTGTGCCACTCCAAAAAATTATTTCTGTCCACTATGAGATAAAGGAGAACATCACAAACCTGATACCTGCAGGCCTGACAACAGGGGATGTATCACTCCTGTAACACCTGTAACACTCAGCAGTCGCCTCATTGTTCTGACACACACAACAAAACTATTGACTACACTAGGGCTGTACGATATGATCACAATTTCATATCCTGATATAAGACATTTATCGTTATTAACCCTCTGGGGTCCACGGACACGCTGCACCTCCAAATCACATGACTGATTTAAGCTGACATAACAACAAGCTGCAGCCACGCTCAGTCTCTATTTCAGACAGTGTTAAAACTTATTGCAACACCTGATTGTTCTCTCATTTTAGTTATAGTAGTATTTTTAAATGGTTGTAGAAAATAAAAAAATAAAAAACAGCAGGTGTATTGGCTGCATTTTTAGATAAATAGTTGAAAATGTTTACAAAATGTACAATATATATTTGCATTTAAAAAGATAGTACTCGAATTTTATGTTTTTTGCGTGATTTCAGATGAGTTGTGTTAATACAGTATGCCAATTTAAAAAAAAAAAAAAAAAAAAAGCTAAATTCAGACACATGAGGTTGAGCTGAGAAGAATGACACCAAGCAAGACACGGGGAAAAAGAAACAATTTAAAGGTGAAATACACATGTTAAATCAAAAGCAGTTAAAATGGCCAGTTATATGTTGGACCTCAGAGGGTGAACACAAGAAATCATGAAAAATTAGGTTTAAATCTTTGTTCATGACAATGCAGATTTCTGACATTTTGTGTAAATTCAAGGTTCTTCATTCGTCAGATGCATATACAAGTATAACACAGTGAAATGTAAACCTGACACGCTCCTTGACTTGTGCAAAAGGGGGGAGAGGGGGAGAGAGGAAGAACATTATAAATAAATATATATATACACATTTGGTGAATGTGCAGTAGTAGCATGTATGCAGCAAGCTTCTCGCAGTGGGGATGATCTCCTCCGCTAGCATATTGACAAAACATACTGCTTCTTCCGTAAACTCGTTGATGTCGACTGCGCATGCTCAGTCTACATCGTTGAGTGCGTCCTGTAGCGTAGCTTCTGATTGGGCAGACCAACGTTTCACCTCCCTCGTGGTTACTTCTTCCCTCCATATGTTTTGTTTATACTGGGGAATGAGGAAGATGGCGTTGTGGTCAGTCTTCCCGAAAGCCGAGTGTGAGACAGCTTTGTAGCCCTGCTTGTACTGCGTGTAGCAGTGATCCAAAATCCGATCCCCCCTCGTCGGACACCAGACATGCTGGTAGAAATTCAGCATGACTTGTCCGAGGTTCTCTTTATTAAAGTCTCCTGCTACAATGAGGGCTGCGCCCGGGTCCTTGTTTTGAAGCGAACTCAGCACATCATGTAGTTCGGACAAAGCGATACCTGTGTCCGCTTGGGGTGGGATGTAGACCACCGTGGCGATGACCGAGGTGAACTCACGGGGCAGATAGAAAGGGCGGCACTTAATGCTCAGGAATTCCAGATGTGGCGAGCAGCCGCTGCAAAGAGTAGAAATGCACCTGGCATCACACCACTTTCTGTTTACCACACTCCTCCACCTTTGGTTTTGTTTGACTCTGCCGTTCTGTCCGCGCGGAGCACAAAGAATGAATCCGACGGAGTTACGGCCTGGTCCGGCACGATGGGGTCAGTCATGTCTCCGTGAAGCGCACAATGTCGCTGTCCCTCATGTCACGTTGGAAGGTGACTCTTGCTCTTAGGTCATCGAGCTTGTTCTCCAAAGCAGTCAGGAAGGAAAAATCGCCCCATGTTGTTAAGCTTTCTGGATTTTATATTTATTGGGCTACAGATTTATTCATTATACGGACTACACGGTACATAAACTCAAAATTTCACGTGTATATCTAAACTGTATAGTTACGTGGACTGCAGAAAATAATTAAGTTGTAGACTATATTTATATGAATAGCATGTATATTGAATCATTTTAACCATATGTAACCCACCCCTTTGTGTTCGAAAAAAAAAGGCTTTGATTTTGCCGCACATTTGATTTCTTTGCCACCCTAAGAAAATTTCTCTAGATCCGCCCCTGGTCAGGGATAAAAGAAAATAGGTCCTGTTGATATTTGGGCTTCGTTCCTCCTGTTCCAATAAGAAGTAATCCCTCACTTGAGAATGCACTCAAACTTTAACATTTCCGCAGCAATTTGCTGAAACAACCTCTGAACCAACAACAAGGATGTAAGACTTCCTAAAACTATAACTTCTTTTTCTAGGAGGTTCCACTTTATGGTAATGTAACGACATCCAACTGTAACTTTGTCACCAAATTAAAACATCACTACTTGACTAGCTGGTTGTAAAGAAAGCGGAGTAACCTGGATCCTGACCAGTGCGCGCTCCCGACGCTGGGGAACGCTCCGTCGGTGATAAATGGCACAACGCTCAACCAGAGCAGCAGCCATGTTTCAGCGCTACAACCAGACGTGAAACACGACCTTCTTATGAATCTGCGTGTCTGTGTTCTACTTACCCCGACATGCAGAGGCTCTAAAAACATACTAGCAGCTCCTTTGTGCCTGATCCCACACGTCAGCAAACATGAAGACGGTGAAAGCTGCTGATAAGCTTCGTTTTTTCGACGTCACGATTAAAAATAGGCTCCAATATCCAAAGTTAAGCCCACGTCGTTTTCGAGTAAAGGGCATCCTTGTTTAAAGCTCCTAGCAAAGCTGTTTTCCACCGTCCACGAACGATAACACAAACGTTGATAACACAAACAGCTTCTCTTCTCACGGAGAGCAACCGTGTAGCGAGGTCACAAAGATTGCAGCGGAAGCGCGTTCCCTGTGTGCCTGCAGAGCGAGCCGACGATCGATAGGGAGCAGTGTACAGTATGGTACGTACTACAGCGCTCCCCGGTTGGCACGACCGCGGTAAAGTGAGCCGTCATTTGTGAGCCGCGGTCAAGCCAGCCACTTCTTATCCGCCGCATAAATTTCCTTGCGCTTTTACACCAGGCTGCACGGTAGCGCCTTTTCGCTTTATATGCCGATTGAAAGCCTAGACGCACGCGGGCGAATAGTCACACGCGCGCGCACACAAATTACAGCCCAATACAGTCAATACAATTATGGAAATTTCAAAAATTCATTAAAAATCATCCTGAGTAGTTGAGGTCCAACTTTCAACACATTCCTTCTCTGGGACACCTACTGTACCTGTGTGTCAAGTTTCATCCAGATTTACTGCAATATTACTCAGAAATTACAAGAAACCTATATTCAACGCAATACAGCCAATACACTACAATTATGGAAATTTCAAAAATTCATTAAAAATCATCCGGAGTAGTTGAGGTCCAACTTTCAACACATCCCTCCTCTGGGACACCTACTGTACCTGTGTGCCAAGTTTCAGCCAGATTTACTGTAGAATTCCTCAGAAATTAAAGGACATTTATATGCAATTCAATACAGCCAATACACTACAATTATGTCAATTTTCAAAAATTCATTAAAAGTCATCCTGAGTAGTTGAGGCCCAACTTTCAACACATTCCGAAAAGGCGCTACCGTAAAGACTGGTGTAAAAGCGCAAGGAAATTTATGCGGCGGATAAGAGGCGGCTGGCTTGACCGCGGCTCACAAATGACGGCTCACTTTACCGCGGTGTTGGCACGGGGTCGTGGGCCTGATGTATGAACTGGGATCATTGCATCATTTAGTCAGCCCCGTCACCTGCATCTATCTGACTCTGATTTCTCAGAGGGAGCAGTGTAGTAGATGAAGAGCTGATGGTGAAATCAGGAGCAAAAACTAACGAATGTTGGCCTGGTCAACACATTTTCAATTCAATTCAGTTTTATTTATATAGCGCCAAATCACAACAACAGTCGCCACGAGGCGCTTTATATTCTAAGGTAGGATGTCTGAAAACCTACACAGACATAAACTTATTATCATTATTTAATCATGTGGTCACAACTTAATAACCCGACAAACATCACATGTTTCTGAGCATAAGAACCAAAACAACAAATAAGCAGCTGTTCAAAGCCGTTTGCAAAAAATTATTTTCCCTTTTTTAATAAATCTTTTCAGATTGTGTTTTTGTTCTATTTCTGACACTGGGAGCTAAACACAAGTTGTTTTGTTGCTTTATTGCTTTGTTGTTCGTCTGAATTCTGTGGTTCCTTAGCAGATTTTAACAGGTCTATGGTCATGTTTATGTGATTCAACCAGCATAAAGGAGAGAGCAGTTGTCTCTGTTCCTCACCCTGATTGGCTGCTGTAGAAGTGACCGCTTCCTCTCTTCTCTGTTGTTTCATCTTTTAGACCAGGAAACCATCACGGCTCAGTCAGGACAGAAGAACGTCACCCAGCCATTTCGAGCTCCAAACAACAACATCATAATAATTGAAGAGTGGTCCAGAGCTGACCTACATAAATGTGCCCCTAAGTACTGGAATGGACACTTTTTTCCACAAGAGCAGCATCCATCTTTTGAGAACCAGGTGGATCTGGAGTTGTTGTGGCAGTTTTTGGCGATGGCGTTTGTCCCGTGCGTGTTGGTGAAGTTGGTGATGATGCCGTTGGAGGATTTTTTCGATTTGGTGGTGTTGATGGTGTCAGCAGTGGTGTTGAAGGAGGTATTGTTGTTGTTTGTGGAGATGGTGTTTGAATCTACAGAAACATAAACAACAGAAGCAGGGTTCATACCAGCCTCCAGCACCTCAACTGATCCTTTTTCTTTCAACGACTCTACTGCCTCCTCCCCCTGTGCCATTCATCAGGAGACACCTACCCACAGCCTACACTGCAGCCTCTCCATCACAACTTACCAGGGGCGAAGTCAGCTGATGAAGATGAAAACCAGGAAAGCCATGGGCCCGGGTGGAGTAGCTTCCACTGAAGTCCATCAAGCAGGTTGGGGAGGAGAGGATGTTGTCTAAGCTAACATCCATCATGGACAACACCTTCTTGGCCTCCAAACCCTCTATGACCCTCTGGTATTCCTTCCCACTGTTGCCAAAGTGCTTGCTCATAAGGGGTCATATGATTGTTGGGTTTTTCTCTGTATCTATGAAGCGCCTTGAGGCGACTTATGTTGTGATTTGGCGCTATATAAATAAAATTGAATTGAATTGAATGGTGGAATTGAACTCAGGAGCTTCTTACATACAGTTCATGCAGTTTTTAGGAGATTGTGGTT
Source organism: Aulonocara stuartgranti (assembly GCF_965226115.1). Classification (NCBI taxonomy): domain Eukaryota; kingdom Metazoa; phylum Chordata; class Actinopteri; order Cichliformes; family Cichlidae; genus Aulonocara; species Aulonocara stuartgranti. The sequence continues at coordinate 64,262,878 of NC_138941.1, read as the reverse complement.
CTAATGTTTTTACTGTAAATAAAGTGTCTGTTGATATGATTGTTGTTGTTTCCTGGTGCTTCCTTAATAAATCTGAGCTCGGGATCAAAATAATCCATGTCTTGTTTTTTTGTTGCAGTTTTTCACAATGTTACTACGAATATTTTTTTTTAACCAATAAATATTAAGAATACATAATGAATCCCATAAATTGTGACAGAGTTTATAAACACAACAGCTTTTATAAATGCTGTAAAACACGTTTATGTTTTAATTTGTTAACCTGGTCCTTTATGACTACAGAGAGAAAGAACAAAGGATTTACCAAGTGCACTGATGTGCAAACACGTAAACACTGAAACCTCATCCAGATGTTTCACACATCACATAAAACTGATTTGGATGTTTTCTTTTCCACTAATGTGACAAAAACATACTTTAATGCATGTTTTGCTCTAAACGGCTCCCAGATCTACAGGATGTTAATTCTCCTGAGTTAACATCCTGTAGATTTGGGACCAGTTCCCTTTTTCCATGGATGCAGTGCTGGTGACCAAACTAGAACTGGTTCTGTGTTCCCATCAGGACAAGTCTGGTTCTGCTGAGAACAGGAAACTGAGGCTGTGATTCACACAGGCTCACCAAAGTCTGACAACAGCAGACTGGAGAAACATTTCCAGGTCTGATGAGTTCTGATTTGTGCTGTGACGGTCACATGGATCCATCCTGCCTCGTATCAGAGCATCGATTAAACACCACAGCGTGTTGCTGCTGACTGCGTTCATCTGTAACCATCCTCTGATTGCACTCCATGTCACAAAACTCAAATCATCTCCAGCTGGTTTCTTGACCATGACGATGAGTTCACTGTACTCAGGTCGCCTCCAGTCTCCACATCTCAAACAAATGTGTTGGAACGAGAGATTCACATCATGTCTGTGCAGCTGATAAATCTGCAGCAGCTGTGTGATGCTCTCACATCAAGATGAACCAAAGTCTCAGAGGAATGTTTGCAGCACCTTGTTGAATCTCTGCTGTGAAGCATTAAAACAGTTCTGGAGGCCGAAAATCAGTACTAGGAAGGTGTACTTAATAAACTGGCCAGTCAGTGTATATTACTATAATTACATTTTAAAAACTGTAAACACAAATCTGTGGTCATATATTTTGTTGTATTCAGTGTCAGTGAAAACATGGTGCTCCGACTCAGACTCAGTTTCTCTGTTTTTTAATCAGCTTCTCATTAAAATTCAGACTTTATTCAAATGACCACAACCAGGGGGCACTTTAATGTAAACAGATGCCTCTGTGATGCATTTACTGTCAGTTTTGTAATGTTCACAGTCTGTTTAGGAGATCTGAAACACATTTTACATAAAGACAGTTGTGAAAGTGAAATTGTTCCTCCTGCTTTTAGTTTGTGGCTGAAGTTAACCTGTGTGATGTCTTTATTGTGGATGAAGTAACTGAAATTTTCTGCTGATGCATTTGTAGTAAATGACAAAGTTTCAGATCACAACATCCACAGAGACGTGAAGCTTTGTGTTTGACACGTTTTAACCACAAGATTAAACACATGAAATCATGAATCTGACTGTCTGCTGACACTTCCTGGAGAGTGAGGATGAGGAAAATCCCTCCATCCTCACACAGTTTATATAAAAAGAGAAATGTTAATGTTTTTCCCCTCTTCCTTATACTTTTACTTCAGTCTCAGTATTCCACGATTATCACGGGGCAGTGGCAGATCCAGACCAAACTAACCGCAGGCTAATATTTAAATGTTTAATATATTAAGTGAATTTATTTTCACTCATTTATATAAAGATCCAAAAGAATTTCAAAGTAAAGGTTTCACATACTGCTCTTCCTCATACCTTTACTTCAGTCTCAGTATTGCTGTATAGTATTCCACCTCCCACACCCAGGGTTACCGAACAAAACAAGGAGAGCAATATTTCATTGTTTTATATATTAATTGAAAATATTTTAGGCACTAACATAAAATCAAAAATAAATATCCAAATGAATTTCAAAGTAAAGGTTTCACATACTGTGCATGTGCACAATGTTTAAAATCCACGTCTGACATATTTGGTGGCCTGAAACAGGCAGAGTCCATAATTACAGAGAATCCAACGATGACTTTCATACCAGCTTTGATGGAAGCTGCGTCTCCTGTCCCCCATTAATGTGACTGGAAATGTCCTCAAACTGGGCAGCACTGGTGGATCATCTTTGTACGTCTGATAAGAGATGAATGCAGAGCAAACATGAGGCTGTAACTGAGGACAATAACTGATCATTGTTAACTTATTACTTTATTCTGTCATTATTGTTCATTACTGTCAGTTACAATGACTGTATGAATTGTAATGACACGACACTCTCAGACACACAGGTCTGTTCAACATCACAAACCGCTGGTTGTCCCTCTTCCTCTCCCTCACAGCTCGTCTTCCTCCTCACTCTCAGGACTGTCCCTCTCTGCATCCTCTCCAACTAACTCCTCTGTCTCTCTGTCATCCTGCTCCTCAGCTCCTCATCATCTCCATCCTCTCTCTCTACATCGTTCTCTACTGGCCCCTGTCTAAAGCCACCTATGCACAGGGGGGGTTATGTTCAGGGATTTATGATGTTTGTAGTAAAAGAAGAGCAGCTGAACCTCTCGTCTTTGTTTTTCTTCTCTTTGACGATGATTCGTCCATCACTGACGTCTTCTTTTCTCACTGCTGAGCAGACTGCAGCTGATCGCTCTCTGCACATGAGACACACAAAGATAAATAAACCAGTCCAGGTTTTTGCAGGTAGAACAGTTGTTAGCAGTGCTGCCACACGTGTGATATAAAGAAGAGTCGTAGCATCACAAACATCTTTCTTAGAAACTGGCAGCAGTTTTCAGCAGCTCACATTTTACTACAAGGTCCAAAACCAAGACTCTTTCTAACGTTACACACACACTACAATCAGCACTGTGGTGAGAAATGAGCTTCACACATCAGTCCTGTGGAGCTCAGGGTCAATGTTGTAGCTGAGATTCATTTACATGATGCTTGGATTCATTCACTGAATTCTACTTTTACTCCACCTGTTTGCTGTCTAAACACACTATAAGCAACATGTTGTGAAGACACTATGGCAGGATAGCTCGTGAAACATCTGCTCACATCTGGTTGAATTCAGTTGTGTACATCCACAAAGAGCAGCAGGTCAGCTGATCACAGCCTGGACACTGAAAACCTGAAGCTCACGTTAGAAACAACTCTGATTATTTTCCTGTGCTGAGCCACTACAAACACTTTGAATGTTCCCCACCTGCTGAATCCACTTTAACCCTGACTGTACATATAAAACATCTTTGTTTTCCTCTGCTCATGTTCTACTTCACTGATTCAAACTGAGGATCTATATTAGAATGAACATTTAGACTGAAAGAGTTCATTAGAAATACAGAAATGTGTGTGTTGGACCAAAAATTAATTTCTGATGTTTCTGTGTTTTTCTCTAATATGTTTATATTGTTAAACAGACTGTAGTGAACAGCATTTATGAATGAGTTATAAATAAAATAAAGAAATGAGCTGCTGTTGAAGTATCTTGATGACACTGTGTAATTGTACCACAATGTAATTAATTCAGTCCTTTGTGGTGACTTAAATATCCTCATACAACTGTGATGTTATATTTCTTCAAACTTCTTGGCCACATCTCATTTTAAAAGGACATTTTAATATTAATGACACTTTTACCCATATATATATATATATATATATATATATATATATATATATATATATATCAAATATAACTGATTGCAGTTCTATTCTAGTGACAGAAATATTCTTTCTTGCTCAAAATAAGTGGATATCGTTCATGAGAGATATAGACCTATTTAAACAAATCTCTTTTAAATTCCCGCGATGATATCTGGCACATTCCGAAAATTACGTATTAGCAACTGATAGGCTGAAGGGCTGGGCGGTCCCCGCCAAAGTTCATTTATATGAAGGGTTTTAAGGATTTTAACAGCAGGTCGCTGACAGATGCAGGTCGCTGACTGTAGATCAGTTCCGGCTTTGGCAACAATTTTCCAGTCAAATTTTCAGAAACTTTTCCCGCGAACTTTAAAAACACTCTGATCTCAGCACCCACAGAAGCACAAGTAATGGACCTGACATCAGCCTGCTGCTCGGTGATTTTCACCTGCCTTCTCTCGGCTGTCTGTTCAAGTGAGTTCAACTGATTTTTTGTTTTTTACACTGTAACTACACACTGACAACACACTGCGATCCACTGTAACTGTAACACTGACAACACACTGTGGTGGCAGAGATGGATCAGTGCGGTGCTTGTGTTATGATCGGAAGGTCGGGGCTTCACCGACCGTGAGGTATCCCTGAGTAAGGTACCGTCTGTACACACTGCTCCCGGGGCGCTGGACTGGTGGCTGCTCGCTGCTTCACCGACTGAATGTGTTAAATGCAGCGGACTCATTTCCTACTGGACTAACAGCAGCCCGCTGTCACTGTGAGCAGGACACAAATGTGTGAAACAAACTCCACATCTGTGCTGATGTTCGCTCAGTGTTGTACTTACTCTGAAGAGTCCCGCACGGGGGGGTTGACGTCAGAGAAGGGGGCGGGGTTTTCCGGAAGCTTCTAAAGCAGAGCAGAGGCCTGGTCCTCTCCCGGTCCTACTTCTTCTAAGTCGTCTGGATATCCTCGTTAAACCTTCTAACAATGCAGAGTTTTCGCTCGGAAGTTGTTTCTACCATCTCTTTAAGGGCTGAGGTAAAACGAAACTTTATAAACTAGAAAATCCGTCAGAAGAAGGAGCGAGTAAACGCAACGCTGTCACACACGAGCCCGAGGTTTTCCTGCTAGTCTTAAAAAGGGTTGTACTTCCTGTCCCAGTGAGCAGGAGGAAACTGTCTGAATCGCTTCACATTTACATGGAAATGATCATTAATGCTGAAGCCGTGTGGGTATCAGTCACGGACCGGCCTCCCCTCGTGTGTTTTTCTATTAAGATCAGGATCATTGCCTGAAAAATGATGATGTTACCGATCAGATTCTTTCATGGTGGATCAAAATCTGATCTTCTCTGTGTTCATAATTTCATCCATTCAGACAAGATCAACAACACTGACTGACACGCAACTCCAAAAACTAACAGAGCCTCCATCGTGTTTCACAGATGGCTTCAAAAATGTACAGTTTTGATTCATCATTTAAACCTTTAACCTCTCTAATCTGTGTCGTTTCCTCTTTCAGTCCAGGAAAACATCATAGCTGTGTCCAAACAGAAGACCATTCTGACATGTCTAGTTCCAAACAACAACACTTACACAGCTGTAGAGTGGAAAAAAAATGGCCTGGGAGAAGAATATGTCCTTTTGTATCGGAATGGGCACTTTGAGCCAGAAAACCAGCATCCATCTTTTAAGAACCGGGTGGATCTGCAGGACAGACAAATGAAGGATGGAGACATGTCTCTGATTCTGAGGGATGTGACGGTCAGTGACACTGGAACATACGAGTGTCGAGTCTTTGTGAGAAAAACACTCTCATGGACATCCATCAGCACCATCAACCTTCATGTTGATCCTCCAGGTGAGTGAGTAGAGTTGAGTGTGTGTGTGATCAGAGGAGAAGCTGCTTCCTGGTTGTTGATGTTTGTTTCTAAAGATGTTGTTGATGAGACTTTGTAGAAAGCAGCTGGTCTGAGTGATGTGATCAGAGTGCAGTAGATAATGTCTGACAGCAGTTTGAAGAGGAAATGGATTCTGTTCTGTTCTTCACTCATCACCTACCTGACAGCTGACACATCACACCTGTTTCTCACCTGCAGGTCAGACAGGAGGAGACACAGAGGATGGAGGGAAGGAGGCAGAAGAGAAGGAAGCAGGAGGGAAGGAGGATGGATCTGTTGGACTGAAAGTTGGACTTCCTGTTGGCGTTATTGTTGCTGCTGTTGTTGTTGTTGTTGGTGTTTTAATCTACAGGACACTTAAACCACAGAGTCAGGGTTCATACCAGCCTCCAGCTGAACAGCAGCCTGTTTGAAATGTGAAAATATTATTTTCACAAGTTATTAAATGTTATTTTTGTTTGGTGCAAACATCGACAAACAGTCCAACAGAGAAACAGAGTCAGGATTCAGGATTCGCCTCCTTGAACTCTCTCAGAGGGCTTCCAGCTGACCTGAGTCTCCTGCTGCTGTTCCAGCTTCTCAGAGCAGAGACAGACGAGGACATCCTGGATTTGTTGTTCAGCATCTTTGTGAACGATTTCATCACGTTGTGTTGAACAGTTTTAAAGATGGATTCATTCCAAAAGAAGATTGAACTAATGTCGTACATTTCCTTCTTTTTCTTTAGTTTGCTTGAATTTCAGACGTGTCCTGTTTCTACTGTATGTGTAGCTGTTAGCTCGTGACCTCTGCTCCTGCTGAGCTGAAGCCTCAGACTCTTTCTGTAGTTTAAATAGACATCTATAATATATATTTGTATATATTAAATTACACGGAGCTTTTATTTATTTCTGTTTATTTATACACTTTTAAAATTATTCCTGGTACAGATTTTATTGTTTTATGTTATTATTGATAAAAAAAATGAGTTGGTTTTTGTATACATGAATTCTCTTTTATAAAAAATATTTTCTAACCTGTATTCCAAAACGTTGGTTCTGTTCGTCTGGACGTAGCTTGTAAATGTCCTGTTTATAAGGTTGGGGAAACCTGCAGTCACTTGGATGAGTGTCGAAACGTTTCTCCCACTGAAAACACCACGTCCAGGTGAACAGAGTCAACTTTTGGAGATTTACTTACCTGGATGATTGAACATGCATCAAGGCCCTTTCTCACCTGTACAGTCTGTTTTTGTTCTGTAAATAAAGTTTCTTAACGTGAATGTTGTTTCCTGTTGCTTCATGAGTAAATCTGAAATGAAACTGAATAATCTGAGCTGGAATCAGTCAAAAGTGAGTTTGTGTGAAATCATCTTTGCTTCTGCTTTTAAAGTGAGTTTTTTTTCCCAACTATCGCCATCTGGTGGCCTTCAGAGAGAATGCAGGCGTCCATGTTTTATGCTGTGTCTACAATGTATCAGTGTGGTGCTATTAGTATAAGGTGGGATGTAGATTTTGTTACATTGTACCTGTGAGCACAAACTACATGCATCAATAGGCAGGTCATACTGTGCTACAAACCCCTCAAAGTGCTTTTAATTAACCGCACATTCATAAAGCAGCTTATTCTGGGCACTTCATCTCCCTCACATACACGACCAACCTAGAATCTTCCACTCCAGAGTAGCTGAGTGCAAACTCCACACAGAAAAAAAGAAGCCCAGCAGGATTTGAACCTAGAACCTTCTTGCTCTGACAGGACAGCAACAACCTGCACCACCTATGGCAGAAACTGGATCTGTGCCAAAGCACCATCTCTCATGGCGCACTCTGACATCTGTATGACCTGTGCTGTTTTCTTTTTCACTCTAGGGAACCTTGGACTTTTGAGTCTTTGTCCTTCGTGGGGTTTACCTGTGCAGGTGAGTTTGATATCAAAATCTTATTAATTTCATACGACAGCTGAGTGCTGTTGGCTGCTCACAAAGAGGATACAGGTCTCCTGTCACCAAACCTCTGCTGTCATGTGGCAAAGCAGATGTTAGTTTTTAGATGTACTCACACACAAACAGTTTGGTGCAATTAAGTTGTGAAGACAAGATTTTTGCCGCACAGCAAGAAGGTCCTGAGTTCAATTCCAACATCAGGCCGGGGTCTTTCTGTGTGGAGTTTGCATGTTCTCCCCGTGTTTGCGTGGGTTCTCTCCGGGTACTCCGGCTTCCTCCCACTGTCCAAAGACATGCAACTTGTGGGGATAGGTTAAGTGGATAATCCAAATTGCCACTAGGTGTGAATGTGCGAATGAATGTGAGTGCGAATGTTTGTCTGTCCTTGTGTGTTAGCCCTGCGACAGACTGGCGACCTGTCCAGGGTGTACCCCGCCTCTCGCCCTATGACAGCTGGGATAGGCTCCAGCGCCCCCCGCGACCCTGAAAAGGACAAGCGGAAGCGAATGGATGGATGGATGGATGGAGACAAGATTTTTCTGTTCATAACTCCGCTGTCACCAGCAGAGGGAGGAGTCGAGGCAACAGCTGATCTAGAGAAATCTTCTCAGGGTAGCAAAATCAAAGTCATTTCTTTACACATATTACAGAATGTAACATCTGCATATGTATCATATACATGGTTAAAATACAGGAAATATACTTGCTGCCTACTTTATGTGAAAAAAAACTTTATTGTTTTCTTTAACACTCATAATTAAACATTTCACTTAAATAAAAAAGGTGAACTGTTTAGCTTATATGATAAATAAACATACAATACAGAAAGCTACACGACATGAGGCGGTTCATTTACAAACACTAGTCTAACTTAAGTTTCACACTCTGTTACACAATACTAACCTGATCTGCTTCTGTTGTTATAGACTGTACGTGGTTCCCACTGGTCTGACATTTCTCACTTTTACAGCTTTCAAACTGTGCTTTACCTTCTTTGTTATCTTTATTTTTTTAGCAAACTATTTTTTATTAACATTCTTTATTAACACAACTGATCTAAAAAAACAAAACAAAACATAAAAACCTACTGGGGAAAAGTTATTTTTTACTGTAAAAACCTCAGCTGTGTTTATTGGTGGTGGTAGGTAACGTCCGTGCTGCATTCACATCATCTAGTAGATCTTCTGAGGGTACTTCATGTAGATTTGGTAACCAGCTACACTGGATCCAGGTTTCAAGCTCAGTTCCTCTCGCACTCAACAATCCTTCTCCTATCGCACTTGGGGCTTTGTACCCAATCTCGGGTGGGGGTGATGATATGTCCCCCCTGACCTGGCGTCCTGACTCCTCCTTGCCGTAGCATTTGTGTTGTACCTCATCAATCTCTAGCTGTGAGAGCAGTTCCTTCTGTCGAATGTTGGAACACTGAGCTACTGGTTGTTTCACCATCCATGTGGATGTTGGGTATCGAAGACCCCATAGGTCCCTCTTCCTGTCCATGTACCTCCTTCTGCTGGGGTTACTTGTGTAGTAGCGTTCCAACAACACCCTGTTTTCATCGCTTGCACACCAATGTCTTCTTGTCCAGTAGCCACTTCTCATCAGGGTGTCCTGGTTCAAATTTGTGAGATGCTTGTTTTAGTGTCACACCAGTCCATGATTTCACTTCTCTAATCATTCCTCACATGCTCCATGATGTCCTCTTATAATAAAACATCAGACTAAACCAAGTCTGCAACTCTTGAGGTCAAAAATGTCCTCCTGTGTCCAAACTATGCTCATAAAGCACGCTGTCACATGCTTTCAATTTTATATAAACCCTCCTACAAAGCATGAATGTTAACAGTAAATGTGCACGACAAACAAATAGAAGCACTCAGAAACCATCTAGATAACTTTTATGTCAAAGGTCATGGAACATAAAATCATTGTGCATCATCTTATAATAAAAACATTTAAAAAGTTTGCTGACTTTATGCAAAAAATAAGGTTTCAAATTCTCCTGCAGATTGAAAATCAAATCAACCTTATGCAAAAGTTCAATAAGGAAGATCTGTAGTTACACATCTGTCTGCTTTCCAGGTGTTGGCACTGCTTTTCAAAATGGTGATAATGTGACAGACATCACATCTTCTTAAGATATCACACACAGAAACAATGAAGGGCAGAAGGTTTGATCATCTTAAAGAACTGAAATAAACTGAATAAAGAGGGCGAGCTGTTAAAGGAGTCCTCTGCGGTTTCTATATTCCAGCTGTGGCCACAGCTGTTTAACCTCTGCATCCTCTATCAGCTGTCCTCCAGATGCATTTTAGGACCTGAGACATACTTCCAGCTTCCAGATATGTAAAGTACATCCTTACCAGAAGCTCGGGTCTCAGAAGGAAACTTACAGTCTGTTTGTTCTACTGTAACATTAAAGGTCAAAGGTCACATGAAAACTGTCATGCATTGGGAAAACTAATGCTCCACTGCTGCCATCTGCTGGTTGCTATCATGAAGTGACTGATCTTCCCATTTACACACAGTGCATATATTCGGCGGCCACTTTATTAGGTATACCTTGCTAGATGGATGGATGGATTGTTGTCACGTTCAAGAAATTACATTAGTTACATGGCACTTTATCCTGCAGGAATCAGCCTCCAGACGACGCTGTGGTTATAAAGTGATGCACACAGTCAGTTAGAATACTTCAAGCAGGCTGTGGTGTTTAAACAATCCTCAGTATGGGGTCCAAAGTGTGCCATTAAAATATCCCCCACTACACCACTGTTCTCCCTTCTGCAGAAGCAACAGGATCATGCTTCTGCAAAACTCCTCTGTGATCTGTGTTGTAACTCTGAACTTATCCATATGATCCTGTTTCTGATTGAATTCTCTAAAAAGTTACATTTTCAACAGATTCTGGTTTATGTGAGTCATCTTCTTCCTTTTCAGAGCAGAATGTCAGGGATATAAAAAGGTTCTCAACTTCACTGGATCCACTTCATCATGTCTGCATGCCAATCGGTAGTGATTTGACACACACGCACAATGACTGATCAATGGTCATGAGAATTTGCACAATTATGATGAAGGAACTGACCTCACAGCCCATTGTTCCTTCAGTGATTCTAGTTTCAGTCATTATGCAAATGTACTGTTTATAAGATTGGGGAAACCTGCAGTCAACTGAGACTGAAGAAGTCACTTGGATGAGTGACAAAACGTTTCTCCCACTGAAAACACCACGTCCAGGATGTATCGTCCAGATGAACAGAATCAACTTAATTATAGAAGTTTGTTTTTACAGTACTCACAGAGAACAGTCACAGAGCAAACATGTTGCTGCAAACACCAAAATGTCTACAAATAATTTATTACAGATTTGTAATAAGATTTGCTTCAACTTTATCTAGTAGCTGAATTTTGTTTAACCCTTTTTTATTCATGGATTTTCAACAATGATTTCCTGAATCTTTCTGTCAAACACTAGTTTAATTTCTCTACACTAGCAGAAAAGCCAAAGACTGTACAAACATGGCTTCTGCCTGACTCAAGGAATTAAGCTTAGACTTTGAATTTGAGAGGATTGTTGTGAAAAACAAAAACACACCATCATTTACCATTGTTCACGTTTTTATTCTGAAAGGCCTGGTGAAGAATTTTCTATTAAGTATGAAAGATAAATTAAATTTTTATGGCACCATCTTCTTCTTCTGCTTCTTTATTAAAGAAAGAAGAATATCTCTCCATTTGAACTTTCTGGCCCTCAGTGGTTGTATGAGATTTCATTTCATTTTCATCTCCTTTGTGAGGAGAACAAACAGAATATAAACCAGTGTGTTTACAGTGAATGTGAGAACCAGTTAGAGAGCAGCAGCTGGATTCCAGTTGTTGGACTGGTGGACGACTGCTGGGCTGAGCAGAGCCTCTCTGTTCTCTTTATATACAGCAAAGTGAAAGAATAAGGACATGTCAGTGAACGCATCACAGTTATAACACAACTTTCTGTTTTGGGTCACATAAATGTTGAACTTTGGACACATTTTCTGCTGCTGCATGAGCAGTACATGACAAGTATCAGATCACACAGCATCTGCAGAGACGAGCAGCGTTGTTTCTGATACGTTTTAACCACAACTTGGCTCGGAGTGAAATCTAAATACTGCTGCACTCACTCTGAACCCTGATGAAGAAAGAAGAGGAGTCCCCGGAGCAGAACCAGGAAACACTGAAGAGATTATATGTCTCAGCTGGCTGGAAACTCCTGTTCCCTTGGAAAGGCTGGAGGAGGCGGCCTGGGAGAGGGAGGTCTGGTCTGTTTTTAGGCTGCTGCCCCACTGACCCGGCTGTGGATAAGCTCACATTTTACTAGAATGAGGATGTGTGCGCACTTTTTTTCCTACTCTCTCACTTTGAACTTGAGTTTGTTTGTTTTAACTTCTTTTCCTTTCTTTTCCTGTTCATAGTAAAGGAAAAGTTCAATTCTGATTAACAGATTTTTCATCTTTGTACTAAAAGATCAACAGCTGTACCTCTGTAGTCTTTGACTGTTATCTTGTGTTCGATGATGATGTCATCCATAAGTGACGTCTCCCCTGTCTGAAACACACACAGAGGACATCGGTGCAGACAGTGCAGTCCTGTCACTGACATAACCTCACAAGTATCAACAACACAAAAATAAATCACATTAATTATAGAAGTTTATTTTTACAGTACTCACAGATTTAATTTAATTTTAATTTAATTTAATTTATTACAGATTTGTAATAAGATTTGCTTCAACTTTATTTAGTCGCTGAATTTTGTTTAACCCTTTTTTATTTATGGATTTTTACTGACTTTTACTGACTGACTTTACTGACTCAAGGAATTAAGCTTAAAGTTTGAATTTGAGAGGACTGTGGTGAAAAAACAAACAAACAAAAACAAACCATCGTTCACTGTAAAGGTCGCCAGAGTTTAAAGAACCGTCTGGATTGTGTAAATCTCACAGTTAAAGCCTGCTTGCTGTGTTTCCTGGGTTTCTGAGCAAAGATGAGAAACCTGCAGTCTGTCCTCTCACTTTCATTCAGGAAGAGCAGAGCAGAGCCAGGAAGAGGAGCTGAGGAAGGCAGGAAGAAGGAGCTTGGCTGAGAACAAGGACTATGTTCAGGTGTGAGCACTACAGCTGCAGCACAGCTGTGGACTCCACCCTGATCATTGTTTGAGTGAGTGAATTTTCTCTGTTTAGTTTGCTATTTAAACATGTTTGAGTGATTTGTTGCCTCTGATTGGCAGCTGAAAACTATGTGAAAAATGATTGCATATTTGATAGTGGATCCTTCTTTAGCCAGGTTTGTCACACAGTTTCTTCTTATTCAGCATTTAAACAGACAGATCTGTGTCTACAGTTTGAAACAACCTCACACTGAAAAAATGTGAAATGTGGAGCACTGCTTTCAAATGAAAAGCCTCATATTTTTACATGTTACGTTATTATTATTATGTGTTTGATCTGGGGTCAGCTGGTACTAGAAATTGGCGATATATATGATTGAATTGAATCGAATTGAATGTATCCTCCCCCAACCTCAGACTTCTGTCATAAACATGTTATAAACATCAATACTAACTTGTACTGGTACCAAGGAGGCTCAGGCATGTCTGTACGTGTCCTGTGGTTAGGTTTAGGCATTCATTTTTAAATGTCAAAGTTAGGGCAAGTGGCTAGGGAATGCATTATGTCAATGAGATGTCCCCACGAAGATAGCAAGACCCGCCGTGTGTGTGTGTGCATGTCTGTGTGCATGTGTTTTTTCTCTTGCTTCATGAGAAGCTTGCAGAGTTTTGCAAGAGTGGCATGCAGTTTCCATGGTGACATTAATGTTTACTTGAATGCTTACGTCAGTTTTGTCTTTTGACCGAAAGACACAAGAGGGGGATTCCTGTAGCAGAGGCTATGTGTGTGTGTGTGTGTGTGTGTGGTGTGTTCTCCTCAAGCCCTGCAGCTGTTAAGATGCCCAGTTCACAAGAAATGTAACACCCTTTGTAAGTCTTTACAGTCCTTTCTAATTACATCTTTGAGTACAAACAGATTTGTTGTTTTATCTGCACATTTATTAATTATGACTCACTAAAACAGAGATCTCTCTCTGGCCACATATTCAAAAAACCTGCTAAGCACTTTTGCATGGAGGATGGAAACAATAACTCACAAAAAACACCATTAAAAAATTAATTCAGATTTTTTTTTGTGATGTACTAAATCTTCTTTAATGTCGTTTTAAAAAGGAAATAAGTGAAATGATTCAAAATCAAATTTGGGATCATATTTTTTTTATCTTTGCAATGAAAATTTCTTTACTCCTTCTGTCTTTGCAGTTTACTTTCATTTTACTGGTTCTGCTGAGTCACTGGCCATTCCAGCAGAAACCTGTCATAAAGTCTCTGGTTCCTTTTTGCTGTGTGCGTCTTGTTCCTGCCCATCACTTGTTATTTATCCTTGTAAAGAATAAGAAGTGACACTGGAGCGACACAGAGCCCTTATCCTCACAGTGCAGCGGTGGATTCAGCCTGTTTAAGGTAACTAACAATGCTAATGCTGTCAGACACTGAGGCCTGTTGCATGCACACACAGTGTTCGAGCAATGGCTGCAGCCCACAGCCTTTAAAATAGTGATTAAAATCCTGTCTGTAAGCAAAGTGTCATCAGACACTAATCTTTCAAACACTTGAGATTAAACTGAACTGACAGCGAATCGTTCCTTGTATTACTGCACAAGGGGAAGACTGGAGATGACAATAATGATTTAATGAATTTTGTTTTCATTACACGAGTGCACACTTTCATTCTGAATGTAAAGTAAATGACCTGTGTAGTTTTAGGAAATTGTATCAGACCAGCACACAACAAACATGACAACAAATGAGAAGAATTTAGAAGCTCACAAGTTTTTCTTTCTTAAAGAACAGGCTCTGCTAATACTAGTGTGTGTCTGTGTGTGTTTTTGTGGGTTGTCTGTTCACATGTCTTAACTAGATTATTTCCCATTTAAAGAAACAAACAAAAGAACAACATGCATTAAATTATTTCATTGACCCATAGTTCTCACTTTGCAAAGGCAGTCTGATTAAAGTGTTTGTTTACATGTGAACAACGTTAAAATACGTCTGTTAACAGTTATGTTTTTACAATCTCAACCTGATCACCATCACCATCACCATGACTGCACTCCATCATACAGCTCCAACCTCTTCATCAAGTTTGCGGACGACACAACGGTGGTGGGTCTCATTAGCAACAGGGATGAGACCGACTACAGAAGTGAGGTGAGACGCCTGGCCACGTGGTGTGCTGACAACAATCTCTCTCTGAATGTGGAGAAGACGAAGGAGATTGTCGTGGACTTCAGGAGAATGCACACCCAACATGCTCCTCTGACCATTGACGGAGCGTCTGTGGAGAGAGTGAGCAGCACCAAGTTCTTGGGTGTGCACATCACAGAGGATCTCTCCTGGACGTACAACACCACAGCACTGGCCAAGAAATCACAGCAGCGTCTCTTCTTTCTCCGCAAACTAAGAAGAGCAGGAGCACCAGCCCCCATCATGTACACTTTCTACAGAGGCACCATCGAGAGCATCCTGTCGAGCTGCATCACTGTGTGGTTTGGAACCTGCAATGCGTCCTGTCATAGAACCCTCCAACGCATAGTGAGAGCTGCAGAGAGGATCATTGGTGTCTCTCTCCCCTCCCTCCAGGACATTTACAGCACCCGTCTCACTAAAAAAGCCCTTTGCATAGCGGCTGATCCCACACACCCAATGCAAAGCTTCTTCAAGCTGCTGCCGTCGGGGAGGAGACTGCGGAGTCTCCAGGCCAGGACCAGCAGGCTGAAGGACAGCTTCATCCATCAGGCTGTCAGGAAGCTTAACTCCCTCCCGATTCTGCCCCCTCTCCCCTCTCTCCTCCACGGTCTCACTGAACTCTGTCACACACACTCACACACACACACTCTCTGACTCACTCACTGGCCTGCACCAGTTACCAGTCACTTTGTGGAGCATTGGACTGCCATTACCTCATAAGACTTTGTTGTTATACTATCTCTTACCGTATATTACTAAATCTCCATTTGCACTATTTGCCTATTTGCACTACTCTGCCTGGTTTACACTCAATGTCACTTACCCATTATATTGTATATTATATAGCTTTCTTGTTATATGTAAAATTGTATTTATTTAAATTTTTACTTTTTAATTATTTTACTTGCATTTTTTAATCACTTTTATATTTAAATATATTTAAATGTTCATTTGCTATTTATCTAGGGATTGAAGAGTAACGCAATTTCTATTCTCCGTATGTCCTGTACATGTGGAAGAATCGACAAATAAAGTTGACTTTGACTTTTGACTTGACTTTGATCCAGCAGGAGGATCAGTGAGTCCTGAGGCTGTGCTACCAACCAGGATTTCATCTGATCCAGGTAACTTCAGGGTCTCTGTACTGCTGGGGTAAATCACCACGGTAACTTAATCAGATTGGAGATCAACAATACTGTAGTTTAGCTTTTTCTCTCACGCTGCTGATTTTGTATAAAATACACAACATATATTTTAACTTTATTTACTCAGTAAACCCTGGTTAAACTTAACAAACTGAGCTTTGTGTGACTGCTTATTCTGAACAACAGTGTTGGGGTAAGATACTCTGGGTGTGCTGAACTCACTACAGACTTTACCTCAGATGTGTAACTTCTGACTCATAAATATATGTTTCAATCTATGCAGTGTTTCAAAATTCAAATCAATTTGACCACAAGCAAAACCATTGTACTGATTTCTAAGTAATTTACACACAATTTACTGTCTGTTTCACAAGTCTGATCCTCATTTTGCTTCCTGTGAGCACACATGTCTAAAAATATGTGTACTATTTTTAACTGCCCAAGACGCAGAGATCTATGGGGCGCTGTTTGTAAAGTGAGATATGCTGAAATTAACTGAAAATGTTTTCCACATTTAGCTCAAAAACCTACAAAAAATGTTTTTTTTAGTCATTTTTACAACATTTAGTAAAGTATTTGTAACTTTTCATATTTAAAACACAATTTTAAATGTGAAATCTAAATATTAAATTTTAAATCTAAATGTTAAACGTGGTCAGGTTGTGTCTGCTCTCCCCGTCACTTGTCACCACCATGAGCTGCTTCACTTCTTGCCTACAAGCATGTCCAGTGATTTAGCTGCATAGATAACATAGCTTCACAGCTGACCTTGGCATCATCCACCAGAAGGGGAGTCCTGCCATACTCAGATTCATACCCTGGCCTGGGAGACTAGGTCTCGTCAGATAGGGAGAAGCCAAGGTTCGCTCCACAAGAGGGGCATAATCTCCGCTAACCAATGGGACCTCGTCACTCTGGTTAGAGTGGGAGAAATTAAGGCCAGTGGAGGAAACGCATAAAGCAGAGCATGTGGCCAATTGTGAGCTAATGCATCTACCTCTAGCAGAGCCTCCTGGTCCCTCGGGGAGAAATACAGTGGACACTGAGCGTTCTCCATTGAGGCAAACAGGTTGACCTGTGACTGGCCAAAGCGGGTCCAGATTTGGGTCACCACATGTGGGTGCAGGGTCCAGTCCCCGTACTGCGGTTCCCCTTGGACATTAAGTCTGCTCTCAAGTTCAGAGCTCCTGGAATGTGAATATCGCTCAATGACAACAGAGTGATGCTGCCTGCTCCACATGATCAGTCTGCGAGCCAGCATGTGCAAAGGAAGGGACCGTATCCCGCTCTGTCTGTTGATGTACGCCACAACAGTGGTGTTGTCTGTTCTGATCAGAACATGGCAGTTTCTTTAATGGGAAGAAAGTGTCTCAGTGCTAGAAATGCTACTAGCAATTCTAGCCAGTTTATGTGAGCACCCCCAGTTGCCGCTGTGGCACCCCAGCCCGTGAGACTCGCGTGCGTGGTCACCACCTTTCTGGCTGTGACAGCCCCCAGTGACACCCCCTGAGTGAGAAATCTGGGATTTCTCCAACAGTGGAGTGAACTGTTTCTCCAACAGTGGAGTGCCACAGCACAGTCTGCTGTGACTCTGATATGGCGGTGAATATGGTGCTTTCGATTCAGTCTCAGTGATGCTACCCATGGCTGAAACTCCCTCATATGCAGTCTGCCAAGTGGAATGACCGCTAGTGAAGACGCCATTAATCCCAGCATCTGCAGAAGTCTTCTGAATGGGAGATATCTTCCCACCTGAAAAATGCCGGCATGTGTGCATTTTTTAAATTCTGTCCACAGAGAGAGTCACTCTGTACAAGGTGGAGTTTAGAGTTATTCCTATGAAAGAGACGGTCCCAAAAAGGCCAGCGGGGTCAATGCTTTCATCCAGAATGCCAGTTCAACCATCTTGCCCTCTCCTGTAGGACAATGATGCTGAGAGCTCTGCCCGCCGCTTGTACTGCTGCTCTAGTGAGGTGGAGACACTGGTCCGTAACGACGGCCAGCTCTTCCCACGGCTTGCTAGCATCCGAGTTTGCAGCAGTCTGGTCCTGGAGCTCCGCCAAGTAGGCTAGCAGGAGCGAAGGGGCGAAGGGATGGACCAGATGACATGGAAAGTTTCTAGTTTGGGTGGAGATGAGATGCAACCAGATTCTCCACTGTGGGAATTTGGTAGATGCCCTTCTCTTTCATTCCAGCGCAGTCAAACGCCGCTGCTCCCTGCACGGGGTTGGGTGACGAAACCCCGTCACATGCTGCTGCTTTGCCCAGCAGCATGTGACCTCGTCCACGCATTCAGGGAAAAGCGGTAGTACCTGCTTAGTAGTGCGCTGTGCTTTGGGGAGCCTTTTACCCTCGTATCGTGATGTGGAGTTCTCCATTGTCACAGTGGGCCATGGGATTGCCAGCTTTTCAGCTGCCCATTTTGCAACATCAAATAACTCTATGCCGCGGGACTATGTGCCGGGGTTATCACAGTCGGGCCCTTGTGTCGCAGAATTCCAAACAGAGGGGGCAAAGAAAACGTTGTCATCCTCGTCTGAGATGAGATGTTCCGACGCTCCCTCAGAGGTTTCCCTGAGTAGCTCGTCATGAACCTGAATGGAATCCGATAACATAGCTTCGCAGCTGATCTCGGCATCGTCCACCAGTGGGAGGACAATATCCATCTCATCCCCACAGCTGGTGCCTGGTGTGGCTGACTCAGGGTGCCTCATTGGTGGGCTGATTTGAGATAGCTTTGGGTCCTTCTTTGACAGGCTAGCCTGACGGGCTAACCTTCAGCAAAGGCTTTTTAGGGTGTGTTCACATGAACCCAGTGTGGAAATAGCCACTTGGGCGTGTTGCAGCCCGAGGCACATCACACAAGCGTCATGTGTATCTGAACCTGAGATTTTGCAACCGCAGGGGCAAATTCTGGGCAGCGGTTTGCAGTCTGCCATATTAAGGAAGTTTGGTGTAGCTAGCTTGGAATGGCTGGACAGCTGACGCTGATCTTTTTTCTTCTCTCGGTTGGGTAGCTATGGTGAGCTAGTATGACCTAGCTGACCTAGAGCGTTCCCCATAGTGAGACACCGAAACGAGTGTTTGAAAGAGAACGGACCCTCCGATGTTTTCAGCCAAATCGCTGGATGTGCAGAAGTGAAGCAGCTCATGACGGTGAGAAGTGACCATCAGGGGAGAGCAGACACAATCTGACCACTACCAGCACACTTTTGCACCGGAGGATTTAGTAAAGCTTTTATTTAGGTATTTCCGTTGATCCGTACAATAAATTTTCATGTTAGCTAAATATTTAGTTTCCTGTAACATTTACATTTAATATTTAAATTTAAATATGACATTTAGATTTAAGATTTAGCATTTAGATTTAAATATAATATTTAGATTTAATATTTAGATTTAACATTTAACATTTAGATTTAACATTTAAAATTGTGTTTTAAATATGAAATGTTGTAAAAACTGCCCCGAAAAAATGTTTTTGTAGGGCTTTCAGTTAAATGTGGAAAAATGTTGCCGTTAATTTCAGGATGTTTCACTTTACAAACGGTGCCCCATAGAGATCACGTCACATGCCCACATTTATGCTACTGTTAGCACTTTGTGCTCTCATCTAACATGTGATATCCTGTCATATCAGGTAATTCCTTCACACATTTGCTGAACATAAACATTTTGGAGGGTAAATAATCACTATTCACTGTTAGACATACACATTTGTAAATCTTAGTTTATGTTTGTGGATCATATCAGAAGCTTTGGTAACATAAACATCTTGTGTATTTTCAGTCGACTCAGCTTCTCTTTTAAACTATGTAACACTCTGAATTTGGGATCTGCAGGACAACCTGAGATGGATACTTGCAAATCTGTGATATTCTGCTGGATTCTGCTCGTCTGCTTTTCACCGGCTGAATATGCAGGTGAGACCAGCAGGTATCACTGTGTCTACTACTGGGAACTGAATTGCTTTCATTGTCACTTATATATATACAATTTAGATTATTAAATTCAAAATAATTAAAAAGCTCATTTACACCATGTTCCCCCCTTATAGCACTTTTTGGTCTGCTGATAGAAGGAGGGACAGAGGGAAGTACTGAATAGTTGTTGGTGAGCAGGAATATTTCATGGGATGTTGACATAGCAACTTTTCCCGTATTTATCTCACACACATATTATGTGAGAATTGTAAAGAATGACCAAGAGGTAACAAAAATAGTACCAATAATCTTGATAATGATGATAATAAAGACAGGTTTGTGCGTATGTGCTGTTGGGCCAATGAGACTCACTGATGAGATAAAGTTAAATTGTGATTTTTTTTTTTTGTGACATTTACTTATTTAAAGTGTAATAACTTATTTTCAAATCGTCTTTAATACATGTAAGTTCCTACAGCTGTGCTTGATGCAGGAGTAGCAATAAGTCAAAGAAGCTGTCCACCTTTATAGTACCCCGACTTACAAAATTAATACGTTCCTGGGGGTCTTTCGTATGTCGAAGCACCCATCGCGCCTTTTGAATGAACTATAGGCTAATTGCTAACGGCAACAACAATACGTCGTTCAAGTGGAACAGCAAAGCCAAGGGGTTGTCACATGATTCTGAAGGCACTTACAGTCATTTTATAATGACTGTAAGTACATTTATCTTTTTCCACACACTCACAGCTCCAGCAGACTGTGAATGCTAGTTGTTGATATAGATATAGATATATAGATATAGATTTGTTATTCCCAGAAGTTTGCAGCTCTAATGTGGATAAAATTCCCCTCAGGTGAAAATAGTGGACACATATTAGCATTAAGGACGTGTCTTAAATGTAATTAATCAGTTTGTATAGTTATGGTAAGCAACTCTCTGCCTACACTCTTATAAATGTGATTAAAGTGAATTATTTTTGGCTCTAATTAGTAAACACAGAGTGAGTCTGCTGCTCGAAAAGAGCAGGGAGGGAACTGTGGCTCAGGTTTAAGGTTCAACCATCATCAACCAGAGCACAGTAGTCTCTGATCATCTTCCTGATTGGCTGCTGTACCAGTCAAGAGTTTAAACTTTGACCTTTAACCTCTCTGCTCTGTGTTGTTTCCTCTTTCAGACCAGAAGACGATCACAGCTGAGTCTGGACAGAACGTCACTCTGACATGTCGAGCTCCAAACAACAACATCATTGTTGTTCTAGAGTGGAGCAGAGCTGATCTGGAGCCAGATTATGTCCTCCTGTACCGGGATGAGCAGTTTGTTCCAGACAACCAGCATCCTTCTTTTAAGAACCGGGTGGATCTGCAGGACAGACAGATGAAGGATGGAGACGTGTCTTTGATTCTGAAGAATGTGACGACTGCTGATAGTGGAACATATGAGTGTCGTGTCTTCGTGAGAGGAGCAAACCACAGGAAGAGAGCTCATCTGAAGACTAAGCCAATCACCACCATCAGCTTAAATGTTTCTCCAGGTGAGTGGTGAAAAGAGGTGAAGCTGCTTCCTGGTTGTTGATGTTTGTTTCTAAAGATGTTGTTGATGAGACTTTGTAGAAAGCAGCTGGTCTGAGTGATGTGATCAGAGTGCAGTAGATAATGTCTGACAGCAGTTTGAAGAGGAAATGGATTCTGTTCTGTTCTTCACTCATCACCTACCTGACAGCTGACACCTCACACCTGTTTCTCACCTGCAGGTCAGCCAGGAGGACACACAGAGGATGGAGGGAAGAAGGATGGAGGGAAGGAGGATGGAGGGAAGGAGGATGGATCTGTTGGACTGATAGTCGGTCTGTCTATTTGCGCTGTGCTTCTTGTTGCTGCTGTTGTTGTTTTTTTGATCTACAGAAAACATAAACAACAACAGAATAAGGATTCCTACCAGCCTCCTCGAGCTGAACAGCAGCCTGTTTGAAATGTGTCAGAGCTTCTTTTTTTCCTCATCTGAGTCTCTTGCTTCTCTTCCAGCTTCTCCAAGGTGACACTGAGCATTCAGGTTATAATAATAGTTTTAATAATCAGAATCAGAATCGTGTTTATTGGCCAAGTATGCAGACACATACAAGGAATTTGGTTCTGGTAGATGGTGGCTCTCAAGCACAGCAATGTAAATCACACACACACACACACACACACACACACACACACACACGCACGCACGCACACACACACACACACACACACACACTATGTGCGTCTATATATACACTACACATGCATACACATACATACACAAAGCTGTGTAAACCAACTATAAATAACTCATCTAAACTTATATACATAAAATACAGAAATGAAATGAGGTGGAATGAATACTACAGAATGTACATAATAAACAGAAACAAGAAAAGTGCGAGAGAGCGCAGTACCGAGGCTGCCATCCACGGCGCCATCTTGAATGACCAATAATAATAGTTTTTAAGAAGTAGAAAACTGTCCCAAAGTTAAAGTTGAGCCTTTAGCTCCTCACTCGCTCATCGACCTCCATGAACACCAGCTGAAGTCTTCATAAGTAGTTTAGTTTATCAGACTAAACTTGTCTTTATACTGTGAGCTGTAGCTGCTACTTCCTGCTCTCGACCTCCTGCTGAGCTAATATCAAACTACCTGCTGCTTCACTTTAAACACATAAAACACTCATGTTTATATCACAGAAGCTTCTAATGTTTATTATATTTAGCTTTAAGCACTGCACACTTTTTTACTTTATTATTGCACACTGTATGTAATATATTTATTTCTATGAGCAGGAATCTTGTTTCGTTTTCTTTCTGTAACAATAAATCTGTTTTCATCAGAAACTTCCTGACCTGTTGACTCATTTCATGCAGTTTTCAGGGATTTTCTGTTTATAATGTTTTTTTTATATAAAAGAGCCTTCAGATGGTTGTTGTTTTCTGGTGCTTCATGAATAATCTTGAACTGAAGCTGAATAATTTGAGCTGGACTCAAACAAACCTCACTGAGCAGATGTGTAAACTGGATCTAACTCCACTTTCTCTGGTTGGTTAACCAGCAGCTGCTTATCACAGGATTGGCTCAGCTGCTCCAGCCTGATGACCGTGACTCTCTGAGCAGCACAACAGGACTTTACAGTGTTTCCTGTTTCCTTTGAACACTCATCAAAGTGTGGTTGTATGAGGGTAACATCATGAGGAGAACAAACAGAATATAAACCAGTGTGTTTACAGTGAATATGTCAGGTCTGAGCTGCTGTGTGGACCAGTTAGAGAGCAGCAGCTGGAAACAGTCGTCTGAAAACAGATTTATCATCTAAAAGAAGAGCAGCGTCTTTTACTGTAAGCTTCTCTTTAGTGACGATGTCATCCATAACTAATGTCTCTGCAGGATCACTGTCTGCACGGTAAAACGCAAAATGCAGGCAAAATAAATCACATATGGATTTTTTTTACTATTCAAAGAGAACATTTACAGCATAAAAACATCAGGTTGTTGCTGCAGATAACAAAACGTCTACAAATAATTTATTATAATTGATAAAGAACAGATTTGTTGAAACTTTAGTAGCTGAACTGGGAAAGAATGTTGATCCCTTTTGTAATTCAGGGATTTAAAACAATGATTTCCTGACTCTGTCTGTCTGAAATGTAACACTAGTTACATTTCATGCAAAAACTGTTAGGTCAAAGTGGAAGGCAAGGACTGTACAAACATGGCTTGTGCTTGGCCTGACTCATAGAATTAAACTTAGAGTTTGAATGTGAGAGGACTGTTGTGAAAAAAACAACAACAATTCACTCTAAAGGTCGCCCAGCAAAACATGATAACAACATAATGACTTGTGATCATTTGTCAAGGTTTTCAGAGTTTAAAGGACAGTCTGGATTCTGTTAATCTGACAGTTACAGCCTGCAGTGGATTTGATTTGTTTGGATTTTGGATCTGAGCAAAGATGAGAAAACTGCAGTCTGTCCTCGTGGAGTTTCTTACTTTGATTCAATGAGAAGAGCAGAGCCAGGAAGGAAGAGCCTGGCTTAGAACAAGGACTATGTTCAGGTGTGAACTACACTACAGTAGTGATGGTAAATTTGATTCTTTTTACTGAATGGAGTTTTAATGAGTCACTCACCAAAGTGAATCGGATTTTTGAGTCATTTGATTCACTGAGTCAGTTGACCAGAGAGTTAAAAAAAAAAGTACATTTTCACTCAAACTTAATTTGTTTCTCTTTTCATGTATATCCTACTGCTAAGATGAATGATTCTAAAAAAAAAAAACCCCAACTATTTTATAGAGCAAAAAAGAGCAAAAACATTTCTAAAATTAAGCAATTTCCTATCAAAATTGCTTAATAAACATTATTTTGTTTATTTTTTTTATTAGTATTCTCCTTAAATGTGTTAAATATATATTTTCTCATCTAAATGTCCACTGAAATGTGCGCCAGGGGGCGGTAATGCGCCTTAACATTGGTTGCCAACCAAGAAGAATAAGAAGCTGTGAGCCAGGAGGGAGGGGGTGAGTGAGTGAGTGTCACTACCCGATCCGTACCGGAAACCCGATCGGTACCCCGCATGCGCAAATCTTACGTCACTTCCTCTCTTTGCCAACATTGCGACATTCAATATATTTGAATGATGCGGTTAGCGCCCAGTTAGCTCCTAGCATTTCTCAACAGCTCTGCCTCCTTTTCGACTGCCCGGGACATTTAAACAATGGATAATCCGTATACAAAGAAATTCATGCTTTTCTCCTCAACAGAGAGTGTCCCCCGATTGAGCAACAGCGCCGTAAAATAAGAAGAATGGCGCCTAATTACAGAGTTAATAATGCAGACTTTGTAATATCTCACGTGTAGATTCATCAGCCAGATCAAGTGTTTACTGGCAATTGACAGTGATAGCGCACATCATCATCACTATTCCAACAATCCTCTCCTCACAGACAAGCATAAACACACTCGACTATCGCTAAATCAGATTTAACACACGTTTGTAATGACGCTAATTCAGTTTATAATAGGGTTTATTCGCTCGGTCAGCAGATGGCGGTATCCTCGTACACTGGGGAGTAAACTGCCATTAAACGAACAGAAGAAGAAGAAAACATCTGCACATGCGCGGTACGGATCGGGTAGACCCGATTTGTACGGTCAGACTTTACACATGCGCAGTAAGGATTGGAGAGTCCTGATCCGTAACTATCTTTTTATTTTTCGTTTTTGTCTACATTGTACTGAAATGCTTCATTATTGCAAAGATTTTAAGATATACTTGTTATTCTTAACATCTTAACAGATACTCTGGGCTGTAACTATCGTAAAACACTACGACCGGAAGTAGAAACCTTTCGCGCATGCGGGGTACCGATCGGGTTTCCGGTACGGATCGGGTAGTGACAGGGAGCATTCGTTCGCTCTATAGTAGCGGCCGCCATTAGCCGGAAACTGGAGCTTGGCTGTGCCGCGCTATGAATTCTGGGATATGGTGGGCCACGAAGGACACACCCGACCCATCCTTCAAATTCAGGGAAAAGGAGGACGCATTTGTCGGCTGCATTCGGAGGAGTCTATGAATTTGGACAGCCTTCGGCGCGTCGCTGTGACGTAATCGGTCTACAAATGCGGCCTCAGGAGGATGCAGCCCATGAATTTGGACACGACCTATGATTCAGCACAGGAGGGAGGGGGTGAGTAGCTCAAATGTGTTGTTAGCATGTTAGCAGAGCGATGCTACTGTGAACGGAGGAGCTATTTTCTTGATGTGAGCTTCTACTCAGGGTTTTTTCTTCCAGTTCAGAGCAGAAATTTTTTGTTAAGATACTGGATGTTGTGTTTTTTCTCCACAATTTTAATTATAAGCTAGATACATTGCTGCTAACAGTAACAGGGATGAGTCAGTGAGTCCGTTGGGCTTGTGAATCATGATTCATTAGTCAGTAAAGTGATTCTCGAGTATTGAACGATTCAATTCAACAGACAGATCTGTGTCTACAGTTTGAAACAACTCATATCCAAAAAATGTGAAATGTGGAGCACTGCTTTCAAATGAAAAAGGTGGAAAACAATAACTCACTAAAAACCCCATTCAAAAAAGTAAAATTCTGATATTTTTCAGGATTTTCAAAATGTTTTTTAATGTAGTTTTAAAAATAAGTAAACTTCAAAATCAAATTAGGGATCATATTTTTATGTTATCAATAAAAATTTACTTTGCAGTTTACTTTCCTTTTATTGGTTCTGCTGAGGATGTTCCAGTAGAAACAACCTGACGGAGGAATGTGAGCTATGCAGTGATGTAAGGAGCTCTCTGATTGGTTAGAGAGAAAGCGCGTCACCAGAGTTACTTTAGGCTCTGGTTTCTTGTTGCGCTGCAGAGTACAGGCTGTTGTTTCTGCACGTGGCGTGTTATTCACACTTGTAAAATCTTCAGCTGTGACATATGAAGAATAAGACGTGACAGTAGAGCGACACAGAGTCTTTATCCTCACAGTGCAGCGGTGGATTCAGCCTGTTTAAGGTAACTAACAATGCTAATGCTGTCAGACAGCACTGAGCTGTTACATTCATACACAGTGTCTTTAAAATAGTGATTAAAACGCTGCCTGTAAACAAAGTGCCATCAGACAGGATGTCATCACTAAACTTTCAAACACATCAGATTAAAATGAGCTGACAGCAAATCGTTCCTTGTATTACTGCACAAGGAAAAGACTGGAGATGACAAAAATGATTTAATGGATTTTGTTTTCATTACATGTGTGCACTCATTCATTCTGAATGTAAAGTAGTGTGTAGTGTAGTTTTAGAAAATGTAACAGACCAGCACACAACAAATGAGACAACAAGCAAGAAGGATTTAGAAGTTCACAAGTGTTTCTTTCTTAAAGAACAGGCTCTGGTAATACGTGCAGCAATGGCACGGTTGTAAGGTTTATCTAGGCACAAACCTATTGCTGGAACAGCCGAGACAATTCTACTGCAACTAGCAAAGCACTGGACACAGGCATATATGCGAACAAAGAGTACCAGTGTGTGTGTGTGTGTGAGTGTGTGTGTGTGTGTGTCTGTGAACAACTACTAAGGATGAGACATTCTATACATCCATCCATTCACTTCCGCCTATCCTTTCCTGGGTCGCTGGAGCCTATCCCAGCTGTCATAGGGCGAGATGCACAGAGACATAGACAACCATTTGCACTCACAGATTCACACCTATGGGCAATTTAGATTAATCAATTAACCTATCCCCCACTGCATGTCATTGGACTGTGGGAGGAAGCCGGGAAGAACCCCCGCAAACATGGTGAGAACATGCAAACTCCACACAGAAAGACCCCGGCTTGATGGTGGAATTGAACTCAGGACCTTCTTGCTGTGCGACAACAGTAAAGACCGTGCTGCCCTGAGACATTCTATCAATATGCAATAGATTATATACCTCTAAGCATATATGATAATGATAATAATAATGGATTGCATTTATATAGCGCTTTTCAAGACCCTCAAAGCACTTTACAATTCCACTATTCATTCACTCTCACATTCACACACTGGTGGAGGCAGCTACAGTTGTAGCCACAGCTGCCCTGGGGCAGACTGACAGAAGCGAGGCTGCCATATCGCACCTTTGGCCCCTCTGGCCAACACCAGTAGGCGGTAGGCGAAGTGTCTTGCCCAAGGACACAACGACCAGGATAGCGAGAGCAACCTCCCATTTACAGATGAGCTTCCCAACTGCCAAACCAAACAGTATTATATGTTTCTAAGTATAAATGACAACCCAAAAATATAACCCTGACAACGATCACCTCCGGGTTTCAGCCATGACCTAGGTTGCAGCAAGAGCATTTGACTTGATTATCAAAGTGCTCTCCTAGGAGTAGACAGGCTGAGAAGTTCAGTTAAATAGCAATATTATTTACGATTTTGAATGTAAGCAATAAAATCTTAAAATCAGTCCGATTTTTGATGGGCAGCAAGGATCGGGGTAATAGAATCAAACCTTGTAGTACCAGCTAAAAGGCGCGCCGCTGCATTTTGGACAAGTTGTAGTTTATGAAGAAGGGAGGACTGGAGGCCCAGGTAAAGGGAGTTGCAGTAGTCTAATTTTGAAATAACAAAGGCATGGATAAGTTCTTCAAGATCCATTCGCAGTATGTAATGCTTAACCTTAGAGTGCAGCCTCGTACAACATCAAGTCTTACATGGACCGGCAGCCATTTTTTTTTTTTACTGTGTAAGCACTTTCTTACTACAAGACTGACTCTCATGTGCCTTTATCTAAGTGTCATTAACCTGACAGTCACACTTTCACACTCAGGTGGATCCATCAGGTCCAACTCACAGTTCCGTTTCTTGTCCTTGCAGATTAAAGGTGTCAGGAATCAAACTGCTGTCCTGATCTAATCAGTAGACGACCCTCCTGAGCCACAGCTGCTCACAGGACAATCATCAGACCTAAAAGGAAAAACTATATATATAGTATATAGTATTTCACTGTAGTAAAATACAATAAATAATAACTAAGAATGGAGGGGCCTATGGAGATTGGACATCTGCCGAAGTATTGAACAGAAGAACAAAATATTGCACAAAAGCAAGAAAGCAGCAACATATTGCTTGTATGATTGTATGGGAGAGATCTGCTCACACTCTTAATTTGCATTAATTGTTCTGACAGCCCACAGGAAGAAGCTGCTCTTTAGTCTGTTGGTTTTGCACCTGATGGATCTGAACCCTTTTCCAGAGGGCAGGATGTTGAATGGGTGGTGGTTAGGATGAAGGTGCTCTTTCATAATCGCCCTGGATCTGGAGAGACATCTAGAGCTGGAAATGGAGTCCAGGGAGGAGAGCGGACAGCCGATCACCTTCTCTGCAGTTTTGATGACCCTCTAGAGTCTCTTCTTATTGGCTGTTGTACAATCAGCGTACCGCACAGGGATGGCGTGCACCAGCACACTCTGGATTGTGGCACGATAGAAGGACACTAGTAGGTCAGTCTGCAGCCTGTTCCATCTCTGAACCCTCATGAAATGGAGGCGCTGCAGAGCTTTCTTCAACAGGGCTGATGCAAGATCAATTATTAAACTGTACAAAAAGTCAACAAGTCATCTTTAGAGAGCAGATATTAAATCTTTGGGTCTTGAAATTAGCAGAAAGGAATTCACTTTATTACTCAGCAGCCATCTTTTTATCAGACATGAAGAGACTGTTTGTTCCCTGACAATCGTTCAGCAGGATTAAAGCAAGGAGACACAGAGATTTGCACATATGTGAAGGCACTACTGATTTTGGCTTAAACAGGAGCTACATTTGCTCCCATCCCCTCATGAAGAGAAGAATCAGGAAAGAATTTTACTTATAAAATTGTAAAAACCAGTTTCTTCATTTTTAGAAAGATTAAGATGTGAAATTAAAAGAAAAGGTGAAATGACCCAGTGTTAAATTTACCTCTGTCCCAACTGCGTTGATAGATTTTTAAATGTTTTATCAAATAGAAATGAGTTTGTTATTGAAAACACTGAAAATGTTTCTCTGTTAATTTTCTTGTTGAAGTGAATGACCAAATAACAGATTTTAGTTTTTATTACAGTTTTAGAAAGTTTGCCAATGTTTTTGAAGATGCGGTTTGTAAAATATAGATTATTAATATCTACATATATTTCGATCTATTTGTGTTATACAAAAATGACTTGCATAGAAAAACATACAAAAAATGTTTTTGTGAATTTGTGTGAATGAGGTAAGTTGAATAGTGTATGAAAGCAACATATAGAACCAGTTCATTTACAGAGTTCGTATCAACTAGATCAAGTAGACGTCAAAGGCAGGACGTATCTTGGTTTAGTGACTTTGTCCCTGAGAGTTCATGAAACTTGACAGCTGTACAGAAATTTGGCACTTTTCTAAGCACGACACAAAGTAAAGTGCACACAATCAGAGCGAATAATGCTGCTGCTGTCAGGCCAATTACAATAATCTTCCAGTCCTTTCTCTCTTCTTGTGGTGGTGAAGTTGGTCTCTGGGATGTGAGTTGATCAGCAGCTGCTGTAAAAGACATTAACATATTTACTTGTGCAGAAATAAAATAAGAACCATCAGGATGTTTGACATGAACAACTGTTGAAATCTCCCAATTCTTTGAATCTTTGGGCTGAAGGAAGGACAATACTCGGTGTATTTATGCTCAATCAACAATCATTTATTTCCATACAATTCAACACTTAAGAGCATAAGGATGATGGGGGACATGCCTGAAGAGGGTCACAGCAAGTCTCAAAATGGTGACGGGTTGCTCAGCTTTTTATAGTCTCTAGTGGCCCCCACCTAGTCGTAAAAGACCAAACATTAACATTCTTTCTCTCTTACGGCGCCTAAGTTATGACCTCAGCAGTTGTTCCTCTGCTTTCTGTAAGGTGGGGGTGTGGAATGTGGTCTGTCTATCTCCCCTGTCTTAGACACAGAGTCTCCTGCTTACAACCTTTCTCTTCATGATTCAACAATTAAGCATGTAATACATTCACAGCAGATCAAGGATACAGAGTGATGCACACTTATCTAATAAACTAATCAGTGAATATGTTCTTTTAACTCAAAAGTATAATGAGAACTAAACTACATACAGATCACACACTCTATATTAAAGGGTATACTATGATCTACAGCAGTATCATCCTTCAACTACTTTGATTACATATATAAGGTAACATATAATAACAGAATAATATCACACAACACATCATGTTTTTCAGTCATAAATCATAAACATGGCAAATAAAAGTTTAACAGACCATAAATATAAAAGTGATTGTTCAGTTTTGACTTGTTAAAACTTACCAGTGACGTTGAGTCTGCAGCTCGCAGAGCTGAAGCCATAATCTGTGTTTACTTGACACTTGTATTGACCAGAGTCCTCAGTCCTGAGTCTGCACAGCTGGAGTCTGATTCGTCCTTCTCTGAGGGCGTCTTTGTCACCCTGAACTCGTCCTGAAAACTTTTCATCCTGAGACTCTGAGACTTCAGCACCATTGTGGACATGATACAGAACTGAGAGTTTATCATCAGTTATCAGTTCACAGTAGATGTTTAGATATGTGGGGGATCTGCCTGTTTCTACTGTGAACGTCCACTCCAGTGTGATGTTGTGGTTCTCCTCTGCCTGACAGGAGGTCTGAGTCACATTCACTACAAATGATCCTGTTGAGGAGACAGAGAGAGAGAGGAGCAGACACTCTGAGAACTGGAACAAACCTGTTGTTGTGGTTTTAATTTGGAGTTCATGAAGTGAACTGTAACTAACCAGAGACACACGAGGTGAGGATGAGGACCAGCGAGATCCTGCAGATCATCTTCTCCCTGTGAGGAGAAAGAGGTGAAGAGTCATGAACACATGAGGTCAAAGTTCAGTTACAACAGGAACAAAAACAGGCAGATGAGAACCTGCAGGAACATCAAAGTCAAATTTAGATTTTCCTTAATCTTAATTATGCAAATTCTCATGACCATTGATCAACAACCACTGACCAAAACCCACTGATCAATGGCCATGAGTACAGTAAGATTAAGGAACTGACCTCCCAGCCCATTGTTCCTTCACTGAGCTGGTTACAGTCATTATGCAAATGTCCTGTTTATAAGATCGGGGAAACCTGCAGTCAGCTGAGACTGAAGAAGTCACTTGGATGAGTGACGAAACGTTTCTCCCACAAAACGCTACGTCCAGATGAACAGAATCAACTTTTGGAGATTTACTTTCCTGGATGATTGAAAATGCATCAAAACAATATTTAAATATAGAAACGGAAATAAAAGCACTTTTAATGTTTCCCGAAGCTCAGTATTTGAAACAGAGTTAAATTTCACTGCTGTAAAATTTTAATTACATACGTTTGAAACAACACTTTACAAATTGATCTTTAGGTTTAATGGCGAGAAACCCTCAATCTCACTGTAATAGCCGAGAGAGAGAAAACAGCGGTGCAATTTAAAATCTTACAACACAACCATAAACGTTTACAACCTAAAATAACTTCACAAACTTAACAAATGCAAACAAAGATCTTTCACCCAAAATATTTAAACATATACTTATTTACATCATAACTATACCTTGTGGTATAGGGGGGTGCTTCTTCTTCTTTGTGTTTAACGGCGGTTGGCAACCAACGTAAAGGAGCAGAAGGGGGGCTGCTAATAACAAAATAAACTTTTATAAACTCCGTTACCTGCGTACCGCCAAAACAGTCAAAATCAAAATTAAACCCGGAAGTGTTAGTTACCACACTTCCGGGGGATGGTCTCCTCAAGTGTCAGCCAGTGTCAGCGAGCTAGTGAGTGATTGACAGCAGCCTTATCAAATCTAAGGCAAGATAACAGGCGTGTCAACATGTTGCCTCCAGTCTTCCAACATAAACCCGTTCGTGCAGTCTGAGTGTGCTTCATTAGCGTCATGAAACATGTTTGCTGTAACATCTCCGTGGCTCTGCTGGACTTTACTGTCTGTCTCCCTCGTGGGCTTTACCTGTGCGGGTGAGTTTTATTTTAAAATCATATCGATCTATTTCTTACCCGCTGTTAGATGTTCGAGCTGCTTTAGTTTCAGCTGCTCACAGAGAGGACGCAGGTCTCCTGTCAACAAACCTCTTCTGTCGTGTGAGAAAGTGGATGTTAGTTTTTAGATGTACTCACACACGTTTACATAACAGTTTGTATAATGAAGCTGTGAAGAGAAGAGTCTGCTGTAAAAGAAACAGTTTATAACTGCATTACTCATCCTCCCTTACAACCTCATTTAAGTTTGCGGTTGTAAGGCAACAAAATGTGGAAGGGTTATAGGGGTATGAAAACTTTTTCAAGACATTGTATATGCAGGTATGTGTGTGTATGTTGGTGTGTTTGTTTCATATCAGAATCAGAAAGACTTTATTTATCTCCAAGGGGAAATTAACATACAACAGAGCAGCATGAAAGACAATAAGAACAGGCAATGTGTGTGTGTGTGTGTTTAAGCTGTCTGGTGGGCCATGTAGCCTGATGTGCTGCACCCAGTGTGTACACTTCTCTCTTGTCTAGTTCATAAGCTCTGCCTCACTCTGATTGGCTGCTGCTCTGTGTTGTTTTTCTTTCAGGCCACAAAAAACATCACAGCTGCATCTGGACAGAACGTCAATCTGACAAGTCGAGCTCCAAATAACAACATAGTAGTAGAGTGGCGCAGAGCTGACCTGCAGCCAGAATATGTTCTTTTGTACCGAGACAAGCAGTTTATTCCAGATCACCAGCATCCATCTTTTAAGAACCGGGTGGATCTGCAGGACAGACAGATGAAGGATGGAGACGTGTCTCTGATTCTGAAGGATGTGACGATTAGTGTCGTGTCTTCATGAGAGAAACACGCTCGTGGAAACCCATCAGCATCATCAGCCTGAGTGTTGTTGATCCTCCAGGTGAGTGAGTAGAGTTGAGTGTGTGTGTGATCAGAAGGGAAGCTGCTTCCTGGTTGTTGATGTTTGTTTCTAAAGATGTTGTTGATGATGTGTGACATGATCAGCTGACACCTCACACCTGTTTCTCACCTGCAGGTCAGCCAGGAGGACACACAGAGGATGGAGAGGAGGAAGATGGAGTTGGTAGAAGTCATCATGGTCGACTGATGGCTTCTGTTTTATTACTTGCTGTGATCATTCTTGTTTTTGCAGTTGTGATCTCTAAAAAACACAAGAAAGATCCTCCTCTTCATCCTCCTGATGAAGAAGCAAAGAAGGAAATGGTCTGAAGCAAAGCACCATGGAACAAGAGAGAGAGAGAGAGAATACATTAAACTAGTTAAAAACGTTTAACTATAAAAATGACATATTTAAACGCATAGATAGATAGTTGTATGAGGGCAACATCACAAGGAGAACAAACAGAATATAAACCAGTGTGTTTCACACTGAATGTGTTCAGGTCTGAGCTGCTGTGTGGACCATTATAGTTTAATATCAGAAGCTGTTTGAGTTACATTTCATTACCCAGATGATGACAGCTCCACACCATCTGATAAGTTTTGGTTATTTGCTTGCGGTTAAATATTTATGTAAAGCAAACTGTCAGAGAAACTCTTGAATCTATGTTGGTTCCTCTTGATGTCAGTGCTTTGATCCTGTGGATCACTGCAGACGTTTAGAGACAGTGATTGATACTCTCGGAGTTTCTAACTGGATTAAATTGCACAGATGGAGGATTCTTTGTACGTGTTGATGAATCTTCATCCAAGAGCTACAAACTGAGCTATGGCGTTCCACAGGGTCAGATCTGGGACCAGTGATTTTAACATTTACAGGCTGTAACTTTGTGATGTCATCAGGAGACAGAATGAGTACACACGATTACACTGATGATGTTGCTGTGTCTCCTGATGACACAGAGCCAGTCAGATCTATCTGCATCTTACATATTAAATCCTGGATGGCAGCAAACTTCCTCCAACTCACTCAGGATGTGGAGACACTGACTCCTCCTTTCATCTGCTGCAGGGTTGCTTACTGCAGTGCTCATGTTTTTAGTTTTTCAAAGAAACACTTGTCACTGCAGCTGCTTTAAAAATCAAGTCCACAGCCTTAATTACACCAATGTTATCGTCTCTGCAGTCAGAGTCGTCTTTAAGATCCTTTTACTTGTTTTTAACACTCAGTGTTTCAGGACCTTCTCATCTCTCAGATTTACTTTTATGCTACGAGCACTTCAGAGCCCTCAGGACAGGAGACTGTTGACCATCTTTTATTTATCATGCTGCACTTTATTACTTTATTTCATTTTACTTTTGATGTATTTACTATTTTCTTTGTTTATTCACTTTTCATGTAGTAGCCTTGTTCTGTTATTTATCATTTCTTTTTAATCTCCAGTGTTTCTGTATGATGAGTGTCTGATGTCCAGGTGTGTGAGTGGGGATGGAGGGGTGATGAGAGGGTGTAGTGAACTTGATGTATGTGTATTTTTTCTGCTTTTAATGTGTACATCATTTTGAGTGGCTTCCTTACTGTGTGAGAAGTGCTATGCAAATAAAGTTTTGAGTGATATAATAAGATTAGGACTTGAGGCATTTATACACCAAGCACATTGCAAAAAAAAATCACAAAATGCAATTTTAAAACTTGCCCTGTGAACGAATATACATGACAAACATGTTGTGTTTTGGGTAAAATTCGTGCTGGATTCAAACCCAGGACCTTGTTGCTGTGAGGCACCCGGTGGTGATAACAAAGACCTCAGTCCTGCAGAGCAAATGTTTTACATTCTGCCTGATTTGTTTTTCTTCTCCATCATCAGTGATCAGAGGTCTGCACTGTGAACCAGGATTTAGTCTCATCCAGGTAACTTCAGGGTTAACCCTGGTTTTACTGCAATATTAAGATGGTTCACTTCTCATTCCCAGTTTAAGCTTCAGTGGGAAATCTATGCTGTGACCTTACATGTAACCTGATGTTTCTACACATTGAGTTGACAGCAGGTGTGGCCAAGATGGCGCCGAGTATGGCAGCCTCGTCCCGAGCTCCCCCAAGCAACGGCTTTCTTCTGTGTTTAATTTTACTTTTCCTTTATTTTTTCACGAGCAGCACTTGTCTCCTTGTGTATGACCGACAAACCTTACTGGACATAAAAGACGGTCTTTCTTATAACTTTCCGGAGTTCAAGTTTTGCAACACGGACGCTCCATTTGCAGACCCCCCATTCATCTCACCTGAGACGCCTTTGTTCTCTGTCCCTGGAGGCCGCAAACGCCGACGCAGAGGGAGAAGATCTGGCGTTCTGGTTCGACTGAGACGGCGCACTTACAGACCACCGTTACCCAGTTTATTACTGGCTAATGTGCAGTCTCTGGAGAACAAGCTGTGCGAGCTTCGGGCACGGATCTCATTCCAGCGAGAGATGCGGGACTGCTGCGTGATCTGCCTCACAGAAACCTGGCTATCGGACAAGGTACCGGACTCCGCAATACAACTGCCGGGGTTCTCTGTGCACCGCGCGGACAGGTCACAGGATCTTACTGGGAAAAGCAGTTTCATGATCAACAACAGCTGGTGTGATTATGCGAACGTGCACCCGGTCAAATCCTTCTGCTCACCGGACCTGGAGTACCTGATGATTAAGTGCCGGCCATTCTGGCTACCGAGGGAATTTACAGCAGTGATTATTACGGCTGTTTACATTCCCCCACAAGCCGATACTGACCGAGCACTCAGGGAACTGTACAGCGCGATCAGCAGTGAGGAAACCGCACACCCAGAGGCAGCGTTTATCACAGCCGGAGACTTTAATAAGGGAAACCTGAAGAAAGTCTCACCAAAACTCCATCAACACATTCCTTTTAACACACGTGGAGACCGGCTTCTCGACCACTGTTACACCTCTTTCCGGGATGCGTACAAAGCCCTCCCCCGCGCCCCATTCGGCCAATCAGATCACTGCTCCATCCTGCTCCTGCCCGCCTACAGGCAGAAGCTGAAACAGGAAGCTCCAACCCGGAGGGCGGTGCACTGTTGGACGGACCAATCGGAGTCTGCGCTGCGGGACTGTTTTGATCACGTGGACTGGGAAATGTTTCACGTAGCCGCAAAAGACATTGATGAATACACAGACTCAGTCTGTGGATTCATCAGGAAATGCGTGGAAGATGTCGTCCCATCCAGAACAGTTAAATCCTTCCCAAATCAAAAACCCTGGATTAACGGAGATGTTCGCGCGGCACTGGCGGCACGGAACACCGCCTTTGCCTCCGCGAACACATCGGACTACAAACACGCACATTACCAACTCCGGAAGACGATCAAAGCAGCCAAACGTGAGTACAGGGACAGGGCGGAGCAACAGTTTGACAACCCTCGGAGTATGTGGCAGGGACTAAACACGATCACAGACTTTAGAGGGAAAACCAGCACACCGCAGACCACGGCCTCTCTGTGTGAGGATCTAAACGTATTCTACGCTAGATTCGACACAGCGAACACCATGAGACCGGACAGTGTGCGCACCGCGGATGACGTCAGTGCGCACACTGTGTCTGAGGAGGATGTGCGGAAGTGCTTCAGGAAGGTGAACGCACGCAAAGCTACTGGTCCGGACGGGATTCCCGGCCGCGTCCTCAAGTCATGCGCGGCTCAGCTGGCTGGAGTGTTCACACACATCTTCAACCTTTCCCTCTCTCTGTCTGTAGTCCCAGCCTGCTTCAAAATGGCCACCATCGTCCCTGTACCCAAATCCTCCACCATCTCCTCATTGAACGACTGGCGACCTGTAGCCCTGACCCCCATCGTGAGCAAATGCTTCGAGAAGCTGGTCAGGGACTTCATCCGCTCTGCACTACCCGACTCACTAGACCCTCTACAGTTCACATACCGCCACAACAGGTCCACTGATGATGCCATAGCCCTGACACTACATACTGCCCTGTCACACCTGGAGAAGAGAGACACGTATGTGAGGATGCTGTTTGTAGATTACAGCTCAGCATTCAATACCATCGTTCCCTCGAAGCTGGACAGGAAACTGCAGGATCTAGGACTGAGCAGCTCCCTCTGCAGCTGGATCCTTAGCTTCCTGTCTGACAGACGCCAAGTGGTCAGACTGGGCAGCATCACCTCATCCCCCATCACACTGAACACTGGTGATCCACAGGGGTGTGTACTGAGCCCTCTCCTGTACTCACTCTACACCTACGACTGCACAGCCACTAACAACTCCAACATCATTGTGAAGTTTGCGGACGACACTACAGTGGTGGGTCTTATCACCAACGGTGATGAGACGGCTTACAGGGAGGAGGTCAGCGCCCTGACCCACTGGTGTCAAGACAACCATCTCACCCTCAACGTCGCAAAGACAAAGGAGTTGATAGTGGACTTCCGGAGGTGCAGAGAAGTACACACCCCCATCACCATCAACGGCGCTGCTGTGGAGAGAGTGAGCAGCTTCCGTTTCCTTGGAGTACATCTGGCTGAGGATCTTACGTGGTCAGTACACACAAACAAAACAGTGAAGAAGGCACAGCAGCGCCTCTTCTTTCTCAGGAGACTGAAAAGATTCGGCATGAGCCCCCGCATCCTCAGGACCTTCTATCACTGTGCCATTGAGAGCATCCTCACTGGATGCATCACCACCTGGTTTGGCAACAGCACCGCCTACAACTGCAAAGCTCTCCAGCGAGTAGTGCGGTGCTCTGAACGGATAATTGGAGGTGAGCTTCCCTCCCTCCAAGACATCTACAGGAAGCGCTGCCTGAGGAAAGCGGGGAGGATCATCAAGGACTCCAGTCACCCCAGCCATAAACTGTTCAGACTGCTTCCATCAGGAAGGAGGTTCTGCAGCATCCGGTCCCGTACCAGCAGACTGAGAGACAGCTTCTTCCATCAGGCCATCAGACTGCTGAACACGTCATAGACACCTCAGCTTCACTACGGGAACTGCAACACTATGCACTCCACACTGTATATAAATGCCACTTGTTTTGCACATATTCAACTCTGTATATTTTATATATTTTATTTATTATTATTTATTTATTTATTTATTTATTTACTATTTAAATTGTTAAAATTGTGTATACACACACACACACACACACACACACACACGTAGGATAATATTTAGTATACACATCCAGAAATGCATACACTATTATATATTGTACATATATTTATTAGTTTCAGATTAGCCATTCTTGTATTTTGCTCGTTTGTGTTGTTGTGTTTGCACATCTCTGTTGCTTGTGGGGCTCGCACACAAGAATTTCACTCGCATGTGCTGTGCCAGTGTGCCTGCACATGTGATGTGACAATAAAAGTGATTTGATTTGATTTGATTTGAGATTGACAGATTGGTCTGATCAGCACTGTTGACTCCTGCGCTTTTCTTGCTGCTTTTTCGCCAGTTTTTGAATTTATCAGTGAGAGAATAACGATCATCTCCTCAGTGTAAAGAAGATATATTATTAATGATTATAATACTAATCATAACCATTGCGGGGAAGTGTTCTGATAGCACAGAGTCACTGCTGTGAGGTAAAATGTGTTGGTTATGTACAGCCGGTAAAATAAGCATTGAACGTGTTACAAATTTTCTAAGTAAATATATTTATAAAAGTTCTTCTGACTTTTCACCAGATGTCAGTAACAACCCATCCAGTCCATACGTACATTTTTCTTGGCCCACATTTGGCTGTGATATTGTCATGGTCCTGCGGCCATGACTCAGTGACTTTGTGTTTGTGTTCCTTATTGTTATTATTCTCTTTATTATTCTTGGGCTGTTTTGGGATGGTTTGTGTTTTGGGATTTTAGATACTGGGTTCTGGGTTTGTGCTCCCTCTATTGGTCCCTGGTGTTAGTGTTCCCCTGTCTCGTCAGGTTAATCAGGTCCAGCTGTGTCTCCCACCTGTGTGTGATTTCCCAGTGTCTCTCTATGTACTAATAGTGTGTGTTTGCCTCTGTTCCTCGTCGCGTCGTCTGTGTTCATACCTGGTGTAATCCCCTGCGTGCTCTCCCTGCTGTTCTCCCTTCATGCTCAGGTTTGCTATTTCTTTGTGTAGTTTCTCCCAGTTAGTTCATCCTTAGTTCTGTTTTACCATCCCCACTTTATATTTGATATTATCAATAAATCACCCTCACATCTGAATAAGTGCTGCGTTTTGAGTCCTCCTTCCACTCTCCACACGGCTGCTGCCCCGAACCGTGACAGATATAGACACCAGTGTGGATTGTTCAATGATTTTATGATGTAATTAATTACTCTTGAAAATCAGTAATCAATAAAGTAACTGGATTATTTTTGGGGGGAAGTAATCAGTAATTAGTCATTGATTACTTCTGCAGCACAACTGAGTCCACAGTTGTGCTGCAGCTGTAGTGCTCACACCTGAACATAGTCCTTGAAGGAAGAAGGAGCCTGGTGTTGTTAGACTAAAAAAGTTTTTACACCCCTCCAATAGCCAAACCCATCTGTTCTCTGATTGTTAAATTTGTGATTTACATGACATTGACCAATCAGATGAAAGGAAGAAAAATAGGGTCAAAATTGGTACTTGTACGCTACCTGAAACCTGAGTGCAGAGTTTCACACAAATTCTTTTTACACATACAAAACTGATTTACAAGTACAAATTATTTATGACCACAATTTGAGCCCATAATTACTGTCAGATTTTGATGTTTTCATAGATTTTTAGTCACTGTCTGATTACATCTCTGAGGTTGGTGGCACTCATAGCGTTCATGTTCTGTGGGAGAAGAGTCACATGACCCATGAACTTCATACAAACTAACCTGTGTAGTGTCTTCAGATGTCCACTAGATGGAATCAGTCCTCAGAATACAGAAACAAAACCACTGCACTGCAGCTGCACAAAGACAATAAAAACTGATCCTGAGATCCAGGATGGAAAACAGAAGCTGCTCTCTCACGCCACCGTTCCTCCACTCACCCCAGCCGGTCTAGACACTAAACTCCTTTATCTCGGACAACATCCTCCTCGCTGGCACCACCTTAAGAGAGTCCATCTCCATCCCCACAACATTACTGTCCTTGCGGATCAGTTTATTGAGTCTTTTGGCATCAGCAACCCTCAATCTCCTCCCAACAGGATACAACAGCATAGAGCATCGCACTGGCCACAACAGACTCGTAGAAAATCCTGAGCATTGTCCGGCAGATGTTTAAGGACCTCAGTCGCCTCAAAAGATAGAGGCGACTCTGGCCCTTCCTGTAAAGTGCTGTGGTTTTTTTTAGCCCAGTCCAGTTTATTGTCAATGTGTACTCCAAGGTATTTATAGTCCTCCACAATGTCAACATTGAGCGCCTGCATTGAAACAGGGGTCAAGTGTTTCTGAATTATATTCAAAGATCAGTAAATCTGCTGTAGACATAAAACCAGTTAAACTGTTATTTTAGTTTAACTGGTCCTGACAGGGACTAGAAAGAGAGAGCATATTTCTCCTGTTTTGGCTTCCCTCCATTGGCTTCCTGTTAAATCCAGAATTGAATTCAAAATCCTGCTCCTCACATACAAGGTCTTAAATAATCAGGCCCCATCTTATCTTAATGACCTTGTAGTACCATATCACCCTATTAGAGCGCTCCGCTCTCGCACTGCAGGCCTACTTGTTGTTCCTAGAGTATTTAAAAGTAGAATGGGAGGGAGAGCCTTCAGTTTTCAGGCCCCTCTTCTGTGGAACCAGCTTCCAGTTTGGATTCGGGAGACAGACACTATCTCTACTTTTAAGATTAAGCTTAAAACTTTCCTTTTTGCTAAAGCATATAGTTAGGGCTGGACCAGGTGACCCTGAATCCTCCCTTAGTTATGCTGCAATAGATGTAGGCTGCCGGGGGATTCCCATGATGCATTGAGTTTTTCCTTTCCAGTCACCTTTCTCACTCACTATGTATTTTTTTTTTTTGGATCTATAGCCATCAGAATTGTTGTCTTGAGGCCAAGAAAGATGCCAAGCGGATTTATTTTACCAAGTGGATCATCATGGCCTTGCCATATTGGTCCATTTGGTTGACCTTTATTATAATTATGAATTTATTTTATTTTCAGTTGCAAACGGGACAGACATAACTGTGGGATAGGACAGGGGGAAAGAATGAAAGAAAACCAAAGGGGGGAAGAGACGGTGAGAAAGGGGGGAAGAGAGAGGCCCGGGGCACCCCACCTCCGAAATGGCCCGAGCGAGCCCCAATAAGCGGCCGCCAAGGAGTGAGCCGGTGTGACCTGCGACTGCAGGTTATCCACTAGGTTTTGCAGTTTGTACCAATATACAGTGGGGCAAAAAAGTATTTCGTCAGCGACCGATTGTGCAAGTTCCCCCACTTAAAATGATGACAGAGGTCAGTAATTTGCACCAGAGGTACACTTCAACTGTGAGAGACAGAATGTGAAAAAAAAATCCATGAATTCACATGGTAGGATTTGTAAAGAATTTATTCGTAAATTTACTGGGCAAACAGTTTAGAATTATTTGTAAGTGTATTTCCCACAGTATTTTAAAAATATTGAAGATTTTAAGTGTTATTTCCCATATTATAAGTTAGAAAATATGAAAAAGTTTGAGTTTATTTCCCACATCGTATGAGTTGCAATATGTAAAATATTCACACCATATTTTTTGCTAATAGTGGAGCCTGCCACGCAAGTGATCAGATTCTCCACCCTCAGCAAAATGAGCCCATTCATTTGTTTTATTTTGTCACAGTAAAATAGTTCTGGACTGGATTGACTCGCTAGAATCCTTTTAGACAGGGACTTACGACCTGATCAGGTCCCCACAGGTAGCCTTCTCCTCAGCCAGTTGAAATCTGGAAAGCCCACCTTATTTTTGTTCTTCCTGAGAATTTTCAGCGCTGTTATTCAGTGTTGCAGGCCTACTTAGAACAAAAATGAGTAAAAAGAGAGCTGATTATTAGCTCATCAAAGCACAAAACAAAATCACCTGACAGGTTTTCTCTAAGTGCACTGTTACAAAAATAATGGGCCCCTCTCAGACAGCTCAGCTCCATGCTTAATCAAACTCCCTCCATTAAAATAACAAGACCATCCAAAGCAAACTGACCGAATCAATCCATCACTACAACAACCTCAAAAATCTTAAACACAGAACATTTTGCCACAAGTTCTTCAGGGTCCTGTCACTCCGAAGTCAACTGACATAATTTCACCTGCTCAATACACAGAAAGTCTTGTTAAACGCCACACAGTCACAGTGTCTCCTCCAGTGCAAGCTTCACTCACACAGTTCCAAGTTCCTCTTTTTCTTTTCCTGTCCTGAGTCATTCAACTACTTTGCATACTGAGTCATCTCTCAAGAAGTTGCCGTGACAAGAGAAATACGTGTTCAAACATTACCACCTTATTAACCCTTTACAGCCGATCAGAGCGGGCACGCTCTGTTTTGCGTAACTATTTTTAAATCCCGGTAGCTCTGCAACCACGTAAGCTAGCGCAATAATTTTTTTGCATATGAAACTGGAGGAGTTGTACTTACATCTTATGCCATCAGCTTGTCCTAGGTCACAGTTTCCTTCCACATATAGCTTTGCAAAAACTGCATAAAAAGCGCTTGCAGCAACAAAAACATGATATTCCAGAAACATGCTTCGCCGATCCGATCAGCTGTTTGTAACACTTCCTACGTCCATCAGCACGAACTATCACATGACCGCATGACCTGCCCGAAACCGGAAGTGACGTCATTTTGCGGAAATGTAGTTTTTTTTACCATCGTGGCCTCATGAGCTTATACTTGTGTTTTTAAAAGTTATGTTTGACTTCATGACTTTCTGTGTCGTTTCTGGGATGCTTAGGACTCATATTGCACTGCTGGAAATAGTTTATTTTGATGCATATGCTGTTATTTTGCAAATTTGCAGTATAATATTTATTTTCGTTTTTCCTGCAGTATATAAAAATTGGTGTATTTCAAAAATAAAACTGTGAAGACACTTAAAATAAATTTCCTGTGGTGGGAAACTAGTTTGTGCAACTTTTTTGTATTTACAGTTTTGAGGGATAAGCCTCTTAAATTTCTCTAACTAGAAATATATGTTTAAAAAAACAAAAACGATTTTCAGTTTTTTTGTAGTTTATTGCACTTTTTTGCAATTTATGTAATTACTATGCACCTAATGCAGACATATTATTAAAGTTTGGGCTATAATGGTTGTATTGATGTATAGCAACTTGAAATGCTCCCAAAAATGGCTCCACAGCATGTAAAAATATAATATAAGCTCTGGCGGACTTGGTTCTATGGTAGGTCTTAAAGGGTTAAATTATTTTATTTCTTTCTACAGTGATCACTGGTTTTGATCACTCAGTACGAGAGCACTCCTAAGTCACTCTTTTAAAACTACTTTAATCGCTGTTTTCTTTTTTTTCTTTTTTTCTCTCCCATAACTCACTCCCTTGTCATATAGCT
Organism: Aulonocara stuartgranti; assembly: GCF_965226115.1. Taxonomy (NCBI): domain Eukaryota; kingdom Metazoa; phylum Chordata; class Actinopteri; order Cichliformes; family Cichlidae; genus Aulonocara; species Aulonocara stuartgranti. The sequence continues at coordinate 64,218,947 of NC_138941.1, read as the reverse complement.
TCTTTTTCAGTTATTCCTCAGCTTCAAACTCAAGTGTATTTTATTAAACTTTCACACCATTCTATCACTCATACAAATAGCAAGCTGATCTTCGTTGTGTATGTTTGTGTTCTAAGCCGGGTTTAATCAATGTCTATGCATTAATCTCCACGAGCTTGTCTTGTCTTTGTAAGGTTAAAGCATTTTCTGTTTGTGTGTGTGAGTTCATATATGTTTCTTTTTCCAGCGTTTCAGACTCCTTCACAATTTTCCCTTTAAACAGTCAGTTTTCTCTTTCCCAAATTTTGATTTCCCACCTTAAATAACACCATTCCTTGTCCTCAGCCAGAAGTTAGGGCCCACTTGTCAGGTTTATGGAGATATGGCGCTGTGAATAATTCAACCAGAAAGAGAGGGAGTGTTTTCTCTCTTTAGCTCATCACTAGTCATTGTTAATGACAGTGTTGGAATGTGGTCTGCACTGGTGGAAAATTAAGAGAAACACAAACATTCAACCGGCCTGGGCACACACACACACAGCAAACATGCCCTTACATGATCTAAATGCATTTCAGCCAGTTGTGCATGAGAGCGCTTTGGCAGTCTTTGAGTGATTCACAGGTTGCTTCATTTATGGGAGGAGCTGAAAATGATGAAGTCCGAAGCCTCGCTGCCCGGCTGTACCACGTGACTGGTTCAGGAAGTGGTTCGAACTTTGCCGCGAGCTATGACAGATATAAACCCCTCAGACTGCATTCAAAATGTGGGTGTTTGATGGAGAGTTGCGGTTAGTGAGAGTTTGGAGGTTTATGAGAGTGAGGAGAGAATGGAGCCAGCTAAGAAGAGGAGGATGTCCTCCCCTGTGTGGGAACATTTTGATCTTATTCCTCCCAACAAGGTATGTAAATTTCTACAGAAGATGTATGTTATGTTACAAAGTATTGAGTTGTATTTTTGTTATTGACCAAATACTTATTTTCCACCCTAATTTACGAATAAATTCTTTACAAATCCTACCATGTGTATTCATGGATTTTTTTTTCACATTCTGTCTCTCACAGTTGAAGTGTACCTCTGGTGCAAATTACTGACCTCTGTCATCATTTTAGGTGGGGGAACTTGCACAATCGGTGGCTGACTAAATACTTTTTTGCCCCACTGCATGTAAAAATTGTGTATGTTTCTGTTCTGTGTCTTGTGTAATGTTTCTTTGTATATGTGTTTTTCTTGCTGTTATTACACCCAAATTTCTCCTTGTGGGACAATTAAAGGATTATTCTATTCTAAAATACAGGTGAGCCTATATGGATAAAATTATTTCATGATGAGAGCCAGGCGCATAAATAATTAATTAAATGTGTCAATAATTAATTAATTACATGTGTCATAACTATTTATTTAATCAATTAATTCCAATTTTAATTAATTATTACCACATTTAATTAATTATTTAATGGTGTATATAATTAATTCATTATGGCAGTCCTGGCACTCCATAAAGCCTAACGATAGTTTTGTCTGAACTGATAAAACATGACACATAAAATTAGTGAAGATAACCAGTTAAAACGGTGTGTTACTTAATTCAGCACCATGTTAAGCACACTGAACGGATGGCACCACAGAGAAAGAGTCTTATAATTTATGTCACCAAAACATAAAAATTAAAGTCCAAGCACAGGAATTTTTGTTTACAGTGTTTTATTTTAAAGCAGTGACATTTTTTTTCAGAGCGGCTTTTAATCTCATCAAACCTAGTTCCTAAACTAGGTGCCATTAGTTTAGGAAAAAAATGGATTGTAAAATTTAAAATACATCCACTTTTTCGGCAAAAAAAAAAAAAAGAAATAAGAAAATGTTTCAGTTTTCTACTTAAATTGTCCAGACCAGAACCGCCAAGATGGCCATTTTTGAGTCCTTGAACTCTGTTTAATAAAACAAACACTGGATTTTGGAGCATGTGGGATCAAAAGAAAGAAAGAAAGAAACAAACAAACTGGCCCAGAACCACTCAATTTGAGAAGTTAATATAAAAGTTAATGTAAAACCACTGCTGTTCAAGTTTGCCTAGCGTGGCTCAAGAGTTGGCAATTCGCCTTGTAATCAGAAGGTTGCCGGTTCGACCCCCGGCTCGGAAACTCTCGGTCTTTGGCCAGAGGGGAATTATAGAGTGGAATTGTAAAGTGCTTTGAGGGTCTCAAAAAGTTCTATATGAATGCAATCCATTATTATTTAAACCAACTGTTAACTGTATATTTCTGTACATTTAAGTATTATTATTCATATTGCCGTATTCATTGACTTTGTTTATAGGTAATTACATTGTTTAATCACATTAAAATGTTCCTAATTTAATGTTTAAAAGCACTTGAAAAAGGCAAAATCCCATGTAAAATTAGGGCAACAAACTGTATTGTCATTACTGAAAATAACCGTATTGTCATGAGAAAGTTATTTTCTGTTATTTTCTGGTATTATTTTGGCACCCCAGGTGCTGGAATATCACTGTAATTTTAGGATTTTTTTTTACGGTGCATTACAAACACCAATACAAAGTGGTGTACATGTGAGAAGTGGAACAAAAATCATACATGATTCCAAACATTTTTTACAAATAAATAACTGCAAAGTGGGTTGTGCGTAATTACTCAGCCCACTTTGGTCTGAGTGCAGTCAGTTGTCCATAGACATTGCTAATGACTAAATAGTGTGCACCCGAGTATGATCTAATGTCAGTACAAATACAGCTGCTCTGTGACGGCCTCAGAGGTTGTCTAAGAGAATATTGGGAGCAACAACACCATGAAGTCCAAAGAACACACCAGACAGGTCAGGGATAAAGTTATTGAGAAATTTAAAGCAGGCTTAGGCTACAAAAAGATTTCCCAAGCCTTGAACATCCCACGGAGCACTGTTCAAGCGATCATTCAGAAATGGAAGGAGTATGGCACAACTGTGAACCTACCAAGACAAGGCCGTCCACCTAAACTCACAGGCCGAACAAGGAGAGCGCTGATCAGAACTGCAGCCAAGAGGCCCATGGTGACTGTGGACGAGCTGCAGAGATCTACAGCTCAGGTGGGGGAATCTGTCCATAGGACAACTATTAGTCGTGCACTGCACAAAGTTGGCCTTTATGGAAGAGCGGCAAGAAGAAAGCCATTGTTAACAGAAAACCATAAGAAGTCCCATTTGCAGTTTGCCACAAGCCATGTGGGGGACACAGCAAACATGTGGAAGAAGGTGCTCTGGTCAGATGAGACCAAAATGGAACTTTTTGGCCAAAATGCAAAACGCTATGTGTGGTGGAAAACTAACACTGCACATCACTCTGAACACACCATCCCCACTGTCAAATATGGTGGTGGCAGCATCAGGCTCTGGGGGTGCTTCTCTTCAGCAGGGACAGGGAAGCTGGTCAGAGTTGATGGGAAGATGGATGGAGCCAAATACAGGGCAATCTTGGAAGAAAACCTCTTGGAGTCTGCAAAAGACTTGAGTCTTACTTGCTTTTTTACGTCCTTGTATTCTCACTTCTTACTTTCTTACTTCCGACTTCTCGCTTTCTTAGGCTGCATTTTAAGGCCCATTACGTCACACAGCGACACGACGAAGGCTGTCCCAATTCAAAGGCTGCTTGAAATGCGGCCCTCAGATGCGTCCTTTATTTCCCTGGATTAGAAGGATGGGTCAGTGTAGACTCCATGGCCCAACATATCCCAGACTTCATAGCTTGGCGGTGGGTGTGGATTATTTTTCAGAAAAATACGGCGGATGGCTGAAGCGGAGCGGCCGAAGAGTAAACTCTTAAAAGTAAGTACTGAATATTGTGTCACTTATTTATGTGCAAATGTTTAATAATGAAGAACATTAAAACATTACTGTTGGCCACATGTTGGCAAAGTTATGTGATGTTAGTGATGTTAGAACTTTGTGCATTAACTTGGTTTTAAAGCCTTTACTTTAAAATATATGCACTTCAATAGTTGACATTAATCTTACAGAGAATGTGATGATTTTGTGGATAATTAAAGTCAGTCATATATCCACAAACACAACAGGCTGAAAGTCAGTGATGCTGCTTGGTTTGCAGTCCTGAATATCACGGCATAAGCAGGATTCACTGCAATGTTGATGTTAGCTATGTTATATTGCTGCCTCTGTTCGGTGGTGTCGAGCCAAATGAACTTTAAAGTGTGTTTGAACGAGCTGACGGTTCACTCGTTAAGCTGAAAGAAAGATGCTTTAGTGTTATGTGTTTGTATACTTTCTGCCCAGTTTGATCCATTTAGCAGAAGTCAGCCTGTTTAAGGCTATTCCAATAAAGGAATATTTCATATCAGTCTACTCGTCATTCTTTCAGAAACAGTTTTCACAGCTCGTACATTTTCCTTTTTACACATGTATGTAAGCATTGAGCCAAATGTACTAATGCCAACATATTAAATTGATGTTGCAGCCTATGACACATACTCTGTTGATAACAGTTTGCATGTAACAGATAAGCAATGTATTTAAGAAGGTAATAAATGTGACAAGTACTTTTGACTTTGTATCTTCAATTTTTCAAATCTTGAGAGGGAAAATATAGGAAATCTGTGTGTAGATACTGAACCTTTAGAAAGACATTTTTGTCCCTTTTAAGGGTTCTTTTTTGTACTTTATACTAAGGGTACAACTTTGCCCTTTAAAGTACAGGTTTGACATGTAAAAAGTACAAATTACAAGGGTACAAATCAGTACCCACAGTTTAGGCTACAGAACGGTACCTTAGAGGGTACCACCCTAGTGACATTGTACCGCTATAGGTACATTTCTGTACTTTAATTTCTGAGTGTTTATGCTGAGTTTTCCAGTCTTTCGTGTTTACTGTTGCATCAAAGGACCTGTAAATTTCACATAGCCATCTAGTCAAATTAGCTGTACTGTCACACTGTCAGGGGAACAACTGACGCCTGACTCAAAAAAAAAGCTGTTGGCTACAATGAAAACTGGTTATGCTGAAAACTACCTTTATGTACCTAAATGTTTTGAGAGAGAAATATCTGCTTATTTGTACTGCTATTCTTCGTGCATGCACATACTACATACTGCTACACAAGGACCAAAATCCACAAATTATCTAAAACAACAAGAAAAGGTAAATGACATATATTCAGACTTTGGTTTTGTTGTTTGGGTTTTTTCACCATGTTTTTTAAAGCATGGAGCTGTGTGGGTGTATCAGAACAGTTGGTTGAGCTTTTATTCTGCTGTTTTTAACCTTGCTCAGTGGTTCCGCCTCCTTATCGTACCACATCGTAACACTATATTGTCTTCTGTGACATCATTTACCTGAAAAGAAGAACACCGCACCTTTTATAGTGTACAAACTTATCAACAATTACATTCAAGTTGTTCAAGTTTTTCAAGAACGGCTTTTCATTGCTCGCTCATCACTTTTTCTTATTGTAGCTCCATAAACAGCAGGAAGAAGAGGTAGGAAATGAGCTATTATCTATACTTTTGACATACTCAAATATAAAAACCCAATATCTTTGCAATTACATAAATAAGTTATGTAATTTAAAATTTTCTGATACTTTCTGATTCTGGCGCTGTAGGTATTCATTAGTTTTGTTTAATCATGCACCTGTCAAGGAAGTTTGTCTTTGAAGTAAATAGTCCTTTACCACAAAAAGGGAAAGAAGCCCATACTTTTATATTTATATACTTTATTAGGTACACCTGCTGGACAGCTATTTAACCCATGTGTTCAGGCTTTTTGGCACGTAAACATGGTCAAAACAAGCTTCAGAAAATGAAACACAAACATTCAACCGGCCTGGGCACACACACACACAGCAAACATGCCCTTACATGATCTAAATGCATTTCAGCCAGTTGTGCATGAGAGCGCTTTGGCAGTCTTTGAGTGATTCACAGGTTGCTTCATTTATGGGAGGAGCTGAAAATGATGAAGTCCGAAGCCTCGCTGCCCGGCTGTACCACGTGACTGGTTCAGGAAGTGGTTCGAACTTTGCCGCGAGCTATGACAGATATAAACCCCTCAGACTGCATTCAAAATGTGGGTGTTTGATGGAGAGTTGCGGTTAGTGAGAGTTTGGAGGTTTATGAGAGTGAGGAGAGAATGGAGCCAGCTAAGAAGAGGAGGATGTCCTCCCCTGTGTGGGAACATTTTGATCTTATTCCTCCCAACAAGGTATGTAAATTTCTACAGAAGATGTATGTTATGTTACAAAGTATTGAGTTGTATTTTTGTTATTGACCAAATACTTATTTTCCACCCTAATTTACGAATAAATTCTTTACAAATCCTACCATGTGTATTCATGGATTTTTTTTTTCACATTCTGTCTCTCACAGTTGAAGTGTACCTCTGGTGCAAATTACTGACCTCTGTCATCATTTTAGGTGGGGGAACTTGCACAATCGGTGGCTGACTAAATACTTTTTTGCCCCACTGCATGTAAAAATTGTGTATGTTTCTGTTCTGTGTCTTGTGTAATGTTTCTTTGTATATGTGTTTTTCTTGCTGTTATTACACCCAAATTTCTCCTTGTGGGACAATTAAAGGATTATTCTATTCTAAAATACAGGTGAGCCTATATGGATAAAATTATTTCATGATGAGAGCCAGGCGCATAAATAATTAATTAAATGTGTCAATAATTAATTAATTACATGTGTCATAACTATTTATTTAATCAATTAATTCCAATTTTAATTAATTATTACCACATTTAATTAATTATTTAATGGTGTATATAATTAATTCATTATGGCAGTCCTGGCACTCCATAAAGCCTAACGATAGTTTTGTCTGAACTGATAAAACATGACACATAAAATTAGTGAAGATAACCAGTTAAAACGGTGTGTTACTTAATTCAGCACCATGTTAAGCACACTGAACGGATGGCACCACAGAGAAAGAGTCTTATAATTTATGTCACCAAAACATAAAAATTAAAGTCCAAGCACAGGAATTTTTGTTTACAGTGTTTTATTTTAAAGCAGTGACATTTTTTTTCAGAGCGGCTTTTAATCTCATCAAACCTAGTTCCTAAACTAGGTGCCATTAGTTTAGGAAAAAAATGGATTGTAAAATTTAAAATACATCCACTTTTTCGGCAAAAAAAAAAAAAGAAATAAGAAAATGTTTCAGTTTTCTACTTAAATTGTCCAGACCAGAACCGCCAAGATGGCCATTTTTGAGTCCTTGAACTCTGTTTAATAAAACAAACACTGGATTTTGGAGCATGTGGGATCAAAAGAAAGAAAGAAAGAAACAAACAAACTGGCCCAGAACCACTCAATTTGAGAAGTTAATATAAAAGTTAATGTAAAACCACTGCTGTTCAAGTTTGCCTAGCGTGGCTCAAGAGTTGGCAATTCGCCTTGTAATCAGAAGGTTGCCGGTTCGACCCCAGGCTCGGAAACTCTCGGTCTTTGGCCAGAGGGGAATTATAGAGTGGAATTGTAAAGTGCTTTGAGGGTCTCAAAAAGTTCTATATGAATGCAATCCATTATTATTTAAACCAACTGTTAACTGTATATTTCTGTACATTTAAGTATTATTATTCATATTGCCGTATTCATTGACTTTGTTTATAGGTAATTACATTGTTTAATCACATTAAAATGTTCCTAATTTAATGTTTAAAAGCACTTGAAAAAGGCAAAATCCCATGTAAAATTAGGGCAACAAACTGTATTGTCATTACTGAAAATAACCGTATTGTCATGAGAAAGTTATTTTCTGTTATTTTCTGGTATTATTTTGGCACCCCAGGTGCTGGAATATCACTGTAATTTTAGGATTTTTTTTTACGGTGCATTACAAACACCAATACAAAGTGGTGTACATGTGAGAAGTGGAACAAAAATCATACATGATTCCAAACATTTTTTACAAATAAATAACTGCAAAGTGGGTTGTGCGTAATTATTCAGCCCACTTTGGTCTGAGTGCAGTCAGTTGTCCATAGACATTGCTAATGACTAAATAGTGTGCACCCGAGTATGATCTAATGTCAGTACAAATACAGCTGCTCTGTGACGGCCTCAGAGGTTGTCTAAGAGAATATTGGGAGCAACAACACCATGAAGTCCAAAGAACACACCAGACAGGTCAGGGATAAAGTTATTGAGAAATTTAAAGCAGGCTTAGGCTACAAAAAGATTTCCCAAGCCTTGAACATCCCACGGAGCACTGTTCAAGCGATCATTCAGAAATGGAAGGAGTATGGCACAACTGTGAACCTACCAAGACAAGGCCGTCCACCTAAACTCACAGGCCGAACAAGGAGAGCGCTGATCAGAACTGCAGCCAAGAGGCCCATGGTGACTGTGGACGAGCTGCAGAGATCTACAGCTCAGGTGGGGGAATCTGTACATAGGACAACTATTAGTCGTGCACTGCACAAAGTTGGCCTTTATGGAAGAGCGGCAAGAAGAAAGCCATTGTTAACAGAAAACCATAAGAAGTCCCATTTGCAGTTTGCCACAAGCCATGTGGGGGACACAGCAAACATGTGGAAGAAGGTGCTCTGGTCAGATGAGACCAAAATGGAACTTTTTGGCCAAAATGCAAAACGCTATGTGTGGTGGAAAACTAACACTGCACATCACTCTGAACACACCATCCCCACTGTCAAATATGGTGGTGGCAGCATCAGGCTCTGGGGGTGCTTCTCTTCAGCAGGGACAGGGAAGCTGGTCAGAGTTGATGGGAAGATGGATGGAGCCAAATACAGGGCAATCTTGGAAGAAAACCTCTTGGAGTCTGCAAAAGACTTGAGTCTTACTTGCTTTTTTACGTCCTTGTATTCTCACTTCTTACTTTCTTACTTCCGACTTCTCGCTTTCTTAGGCTGCATTTTAAGGCCCATTACGTCACACAGCGACACGACGAAGGCTGTCCCAATTCAAAGGCTGCTTGAAATGCGGCCCTCAGATGCGTCCTTTATTTCCCTGGATTAGAAGGATGGGTCAGTGTAGACTCCATGGCCCAACATATCCCAGACTTCATAGCTTGGCGGTGGGTGTGGATTATTTTTCAGAAAAATACGGCGGATGGCTGAAGCGGAGCGGCCGAAGAGTAAACTCTTAAAAGTAAGTACTGAATATTGTGTCACTTATTTATGTGCAAATGTTTAATAATGAAGAACATTAAAACATTACTGTTGGCCACATGTTGGCAAAGTTATGTGATGTTAGTGATGTTAGAACTTTGTGCATTAACTTGGTTTTAAAGCCTTTACTTTAAAATATATGCACTTCAATAGTTGACATTAATCTTACAGAGAATGTGATGATTTTGTGGATAATTAAAGTCAGGCATATATCCACAAACACAACAGGCTGAAAGTCAGTGATGCTGCTTGGTTTGCAGTCCTGAATATCACGGCATAAGCAGGATTCACTGCAATGTTGATGTTAGCTATGTTATATTGCTGCCTCTGTTCGGTGGTGTCGAGCCAAATGAACTTTAAAGTGTGTTTGAACGAGCTGACGGTTCACTCGTTAAGCTGAAAGAAAGATGCTTTAGTGTTATGTGTTTGTATACTTTCTGCCCAGTTTGATCCATTTAGCAGAAGTCAGCCTGTTTAAGGCTATTCCAATAAAGGAATATTTCATATCAGTCTACTCGTCATTCTTTCAGAAACAGTTTTCACAGCTCGTACATTTTCCTTTTTACACATGTATGTAAGCATTGAGCCAAATGTACTAATGCCAACATATTAAATTGATGTTGCAGCCTATGACACATACTCTGTTGATAACAGTTTGCATGTAACAGATAAGCAATGTATTTAAGAAGGTAATAAATGTGACAAGTACTTTTGACTTTGTATCTTCAATTTTTCAAATCTTGAGAGGGAAAATATAGGAAATCTGTGTGTAGATACTGAACCTTTAGAAAGACATTTTTGTCCCTTTTAAGGGTTCTTTTTTGTACTTTATACTAAGGGTACAACTTTGCCCTTTAAAGTACAGGTTTGACATGTAAAAAGTACAAATTACAAGGGTACAAATCAGTACCCACAGTTTAGGCTACAGAACGGTACCTTAGAGGGTACCACCCTAGTGACATTGTACCGCTATAGGTACATTTCTGTACTTTAATTTCTGAGTGTTTATGCTGAGTTTTCCAGTCTTTCGTGTTTACTGTTGCATCAAAGGACCTGTAAATTTCACATAGCCATCTAGTCAAATTAGCTGTACTGTCACACTGTCAGGGGAACAACTGACGCCTGACTCAAAAAAAAAGCTGTTGGCTACAATGAAAACTGGTTATGCTGAAAACTACCTTTATGTACCTAAATGTTTTGAGAGAGAAATATCTGCTTATTTGTACTGCTATTCTTCGTGCATGCACATACTACATACTGCTACACAAGGACCAAAATCCACAAATTATCTAAAACAACAAGAAAAGGTAAATGACATATATTCAGACTTTGGTTTTGTTGTTTGGGTTTTTTCACCATGTTTTTTAAAGCATGGAGCTGTGTGGGTGTATCAGAACAGTTGGTTGAGCTTTTATTCTGCTGTTTTTAACCTTGCTCAGTGGTTCCGCCTCCTTATCGTACCACATCGTAACACTATATTGTCTTCTGTGACATCATTTACCTGAAAAGAAGAACACCGCACCTTTTATAGTGTACAAACTTATCAACAATTACATTCAAGTTGTTCAAGTTTTTCAAGAACGGCTTTTCATTGCTCGCTCATCACTTTTTCTTATTGTAGCTCCATAAACAGCAGGAAGAAGAGGTAGGAAATGAGCTATTATCTATACTTTTGACATACTCAAATATAAAAACCCAATATCTTTGCAATTACATAAATAAGTTATGTAATTTAAAATTTTCTGATACTTTCTGATTCTGGCGCTGTAGGTATTCATTAGTTTTGTTTAATCATGCACCTGTCAAGGAAGTTTGTCTTTGAAGTAAATAGTCCTTTACCACAAAAAGGGAAAGAAGCCCATACTTTTATATTTATATACTTTATTAGGTACACCTGCTGGACAGCTATTTAACCCATGTGTTCAGGCTTTTTGGCACGTAAACATGGTCAAAACAAGCTTCAGAAAATGCTGATTGACCAACTCTACACATAAAACGTTGTATCACTGAGGCAAGCAAGAGGTAGTGGCTCTCCCCTGAGGTTTCACCTTAAAACTAAATTTCTGGATCGTTATGTCATATGAATAATCTTACTCCAGGTAACTGTACTCTGTCTTTAAATATGCAGCCAATGAAAGTCTTCTTTTTTTTTTACCTTAATATCATGGTGTGCTTTAAATGTTTTGGGTCAAAGCACACATTTTTTTTCTGAGCACAGAAAAAAGTAAAACTGTAAATAGTTTTTGTTGTGTGTAAATTATTTTGATCATTATTGTTTCCCTCATCTGTGGAGACTTGGAATATTTTATATATTTCTTAGAGTATTTTTAAAAAGATTTCAGATGGTTAAAGCCTGTGGGTCTCCATATGTTTTCTTATGAGTGCATACAGAAACGTATTAACAAGAACAAAAAAAGGCACACCTCTTTAGCAAATACTTGTTTTTTCAGTCACTGAAGATATAGGATTACATTGTAATCTCCTATTCAAAACTGCCTTACAGGTGTGTGTGTGTGTGTGCGCGCGCGTGTGTCCTCTAACCACATATAAGAGGTGGAAAAACCAACCAGTTTCCCTCGTAAAAAGCATAATAAAATTAAGAACTCTTAAACAGGTCTGGGTTGAGCGTCGTGTAAAACTTGGTAAGACTGGCACATACCTAACTTGCAGTGAGACTACCTGTGCCAAGGTGACTCATGGAAAATAAACTAGAAAAATTTGCATTTCCTGCGAAAATGCAGTGTGGATGCTTTAAAGCTGAAGCTGTATCAAAAACTAGCTGAAAAAGCTGAAAAGTTGCAGAAATTGTAAGAACTTTGCTAAAATGTAAGAACTTAGAAGAACTTTGTAGTCTCTTTCTCATAATGACGACTTCCCTATCAATATCATTCTTTCACCGTAAGAGACAGCAAGCTTTGGTGAGCAGTCATGGAAATTTTCAGGTCTCTGTGGAAATCCATTAAAAGGACATGACGAGAGAAAAAAGTGGTTCATTTCCAGAGTTTGAAATCTGACGAAATCTGAGCGAAGGACGAATTTCCTACCGTCAAACAAGTCTAACTCATTTCAGAACAGTAATAGGTGAGAAAACAATTCTTAAATTGTGAGCGTCAGGAGTGTCTGAAGATATACTGGGACAAGCCTTATGTCTTAACTTTGCTTCGTTAAGGAGATATGACGATTCGAATATGCCTGTCATTACAGAAATCAAGCGGTGATTTTGAACAAGCTCTCCATTGACTTTCTATGGAGAGTTTTGCGACTTTGTGTTGGTCTGAGGAGATTTGCCAAAATTCTATAAATCCCACAACAATGACAGTGACATTTACGGAAAGCCAGCAAAAATACCTACGTTTTGATGTATAATTTGCGGAAGTTGAGTGAAAATTGAGCAAGTAGTAAGAAGTTATTCGGACATGAAGAGAAGACTGCAAAACCTTCAGTGGCACACTGGAAGCCAAGTGCATAGCAACCATAACAACCCATGTATTTTGTGAAAAATCACAATTTTGAAACTGAAAACTTTAAAAACACTTAGAGCCCCAGAGAGCAGCCAGTTGGCTTTTCTACCTTTAAAACCCTCCTACCAGCCAAATGGCTTTTAGCTAGGCTTTAGCTTCAGCCAAGTGGAAGCTAAATTGGCTAGTCATTCATATGTAAATTAGGTTGTTACCTGGGAATTCTGGAGGGAGGGGAGTGGGGGTGTGTGAATGAGGGGGTGGGGGAGCTGCTAAAAGCTGTGAACTTCCTTTTGTTTTCGTCTTGATGCATTCTCAATCATCCAGGGAAATAAATCTCCAAAAGTCACCAACTTGGAGTTTTTCAGTTTGCCATCTTAGGGAGAAATCAAATGGCCTGTAAATGGCCTGTATTTATATAGCGCTTTACTAGTCCCTAAGGACCCCAAAGCGCTTTACATATCCAGTCATCCACCCATTCACACACACATTCACACACTGGTGATGGCAGCTACATTGTAGCCACAGCCACCCTGGGGCGCACTGACAGAGGCGAGGCTGCCGGACACTGGCGCCACCGGGCCCTCTGACCACCACCAGTAGGCAACGGGTGAAGTATCTTGCCCAAGGACACAATCAACACACATGCGTGTATGTCCTTTGTTGGGGACCTGTCATCAAAGCGTAGATGTTGCATGATGTCTTGGAAGCGGTTTTGTGGCATAGTTCCAATGATCTGTGGGTTTCCCAGGTTTGCTGACCAGCAGTCATGTAGTGATGGAACCCTAGTAACCCCCCCCCCCCCCCCCATTGCAAGATGACAATTGCATCCACCTCAACACAAAAGGAAGTTCACAGCTTTTAGCAGTTCCTGACCACCACACACAAACAAAAAGGCAGTTGGCAGTTAGAAATCAGCAATCATTCACACACCCCCACTCCCCCACTTCTCAGGTAACGACCTAATTTACATATGAATTTATGCTAAAAGACTACCCAATTTAGCTTCCACTTGGCTGACAGAGGGTTAGAAAAGCCAAAAGATTTGAAAAAGCTGATTTATACCTGAATAGCCCAATAATTTGAGAACATTTTGAGGTTTGAATGGTTGTTCTACGTGAAAATATGAGGAAGTAGTTAAGTTTCAAAAACAAGAAAATTTTAGCAGAATTGCAGAAGTTTCCCATTCATTTCAATGGGACAAATTAAGCTTAATATTTTAAAAAGTATAATAGTGAAAAATACCAAAAGACACAGCCATCATTAGCAGAAATAGCAGAATAGTTTAAAATTTGAACGGTGAAAACCGGCTGAAAATTGTGGAAGTAGTTAAGTGCCAAAAAGTGTACGGAAGTCCCAAGAGGAACTCAATAGTGTGGATGCTTAAAGCATCCACACAATAAAGAGAAACAGGAACTCAATAGTGTGGATGCTTAAAGCATCCACATAATTAAGTATTCTGATCTCAATATTTTTCCAAAATAATCATTTTGATCCTACTTGTGCAGAGCTAGTTTGCAATGATAAAAACAACATTCTTTTAGTTGAAATTATTGCAGTTATTTATTTTCAAACAGACAAAGCAAAAATGAATTGCGCCTTAAAATTGCAGTCTGTCTGAACACAGGCAGATGGCGCTAATTCTGACATACTGCCTGGACTAATGGACTAATCTCTTTCAATCCCATGAGCCCCTTGGCAGCCAAAAGGACTTATAGTATTGAAAGATACAGGCAATAAACTGTCAAAATGTGTTTTCCAGTGTTTCTGTTTTTCTGGGGTTTTTTTTATGTGTAATATATCTTTTTATATTGGTAAACCGATTGTAGATAATTGACTTTACAAAAGGCTTATATATAAAATAAAGAAATAACTTGTGTCGCAAGTATCTTTATGATTCCATGATATTGTGTCTAAATTTTATTCATTTGGGTCTTTTCTGCCCACTATCATTATGCTACTGCTATATTATTCTTCAATTTCTGCTGGCCCCTTGGTCAGCTGACTCTTCAAAAACACATTTCTAATGTAAATGAGACTGTTCACCCGAATAAATAAAAGACATCAAAATGTTGACAAGTGATTTACAACAGCTTAAATATTTCTGGCAAGTACTGGAAATTACTTTTTGGTAATAACACACAGAGCTTCAACTGAGAGACATGAAAGGCAGGATGAATTTTTTACAGAGGCAAAAAAAAGTAAAAATGTAAAAAAAAGAAAGTTTTTGTTCATTTTATACATGTTCAATCATATCTAAGATGTGAGTCAAGACATAACATGTTTTATATGACTGATTTGCAAAATGTAACTATTTAGATGGTAAAGATTTTGCCTTTGTTAATTAATCTACTATAATGTGTGTTTGTGTGTATCGACAGATGTCCGCCTATACAAGCTCAAAGCTTTTTGTGATTGCTGTTGTCGGCGTGCTGATCATTATTTTTGCATTCTATTTCGGGAATTTGTGTGATGGGACAAGTGCGCTAGCCTACAAAAAACAAAGGTAAAGTATTCCTGTATCCTTGTGGTGTGTGTGTGTGTGTGTGTGTGGACATAAAAATATGATATGTACGGTACACATTTTTCTTTTCATGGCAAATAGACTGAAGCAACTGAGTGAGAAGGATAAACTGATGTAGCTAAAACAGTGCTGTGCTGAAAATGACCAGTGCACAAGATTTGTAAAACCCTGATAGTCTGCACGTCAATTATGTATTGATTATTTGATAGTGGGGTCAGCACGGTGGCACAGTGGTTAGTGCTGTTTCCTCACAGCAAGAGGGTCCTGAGTTCAATTCCACCATCAGGCCGTTCTCCCCTTGTTTGTGTTGGTTCTCCCAGGGGGAATGCCTATGGTTTCCTCCCACAGTCCAAAGACGTGCAGTTTGTGGGGATAGGTTAACTGAACAATCTAAATTGTCCATAGTTGTGAATGTGGGAGTGAATTTAAGTGCGAACAGTTGTCTGTCCTTGTGTGTTAGCCCTGTGACAGACTGGCGACCTGTCCAGGGTGTACTCTGCCTCTTGCCCTATGACAGCTGGGATTGGCTCCAGTGCCACCCGCGACCCTGAAAAGGATAAGCGGAAGCAAATGGATGGATGTATTTTTTGATAGTGTCTTTATCACGATCATTGTAGAGAGAACTGCATATATGTTTAGAAATATTCTGGGAGATTCGTGAATGATCTCTAATTCATTTTATTCAACAATTGTACACTTACTGTTTCCGGTCAATAATGACCAATCACTAGAAATGAATGGTGGAGACAACAATTAGTGTAAATAACTGAGTTCAGATGGCTGTTAAACAACACACACACACACACACACACACACACACACACACACACACACACACACACACACACACACACACACACACACACAATGGGTTCCCTAGCAACTACTCTGGAAATGTTTGCCCAATAGAGCCTCACTTCCAAGAGAACGACTCCTCTGTTGGCAGTATCATTGTATCATTGAACATTTCTCATAGATTTGGTGTACAATGCTTTTTTGAGGCCTTGCTCACAGGTCACTGGGTGTCAGCACCATGACAAGGCGATATATAACCTAAGTGAAGCTCTTTACTATGTATTTGATCACTACACTGGTGAGGAGGAGACAGGCCAGGAAACTGATGGTGGGGATGCATTAGAAGGGCTCTAGACTAACTTTAAAAAGTTAGGCGTACCGGCACAAAAGTTAGGCGCAAACAAATTTTATAATAATTTATATGATATAATGTGTTTTTCTGGATACATTGTGCTTTTTCAGCATTCAACGATTGATGACACCGTGTCAGAGCACTGGCTATGAATTTCAGAAGGATCAGGCCTTAACTTAACAGAAAAGTTAGCAATAGTTCTTTTCCTATTACAGCTACATCCACTTCTGTCGTGCCTAGGCTGCTCACTAGGGCTGGGTATCATCACTGATTTCTATAATTCATTCGATTCTGGTTTTCAAAGTCCTGATTCGATTCAGCTTAGCCTCAGACAGTCAGAAATATTATAATTCTGATCATTTATCAGTACTGACTTCATCAGAATTGTGAACATCACAGCAGATGCCTTTGTGTGAAAGTAACTGAGAATAAAACAGAAAAACATGAAGGAGATTTTCCTGGTCTGGCTTTTTATAGCAGATAACCTTAAAAATATTCTACAATGTTCTGCATATGAAGTTTAAATTTCTTCAGTATTGAACAACAGAAAAAATAGGCTTTCTTGTCCGAGGTCATTTAAGTGAAAAAAAGAAAAAGAAAAGAAAAAGACAGCAGCCACAGCGCTGTAAACAACGGTAGACTGGTGGGTAATAAGTGAATGAATAATACAGAAAACAGAGATTGGAGACGGGAAACTGTTCTTGAAGTACAGAGAGAGAGAGAGAGCTAGCTGTGCATGAAGTGTGATTTTAATAGTCATGGAAGCAAAACAGCAAAATTCATGACGACATTGATCAAATGTGAAGCGTAGTTTGCTGCTTCTTTTGCTGCTGGCTGGGGAATTTTGGTTGGAGAGAAACAAAACCTGCAGCTCAGAATCAGCGCAAAAAGACGTAATCACAGCGCGGACCGGACGCATCAGGATCGTTAAGCTCTGACAGCGTGTCCGTCTACGGGCCGTCGGGTGAGAAAGCCGAGAAAGACGAAGTTGATTCTGATGCGTCGGTCCGCTCTGTGTTTACATCTTTGTGTGGAGTCCGTGTACCTGCTCTCATCTGCTGTTTGGTTGTTGTTGAAATGGTTTTGTGAGCTTTAATCTGAGAATCTGGCGTTTCTGGCAAAACACAGTTATATTTAAAAGTCGATTCAGGATTTAATGAATTGATATCGCTTTATTCAAGCTACTCACCTCCCACTTCCACCTGCACTTTCAACTGGACCACCGCCAATCAGAGAGGTCCCGCCCATACTATCTCTGATTAGTTTAGTCCACGATAGGGGCAAAATGTGTGTCTGTTGTTGACCACAGGGAAGGTTGCAGATTTTTTTTTTTTTGCACAGGTGCAACCAAATATTTTTTTTTAGTCACACCACTGAAAAATTTGGTCGCACTCTAGAGCCCTGATTAGGTAAACGTAAGTACTTTGTTTGAGCCCTGATGATAGAGGAGAAATTGTCTGCATCTGAAGGTGGAATATAATCCATGCAATTTAAACCAAGAAATGACTGATGAGAAGGAATCCAATGATGAAAAGGATGGCCATGCTGAGGCTGCCATAAGGATCACATTACATAAGGATATACTTTCTTTTATACTTGACTGTAGTAGTTCATTTAAATGTTGATGTTGAATTGTGACTCTTCAGGACTTCCATATTACAGGCACTCTTCAGGTTCTCTAATTTATAAGTCATCTTTGCCCACACAACACCGTTTACCTGGTCCATGCACTTGTCCTGATGGCTCTACAATCCTCAAAGACCGCATCCCAGAAGACCAGTATGAGGAATTAATGCAGCGACGAGCTAAAGAGTTCCAGCAATACAAAGCCAGGTAGAAGATGGATGTATGAGTGGGAGCTTTCCGGGAACTGTTAGACTTACAGTTCAGTAATAAAATAATTTAAAGTGTGTGTGTGTGTGTTACTGAGTACTCAAAATTCTTTTGTGTAATTTTTCCCAATTCCATCTCCTCAACAGGACTAATTCAATACAATCCAAGCTACTTTTTGCTTTGCCTAATTCTCCTCTGCAGTATCCTATCCAGGGCGTTATAGTACGACCCTTGACTGCAACTGCAATACCAGGTAATTCAAGCTCAATATATGCTTCAGTCACCAATGTTTTAGTTTTTATGTTCCTATAAAAATATAAATGCAAATAGAATAGGAAGGCAACAAGGCCATGGTTCACAGTTGTTTATGAAGATACTGTTAACATGAAAGTGATCATAGTACTTTATAAAATTATGCTGTCAGTAGTCAGATCGAATTGGTCCCAATCATGTCATTGGGACAAAAAAACAGCACAAAAAGCTTAATATTTTCAAAAGTACAAAAGTAACGACACCAAAAGATATAGCAGGTAAGAACAGAAATGGCAGAATTTTTAAAATTTGAATGGTGAAAATAGCCTGAGAACTGTGGGAGTAGTCAAAGGACAAAGAACGGAGCAACTAGAATAATAAGAAGATTAAAAATATAGGGCAACAGGAACACAAAAGGTTGAATGCCTATGGCATTCACCCACTGAGAAAAACCTGAGTGAAAGATAGCTGAGGTGTCCTCAAGAACTCACGTGGCAACACTTGTGTAATTTCAAAATATGATGTGAATATGTGTATTTCAGTAGAAGGACTAAGTGACACTGAAGGTAATTTTTGAATTTCAGGTTTACGTCTGTATGCTGAAGAAGGAAACAGCTATAAGGTTGGTCTGATATCACAGATTAGAAACAGGCAGATCTCACCCAGATCTGCCTGACTGAATGGTAGAGGTTGGCTGATTTATGAAAGATGGCTGCTGAATGTTTCTAAAGTTCAAAGATATGTGTGTTTAATTTGTATACTGTATACTAACTATCAAAAAAAGCATTATTGCATTCATGTGTGGCAAACAAGGCTTGATATACAATCTACATAGTCAGTACTGGCTTTCATAACACATTGTTATTCAGTTTTAGTCAGTTTATTTTAGTAGATCCTATATTTCACCAGCTAACACTGGTATTGGCTAGTGATATATGTAAATCTGTGCAAGTTATGCATGTACAGTAATTTAAAACTGACATGAAAATTTGCATTATTAACCAACCAACCAAGTATAATAAAGTTTAAGTTATTGTGTGTTACATACCTAGTAGAGTCAACAGATTTATTGATGAAAATAATATAGGTAGGTGTTTTGCGGTTAGACTACGATGGCCTTTCTCAGCAGAAAGGAACCCCAGCTGTGAAA